>NC_133103.1:37967040-38633707 GCF_022965805.1 Primulina eburnea | reverse complement strand
CTGGGTCCTGGCTTGGGTCCGTGTAGATACTGTATGGGGTGTGTGTAGAAAAGCAAGAGCACGGACCCCGTCTAAAGGTCCGGGTCCGGGTCAGGGTCCGTGTAGATACTGTAAAAGGAGTACTCGGAAAGGGGAGAGGCACGGACCCCGTGCTTGGGTCCGTGTGGAGGTCCGTGTACACTCGGGTCCTAGACATTGCTGAGGGAACGAAGGCACGGACCCCGTGCGGGGGTCCGGGTAAGGGTCCGTGTGCTTACGTATTTCTGAACCTGCGAGGAAAAACTTACACAATACTTAGTCTCCTAATTAACACATAACGGCACAAGATTTCCACAACTCGAGACTATCCTAGGACACCATAGCAGTGAACTAAACTCGTGTAATTGCCTCAACGTGACGACGTTCACCCTACAACTCATACGAACCAAAATACGGTCTTTGACATCAACTTGATTCCTACGACATTTGATTCAACTAGATGACCAATGACCCGAAGCGAACCATTAGTGATCGACCCAACAACATAAGCAAGTACCTACACGCAGCAACAATCACCGGTCGAGCCCCCAACGAAGCCTGCAACATAAAACTTCAAGAAACGTATCAATACAAATTTTCTGGAAATCGCAGTTTGAGCAGTCACACGAAAAATATCATAACTCTCTCATTTTTCGTCCAAAAATCTCGTACCTTATATCAAATCGAAGGTATCGAAAAGTTCTACGTTTTTGCCGTTGAAAGTTTTCCCAAAATGTGAACATAAAAATCGCAGTTTTTGAAAAGACAGCAAAAATGAGTTTTAGATCTAACATTTTGCCCTCGAAATTGATCCGATCTATACCCCGCTCAAACTACTAACATGATACATAACTTTTACGCATAAAAATCAACGCAACGCATAATATGACTTGATCGACACAGCAAGAACAGAATATACGTGCCTTATGATATCAAACGTTACCGAAAGACGACACCGAAGCGGAGATAGGAGCGAGGTTGATCCGGGACGAACATGGCACCGTTTTCCTTGAAAATAACCAACGAAAATCGCCGGGAATATTGACTAAAAGGGGCGGCTGCTGTTTTGCAAAGAACCCTAATCTTTTTCTCTCCAAAATAATGAAATTTTGAATTGTATTGTGTGAGTGTGTGTTTTACGTTTTCTAGTGTGTGTAGATTGTGTGTGTGCGTGTGTGTGTTAGATAATTAGGAGGAGTAAAATTTGCTAATTAATAAATAACAATGCTAATCAAGATGCTAATTAAAATGTTGACTCAACTAACAATTTAATTAAAATACTATCCTTACTCATCTTTAAATAAAACTCTTTAATTAAAATATAGCACACACCATACTAGAATTTAAAAGTTCTAAAATCAAAGACTCTCAAAATAATAAAATTTAGGATTCAAACTACTAACATCTCATAAAATACTAAATTTTAAAAGTTTTAAACTCTTAAAATCACTAACTAAACATTTAGGCTCAAAAATGCTAAAGCTCACTAAATTATTTAAAATACCCTCAAACTCAACTTAAAATAAAATACCATCTCTAAAATTGCCAAAATCGTCCCCGGGACTTTTCCTCAATCCCGCTTCGAATAATCGCCTGAAACATGAAACTCGAAAGACATTTCCACGTGCATCACATAACATAATTTAATTTAAAATAGTGCATTTACATAAATTATGCATGACTAAAGCTCCTTTAAAATTAATTAAATGCTTTAATAATTTAAATAGATGCATGAGTTATACGTGTACTGAAATCGGGTTCTACAGTTCCTCCCCCACTTATATAAATTTCGTCCTCGAAATTAAGTCTTACCGAACAACTCCGGGTAGCGAAGCCTCATATCTGTCTCTGACTCCCAAGTGGCCTCTTCCACTGATTGGTTTAACCACCGAATTTTGACTAGCTTAGTCACTTTGTTCCGGAGTCTGCGCTCCTGTCTGTCGAGGATTTGAGTCGGTCTCTCCTCATAAGACAAATCTGGAGCAAGCTGCAAAGGCTCATAACTCAGAATGTGCGAGGGATTAGCCAAATATTTCCTTAGCATCGAGACGTGGAACACATTGTGTACTCCGGCCAGATTCGGCGGAAGGGCTACACGATAGGCTAATGTCCCAACTCTGTCAAGAATCTCGAACGGTCCAATAAACCTCGGACTCAACTTGCCTCTTTTCCCAAATCTCATAACACCCTTCATGGGTGCTATCTTGACGAAAACGTGATCCCCAACGACAAACTCGAGATCTCTCCTCCTCTTATCGGCGTAGCTCTTCTGACGGCTTTGGACGGTCTTCATTCTGTCACGAATCTTGACCACCACTTCTGCAGTCTGCTGAACTATCTCTGGGCCTAGATCTGTTCTCTCACCAACTTCATCCCAATGAACTGGCGATCTGCACTTCCGACCATACAACGCTTCATAGGGAGCCATACCAATAGATGCTTGGAAGCTGTTGTTGTATGTGAACTCCACCTAGAGGTAGTCTAGACTCCCAAGTTCCTTGAAAATCAATCATACAGGCTCTCAGTAAATCCTCCAGAATCTGGATCACTCGCTCAGACTGGCCATCTGTCTGCGGGTGAAAGGCCGTACTAAACAGTAACTTCGTCCCCATAGCTGCATGTAAGCTCTTCCAGAAGGACGATGTAAACCTTGGGTCCCTGTCGGACACAATCGAAACTGGGAAACCATGCAAACGGACTATCTCCTTAATATAAAGCTCCGCATACTGCGTTATGGAGAAAGTCGTCTTCACTGGCAGAAAATGCGCTGACTTAGTGAGCCGGTCCACTATAACCCAAATAGAATTAAAACCTCTGACTGACTTAGGTAACCCAACGATGAAATCCATAGTGATGTTCTCCCATTTCCACTCTGGGATAGGGAGTGGCTTAAGCAAACCTGCTGGCCTCTGATGCTCTGCCTTCACCTGCTGACAAGTGAGGCACTCAGATACAAATCTGCGGATGTCTCTCTTCATCCCTGGCCACCAATACAGAATCTGCAGGTCTTTGTACATCTTGGTACCTCCTGGGTGAATAGAATACGGAGATGCAGTGTGCCTCTGTCAGAATATCCTGTCTGATCGAATCAACACTAGGCACCCACATCCTGTCTCTGTATCTCACGATACCATCTGACACTGTGTACAAAACACTGCCCTTAGCTTCGTCCTTCAGTCTCCATTTCTGGAGTTGCTCATCTGAAGACTGTCCTGCTCGGATGCGGTCTAGTAAGTCAGATTTGACTGTCAGATTAGACAGTCTAGGAGCTCTGCCCTTATGATAAATCTCTAGACCAAACTTCTGAATCTCAGACTGAAGCGGTCCCTGAACTGACAATTGTGCTATGACTGCCACTTTTCTGCTCAAAGCGTCTGCCACGACGTTAGCTTTTCCCGGATGGTAGCTAATCTCGCAATCATAGTCTTTCACAAGTTCTAACCACCGTCTCTGTCTCATATTCAGCTCTTTCTGCGTGAAGAAATATTTGAGACTTTTGTGATCGGTGAAAATCTGACACTTCTCGCCGTATAAGTAATGTCTCCAAATCTTCAATGCAAAGACAACGACGGCTAATTCCAAATCGTGAGTCGGGTAGTTCTTCTCATGCACCTTTAACTGCCTGGAAGCATAAGCTATAACTCGACCCTGCTGCATCAACACTGCTCCTAAGCCGAGTTTGGATGCATCGGTGTATAACACATAGTCCCCTTGCCCTGATGGCATGGCTAACACCGGTGCTGAAATGAGAGCTTGCTTCAAGGTGTCGAAGCTCTTCTGACATTCATCACTCCACACAAATTTAGCATTTTTCTTGGTTAGTGAAGTGAGTGGCACTGCTATAGACGAAAATCCCCGAATAAACTTACGGTAGTAACCCGCTAAACCCAAAAAGCTGCGGATCTCTGATGCATTCTTTGGCTCTACCCATTCTTTGACAGCTGCCACTTTGGCTGGATCCACTTCAATCCCTCTACTAGACACTATATGCCCCAAAAACGCGACTTTCTGCAACCAGAACTCGCACTTGCTGAATTTTGCATACAGCTTACGGCTCTGCAAAGTCCGCAAAACTGTCCTCAAATGCTGGTCGTGCTCCTCATGGTTCTTCGAGTATATGAGAATATCGTCAATGAACACTATGACGAACTGATCGAGGAACGGCTGAAATACTCGGTTCATGAGATCCATGAAAATAGCTGGAGCATTGGTCAATCCAAACGGCATCACTAAGAACTCGTAATGCCCGTATCTGGTCCTGAAAGCTGTCTTATGCACATCTGCATCCTTTACTCTCAGTTGGTGATACCCTGATCGAAGATCGATTTTGGAGAACACGACAGCTCCCTGCAACTGATCGAACAAATCTTCAATTCTAGGCAACGGGTACTTATTCTTGATCGTTACCTTGTTCAACTCACGGTAATCGATGCACAGTCTCATGCTCCCATCCTTCTTTTTCACAAAGAGTACTGGTGCGCCCCACGGTGAGAAGCTCGGGCGGATAAACTCCTTGTCTAAGAGTTCTTGAATCTGCTGTTTGAGTTCTAGCATCTCTGCTGGAGCTAATCTGTACGGTGCCTTAGAGATGGGCACTGTACCTGGCATGAGGTCAATGGCAAACTCCACCTCTCTATCTGGTGGAAGGCCTGTGACGTCGTCTGGGAAGACGTCTGGAAATTCATTGACTACTGGCACTTCTGAAATAGAAGGATTGGGCACGTCAGGCGCTGCTATAACACTGGCCAAGAAAGCCTGACATCCCTTTGAAATTAATTTCCTCGCCTGCATGCACGAAATCATACGAGGAAAACTTTTCCATCTAGCTGGCTCGAATAAAAACTGCTCCATACCGAGCGGTCTGACCAACACTGACCTCTTCTGAAAATCGACTAGAACTCTGTTCTTAGTCAGCTAGTCCATGCCCAAAATGATATCGAACTCTGGCATTGGCAAAACGATCAAATCTGCATACACCAGGTGGCCCTGCAATTCTAGATCGATATCCCTGATCACACTGGTAGCTAACAACTCTTCCCCTGATGGGACTGTCACTGAGAAGTTCAAGTCTAGGCCGATGGACTTGATGTCCAGGTGATTAGCAAAGGTCTCTGATATAAAGGAGTGAGTGGCTCCTGAATCTATCAGTGCAGTTGTAGCTACTCTCTTTATGAAAATGTTCCCTGAGATGCGTTAGCACAACACGACTTATATCCAAAATACTAACGTTAACCTTACGCATAATAAAATTCAATGTCTTATGCCATTCAAAAGTAATGCTAACAAGATAGTAACCCAAACATATTCAAACAATACTAGTATCCTAAAAGTCCCCAAATGAAATTTATCTGCAAGACGAGGTAATACTGAGCTTAGGTAGGAAGGTTTACCAGTCAGTAGAGTAGTGTCCGGATCCGCTTCTTGAGCGTGCATGGCGAATACCCGGCCTTGAGTTGGCTGCTTCCACTGCGGGCACTCCTTAAGCATGTGGTCGGTGGCACCACACTTGAAGCACTTGCCTGATCCATACAAGCATGGTCCGGGATGCTGGCGGTTACACTTCTGACAAACAGGGAAATTGCCGAGCTTCTGCGGCGCTCCCTGCTGATGGATAGGACCCTTGCCCTTAGGTGGTCCTTGGTATGGTTTCTTCCCAGGTTGCCCCTGGTAAGGTTTCTTAAATGGTGGCCGCTGCTGATACTGTTGCTGCTGTTGCGGTGCCTGAAAGGGCCTCTTGCCCAGGAGATCCTTCTCAATCTCCCTCATGTCCTGTTCTGCTTCCAATGCCCTCGCTACTGCGACCTCATAGGTCATAGGCCCTACCACATTCACGTCACGGCGCAAGATTGGCCGCATCCCAAGGAGAAAGTGTCTCACCTTGGCCTGAGCATCATTGGCGATCAAGGGCATAAATTGGCAACCCTTCTCAAACTTCTGCACATAATCAGCTACGCTGCTATCTCCCTGTCGTAGCGTCATGAACTCCCCAATCAGTTTCGTACGCACTTCCTCAGTGAAGTACTTGGAGTAGAACACCTCCTTGAACCCATTCCACGTGAGAGTCTGTAGGTTAACTATCACGGATGCGCTCTCCCACCAAACTCTTGCACTCCCATGAAGTAGAAAGATAGCGCACCTCACTCGATCAGCATCCTGCAACTCCATGAAATCGAAGATTACCTCGATGGATTTAACCCATCCCTCTGCTATCAATGGGTCCGTCGTCCCTGAGAATTTATCTGGGTGCATCCTGCTGAACCTCTCGTAGACAGCCTCAGCTCTGGGTCTCGCCCCTGCATCAGCCACTGTCTGGTTACCGATAAACTGGGCAAAGAACTGAGTCATTCCGGCCATCATCTGGGCCTGCATGTCGGGTGGTGGAGGTGGTGGAGGATTGGCCCTCTCCTCGATTCGAGGCTCTCTGTCCTCCTCCCTATCTTCTCGGTTAACCTCACGTCTAGGGGGCATGCTGTTCCAATAATTACCCAACACGTAAACCCAACATGCATGATTATGATACCAAAATCAAAAGATGCACATAATTTGAACTTGAAACATATACATGCTGAAATCATGACTTAATGCATAGTACATAGCATAACTCAAAACTTTAAAACTTACAGACTTGAGGTGTGACTTCGAGAGCTTCTTGCGACTGGCAGTAGGCGTAACCCTTTACAAGAACACCGCTCTGATACCAACTGTAACGTACCGTACTTTTACTACTTGAAATTTGCGGAAAAATAAAAATTTTTATTCAAATAAAACATCCGTACGGTCGTCACCTAACATACATAAAATATCTTTAAAATAATCCATCACCAAATAAAAGTTTGCTAAAAGAACGCTGTCTCAACTCGTCTCACATTCAAATCAAAACATCAGAGTATTTTAAAAGTTTGCATAAACATAATCTTGCGGTCCTCGGGTTTAGCCTGCCGCTCAGCCCAAGCCTGCCCCTTGGTCGCCACCTCCTGTCTCCTGCTCATCGTACTCACCTGCATCGATCAAGTCTAGTGAGTCTAAAAACTCAACACGTATAAACTGAAAGTAACGAGTACTACATAATAAAAATCGCATGCTTCTTTAAAATAGGACATACATAACTTTAAATTGACTTGCATAAACTTCAACTTGAAATAAACTTGAACTTGAACATACATACTACGACGTGCCATGAACATAAACTTTTCTTAAACATGCTTTCATGCTTCAACGTACTTAACTGCATAATTTTACGTGGAGGATATTTCAAAGCAAGTGACCCTTAACATGATAAACGCCTGATCAGACACACCACAGTACTGGGCTGACAGGGACGTATCCACTGTCGCATACATAAGATCCCTGTTCATGATTTAACAGGCCAGTTGATCCACATTCATAATTTAACGCTTCACAACCACGATCTAACCCGTTCATAATTTAACGGGCGGATTGGTCCCCGTTCATGACTTAACGCTTTCCAATCCTTAACTTTCTTTGGTCACAAGACAATTAGCATACCTCCAAACTTAAACATTTTCTTGCACGTCAACATACTTACTAGGCGTTGAGGGATTCGTTGGACTTCGACTGGGCCGTTGCTGCGACGTACTAACATGGAATTGCATACTTAACTTGCATAACTTAGACGTAAAAATCATACTTACCCCTAAGTTCAATCAACACTTGGGACGTTCTAAAATTTCCCATGACTCGATCATGAAAACATCATATTAAACCTTAACTTAAAACCTCAACCAAATTCCAAAGTGAATGAGAGAATGTATCCCAAAAATAGGAGGACACGGACCCCGTGTCTGGGTCCTGGCTTGGGTCCGTGTAGATACTGTATGGGGTGTGTGTAGAAAAGCAAGAGCACGGACCCCGTCTAAAGGTCCGGGTCCGGGTCAGGGTCCGTGTAGATACTGTAAAAGGAGTACTCGGAAAGGGTAGAGGCACGGACCCCGTGCTTGGGTCCGTGTGGAGGTCCGTGTACACTCGGGTCCTAGACATTGCTGAGGGAACGAAGGCACGGACCCCGTGCGGGGGTCCGGGTAAGGGTCCGTGTGCTTACGTATTTCTGAACCTGCGAGGAAAAACTTACACAATACTTAGTCTCCTAATTAACACATAACGGCACAAGATTTCCACAACTCGAGACTATCCTAGGACACCATAGCAGTGAACTAAACTCGTGTAATTGCCTCAACGTGACGACGTTCACCCTACAACTCATACGAACCAAAATACGGTCTTTGACATCAACTTGATTCCTACGACATTTGATTCAACTAGATGACCAATGACCCGAAGCGAACCATTAGTGATCGACCCAACAACATAAGCAAGTACCTACACGCAGCAACAATCACCGGTCGAGCCCCCAACAAAGCCTGCAACATAAAACTTCAAGAAACGTATCAATACAAATTTTCTGGAAATCGCAGTTTGAGCAGTCACACAAAAAATATCATAACTCTCTCATTTTTCGTCCAAAAATCTCGTACCTTATATCAAATCGAAGGTATCGAAAAGTTCTACGTTTTTGCCGTTGAAAGTTTTCCCAAAATGTGAACAGAAAAATCGCAGTTTTTGAAAAGACAGCAAAAACGAGTTTTAGATCTAACATTTTGCCCTCGAAATTGATCCGATCTATACCCCGCTCAAACTACTAACATGATACATAACTTTTTACGCATAAAAATCAACGCAACGCATAATATGACTTGATCGACACAGCAAGAACAGAATATACGTGCCTTATGATATCAAACGTTACCGAAAGACGACACCGAAGCGGAGATAGGAGCGAGGTTGATCCGGGACGAACGTGGCACCGTTTTTCCTTGAAAATAACCAACGAAAATCGCCGGGAATATTGACTAAAAGGGGCGGCTGCTGTTTTGCAAAGAACCCTAATCTTTTTCTCTCCAAAATAATGAAATTTTGAATTGTATTGTGTGAGTGTGTGTTTTACGTTTTCTAGTGTGTGTAGAGTGTGTGTGTGCGTGTGTGTGTTAGATAATTAGGAGGAGTAAAATTTGCTAATTAATAAATAACAATGCTAATCAATATGCTAATTAAAATGTTGACTCAACTAACAATTTAATTAAAATACTATCCTTACTCATCTTTAAATAAAACTCTTTAATTAAAATATAGCACACACCATACTAGAATTTAAAAGTTCTAAAATCAAAGACTCTCAAAATAATAAAATTTAGGATTCAAACTACTAACATCTCATAAAATACTAAATTTTAAAAGTTTTAAACTCTGAAAATCACTAACTAAACATTTAGGCTCAAAAATACTAAAGCTCACTAAATTATTTAAAATACCCTCAAACTAAACTTAAAATAAAATACCATCTCTAAAATTGCCAAAATCGTCCCCGGGTCTTTTCCTCAATCCCGCTTCGAATAATCGCCTGAAACATGAAACTCGAAAGACATTTCCACGTGCATCACATAACATAATTTAATTTAAAATAGTGCATTTACATAAATTATGCATGACTAAAGCTCCTTTAAAATTAATTAAATGCTTTAATAATTTAAATAGATGCATGGGTTATACGTGTACTGAAATCGGGTTCTACATAGATATCTGAGTTGTTTGAATTGTGGTATTTTTTTTAACCATTTGATCAAGTAATTTGAGAGATATGGTCAAAATACTAGAGCATGGTAAAACTGCCACTTCTTTGGTAACTTTTATTATTGCTTAATTTGATCACACTTGTGAGAAGATTTTATCTCATGCTTGCCACCAATATTCTAGATATTAACATCAACTTTCTACAGGTCCAAGAATCATCTTAATCACATTTGCAACGTCAAGTTTATTCTTGTTTTATCGAACCTGTAAAAAATAGTAAAAACTTATAATTACACAACAACTTATATTTTAGACAATTTATTATAAAACATATAATATTTAAACATTTAATAAAACAAAAACTATATATTTATATTATAAAACATTAAATTAATATACAATTTTTTATCCTTATCAGCGAGCAAGATGTTTGTTTATATGCCGAGACAGTAGGTCTCGCGCATATGCGTCGGGGAAGGTCGCGCATATGCGTGAGACGTGCTGCACCAAGAGGGAGCCACCTATTCTTGCCATGCATGATATATATATATATATATATATATATTTATATATATAAATACATACACATATATATAAATATAAATAAGTAAAAAAAATATATATATATATAAATATATATATATATATATATATATATATATATATATATATATATATATATATATATATATATATTAATTTAGCAATTCCCTTCAGAATTGTAACAAAAACCATCTGAGGAAGCTCCGGGAAATCCTCAAGCTTTTGCACTCCTTAGCCTTGTGATTTTGGACAATCCAACCAATTGATTTTCGATCCGAGTTCAGTACGGTGTTCCTCTCGTCAAGAGCTTCATAAGTATTAAGTTTTAATACTTTCTTTTATGATTCGAAAATGTGGTATTGAAAGAATCAGAGTTTGATTGATATTCGGTGTTCTTGAGATATTAGACATTGTATAATGGAAACCGGATCGAAGAACAAATACCGTATGAAATTGTTATTATTTTTCAGATTTGATTCAATTGAGATTATACAGATTTTATATCAGATGATGTTGTTGATTGATTATGAATTATTGAGATTGATGTCTATTGATATTGTATTGCCGGTATTTCGAGATTGTACCGTTATGCCGTAAGAATTTGATAAGAGTGAGATGTCTTGAATGAATTGAATGGTGATATTGTATATTTGAAGGTCATTGACAGATTGATTATTGACAACTTCGAATTCAAGACTTCGACTTCTTCAGATCAACAAAAAGAAAGGTATAAATCAATGTTAAACCGGGAGATACGACTCGAGTTAGATTCGACTTGTGTTTTCCCAAAACCACATACTTATTTGTATTGTTTTAATACCTTTGAATTCATTGATTGTGTATGCTTATTCTATTTATTTATAGAAAAGTAGAGAATAGAAGATAGATATTGACAACGAGTCTTTTGCAGAGGTGTCAAGACTTCGGCAGAGTTGCCAAGACACTGGATGTTTGGTTTATATCGATGTTCTTAGGAGTAGATCAACTCCTATTGCAGATATTTGATATAATGTGCCAACGTCTGGGAACCGGGATCCCTAGACTAGAAAAGAGTCGATTCAGAGATTAATAGTCAAAGAGTTTGATTTACATTTTATATCGACTCATGTCTTTCAGATTTTGATACATGTTATTGATAAGTGTTATATGCTTTTATATATGTTTATATGAATTGCATATATACGTTGTTTATACTGGGAATTATATTCTCACCGGAGTTATCCGGCTGTTGTTGTGTTTGTATGTGTGCATGACAATAGGTGGGACAAGATCGTGGTCAAGAAGAGAATGAGAGATCAAGTTTAGCGTGGAGATCCGGACCCAGAAGTAGAATTGGTTTTAGCACTGGATATGTAGTTGTTGAACCTTAGTTTGATATGAATGTATTTTGTATAAGACTTGTACTTTTACTCTTGATGTCTATATAAGATTGAGTATCATATATTCCGCACTTATGTATTTAAAAAAAAAATTGGACCCAGTTTATTTAATTGATCCATTTATTACTAAAGATGATTAAGAAATGAATTAGCGTCTCGGTCCCCTCACACATCATTGTTTTGGAAACGTCTGCATCAGTGATGGGGACCAAGTTATTATTCAGTACAGTATTCCATCCTCAAACCTATGGTGAGTCTGAAAGAGTGATACAGATTTTGGAAGATCTACTGCGAGCATGTGTTATTGATTTCCAAGGCAGTTGGGAACCAAAGTTACTTCTAATGGAGTTCACCTACAATAATAGTTTCCAATCATTAATCGGGATGGCTCCTTTTGAGGCACTTTATGGAAGCAAATTCAGATTTCCTATTCATTGGGACGAGGTTGGGGATAGAAGAGATATTGGTCCGGATGAGATTGAAGAGACTGCCGAGCTTGTAGTCAAAATTTGTGAGAGAATGAAGACTGCACAAAGCTGACAAAAGAGTTATGCGGACAAAATACGAAGGGATTTAGAGTTTGAAGTAGACGACCACGTATATGTGAAAATAGCACCTATGAAGGGGGTTATGCGCTTTGGCAAGAAAGACAAGCTTCGTCCAGGATTTATAGGTCCGTTTGAGATTCTGGAGAGGATTGAGACATCTAGCTTATAGAGTGGCATTGCCACCAACACTTTCTGGAGATAATAATGTGTTCCATATTTCGATGTTGCGGAAGTACATGTCGAATCCGTCACATGTACTAAATTACGAACGTCTTCAATTAACTCCAAATATGACATATGAAGAAAGACCTGTCCAGATCTTAGCAAGGCAAGAAAGAAGATTACGAAACAAAGTCATTCCAATGGTCAAGGTCAAGAGGCTGAATCACTCGGAAGAGGAAGCTACTTGGGAAACCGAGAGGGACTTGAAGGGTCGATATCCAAAATTATTCGGTAAGTTCTAATTTCGAGGACGAAATTTTATTTAAGTGGGGGAGGAATTGTAAAATAGGATTTTATTATCATCATGCATAAAATTGTATTTTTAAGGAATATTCATGTTGCGATCGAGGAACGACTGAGGGTGAAAAACGTAAAATGTTTTTATTAAATAATTATTTTTAATTGTTTAAAATATAGTTGATGGTTTTTCATATTTTTGAAAATAAGGGGTTTTGAGGTGATTTTATACGTCGGGACGTAAATTTTATCGGTGTGGGTTTTTCAATAAAAATGTGAGCTTTTTGTCAACCCGGATTATAAATTCACAAATTTATTTAAACAAAAACTTTGATAATATTTTACTAAATCCTAATTAACACTAATGCGCTTAATTTAGTGGGTTAATAGGCCTAAGCCTAGTTAGTAATTTAATTAGCTATTTAAAATGTTAATCACCTAAAACCCTACTCATATTCATGCCTCTTTTCTGAATATTATTCTTCCAAAACTCTTCAACCAAACAGCACACGCATTCAATACTTGAAGAGGAAATTTTCAAGAAAGCTTCAAGGGAAATCGAGTTTGGGTCCTCCGTATCGCCGTTCTTCGTCGTCAACGTTAATTCGTGCGTATAAAATGCAAAGGCACGCCATAATTCTTCCTTTTCTCGTCCATCACATCATAATATTGTTTTAAACATTTTTATTATGGAAAGCATGATGTTTATGTTGATATTTTCGAAATATTATCCATGCATGATTTGTACTCATGAAGTGTGGTTCGAAATCTTGTTCTTTTGCGTGAAGGGACTGCCATGATATTAAGTGATGATCAAGAAAAGTTCTTATATGTATTAGAGCCCCACGCACACATGCAACTCAAGTCAAACACAAAGGAAGCAAGGGAAAATCGATTTGCTGTCAAGGGGTTTAAGTGTTCGAGTTTCATGAATAAGGGGGAGGGTTAGCCTTGGCTTGGGTTCAGGGCTGGCTAGGGGCTTGGTTGAGTCTAGAGTAGAGTCCTAGCCAAGCTATGACTCGGGTTTGAGGGCTTGGAGGAGTCCTGATACACAAGGACTCCTACCCGAGATTCTGCACAGAATCGTGCAAGGCGCGCGACTTGCAGGGGAATGAGGGCTCGGTCCAGGGCTCAGGGGCTGGACTGGGGCGAGTCCTAAGGGTCCTAGGGAAGTGCAAAATGTGTTGGTTCAGGGGTTGGGCTCGTTAGATAGGTCCTAGACACAAGAAACTAGAGTCCTTGCTTGTTGCAACTCTCGGCCAGCATAGGTGGGGAGTGGGGGCTTTTGTTTCTGCGTTTGGTATGGGTTCTAACGGATCTAAGGGTCCAGTAGGGTACTCTAGGGTGTTGGTCAAGGTTTGGATCAACTTGGTTCGGGGGTGACTCGAGAAAATCGAAAGATGGCTCGGGGTCGAAGTTTATGTGTCATATTAGGGTTTTTAAACAAAAAAAATGAAAAACGGCTCACGGGGGTCAATCATGGTTCATAAGGGCTAAAATAATATAAAAGACTAAATTTTGAATTTAGGAATTTTATATTAAAGTTTGGGATTTTTCGGGATTAAAACACCGTCAAAACAATTAATTAAAGATAAATGAAAAATTTTAATGTTTAAGCCAAATAAAATTATGGAAAAATTAATTTAGACTTAGATAATTATTTGGGACATGTTAGAGTCAATGAATTCAAGAAAAAGTCATAATTGAAGAATTTTAAATCCAAGGATAAAACGGTCTTTTTACACCTAAAAAATTAGTAAATATCATGGCAGTGCTCTAAATGCTGTTTTTATGATATTATGATTATTTTTAAATGTTTATGGAATGTCATGATTATATTATGATTTTTAAATGTCTATGGGATTTTTATGATTTAAGGAAGACATTTAAAAGACATGTTGCATGCTTTGTTTCAAAAACAAAAAATGTTATGTTATGCATGATTTTATAAAGTGATGAAAATGTAAAACATTGAAGGAAGTGAAGTAGTTGTGACTATAATGATGTTACGTTGGAGATATCGTGAGGGTTATGGTCCTGGTGGGAGCCCGACGATTGTATTTCCAGTGACACCATTGAGGATATGAGGTTTGAGGTAAGAATGAGAATATCGTTAGGGGAGAAGGCCCCAGAGGAGCCCCAACTGATCGTATTTCCATTCGATGAGGATAGGCCAAGGCTCAGTTGACCGGTGAGAGTGTCGTTGATGTCCCCGCCGCCCAGTACTGTGGTTACATGTAGATGGATCCATCGACTTTTGAGGTTGAGGAAAGTCACAATTAACGATCTGAATTAAACAAAAGAAAATGAAAGGGAAAATTGTTATGATGATGTTAAAAAGGTTTTGTGTTATGTCATGTTGAGGAAAAAGGAAAAAGTTAATGTTTATTTATGCATGTCATGAAAAGTTATTTTTACTTAAAAGTATTTTCACTGTTGCATGTGGTTTTATACGTATTACTTGTTATAAAGATTATAGTTTGTTGAGTCTTTAGACTCACTAGGTGTGATGGATGCAGGTGAGTTTGAGAGAGGTCTTGATGGATGATTTGACTGGAATGAAGGTGCACACAACCCGAGGACCAGCGCTTCTACTTTTCCGCATTTACGATTTATGATTCATGATTTACGTTAAATATTTTAAGACTATTTATTTATGTTTTGAGAGATTTTTTAGAGATTTAGTATGTGCTATACTTTTCAAATTTATTGATTTTTAGGTTTGGTAAAACATGCGACGATTTCATTTTTATGATTATTTCCCTTGATCTTTAAAATACTAGTTAGTTGATATTTTATTTTAAAGGGTAAAATATTTTATGTGCACATGGCCGAAAATGAGTAAAAAAAAATTCTAGTATTTTTAAAGCAATAAAAAAAGGGCAGACGTTTCATGCCTGCACCTTTCAAGAACCAAAAATCGAAACCCAGGTTCCCTTAGAACCCAATTTTCGTTCATCCCTCTTCCCTTCTTTTCCAGCCCTTGACAACCACATGTAGGACCCCTCAACAGCCCCTAAATCGAGCCCCTATCATCCCTAAGGTGACAGCTCCTTGTGCATAATCAATACAATGAGTTTCATGTCAAAAGAATGCAAATTTTCCATGTATAAGCCACAAAAACGAAAATATAAGAGGGGACATCAGATTTTCATGCAAACAATTATAATCACTCGTATTATGGCATGAATGATGAGAAAAGAAGGAATAAGGCATGCCTTTACGTGTTTCACGCACGAATATATGAGTCTTGACGCAAGGAAACATTGCCGGAGAGACTGGGGAGACCTTTGCTGTGTTTTTCTTCCAAAATTCCACGTGAAGAAGAAGCCTTAAACGTGAGTGGTGGGTGAAGCCTTGAACGTGAGTGGTGGGTGCGTGTTCAGTTGCTGGGGGAGAAACCTTAGGTTTCTTATGCTTGAGGCATGTGATTGAGGGATTAGGGCTTGGGAATACCAACTTTGGTTATAAGTAATAAGGTAGACAAATGAGCCCAATAACTTTAGTATAATAGGCCCACTAGAAAGTAGGAAAAATATTTCGTTTAGGAAAATTTTCGAAAACATTAACCGAGCCTCCAAAAAGTCTTTGTTCTCGTCAAAAATCGATTACTGGTTTAAAATATTACTCGACATATAAAAATGACTCAAAAGACAACATTTTCAAAAATACACCATAAGTATACCATATATTAAATAATAAAAAATAATCATTTAATAAAAATATTTTTCGTTCACGATCTTCGGTATCCGTTTCTCGGTCACGTCTCGAATAACACTTGAAAACACTGTTTTATGCATTCTAATAGAAAACCATATTTTAAACATGTAAACATGTCTACCGCATTTAACTAATGCAATTAAAATAATTTAATTAAATATTTTTTATTTTTCTAAAATTTACATTCAGTTGAATTACGTCATCGCATTTTAGAATAGTAAAAGTTATGTTATTTCATATAAATTTTAATGAAATATTTATTAATTTTAATTATTGATCTAATCAAGACTCTTCTTATATCAATATATTGTAATTTCTTTATTCAAAAAATCTCATTTATAATTTTCCCAACCTTTAAAATATCAAGTATCATTAAATTATTTTCCACTTTTAATACAATATATATACATATACACTCATATATATATATATATATATATATATATATATATATATAAATATTTTTTAGATTAAATATATTTTTATTTAATTATTCAATTAGTTATTAATTAATTAATCCATTATAGACTATTCTAGAATGTTCAACGAGAATTTTGCATATGTGTAGTCACTACTACTAATTTGCTATTAATTAGTATATTTCAAATTTATTAAATAAATAAACGTAAACTCATCATAACTCTGATTGATAATCAAATAGTGTCTATTTATCTAGCGTACAAATCTCGTTCACATAATGAAAAATGAAAATTTAGATGGAAAAAATTTCTCATTGATCAATTTTTGGCAATTGCCAATTTTGTAATCTCCTTCGCTAAAATAAACGATTTCACTATCTTTACTTAATTAGCCATTAAGCTAACTTTCACAACTTTTATTACATGGAATCAACTTATGAACTACTTTATAAGCAATCTATTTAATTTTCATCAAACTATAGTCGCCAAATTCAACTCCTTCAATTTGACTATCTCAATGGAAACACAGAATCAAATATTTATATGACCCTCAAAGGTTCAAGATATAGCTAGTCGTAGGTTAACAACTTCATGTGATTCAGAACAACATTTGTTTCTAGTGTGGCTTACCCTAATTAGCCGCATTCTTTTTATCAACCACTTGATCAAGAACGTCAGAATTCAAGTCTAATTGCACCCATAAGATCATGATAAGAGCATCTATTAGCATCGCCTCATGATCTTTTCGGTATCACTGATAGTGCTTGAAATAATCTTAAGTTAAGGATAACATACAATACGGTCTTCTCAGCTCATATATCCTATCGAATCTGCAAGCATTAGTATATCGAGAGTTGCAAAGGAATTCGATAACGATGTGGTGTATCTTTAAGTAATAATAGTGACATAGTATGTGAAATTGAGTAAACCTCTTTCCAAAATACACATATCTTACTTTGACCAGAGATTCCTTGTACTTGTAACTCATCAGATCACATATGAAATCTCCATCCGTGGGTGAGTGGTGAATCTCCGACTACAATGCATTAACTCCTACGTATTTTGAAATTACATCCAACATCGCCACATAATGAACCTCAATAGAATCTGTAAACGGATCAAAGTTCATTATAGTATGGAGAGCCTCTACTTTGTCCTGGTTCAAAGGATTAATTTTATACAATCATAACTACATAATATTTAACTTTATAAGTGATAACAATTTGGAACGTCTGAAGAATGATTGTTTAATGCTTCATCAAATGAGCACTTATTTATATGAATGAACATCTTCATGTCATTATCAGTGAAACATGGCGTTACATTACAGATGGTAGTCTCAAGCCCGAATAACATTCATCCTTATTTTAGGCGGCTGAATCGACTAAGAACCAAATTACAATATACAATACACTTCCTAATGAGTTTTATAATCTTACGTTGATAAACAGACTTTATTATACATATTATATATTCAATGACTTTATCTATTAAGATTGCATGAGTATACAAATAAAATAAATATTATAATTAGATTACATCGTAAAATATTATTAAAATAAAAATTGTTTTTACATAAAAAATGAATAAAAACTAAATCATTAGTTGATTCGTTAGACACCTATGATTGTCGGGAACAAAAGAATATATGGAATTGCTTTCGATTAATATAAAATAACATACATGATATAAGCAGATAAATATTCTCTCCTTCAAGTCGTCTAAGTAAGACTTACATGATTTCAACTAATAAAACTATATCCACCCCCAGCCACGAACGAACCCCTCGTCGGGCTCCAACCGCTAACAATACAAGGAGCAGCATCTTCCAAAAATGGTAAATCCAATACTCAGAGTTGCAATGCCAAATCGGGTTGCTGGGGCGAATTAATCTGTAAGCTAGAATTAGGCGAACCTGCTGCAACTTTCACGGTCAAGTCCGGTGGAATCGAAACAGTTTGTCTGATTATACCTTGTGCCGTTTGACTAACTACTGCTGAAGTATTCCTATTTTCAGTTAATTTAGCCGCCTCTAAAATGACATGATTCGTAGATGATGAATGAGTTGAACAAGGTTCGTTTCTTGACTCTGTTTCAAACATTTGAGTAGGATACATCCCTAGTTTTGGATTTGTCACTGCAGATAGATCATATCCGAACATTCCATGGAAGCCATTTCTGTGGGATTGATACATTGGGTTTTCGGGAGTCTGCAACTCTGTTTTTATAGAAACGTTTTTACCCAGCACAACTAGCTCGTTCTGGCTCTTTGGTTTACTCGCAGCTTCAAGCTTTCCTTCAGAAGCACAGGATTCAACAGCCGAAATTACTGCACGAGTTGAGTGTGTCGCAGGTTTACTAGAGTTGAAATAACTGGCTGCATTACTCAATGATTTTTCCTTCTCGGATGAAGGACACAGTGGTTGTGAAGGTGTTATCTTCTCATTAACCCAACCAGGACCATATTGCATCCCAGAAGGTAACACAGATTCTATTTTCTTTGATGCGATTATCCAGGCCACAGGCCCAAGATTTGCAGCATACTTAGCCAGGCTTCTCGCATAAGCAAGTGGTTCGTGCAGGCCCACCTACAAGTTCATCAGGGAAATCAGGGAGCTTCAAGGTAGAATAGAAAAGGTCGATGGAGAAGATGTGCATAACTGTTTTAATTTTTTACTAGAGCATATGTAGTGAGAAATTCCTATGTACTCATTAGTCAAATGTCACAAGTTTCATAGCGACAAATGCATTAACTGAGTACATCATAAATTAAGAAGCTGAGGCTCCAAATGGGGCTCTCTTAGTTTCGTCCCTCAGCCATGCATGAAGAAAACCTAGATACAAGGAAAACTGTTGACATAGAAGTGTCTCCCATCTCCAAGAGATTGCCAATTAGAAGACACTAAAATTATAAATTTTTGAGATACATACCGGCACCAACTGCTTCAACTCTCCAAAGGTGTTGGACAAAACAGGCAGTTTATTTTCCGAAGACAGTGGATGAAATTTCCTGTAGGTATCACGTCTGTTCTCATCCACTGTAAACTGTTTGTTACCGTACTTCATGTCAGCCCGTAAGATGGAGGCTGCAATACAAATTCAGAAAGAAGAATTAATCATTCCCAACAGAATCAACTAATCGTGCAACTACGATCAGACAAAATCACATATATAAATGTGAACCTGGAAAGTCACTCCAATCAGATAACCATTCCGAGCTATTTTCACCATTTCTAGAGCGGAAATTTGAAGGATCTGCGGTATATCGAAATCTCTGAGGTGTCGGTACCTTTCTCAAATTGTAAGAGTTCGACCCAACTATTTTTTCTTCTGCGCAACCAAGAAGGGCAACGGAAGAAGGATCAGGACTAACACGATCTACTGGAGATGCATCAACAGGCTTTTTCTGGTTCTTGCTTGGTGGCCTTCCTCTCCGCACTACTTTGGGCTGTAGTTCACCATCATCACCTTCATGCTTCAGATTTTCAAAGTCCCTCTTCGCAAGTTCTTGGATAGATCGTGCCTAATGTATTTCATGATTCAGATATAAAGCATGATAATTATGCAGAAGAAACAAACAAAGCTTGATGAAGACTCAGCAAACCTGCCGATAATAGATGGTGTCTGGAGCATTATACGTCATGGCATTCGAACATATCAGAAATACATCGGTCTGCAAATGCAGGGGAAATTCACCATCAATTGCAGTGATTTATCTCCACGTAGAATTCTAAGATATCAATGTTTGATAGATAGACCAAGAATAACAAAATTACATACTTGTTACAACTTCCAAGGAAAACAACAAACTGAGGGGAGATATAGAATATGAATAAGTCAGGCACTATTATCTGAATCCCCATAAAATCAAAAAAATTAAAAGATAAAATGTACAAGTGATACGATAACTTTTTCTTTTATTTATTTATTTATTTTTTTGAAGAAGACAGTGATGCAATAGTTAGTTAACAATAAACTGAGGAAAAAAGGGTTATCAGTGGAACAAAGCAAATGGCAAGATTGTCGCAATTGGTTCGCATTACCATGCAGCTGCACTATCACATGTAGTATGTTCTTTGATTCCAACAATCTTGGTAAAATCATTCACATCCCTGGCCTCAAATTTATTAGTCCAAACATGTTATTGCCTAATATAGGTCCAAAAGATGATAAAAGGTCGGGATTCCGTTGTTAACTAATCGTCCATGACAGCATAGTTTTTCTCATTATCCTGGGATATGTACATTCACATTGATTATGTTCATCAACCAGAATCATTTCATGACAGAGACAGAGCTTAGCAAGTACAATGCAAAAACACAGCCACCATCAAATGCTCAAGATGTCTGATACTATTATCGAGCTTCTTCACAAAAATCTTAAATGATACTTTGATTATTTAAGTCAACACATTAGCCTTGTGTCAAATGATAATATCAAGTAAGCTGTTAAGTCTTATCGCTTCATCAAGCAATATCCATAAAAAGGTGATAACCAAGAAATAGAATTTAGGGTCCTCTGGCCCAAAAACAAATTTTTTGAAATAACTAAAATCAGTTGTATTTGCTTTTTGTAGTAGACATGTATTCTAAGCAAATTTCAGCATATTTCACATCAATACTTCCAACCAACTCATATAACAAGTAAAATTCATCTGTAGATCAAAAGATTATTCATGGCACGTCCAAAAAGAAATTGGCTCAACTAAATCAAAACCAACCTCTAATTCTTCCAAATTCTTATAAGCTCCACCGGCAAGTTTGTTCCTCACAGTTCCAAAGTCCATAGGGTGCTCAATTATTTCACCATAATCAGGTAGCTGCAAGAAAATTCATTCCATATCAGCCCCTCCAGAAACCCAGAATTTTAATCAATCTTTGAATGTACCGTCACCTCATTGGGATCCACGGGCTCAGAAAACACCCGGTAAATATCTTTCCTGCAGTAAATCCATCCAATCAACCAACACTGACAAACTGAACATTGGAAAAAAGAAAAGTGCGATATAAAGAAGAAACAAGTTTCTAAGCAAGCAGAACAGGTAGACAAGAAAGCACTTACTTTTGGAGCCTGTCAAGAATGAAGACCAACATTGTTCTGTCTGGCAAAGGAGTTGTGGGACAATAATCCATTGGTGAACCTGTCGATGAAAATGAAAGCTCACAATCAGATAATCCAAACACAGACGCAATCAAGAAAGGGTGTGGATGTGATTAAAACCATGTAGAGTTTCCGTCACTGTCGAAACCTTTTTTTCCTGCAACAATCAACAAAAGCACGATTACTTCGAAGCCAGCAAAGTGGTAAAATTGAACAAATAACAAGAAAAGACATCAATGAAAGTCAAGGAGAGAAGGACTTGGGGAGAATAAGTAAATAAAACTGAAGCACCAGCTAGTTATAGGTAATATACACGTAATTTGTTTTAAAAACGACTACCCTTTACTAAATCAATGATCTCCATAACATACTTGCAATTAAACGAGGAAGAAGATTATTGATGATCAAACCAATTTATCAAAGTGAATAAAAATCCAACTTTCTTCGAGGAAAAATGCTCTAGAAATACATAAATAGAAATAAATCTATCATGATATGTGAAACATTTAAAAGCTAGGAACGTGGAAAACAAAACCAGATTTCACGCAAACGGAAATTGAATTAAATAAGTGTTTCCTTTTTTTCCAGCACACAAAGATTCAGACTTGACCGAGTCAAAATAAAAGCGCCCGCTTCAGATCTTCAATCCCATGTTAAATTTTCCTTTAATTTTCATTTCTAATAAAAAAGAAAAAATAAAAAACGGACCTGCATGGAATCGGCATGGTTAGATCCACGATCCACGGTATTAATCTTTCGTTTCTTATCCGACCCTTCCTGATCATCAGAATTCGGGTCGAAATCCGACCCAGAACCCGAAACATAATCTCGCGGACGGCGCCTGTTATTCTGTTGCTTCTGATCAATGTCCTCCTCATTGGATTCAGGCAAACGAACTACCAGCTTGATTTTCTTCTCCTTCCTCTCGTCTTCATCCTCGTCAGAGAATTCATTCGAATTGTCCAAACTTTGACTCCGGCGAGCGGATCGGCGGTCGCTGGATGGAGTGGCCACATAATTAATTGGTTTCGTAGGGGTAGAAGGGAGATAAGAAGCTTTGGGAGGGCGTCCTTTCTTCTTCCTCTTCTTCAGCTTCAGCTCCGCCGTGGCTGCGGCGGTTCCAGCTACCTTGCCCATGGTAATGGGGAAGGCTAAAGCTTGCCTTTTTCGTTTACTTTAGGTCTGGTAGTACTGCGTTACGACGTCGTTTATGTGACAAGCGTATCCGTATCACGTACAGTTTGGAAAACTCCGTTCTTCGGACAAGTTGGCGGATCTACCCAACCATCTCGAGCCAACTAGTGCTTCTTTACACCGATTTTTTTTTGAGCTACCACAAGGTCTTCGAATCTTTGATATTTTAGTGTAATACGGTTGCCAACATAATTTTGTAAGAGTAGGTTTTTTGTTAGATGTCTCACGGATCTTTATCGATGAGACGAGCCAACCCTACCGATATTCAAAATAAAAAGTAATATTTTTAACATCAAATGTAATATTTTTTCATTAATGACCCAAATAGATATCTGTCTCAAAAAGTACGACCCGTGAGACGGTCTCACACAAATTTTTGTCATTTGTAAATATTAATTTACTCTATATTTTTGAAAAAAAATAATAAATTAAAACCTAAGTGAAAATCGCAAAATGCAGTAAACTTGATTTCAAAAAATATTTTGATAAATTTGGAAACTTGTCTCCACACCAATTTCATTCCAGATACAGAAAGTTCCACTAAGATGCATAAATTTCAGCACTCACAAACTATGAACAACTTTGATGCACCTAAAATTGATATATATGGGCGAATTCAAGTTTATTTTAAAATTAACCTTAATCCTTTAAGGCCAGACCTCATTGTTGAAGATAAAGGGCGTGGATATCGAGCGCAATCATATAATAAGTAGCCTGAACTCATGTGTCCGAGCCCATGAATCTCCATTTGGGCTGATCTCCTCAACCTTGTTTACTAAAAGTCTGAGCCCACCAAGGAGGCCGGGAAATCTGAGTCCTAACGCAGTTAGGGAATGTGATGACATTCTCGTTAATAAATAACGAGGTCCCGATAAATACGGATTCGATCAAATCTCATCGATATAACACAAAATTTGTGGGGACCCGGACGCTAATCAACTTCTTAATCATCGTTGGGATTTAATTATCTGTTCTGATAAACCAGGTCTAAAATTTTTCTTTTTAAATTAAATAACTGCGGAAGGTAATGGAATCTAAATACTATACATGTCTGTATATAAAAATACAATTCCGTATTAAGAATACAATAATGTACAATATGCTAATCTAAGGTTCACTACTAAAGTTCTAGTAGTAAAAATCCAATCTACTGTAAGTCCGGAATCACCACGCTATACTCGTCTTCTCTCATCGTCATCTTGACCTCGATCCTTCCCCACCTGTTGTCATGCACACATACAAAACAAGACAACAGCCGGATAACTCCGGTGAGAATAAATCCCAGTATAAAACATGGTAAGCATGGATATAATTAAACTAATTCATAAAACATGCCGTCATGTATAAACACAATATATTTCATAATCTATGAAATTAAGCATGCAACTCAAATCAGATAAACATGCATATAAACAATCTAAATCATAAAAACATGCTAGCACAACTGGAAGCAATAACGATGGGTCCCATGATCTAAGAGCCACATCCATATAAGCATAAAGTCCTAATCAAATCATGTCTAGACTCGACTCGATCTATAACTCTAGAGATCCCGTTGTGAATAAGACGTCACTGGCTGTCACCTACCCTCCCAATCGAGGTGTTGTACGTCTTATTCCTAGACTTCGGCCTGATCTGTATCCGCATCTACAATAGGAGAGGTGATCTTCTCCTAAGCTGTGATATCGCCGAACGTCTAGCAGTCTGGCTGATCTCCAAACTGTCCTATCTTAAATGCATGAATACAATCAGTAAACAAAGCATAATCATATAGAACATACACAAGAATATAGTATATGATTTATTGGGCAACTCAAGTAGTGATCTCAATTGAGTTGTTTCTTCCCGAATATCACATGAATTATACCTTTGTCATCCCCGTCTGAGGAAGACGAAGTCTCGAAGTCCAATCTGTCCATATCCGATCTGAAATGACAAAATCAAATACACTGTATCAATGTGTAGCTCAATTCACAATCTGTTCTGATCAATACTCAACTCAGTACATACTCTGATCAATCTGAACAAAACACAATCTGATCATATCAACAATATCACGAAATAATCTAAATCATATCTGAATCTGATCACTCTATTCCAGCATATGAATATCTAACAAATACATCTTCCGAGATGCTGAAATACAAAACACAGACATACGATATTCTTTCTTCGATCTGACTTCACATATCTACTGAATAATCTAACCAAACATACAAGAATGCTCATCTATTCATTCTTCAATCAAGAATACTACCATATCTGAATCATATATAGTTCTGACAACATCATATTTCCAAAACATCTCCAAAACGTAACAAGACTTACGTCTTTGTGTAGCTCTAATCCAGAGGAACACGATACTGCTTTCGGATTTGAATTCTGATGCACGGATTCTTCGTAAATCAAATTCTAAATTCAAAAAGTGAAATTCTCTCTCCAAGCTCTCGATTTTGTTAGAGTAGGTGCACGTCGAGCCAAGTGTTGGCCGACTGTTCACAATGAAACTCTTTGTATAAACGATCTTTATTTTAATAATATTTGAATTTATTAATTTGGCGCATCTTTATCTTTATACCCATGCTAGCTGCATAGATAAAGCCCTTGAATATACAAATAGTAGAAAGAATATGAGATGTTCATATGATGAGTATCATGAAACTCATATTTGTAATACTGTATATTCTAAACCGTTCCTAGTCGATTCAGCCGCCACTAAGAAGGATAAAGGCCGCTCGAGTTAGAGACTAGTATCTGCGATGTGAGTACCATGTTTCATTGGTAGGGGACATTGTGATGTCCGAGCATGCAGATAGGTGCTCCTGGTAGAGTGCACTGAACAACCCTCCATAAAAGGACTTTCCAAGTGGTTCTCACTTATCGAGTGGAAAAGTCCTGGTTTATGGTTGTACACCATTAGTCCTTATGACCCGGGACAACATTGAGACTCTATGTGCTAGCGTTTCACTTTGACTTGTTTACCGACTCTTATGGGGTCATTAGGTGGCAAGATTGGGTGTTACGGCGAAACATATAGGAGTCGATGCATTGTAGTCGGGGATTCACCGCTTACCTACGGGTATGGATATCCTATGTGTTTTTCATGTATGTGTGGGTTGAAATCTCTGATCAGAGTATGGTGGTAATTATGAAAGGGGTTTCATAGATTACACCATCGATGCAACCACGACATGACACATAGTATCGATTCATTGACAACTCTCGATAAACCAATAGTTGTCGAATCGGTCGGGATATATGAGCTGAAGGGACCGTACTGTACGCTAACCATAATTGAATGGTTCTTGCAGGCACTATCATGTGATACCTAGGGAATCACGTAAGCGATGCTGCTAGGCGTTTAACGTGATTGGTTGGGTACTATCAGACTTGAGTTCTGACGTTCTTACTATCAAGGAGTTGATAAGTAAGAATGGAGCAATTGGGGTATGCTCGTATAAGGACATGTTTAGTCCGAATCACATTGAGATGTGAACCCACGGCTAGTTGTATCAATGAACCATTGAGGGCCACACAAGTACTTGCTTAGTAAATCCCGAAGAGAAGTAAAATAGTTCAATGTGTTGAACGGCTTATAAATGTGTTTATAAGCGTAAAGAAAATTAGAAGTATGACTTCTATGAGAGAAATATAAATTTTAATTTATGGAAGTGTTCCTAAGATTAAAATTTGGCCAAGTAAATAATGTAGTTGAAAATTGTGATTTTCATAAACATTGTTGTGGACTAAATTAAATTAATTCAAGTGTTGAATTAATTAAACACTAGTGGACCTAGTAGAGTCTAAATAATTAAATTAATTCAAGTGTTGAATTAATTAAATAATATTGAGTCTTGTAGAGCTCAATTTAAATAATTATTTAACTAGTGGGACTTGAGTAAAATCAAGTAATATTTAATTTATCTCAAATGTGTTTGAGATAATAAAATTTAGTCTATGGTTTTTAATGTGTTAAAAACCATATATTATATAAGTGAGACATGTAGGGATTGCATGCTTGGGAGGTGAAGAGCCTTGATTACTTTTTATTAAAATATTCAAAAGGCATGCAACTTTTGAGGGAACAACTTTTGTAACACCCAAGGCTAATCTTCCCACACACACTCTCACCTCTTGGCCGAAACTAGGGGAAGAAATTCTCTCAATTTTTCTTCTCTTTTGTTCTTCATTTTCTTGGAGCAAAAACATTCTCTTTGAAAAATCCTCTTGCTTTTCTAGTGCAAAGTAAGAGGGGATTTACATAGCCAAGTGGTGGGCCTTATTCTTGAAGGGAAAAGAAGGAGCTTGTAGATCTTTCAACCAAGAAGAGCTAAAGTATTTATACTTTAGTTGGTGCCATTCATCAACTCTAAGGAGTTGATAGGTAAATCACTTGAACACCCTATGTATGGTTTTCATTGTTTTGTAAATATTGCACAAAATATAAGAAGGGGCCGAAATTTTCTTGATAAAATTTTAATTTTTCGCTTCCGTTGCGTTTCCGGCCCCCGTAACCGGTCCGCTAACAAGTGGTATCAGAGCTAAGGTTGCGGTTTTTGTGCTATATTTACGTAATATTGTATTGAGATCGATTTCTAACCGCTTGAGAATTTTTTGTGCATAGATTCAAGAGGGCCGAAAATTTTATGTCAAAAACAAAAAAAAAAAAAAAATTTTCGGGCAGCATGTTGCTGCCCGAGGGCTGCCCGAGCTGCCCGGAAATTTCGGGCAGCAAAGGGCAGCCCGAGGGGGCTGCCCGAAACTTCCAGTTTTTAATAAAAAAAAAAAATTTTTTTGTTGCCGGAATCCGGCGACGGAGCTCCGGCGACGGCGATGACGGCTAGGGTTTCCAAAAGATGTTTTGGATAATCTTAGTGTCATGGGCCTTGAGATGTTGGGCCATTGGATGGACAACATATTTTGTAAATTTTAAATGGGCCAAAGTATTTTTGTGAAAATGAGTTTTGAGCCCTTAAGTTTAAATTTACAATTGTTGCACATATTTTCTCATAAAATAAATAGTTGAAGTGAGACTTTAATTATTTATAGTAAATTGTGATTTACAAGAAATTCGATTATAAATAAATTAATTTGAAAGTAAACAAAGGTGTTTGTATACTTTGTTAATTTAATTTATAATTGTGGCGGTTAGTGATTGGATCAAGATATATAATATTGGATCAATTAATTATAGTAATAATTAATTGATGGTGTATGATATGTGATATTATGCATGAAGGATGATCAAAAGCCCAAGCCCAATTTGCTAGGTGTATGCTAGGATATTTGTGTTGAATGATTGTAATAATTATCAATTTATAAAGTGGGCTTGGTTTATGGCCCGTTCCCACCCCATGAGATGTATCCCTATGTGCCATGGATATTTAATTGTAAATATTAGAATGGGAGAAGATCAAGATTGGAAGATGGTGGCCTTGGTGATTATGAAGATCGAAGACATGTAATATAGGATGCTAATGTAATAGTATAGTTGCATTGCATCCCATGCATTTACCCTAGGATTGGACCTAGGCCCGTGTTTGGCTCACACGGGCCATTAGTGTTGGGGCAATTGATCATCCTTGTACTGTTTTCTATTTATAATATATGCATGATATGTTA
This sequence comes from Primulina eburnea, assembly GCF_022965805.1. Lineage (NCBI taxonomy): Eukaryota > Viridiplantae > Streptophyta > Magnoliopsida > Lamiales > Gesneriaceae > Primulina > Primulina eburnea. Next base: position 38,605,120 of record NC_133103.1, on the reverse strand, counting down.
TAAATAATGAGTATGTGCGTTATTATTATTATAATAACAAAGTTGCATGAATCCGGCAAACATACGATCAAACATGGCGAGCTTTTAAAATAAAATTAATGATGAGACCTTTCAAAATTAAAAACCCTCATTTTGAATAAGATTCAAAATTAATATCAAGTCCGAAAAGGGGAATTATAAATTTGTTTATAATTTCCTTGTCTTCCATCGACAATGGATGCATGATGAACGCTACCCGTACTCGGGGCTCGGCTCATATTATTGGGGAGCCTTGGGTGCCGGAAAGCTGTGACATCCATTGACATTGTGATGTGAACTACGTGGAACTCCCATGATTTCGGCTCATATTATTGAGGGAACTCATGGCGACCGTCCATTAAGGTTCAATATCGATGGGTTAGGCTTGACACGTAAAGATGAACGACGTCATATTATTGGGTCCTAATCAAACGTGAGACAAAAGTATACGTAGAGGGTTGCATGGCGATGCAATTGGAAACTACCTTTTAGGAATTGTGATGGCCGATATTATTCGGGATCACAATTCGCTAATTGGACCTTACGTACCTTCTGAGGAAAGTGTTTCCCGTTTTCACTAGAGGGTAGTGAAAATGTCAAAACAGTGGGAGCGATTATTTATAAAGTAAAAGTCCAAACTTTATATCTTATTAAATATTTTAAAATAGTCATTAACATTTATCTGTTTTACTTTTCAGTACAATCTTTGACATGTCATCAATTCGCAACCCGTTTTCCGTCATTCTCGAAAAACACGTTCTAACCGGACCAAACTATATCACTTGGCTAAGAAATTTAAAGATTGTCCTAAACTCGGAGAAGATCGCATATACACTTACTGAGGCGCCCCCTGCTGAGGCTCCTATAGGCTGCACTCCTGAGGAATTGCAGACCTACAAGGAATGGTGTGACCATGACTTGAAGGCGAAGTGTTATATGCAGGCTTCGATGAACGATGAGCTGCAAAGGCGATTCGAGGATGCTAAGAATGCTGCTGACATTCATATGCACCTCAAGGAGCTCTTCGGTGAGCAGACTCGGCCTTTGAGGCATGCCACAGTAAAGGAGCTCATCACTTTACGCATGCGAGATGGGACTTCGGTCCATGAGCATGGCCTAAAGTTGATTGGGCTCGTGGACAAGCTCGTGGGCATGGATTTGATCTTGCCATCCGAGTTGACCACGGATGTGCTACTGTTGTCACTGCCTAGCTCTTTCGATCCTTTTGTCGTGAACTTCAATATGAACAAGCTCGAGCCCAGCCTTGAAGAGTTGGTGAACATGCTTGTGACCTTTGAGTCCACGATCAAGAAGGAGAAGCCGGTTCTTTATGTGGGCTCTTCATCTGGCACGAAGACCGGTCCACCTGGGAAAGGAAAGAAGCGTTCTTTCAAGCGTCCCAAGAAGAGCGAGCCCTTGAAGAGGCAGACTCCGAGTCCCATAGTGGCAGCCGCGCCAGCCAAGGCTGAAAAGACTGTTGACATCTGTCACCACTGCAAGAAGCCTGGACATTGGAGGCGTAATTGCAGGGAATATCTTGCGCAGAAGGGTTCTGGCAAAGGTATGTTCTACATTGAAGTGAATATCTCTATTAACTCTACTTCTTGGGTATTGGATACCGGCTGTGGCTCACATCTCTGTAATGATTTGCAGGTGATGGGAAGAAGTAGGAGGCTCCGAGAGGGTGAGACCTTCCTGAGGATGGGCAATGGAGCAAGGGTTGCTGCCAAAGCCGTAGGAGATGTTTATTTATGTTTGAACAATGATTTTAATTTGGTTTTGAGAGATGTTTTATTTGTACCAGACTTGATCAAAAACATTATTTCCATTCCTATGCTTGATATCGATGGATTTTCTTGTTTATTTGGCAAAGGTGTTTGCAATATTTACAAGAATGAATGTTTAGTTGGTACGGGTGAACTTGAAAATAATCTCTACACCTTAAACTTAAAAGATATTCCACTTAACAATGTCCAAACGATAACAACAACAAATAAGCGCAAACAAGATACTCTTAATTCGGCACAATTATGGCATGCTCGATTAGGTCATATTTCCTCAAGAAGGATGAACAAGCTAGTGGGAGTTGGCATGTTTGATATGTCTGATATTAACGCTCTCACGACTTGTGAATCCTGTCTGAAAGGAAAGATGACCAAAATTCCCTTTAAGGGCTATGCGGAGCGAGCCAAAGGGTTATTGGATTTGATCCATACCGATGTGTGCGGTCCGCTTAGCATCACCACTAAGCATGGACATGCCTACTTCATCACCTTTACCGATGACCATTCGAGGTATGGGTATGTGTATTTAATGAAATACAAGTCTGAAGCCTTTGAAAGGTTCAAAGAATTCAGAAGTGAAGTAGAGAAGCAATTGGGACGAAGCATCAAGACACTTCGATCGGATCGAGGTGGTGAGTACTTGAGTGCCGAGTTCCAAGAGTATCTTAGAGAGAATGGGATTCTCTCGCAGTGGACTCCGCCCGCTACACCGCAGTTGAATGGTGTTTCGGAGCGTCGTAACCGGACTTTGATGGACATGGTTCGGTCTATGATGGGGTTCACAGAGTTGCCGCCATCCTTTTGGGGATATGCGCTTGAAACAGCGGCAATGTTGTTGAACAATGTCCATACAAAGGCAGTTGACAAGACTCCATATGAGATATGGATGGGTAAGCCTCCCAAGTATTCTTATCTAAGAATATGGGGGTGTCCTGCTTATGTGAAGCAGACTGTGGGAGATAAATTGGATAGTCGATCCATTTTATGCTACTTTGTGGGATATCCAAAGAATTCAATTGGATATTACTTCTATCATCCCCAAGAAACAAAGGTGTTTGTTTCTAGGAACGCAACCTTTTTGGAAAAGGAATTTCTATTGGATAGAAAAAGCGAGATGATAGAACTCGAAGAGGTTCGAGAGACACCCACAGTTGTAGAACCCACACCCGAGAAGCCAAGTGAGGAGATACAAGCTCCTAGAAGAACCGAGAGAGTCTCGAGACCACCTGTGAGGTATGGTCTGCTTCTTGAAGAGGGCCATGATGAGCCTAATCTTGGATGTGATCCAAGGACCTTCAAGGAAGCGTTATCTGATGCCGATTCATCCAAATGGCTTGAAGCAATGGAATCTGAGATGAATTCCATGCATTCGAACCAAGTGTGGAATCTCGTGGATCCACCTGAGGGAATTGTTCCCATAGGGTGTAAATGGATTTACAAGAGGAAACTTGGGGCGGATGGGAAGGTATTGACCTTCAAGGCGCGACTGGTAGCAAAAGGGTATACTCAAAGGCAAGGTGTTGACTATGAGGAAACCTTTTCTCCAGTTGCGATGTTCAAGTCCATTAGGATTTTGCTAGCCATAGCTGCATGGTATGACTATGAGATATGGCAGATGGATGTCAAGACTGCCTTCCTTAATGGGGATATTAAGGAAGAGATTTACATGTCTCAACCTGAAGGGTTTACATCTATCGGAAGTGAGCATATGGTATGCAAACTTCAAAGATCTATTTATGGTCTTAAGCAGGCATCTAGGAGCTGGAACCTCAGATTCGATAGTACAATCAAAGAGTTTGGTTTTACTAAGAATCCTGAGGAACCCTGTGTGTATAAGAAGGTCAGTGGGAGTGCTGTGACATTCCTTGTTCTTTATGTTGATGACATTCTACTCATTGGGAATGATGTAGGAATGTTGCAATCAACAAAGATATGGTTAGCAAGTAAGTTCTCAATGCAGGACTTGGGTGAAGCATCTTTTGTATTGGGAATACAGATCTATAGAGATAGATCAAAAAGATTGCTTGGTCTCACCCAGTCCACATACATTGATACCATCGTGAAGCGGTTCTCGATGGATGAGTCCAAGAGAGGACATCTACCAATGTGTCATGGCGTGTCCCTATCCAAGTCTATGTCTCCCAAGACTGATGCAGAGATAGCGGCGATGACACGAATTCCGTATGCTTCGGCTATTGGTAGTATCATGTATGGGATGATATCTACACGTCCTGACGTGGCATTTGCACTAAGTGTAGTGAGTAGATATCAATCCAACCCCGGTCTTCCACACTGGAAAGCTGTGAAAGACATCCTCAAGTATTTGAGAAGGACCAATAAGCTGTTCTTGGTCTATGGGGGTGGAGAACTGAAATTGGAAGTGAAGAACCTAAAGGGGGGGTGAATAGGTTCTTTTAGGCCCTTTAGCGTTTTTAAAACGAGTTTGCAAAAATTGCAAGCGGAAGACTTGAGGGACAATCACAAATAAAGTGAATGCGTAAAGTAAGTGCGTAAAATAAATGCGTAGTAAAGTAAATGCGTAAAGTAAAGAGGGATAGAGATGTTTATGGAAGTTCGACGAAGAATCGTCTACGTCTCCCCTTCTCGATGAGGATCGAGGTATCACTATATCGACTTGGCTTTAGGAGCTCCAAGCTAGCTTTTACAACCACGCCTCGATGCGTCTACTTGGCCTTGAGGGCTCCAAGGATAGCCACGAACTTTACAACCCACTCGAGAGTATTACTTTCACTCTTTTTCTACAACTCTTTTGATATTACAACTCTTTTAATCAACGCACACAAGAGATAGTAGAAAGCTTTGTAAGAGACAAGAGAGTGGAGTGGGATCGAATGATTGAAAATGCATCCTCAAAGGCCTATTTATACTAGACTTGGACGCCAAGGTTCGGATCTTCTGTTTATGCTTCGGAACGTCCGATCTGATTGAAATCAATTTGCGTAATTTTGGGATGACTTCGGATCGTCCGTTCTTGACTTCGTAGGGTCCGAACATGTGCTTCGGAGGGACCGATCAAACTTCGTATCTTCCGAACAGTTCTTTCAGACCGTCTATGCACAGCTTCGGAAGGTCCGAACTCCAGTTCGTACCGTCCGAACATTCCCGCGTTTCCGGAGATTTGAAATCTTCAACACTTCGTAGCGTCCGAAGAGTCTTCGTAGCGTCCGAAATCTTACTCGATCAATCAGTCATATCAATTTGTCTCCGCATTGAAGTGATTTGATTGCTTGTGTTCGGAACGTCCGATCACGTCTTCGGAACGTCCGAACGCTCTCATCGCAGCTTCCGAACAGCTTCTATTTTGCTTCCGAATTGCACAATTTCGGACCGTCCGAACAACATTTCGGATCTTCCGAACGTAAACTGTTCTTAATTTCCTGCATGCCTCAATATAAAACATTAGTACATTTTTAAGCCAAGTTTTGGTATCATCAAAACAAAAACTTTGGGATATGTTACAGCATTAAAAACATTAATCTCATCCTCGAGATTTGTATGCGTTTAAGGCGTAACAATCTCCCCCTTTTTGATGATCACAAAACTTGGTTAAAAATTGAGATAACAATAATCAACATAATCGAAATGGTTATTAAATAACTCCCCCTTAATCAAATAACAAGTCTAAGAGGTTGAATTAAGGCGAATTTAATAACCAATTAATAGCAATTTTAACCAAATAAATTCTCCCCCTTTTTGTGATAAGCAAAAAGACATAAGTATAAAGAGAGACAAATAAACAGGTAAAATATCCACTAATAAATGCAAGTCTTTTATACAATGATGCATAAAGATAAAATAAACAAAAACATAAGCTAAGAATCCGCATCCCGCGACTCTCTATGTCTCCTCATCTCAGCCTCGATGGAATCCAGACGCGAAGAAGTCTCGGTATGATGGCGCTCTAAGGTAGACTCTAAAAGAGAAAAACGAGTGTCGAAACGAGTCTCCAATCGCTCGAGATACTCGAAAATCCGATCGTAGGGTCCAGAGGGAGCAGGCGGAGTGAAGCCATGAGGAAGGTCATCCATGGTCATCAAAGGAGTGCTAATAGGGTCGGGAACACGCTGATGGGATGAAGAGGGAATATCAACCGAAGGAGTAGGAGTGGTACCCGTAGTAGGAGGACCAGCGGGAAATCCTCTCGTCTGAACGTGAGGAGGAAGGAGACCGAAGGGAACATGAAAGTGTTCGGTCGGACGATAGGACGCAAAGATGCGATCCTTGTCGATGACCCAAGAGGATAAGACGGGATTCCAAGAGAGTCCCATCTTAACAACAGTATCATGGTCGATAGTCTCGCGAGGAGAAATAGATAAGGATTCTTCATCTATAAAGTCAATGCCCAGATGGGCTAGAATCCGGTTAATGAACCGGCCAAATGGAAAAGAGACGCGAGTAGAAGAAGCCGCGTACTCCATGGCGTACATAAGAAAACGGGGAAGGTTAAAAGGACGCTGGGAGACTAAATAATAGAGAATGTACAGATCGAGATATTTGCAAGTGGAGAGGTCTCCACTGCGAGGAACAATAGAAGAAGTGATGAGCTTCAGAACAAGCTGAAGCTGAGGAGAAAGGTCCTTCGCATGAGGACGGTCATCGGCAGGAGTAGGCGGACGACCGAAGATGGTGGTCAAGGCAGTGACTCGATCAAAAGTAGGGTCATTCTCAGTCCAAGACTGAGAAAAGAACTCACTCGGTCCGTCTCGAGGAAGATCGAACCAAGTGGAGAGGTCGGCGGTAGAAAAAGAAATGAACCGACCCTGAACAATGGTAACAACACGAGTGTCATCACCACCAAGAACTAAGGAAAAGTTCGCATAGAACTGATGTATGAGAGAGGGGTAGATGAGATCGGGTACGGAAGGTAGAAAGAAGTTTCCCCAACGTTGAGACTCAATAAGAGTAATCAACGTAAAGAAATTTGCACGAAGATAATCGGTGTGAAGGGTACGACCAGGCAGAATGTTACGGGTTTCGAATTCAGGTGGGGTAGGACGAGGGTTGGGTGGTTGGGTAAGATCATGGTGAAAGGCACCGTGACGAGGGCGAACATTTCGGCCAACTACGTTACGGCGCGGAGGCATAGTGAGTAGTGAGTGTTTTGTGTGGGGAAAGAAAGAAGATGTGAATTGGCAAATAAATCAGAGGATCCGAACGCCTATTTATAGGCCATGTTCGGACGGTCCGAACAAGAGTTCGGAAGGTCCGGAATTTGAACGGAACGGTTAGCTGGCAGGAGGTTCGGACGATCCGATTAATACTCGGACGATCCGATCCTAGAACGGAGGCTACGAAGCGTAAACGGAGGGTCCGAAGTCTGACAATCAGGCATTGGAAGGCGCGAACATTAAATGACATCGGAAGGAGTTCGGACGATCCGATGTTTGTTCGGATGGTCCGAAGAGGGAATCGGAGGTTCTGGAACCTATGGTCAGGTTCGGACGATCCGAACACGTTCGGTGGATCCGAGGTAAAACGGAGCATCCGAATAGGAGCGGTGATTCCGAAGTAGCCAAGATGAGGAACACCTAAAATTTAAAATATTTAGCACATAAATGAATGTTGAGCCATAATTATGGATAAATACAATTAATTTGTATTATCCGACATTATAATGCTCACATTAATAATACTCCCCCTCAATTTAACAAATATGTACGAGAGTATTAGACTAGTGTTTACAACTCAATCATGCCAAGTTCACCACGCAAACGAGTAAAAGTAGATTCATCTAGTGGTTTTGTAAAAATATCAGCAATTTGATTCTTGGTGTCAACATAGTGAAGTTCAACATCATTTTGCTCAATGTGATCACGAATGAAATGATGTCGAATGTCAATATGTTTAGTACGAGAATGTTGAACTGGATTCTTTGTTAGACATATGGTGCTTGTATTATCACAAAAGATTGGAATTTTTGAAAAAGTAACACCATAGTCGAGTAATTGATACTTCATCCAAAGAATTTGTGCACAACAACTACCGGCAGCCATATACTCGGCCTCGGTCGTTGAAAGTGCAACACAGTTTTGCTTTTTAGAAAACCATGACACCAAGCAATTTCCCAAAAAGAAACAAGTTCCACTAGTGCTCTTTCTATCCACCTTATATCCTCCAAAGTCGGCATCACAGTAAGCTTTTAAATCGAAAAATGAGTTCTTAGAATACCATAATCCGAGATTTGGAGTATTTGAAAGATATTTGAAAATGCGTTTTAAGGCGAATAAGTGTGATTCCTTTGGACATGATTGAAATCGTGCACACAAGCAAACACTAAACATAATGTCAGGTCTACTAGCAGTCGCATAGAGTAGGGAGCCAATCATGCTACGAAATAACTTTTGGTCAACAGGTTTACCTCCCTCATCTTTGTCGAGTCTGACTGTCGTGCTCATAGGTGTGGATGAGGCTTTGGAAGACTCCATCCCAAACTTTTTTAGCATCTCCTTGATGTACTTTCCTTGGTTGACAAAGAAACCATCCTTGCATTGCTTGATTTGGAGACCAAGGAAGTAGTTGAGCTCGCCCATCATGCTCATCTCAAAGTGATCCTGCATAAGCTTAGAAAAATCTCTACACAAGTGTTCATTAGTAGCACCAAAAATAATATCATCTACATATATTTGTACTATCAGCAAATCATTATTTTTAGTCAAGGTAAATAAGGTAATATCAACTTTACCTCTACAAAAACCATTAGACAGCAAAAAGGTATATAATTTCTCATACCAAGCTCTAGGAGCTTGTTTCAAACCATACAAAGCCTTATCAAGTTTATACACATAATCAGATAAGTGCACATCTTCAAAACCAATAGGTTGCTCAACATACACTTCTTCTTTCAAATCACCATTAAGAAAAGCACTTTTAACATCCATTTGAAACAATTTAAAGTCTCTAGAGCAAGCAAAAGCAAGTAGCATGCGAATGGATTCTAGTCTAGCAACAGGGGCATAAGTCTCATCATAATCAATTCCCTCTTCTTGACTATATCCTTTAGCTACTAGCCTAGCTTTATTTCTAGTGATTGTACCATGCTCATCTAACTTGTTCCTAAATACCCATTTAGTTCCTATGACAGGTCTATCAGTGGGTCTAGGTACAAGATTCCAAACTTTATTCCTTCTAAATTCATTTAGTTCATCTTGCATAGCAATAATCCAAGAATCATCAAGTAAAGCTTCTTCTATGTTCTTAGGCTCTATGTGAGAAAGAAAAGCAAGATAATTGCACATATTAGAATAGCGAGTAGATACTCCCTTCGATGGGCTACCAATGATGAGGTCCATGGGATGATCCTTGTGTGTAGTCCACTCCTTCGGAAGAGGTGCGTCCTCTTGATCTTTAGGAACATCATCTAGGCTTGTGGACTCCAACTTTTCGCCAAGGATATCTATATCATCATCATCAGAAACAACAGTTCTAGGCAAGCAAGAGTTAGTTTCATCAAATATGACATGAATAGATTCTTCAACTAGTAAAGTACGTTTATTAAAGACTCTATATGCTTTGCTAGAAGTAGAGTAACCAAGAAAGATACCTTTGTCCGATTTAGCATCGAACTTACCCAGGTTGTCCTTACCATTGTTGTGGATGAAGCATTTTGATCCAAAAGCGCGGAAGTAAGAAATGTTAGGCTTTCTCCCTCTCCATAGTTCGTATGGAGTTTTCTTGAGAATTGGCCTTATTGATACGCGATTGATGATGTAACAAGCAGAACTCATTGCTTCAGCCCAAAAATATTTTGGTAGAGAATGCTCACATAGCATGGTCCTTGCAATCTCTACTAGGGTCCTATTCTTCCTCTCAACGACACCGTTTTGTTGAGGAGTTCTAGGACAAGAAAAGTTGTGACCAATGCCTTTGCTTTGACAAAAAATTGAAAAATTTTCATTTTGAAATTCCGTTCCGTGGTCACTACGGATTTGTTTGATCAAAAGATTTTTCTCATTTTCAACCTTTTTGACAAAAATTTTGAAATGATCAAAGGCATCATTTTTGTGGGCTAAAAACAATGTCCAAGTAAAACGTGAAAAATCATCTACAATGACAAAAGCATAAGGATTTCCTCCTAGACTAGTTGTCCTCGAGGGACCACATAAATCTAGGTGAAGTAATTCAAGGGGCATAGAAGTGGATATAAAATTTTTAATTTTTGAAAGATTCCTTTGTGTGTTTACCAAGTTGACAAGCATCACAAAAAGAATCTAATTTTAAATTCAGCTTTGGCATTCCGAAAACTAGGTCAAGTTTTAAAAGTTTTTCTATGGTGCTCATCCCAACATGACCAAGTCGTCTATGCCAAAGAATGTTGTCATCAACATTTAATGTTACAAGGCTTTTTATTTTTGAAAAAGATGAAATCTTTAAATCGACCTTGTAAACATTTTCACTTCTATAACCTTTGAAACTAATGGTTTTGTCAGTTGTGAGTGATACAGTGCAATCGTGTGGTGTGAATTTGACTTCATAACCCCTATCGCACAATTGACTAATGCTTAGGAGGTTATGTTTAAGCCCTTTCACAAGAAGTACATCATCAATAATAGTAGAGTTAGATATACCTATTGAGCCGATGCCTTCTATGATCCCTTTGCTGTTGTCTCCGAAGGTCACCGATCCTTTTTCTTTTGGTCGAATGGATTGTAGCAGCTTCTTTTCTCCCGTCATGTGTCGAGAGCATCCACTGTCAAGATACCAAGTGCTCGATGACTTGTCTCCCCTTTGTCCCTACAAGGTTGAGATACAGTTTGATAGTTGGTACCCGTTTCTTTGGGTCCTTTGGGGTTAGTAGTAGTTGGGGATTTGGGGATCCATTTCCAATAACTATTTTTGTTGTGTTGGTGTCTAAGTTTCTTGCATTTAGGTCTTATGTGGCCTATCTTACAACAGTAAGTGCATGTTGGTGGTGTTCTTGGTTTTGCCTTTGCGATAAGACTAGCGAAGTTGACTGATTTCTTTTCATATCCTAGACCTCCTTTGTCGAAGTTACACCTTTGCATGCTCAAGAGGTTTTCTAGTTTACCGCTACTCACATTGAACTTGTTGAAGGCTTTCTCTAAGTCTCTTAGATTTGTCTTGAGCTTAGTGTTGTCATGCATCCTAGCTTCTAGTTCAGTTTTAAGTTGCTTATTCTCATTTCTAAGTGACTTAGCCTTATTGTACATACTAGTGTAAGCGGAGAGTAATTCATCGTAAGAGGGTACCTCGTCGTCATCCGAGTCGGTCAGATGATCTTCCTTCGCCATGAAGCATAGGGTAGACTCCTCTTCGTTGTCGCTGTCGCTCCACGTGGCTAGAAGGGCCTTTTTCTTGTCTTTTCCGGCCTTCTTCTTGGAGGGACACTCGTTTGCATAGTGACCCTTTTGTTGACAGTTGTAGCAGGTCACTTCCTTCTCAAACTTTTTGTCTTTCTTGTTGAAGTTGGAACTCCGCATGAATCTTTTGAACTTTCTAGTGAGGAGAGCCATTTCTTCATCGTCGCTATCTTCAAGTTGACTGGTCAAGGCGATCCCTTTCGCCTTTACTTTATCGTCATCTTTCTTTGTCTCCTTCCGGGTAGATACTTCAAGTTCATGGGTCTTTAGGGTCCCATGAAGTTGATCAAGGTCGTAGGATGCCGCATCTCCCTTGTTGGATTCAATGATAGCCGTGCGCTTTGCATCCCATTCCGCCGGTAATGCTCGAAGGGCTCTCCTCCACACTTGTTTAGTTGGGTAGTTCTCACCAAGTTGGGCAAGCTCATTGATGATTTGGGTGAGCCGCCGGAACATGGTGTCGATATCCTCCTTGGGTTCCATCTCAAAGGTCTCGTACTTGAGTTGGAGAAGGTCTATCTTCGTTTCTTTGACTTGATTGGTTCCCTCGTGGCAAATCTCCAATTTGTCCCAAATCTCTTTGGCGGAGGTGCAAGCCGAGATTCGGTTGTATTCATTCATATCTAGAGAACAATGAAGAATATTCATAGCTTTAGCATTTTGAGAGATAAGTTTCATATCGTCCTTGGTGAAGTCATCCATTCCCTTAGGAATTTCCTTATTATCCACCGTTTTCATGGGGATATAGGGACCTTTCACCGTTATTTTCCAAAGGTCGTAATCGACGGATTGGATGTATAGAGATATTCTATTTTTCCAATATCCGTAATTTGTACCATTGAAAAGAGGGGGACGATTTGTGGATTGTCCTTGGGCATACTCGCTTGCTAGATTGGCCATTTTAAAAGATTTTGAAAAACCTTGCTCTGATACCACTTGAAGAACCTAAAGGGGGGGTGAATAGGTTCTTTTAGGCCCTTTAGCGTTTTTAAAACGAGTTTGCAAAAATTGCAAGCGGAAGACTTGAGGGACAATCACAAATAAAGTGAATGCGTAAAGTAAGTGCGTAAAATAAATGCGTAGTAAAGTAAATGCGTAAAGTAAAGAGGGATAGAGATGTTTATGGAAGTTCGACGAAGAATCGTCTACGTCTCCCCTTCTCGATGAGGATCGAGGTATCACTATATCGACTTGGCTTTAGGAGCTCCAAGCTAGCTTTTACAACCACGCCTCGATGCGTCTACTTGGCCTTGAGGGCTCCAAGGATAGCCACGAACTTTACAACCCACTCGAGAGTATTACTTTCACTCTTTTTCTACAACTCTTTTGATATTACAACTCTTTTAATCAACGCACACAAGAGATAGTAGAAAGCTTTGTAAGAGACAAGAGAGTGGAGTGGGATCGAATGATTGAAAATGCATCCTCAAAGGCCTATTTATACTAGACTTGGACGCCAAGGTTCGGATCTTCTGTTTATGCTTCGGAACGTCCGATCTGATTGAAATCAATTTGCGTAATTTTGGGATGACTTCGGATCGTCCGTTCTTGACTTCGTAGGGTCCGAACATGTGCTTCGGAGGGACCGATCAAACTTCGTATCTTCCGAACAGTTCTTTCAGACCGTCTATGCACAGCTTCGGAAGGTCCGAACTCCAGTTCGTACCGTCCGAACATTCCCGCGTTTCCGGAGATTTGAAATCTTCAACACTTCGTAGCGTCCGAAGAGTCTTCGTAGCGTCCGAAATCTTACTCGATCAATCAGTCATATCAATTTGTCTCCGCATTGAAGTGATTTGATTGCTTGTGTTCGGAACGTCCGATCACGTCTTCGGAACGTCCGAACGCTCTCATCGCAGCTTCCGAACAGCTTCTATTTTGCTTCCGAATTGCACAATTTCGGACCGTCCGAACAACATTTCGGATCTTCCGAACGTAAACTGTTCTTAATTTCCTGCATGCCTCAATATAAAACATTAGTACATTTTTAAGCCAAGTTTTGGTATCATCAAAACAAAAACTTTGGGATATGTTACAGCATTAAAAACATTAATCTCATCCTCGAGATTTGTATGCGTTTAAGGCGTAACAGGAAGGCTATACCGACTCTAGCTTCCAAAGCGATGTTGATGACTCGAAGTCAACCTCCGGATTCATATTCATGCTCAATGGTGGTGCTGTCTCTTGGAAGAGTTCCAAGCAAGACAGTACTGCGGATTCCACCACTGAGGCAGAATACATTGCTGCATCGGCTGCAGCAAAGGAGGCTGTTTGGATTAGGAATTTCGTCCAAGAGTTGGGCGTCATTCCAAATGGAGTTGCTCCTATCCCGGTGATGTGCGACAACACGGGAGCCATAGCTCAGGCGAAGGAGCCAAGGTCTCATCAGAAGTCCAAACATGTATTGAGAAAGTACCACATCCTCAGAGAGATCGTGGAAAGAGGAGATGTCACGATTGACAAAGTCGGCTCCGCAGATAATGTTGCTGATCCACTAACTAAGCCTTTACCAGGACCATCATTCGAGAAGCATCGCGAATCAATGGGTCTAAAGAATATAGGTAGTTGGCTCTAGTGCAAGTGGGAGATTGTTAGAGTAGGTGCACGTCGAGCCAAGTGTTGGCCGACTGTTCACAATGAAACTCTTTGTATAAACGATCTTTATTTTAATAATATTTGAATTTATTAATTTGGCGCATCTTTATCTTTATACCCATGCTAGCTGCATAGATAAAGCCCTTGAATATACAAATAGTAGAAAGAATATGAGATGCTCATATGATGAGTATCATGAAACTCATATTTGTAATACTGTATATTCTAAACCGTTCCTAGTCGATTCAGCCGCCACTAAGAAGGATAAAGGCCGCTCGAGTTAGAGACTAGTATCTGCGATGTGAGTACCATGTTTCATTGGTAGGGGACATTGTGATGTCCGAGCATGCAGATAGGTGCTCCTGGTAGAGTGCACTGAACAACCCTCCATAAAAGGACTTTCCAAGTGGTTCTCACTTATCGAGTGGAAAAGTCCTGGTTTATGGTTGTACACCATTAGTCCTTATGACCCGGGACAACATTGAGACTCTATGTGCTAGCGTTTCACTTTGACTTGTTTACCGACTCTTATGGGGTCATTAGGTGGCAAGATTGGGTGTTACGGCGAAACATATAGGAGTCGATGCATTGTAGTCGGGGATTCACCGCTTACCTACGGGTATGGATATCCTATGTGTTTTTCATGTATGTGTGGGTTGAAATCTCTGATCAGAGTATGGTGGTAATTATGAAAGGGGTTTCATAGATTACACCATCGATGCAACCACGACATGACACATAGTATCGATTCATTGACAACTCTCGATAAACCAATAGTTGTCGAATCGGTCGGGATATATGAGCTGAAGGGACCGTACTGTACGCTAACCATAATTGAATGGTTCTTGCAGGCACTATCATGTGATACCTAGGGAATCACGTAAGCGATGCTGCTAGGCGTTTAACGTGATTGGTTGGGTACTATCAGACTTGAGTTCTGACGTTCTTACTATCAAGGAGTTGATAAGTAAGAATGGAGCAATTGGGGTATGCTCGTATAAGGACATGTTTAGTCCGAATCACATTGAGATGTGAACCCACGGCTAGTTGTATCAATGAACCATTGAGGGCCACACAAGTACTTGCTGAGTAAATCCCGAAGAGAAGTAAAATAGTTCAATGTGTTGAACGGCTTATAAATGTGTTTATAAGCGTAAAGAAAATTAGAAGTATGACTTCTATGAGAGAAATATAAATTTTAATTTATGGAAGTGTTCCTAAGATTAAAATTTGGCCAAGTAAATAATGTAGTTGAAAATTGTGATTTTCATAAACATTGTTGTGGACTAAATTAAATTAATTCAAGTGTTGAATTAATTAAACACTAGTGGACCTAGTAGAGTCTAAATAATTAAATTAATTCAAGGGTTGAATTAATTAAATAATATTGAGTCTTGTAGAGCTCAATTTAAATAATTATTTAACTAGTGGGACTTGAGTAAAATCAAGTAATATTTAATTTATCTCAAATGTGTTTGAGATAATAAAATTTAGTCTATGGTTTTTAATGTGTTAAAAACCATATATTATATAAGTGAGACATGTAGGGATTGCATGCTTGGGAGGTGAAGAGCCTTGATTACTTTTTATTAAAATATTCAAAAGGCATGCAACTTTTGAGGGAACAACTTTTGTAACACCCAAGGCTAATCTTCCCACACACACTCTCACCTCTTGGCCGAAACTAGGGGAAGAAATTCTCTCAATTTTTCTTCTCTTTTGTTCTTCATTTTCTTGGAGCAAAAACATTCTCTTTGAAAAATCCTCTTGCTTTTCTAGTGCAAAGTAAGAGGGGATTTACATAGCCAAGTGGTGGGCCTTATTCTTGAAGGGAAAAGAAGGAGCTTGTAGATCTTTCAACCAAGAAGAGCTAAAGTATTTATACTTTAGTTGGTGCCATTCATCAACTCTAAGGAGTTGATAGGTAAATCACTTGAACACCCTATGTATGGTTTTCATTGTTTTGTAAATATTGCACAAAATATAAGAAGGGGCCGAAATTTTCTTGATAAAATTTTAATTTTTCGCTTCTGTTGCGTTTCCGGCCCCCGTAACCGGTCCGCTAACAGATTTCCTCTGAAAATCTGAATAAGACACGTTTGGACACATGTATATATACAACATGCAAGTTAAGCAACGTGTTACATCTTCCTTGCTGCACGCATGACCGCGGGTGCGGTCATGTACTGCATCGCGGGTGCGCTCGTGCAATATTTATCATTCCATTTCTCGAAATTCAAGACCGCGGGTGCAGTACATTCCAGACCGCGGGTGCGGTGTCTTGACCGCAGGTGCGGTGTATGCAAGACCGCGGGTGCGGTCTTGCTTCGCCCAAAATCCCTACCCTACTGGACTTACACCGCGGGTGCGGTGTCTCCCAGACCGCGGGTGCAGTCCTGCATTTTCTAAAAATCCACATTTTTAATCCTTGTAACATCTCATAATCTTATCTGATTAATTCTACAAGTCTTGGGGCATTACATTAATTTTGTCTGATTAATTCTACGACAATTCTTGGGCATTACATTTCTCCCCCTCTTAGATCTGAGTTCGTCCTCGAACTCGCAACCAATCAATCCCAATCTAATAGAGGAAATGTATAACAGAGTTTACCATCCAAACTCCTTTTAATAACATCATTCGGCAATATCTCCCTTGTATACATCCTTGATTCTAATCAGGAATACAAAGTCAAGAAGTATCCTATCACAATACTTCTCACAATCCTTCTGACTGAATTCATCTCACAATATTGGTTATACACCATCCGTATATACCAACATGTAAGTTATAACAAAACAATACTACCTGTAGTTGTTATCATATTTGCTTATCCCAATCCAGGACATATGCAGTCTTTATCTTCAAATACCAATCGTCATTATCCGACGTTGGTTTCTTAAATCTGTCCATTCTGAATTATCTTGATAGTTACTGTCAAACAGTCAATCATATCATGACAATAGTCCCAACAACTAGTGCTAACGTCCAGTACTAAAGCTCTACTAATATCTTCCAATATCTGAATAATACACTCTGACTACTTGTCAATCTGTGAACAATCTGCCATAGAAAGCTTATGAAATATTCTATCACAAGTACAACTCCATCAAAATCACAATCCGATATCATCTAATTCCTGCATTCTAGTCAATCTGACCATTTCTTTGACATTGATCTCTGTCATCTGGTTCTGTTTGTACGTAATCTGGTACAAACTGATAGATATAGATTGAGTGATCTATCAATCATAATCATATCCTATCATACTCTGAAGAAAATGGACATAATTTTATTACAAAAGCTATAGAAATGCACTCCCATTGCTATCCAGAACTATACAAAATCTGTAATAATCTTCTGATTTCTATCTTTTTGTCTTCTTCTGTTAGCAATTCAGACTTGTCAGTACAATTTCTGCCAACATTTCTGTACACATTCTGTTATAACCGATCTAATCTGTTTATATCACGACTGTCTATTCGAAAATCATACATTCTCAACTATCTGAATGAAAACTGAATCCATAACTGTTCGGTTCTGACGTTATCTGTGAATTCAGAGTTGAACCATTCTGTATAAACAATCAGTTAATAACATAAATTAAAGAAGAAATACCTACCTGGTATTCGGCTCTGACTATCAATATCAAAATCTGTAAACAATTCTGAAACATTTTGATATCATAAAATAATCAGTCCCATACAACACAAAATCACATATCTGTTAATCTGATTGATGTTCTGTTCTGATTAGCAAAATACAATTCTGAACCCTCTGATTCCTGAACTGATGTACACTCAACTGGTTACAATAAACTGTACCAACACTGATTCACAATAACAGTAATATTACATCAGATTTAGGATGGAAAGAACCTATACAGATCTAATGAGTTTAAGAAAACTCATAAAATAACAAAATCAAGCAACTGTAAATTCTGGCTATCTGACCAATCCTCATACTGCCCAGATCAACTGCTATATCTTATCTGCAAATAAAATATGCTCCCAACAACATAAGATATCGCAAATACTGATGTAGAACAATAACAATACTCAGCAGATATATGTAACAATAAGAGAATAAGATAATCAGAATAAGATAATCTGCAGATAATAATTTCTGACATTTCTGGAATTCCTGATCTTTCTGTCTTAACTATCTAAATCAATCGATTTTCAGATACTGCATATTCTGAATAAACACTGTATCCATAACTGCATACTGGATTCATACCTGACCCATTTCTGTATACAATGATCATAGTTCTCTGAATATTTAACACATTCTTCGAATATTCAATATAATCAATCAAATGCTGCAATATATCAATAAATCATAGATATACCAAGCATAATTTTCAGAATACCTCTGAACATAAAATCTATCAATTTAGAAACAGAACGGAAAGGTCTTCAAGAGACATACTCAGTCAACTGGATTCTTCAGCCCATACGTGAATCTGCCAATTCTTGCTGATATAAAACACATCTGACATCTTATCTAGGCAAACCCCCGGCAACTATTATATTTCTGGCAAATCTATCACTGCTAGACTCGATTTCAATGGATCTACTGAATACATAAGGATGCCATCTGTTCCTTTTTGTAATAATCGAGTCATAAACAGTACAACGATCTAAGGAATTCTGGATCTAGAATCCTTACCGGAAAATCTCCGTTTATCAGCCAGATTTGGTCTGAATCTTACCGTTTCTGGCACACATTCTACGATATTTCTGTACTTGTTTAGCATATACATGTCAATAATGCAATCAGAATCATATAACACAAGTACATCACAATCTAGTTCAATCTCATTCTTATCTAACCGTAGTATATCATATGTCACAGAAATTTCTGATATCAACATATTCCTCAACAACCAAGGAATCAATACTACAGTATACACAGATCCAACAGATATAGCATATCTCCATGCTACTCAATCACAGATACTCATAAATAATGCATTAGTACATATCAATACCTATGCATATAATCATACAAGAAATAGTACCTGTTGTGAATTCTGAGTCTGTTCTTCAGTCATTACCACCAATGACCCTGCTCTTTAAGATCTTCAAAAATGTCTCTGAAGACAAACTTTAGCAAAGTGTCCCGTCTGCTTACAGATATTGCACTTACCAAGAACTCCTTGGCATTGTTCTGTAGAATGTCGCCCTCCACACGTCCTGCAATACACTCCGGTATAGCTCGGACTAGGACTGCTAGAACTAGAGGAATCACTTCCGAACTTCTTGAACAGTTTCTTTTGAATCTTCAATGGTTCTTTCTTCCTATCACTGCTGCTGCCAATCTCAACTCTAGAAGGCAGTTGCTGTGGATTTGATGTTGGAAGATCATACGAGACTCCCTATTGTCCTATCAGGACCGTTTCTGCTCTTTTGGCCCTGTTCAAGGTATCAGCAAAACTACTCGATTGCTTCACATTCACCAATGTACGTATTTCTGGATTTAATCCCTGAATGAACTGACTAGATATAGCATAATCGTTTCTAGCCATGAGAGGGGCAAAACGTAGCAAGGTGAAGAATTGTGCCAAATACTCATCAATACTCATCTGTCCTTGTCTTAGGTTCGTGAACTCTGCACTTCTGTCCTCTCTATATGATACGGGGAAAAATCTTTGATAAAATTCAACCTTGAAAATGTTCCACGAAATCAATGAACGATTCTGTTCTAGAACTCCTTTGGTTAGTAACCACCATCTTCTTGCAGTCTCGTGCAACTGGTTCTCAATAAGCCTAATTCTACACTCATCTGTGAAATCTAGGAATTCAAATAACATTTATGTCTCCTCAAGCCACTTCTCACAATCTGCTGACGTCTCATTTCCCTTCAGAACCGGCGGCTGAAACGACTGGAACCTCTGTAACTGTGTTTCCATCTGAATCTCTGACACGTCTATCTGAGGTTCTGACCTACATGTCTGATCATATGAAGTACTGCCTCTTTCTGGAATTCTTCTGGGCGGTACATCTGATTACCAAAAACATTAGTAACCCAATACTACAATCTGTGCCCATCTTTCCCTGATCATCTTACTGCTGATCAAGAATCCGATCTGATTCATACTTAAGAATACATAATACCAATTCCAATCACATAATCAGGTAAACATGTATCTTAAAGCAGTAACACATAGTCTCCTGCTAGCACATAATGTCAATCAACATTAAATCAATCTCATGCTAGCACACACATGCAAGGAAAGAAAATTCATAAACCCCGCTCATTTTCTTCTATCTCAATCTAATTCAATCGAAAAGATCTATCGCTAAAGGATCTATAGCTAAAGAAACTATCAGCTCTAAAAGAACAAACCTCACTCTGATACCACCTGTTGTGGGGACCCGGACGCTAATCAACTTCTTAATCATCGTTGGGATTTAATTATCTGTTCTGATAAACCGGGTCTAAAATTTTTCTTTTTAAATTATATAACTGCGGAAGGTAATGGAATCTAAATACTATACATGTCTGTATATAAAAATACAATTCCGTATTAAGAATACAATAATGTACAATATGCTAATCTAAGGTTCACTACTAAAGTTCTAGTAGTAAAAATCCAATCTACTGTAAGTCCGGAATCACTACGCTATACTCGTCTTCTCTCATCGTCATCTTGACACCGATCCTTCCCCACCTGTTGTCATGCACACATACAAAACAAGACAACAGCCGGATAACTCCGGTGAGAATAAATCCTAGTATAAAACATGGTAAGCATTGATATAATTAAACTAATTCATAAAACATGCCGTCATGTATAAACACAATATATTTCATAATCTATAAAATTAAGCATGCAACTCAAATCAGATAAACATGCATATAAACAATCAAAATCATAAAAACATGCTAGCACAACTGGAAGCTATAACGATGGGTCCCATGATCTAAGAGCCACATCCATATAAGCATAAAGTCCTAATCAAATCATGTCTAGACTCGACTCGATCTATAACTCTAGGGATCCCGTTGTGAATAAGACGTCACTGGCTGTCACCTACCCTCCAATCGAGGTGCTGTACGTCTTATTCCTAGACTTCGGTCTGATCTGTATCCGCATCTACAATAGGAGAGGTGATCTTCTCCTAAGCTGTGATATCGCCGAACGTCTAGCAGTCTGGCTGATCTCCAAACTGTCCTATCTTAAATGCATGAATACAATCAGTAAACAAAGCATAATCATATAAAACATACACAAGAATATAGTATGTGATTTATTGGGCAACTCAAGTAGTGATCTCAATTGAGTTGTTTCTTCCCGAATATCACATGAATTATACCTTTGTCGTCCCCGTCTGAGGAAGATGAAGTCTCGAAGTCCAGTCTGTCCATATCCGATCTGAAATGACAAAATCAAATACACTGTATCAATGTATAGCTCAATTCACAATCTGTTCTGATCAATACTCAACTCAGTACATACTCTGATCAATCTGAACAAAACACAATCTGATCATATCAACAATATCACGATATAATCTAAATCATATCTGAATCTGATCACTCTATTCCAGCATATGAATATATAACAAATACATCTTCCGAGATGCTGAAATACAAAACACAGACATACGATATTCTTTCTTCGATCTGACTTCACATATCTATTGAATAATCTAACCAAACATACAAGAATGCTCATCTATTCATTCTTCAATCAAGAATACTACCATATCTGAATCATATATAGTTCTGACAACATCATATTTCCAAAACATCTCCAAAACGTAACAAGACTTACGTCTTTGTGTAGCTCTAATCCAGAGGAACACGATACTGCTTTCGGATTTGAATTCTGATGCACGGATTCTTCGTAAATCAAATTCTAAATTCAAAAAGTGAAATTCTCTCTCCAAGCTCTCGATTTCCTCTGAAAATCTGAATAAGACACGTTTGTACACGTGTATATATATAACATGCAAGTTAAGCAACGTGTCACATCTTCCTTGCTGTACGCATGACCGCGGGTGCGGTCATGTACTGCACCGCGGGTGCGCTCGTGCAATATTTATCATTCCATTTCTCGAAATTCAAGACCGCGGGTGCGGTACATTCCAGACCGCGGGTGCGGTGTCTTGGCCGCAGGTGCAGTGTATGCAAGACCGCGGGTGCGGTCTTGCTTCGCCCAAAATCCCTACCCTACTGGACTTACACCGCGGGTGCGGTGTCTCCCAGACCGCGGGTGCAGTCCTGCATTTTCTAAAAATACACATTTTTAATCCTTGTAACATCTCATAATCTTATCTGATTAATTCTACAAGTCTTGGGGCATTACATTAATTTTGTCTGATTAATTCTACGACAATTCTTGGGCATTACAAAATTCATAGTCGCGATCAAGAGTCTTAGCCATCATGGTTAAAAAGTCCTATTGTCTGATGTTTCTTATCTCATGTAAGATTCTACTCCAACAAGAATCATGTTCCAACAAGGTAACTAACATCACATGCTTCTATAAATATCATGTAAATGTCACGTTATTAACACGCATGTTCTCTTGTTCACTTAGCATTATTATCTCTCTCTTAAGTTTTCCTCCCCGGACTAAGATATGTAATGCCCGAATTTTAAAAAAAAATTACTGCTCATCGGTTACTATTCAAGCGCTGCGGCGCTAGAATAGTAGCGCCTAGGCGCTAGTTTTGTGCAAATTTGTCGTTGATGCGCTGAAAAGTGGCGTTGAGGCGCTACGGACACGAAAAATCAATATCTAAGTCCACTTTCACCTCTACCAATCATTTTCGTCCTCCTCGACGCAAACCCTCATCCATTTCCTCTCTATTTTCAAACTTCTTTCTAATTTTATGCGAGATATGCTCAAGAAAATTATAAAATGAAGGTAGATTTGTGATCCTCTCATCACGGGCTTCACGAGGATGTAAATATTTCCCATTTTTATTCAAGTTTGGAAATGGGTTGAAATTTAGAATTGATATGTAAATTGATATTTAAGATATTGAGATGTTGGAGATGTCGTGTTTGTGTTGGTTTGAATTTAGAATGGATATGAACATGGTTTCTTGTTTCCGTACAAGATCAGTTTTTATGCCTACTGTACTTCGGGTATATGGGACGATTTTAGTTGGATTTTGATGTTATGGTCTTCATCAAACTTGTAGATAATCAAGTTAGCCTCGATTTATTTCTTGAATCACTCAATTCCATGAAGAAATGAGAGATATATGTGAACTTTACTAAAACTAGTCTAGAAATCCGAGTTAGTGCAGATTTGTGTACATGCCTTCTGTTTAGCCGAATTCTGGGATTTATTGGTTGGGATTTGGAATTTGGTGTCCAAATGAAAGTTATAGAACATTGTCATGTCTTCGAAATGATACCAAATTGGATTGATACCATTGGATATCATGAAGTTATGCACAAAATACTAAAGTGTGCCAGAAATGTATTGACGCAGAATTCGTGGGAATTATGTTGTATGTTTCAGCTTATGAACGACTAAGTAAATTACTTTATTTGACAAAAGTTTGTGAAGAAGAATTGTTGGACATTGAGTTTTCTTGCATATCCAATTTACAGATCTCGATTTAAAGCAGTATCGAATTAATTAATAATTTTTAACGAAAATTGCTTTGTGTTGATAAATAATCTGAGTTCTTGAGTTATATATTGAAGATTCGGTTGAAGTATTGATTTGGGTTGGCTCAAGATTATTTACTTTAGGTTGGTTGATAGCGAATCGAGTAGACTGCGAGGGTTCAAGACTTCTCAACCATATATTTTGATCTCTTTTCGGTAATATTCGAAAGGTATGTTACTGTCGGTAACATACGAGGTAAAAGTATCATTTTTATTTTAAATTGAAAATTCAATGGCACGATGAACTACTTGTGATTTGATGATGATTGTGGTCTTGAGATGAGTTTATTATTATATCAAAATGATGATATTGATTTGCATCATTACATTGCATATTGAGCCACTGGTCGATTCAGATTTGATATGGCAGAGGTCGCCTTGATTTATTGATTTGTTGGACGTATGGGGCTTTATTTGAGTTGGCATAGTATATGCGGAGGTAGCTGTTATGGCATGAACACTCTCTATAGGCGCACCATAGTCCTGAGATTGTAGAACACAGCACCCCAGCTCGAGCGAATGAGTCGGTGGACGTTGCTGGGGATTCTCTCCCCTTGGGTACCCTATGACCAGATGATTTACTTGATCTTGAGATTTATTGATAGCCCACAGCTTTTGATCATGCATTGCATTATATTGCGTCTTTATGAATTTCATATGAACTATTTGTAAATTTTAATTCTCCTATTTTATTGATTGTATCATATTGGGTTTATACTCACCGGCACGTTGGCTACCTCTTGTTTTCATGTGCTTGACAGTAGGTGAGGCGAGGTTTGGGATGCCAGAGTCCAGCTCCAGGCGAGGAGATACGAGTTATGGTGGGATTCTCGTGTCTTAGGAGCTATTTGATTAATTTTGGATTACTTTAGCTCACTAGTTTATTTTGGCTTGTGAAAACTTATATTTCAAACATTTGAGACATCTAAATTATTTTGACGATGTTTATATGGATTTGTGAACCACAAATTATGTGTTATATTAAATCATTTGGTTTGTTACAATTATAATTATTAGTATTAGATATTGGACCCGGGACCCCACATTAGGTGGTATCAAAGCGTAAGATATTTGGGAAGAGGGGAGATTGAGTCAGTTCAAATTTCTTGATCATGTGATATTTTTGCTAGCATTTTCATTGTGGCATAATATGAAATACATGATTATAATTAAATATTATATTGTTGAGCTTTATTTCGAAATTTTTGAGATTATTGAGTCTCGAGAGCCAGAGATGATTGATAAAAGATTGAGATGATTGTGATATTGTGATTTTATCTTTGTTTGATCTATTGTGTATCAGACATGGATACTCGAGGTAGAGGTCGTGGTAGACCTAGACAGAACATACCAGTGGCACAAGATCAGGGCAGTGCTACTCATACTCAGATGGATATAACTCCGACTCCGATGGAGATACTGTTAGCCAGATTTCAGTCTTTGCACCCACCGATGTTGAAGGGTACAGAGAATGCGTTAGAGTGTGAGAACTGGTTGGAGAATATGGATCAATTATTTGAATCTCTTGAGTATCCAGATGATCGTAGAATCAAATTAGTTAATCATCAGTTATTGGATGTTGCTAAGAGTTGTGGCTTACGACTAAGAAAGCTTTAAAGGGTCGATGTACGATTGTTACCTAGGATATTTTAAAATCTGAATTTTATCAGTGTTTCTTTCCTACCTCTTACATAAAAGATAAGGGAGCCGAGTTTGAAAATTTAAAGCTGGGAAATCTGAATATTGAGGACTCTGTTGCTAATTTCTTGAATTTACTGAGATTTGTTCCTTATGTAGCATTCGATGAAGAAGCTAAGGCCGATCACTTCATAAATGATCTTAACCCTGATATCTTTACCTTGGTAAATAGTGGAAGGCCTAATACTTTTGATGAGGCTCTTGATCGAGCCAAGGGAGCTTAAACCGAAATCATTAGACAAAAAGGTTCTCAGTATATGCAACGAACCCAACAGCCATAGTTCCGACAGCAGTTCAGACAGGGTAATAGTGGTAGTAACAGTGGCAACATAAGAGAGCATTTTCGGGCTAGAGGCAAGCAATTTAAGAAGCATGGCGGTAATTTTTCGAGTTCTAGTGGATCGAGACAGTCTGGTTCAATTCAGAGTACTGGTTATTCAGGCCCAACTTGTGGTCACTGTGGTGGTAGACATTATACCGATCAGTGTAGGGGAGTCTCGGGAACTTGCCAATTGTGTAACCAGATGGGACACTATGCTCAAGTGTGTCCTAACCGTGGCAGTGATATATCTCAGAGTGGGGGATCATCAAGACAGACACCTCACCAGAACTGCCAGACCCTACAGTTCATTCCTATCAGCAGTAAAACCAGTCAGATCGGAACAAAAAGAGTGGTTGTCAGGGCCCGTGCTTTTAATTGATATTTAATTACCACACAACAAGGATTAAATGGTGTAAACAGCGAAAACGAGTTTAAAACGTTCATTTGGGCCTACAGAAATTTCGGCATGACCTCCCCGCAAGTAGGACATCCCAAAAATTCCAAAACACAACAATAACAATATACGCTTGAAAATAACATCAGTTTCAAAATCAACCACACCAATATCCTACAGCCGCACTAGCCAGGACTAGACACGACATACCACAAATAAAATCCAAACAACATTAAAACATAACCATACAGCTACACAGGGCATCTCCCTGGCAAATGTATGAAACCAGAATAATATATATAAATATCTGGGAACTCTGACACAAACCGACTGACTACTGGGTACCACTCGCTGACGCTCCACCAGACGCGTCAAAACCCCTGGAATGACCTGTTAAGTCATCAAAAACAACCACGACATCAAAAGAAAACAGGGGTCGGACCCCAGTATGACAAACCAGTAAAATCACGACGTATATAAAAGACATGTAATAATACCAAGTAAATGCAATGTTGTGAGATGCATGAATGGTAACAACGGAACAATGGATACCAAAAGGAGTCCAAACGAATAGCATCATCAACAGTAACAGTGGCCACCCATGCCAGGAATGCAGCATCAAATCGCCGCTCGTCCATGCACGTAGCATCGGGAATGCGAGTAGCTAAGTCGCTCGTCCCTAGCTGTCATTTGGGAATGTGGCTAATCCTAACCCACTCGTCCCTCTGATGACTCAATATCTCGACAGAATCAACATAAATAGCCGTCAAAGGAGTCAAGGCTCAATATGTTATGCCAACATAATTAATGCATGAATGCATCAAAATAAACATTCAACGCACATAATAGCAAACAACATTCACCGAATATTCTTAAACGCCAATATAAGCGTCATAATGATATAGGTTTGAGCGTAACTCAATTGCAACTTACAATACCACAGAAAATCTTAAGGAATATCGAATGAACTCGTCCAACGATATAACCTACAATATAAATTCGGTATACACTTCAATACAACGCATACCAAACGACTAAACCAAAATAAATCGTCTCGGTTAAAAGTCGAATTCCGGGCAGCCTAATAAACTCATACAAATTCTGAAATTCCAAGCTTAATACCGCAAGAAATGAAGCTAGAATGCACAACGGAAATTTTACGAAAATGGCTCGCCGGAAAAAGTCACCGGAAACACTATTCACTCCCGAAACCTAGCTGGAAATTAGGGGAAAAGCTCAATTCTTCACTTTTATAAACTAATACACCAAGAACAACCAAAAATCGAATCTAAAACCTTACCTAAAACTGAATCGAAGTCACGCACCTAGCTGCTGGAAATCATGATGATCGAGCTCAATACCTTCCAATTCATAGAAAGAAAGAAGCTAATAGAATGGAGGAAGAAAGTTTGCTAAGCTGCTGCACTATTCTCCGACCAACGGTGGCGCTGCGCGACTGAAGCAAAACCAAGAGAGGAGCGACGAGTTGCAAAGCTGGGGGAAGAGATTTCTGGAATTGAGCGATTCTGATTTCTCAAATGGGTTTGGGTTAATATTAAATAAAAAGGGAAATGGGCTGGGCTTACTTATTGTTATTGGGCCTCACAATCTCCCCCACTAATAAAATATTTCGTCCTCGAAATCTAACAAACACAACACTGATATCCACAACATTACATCTGATAATACATAGGAAATTTAGAATACATCGCGTAATTCATTACATTCTCAAACAAATGAGGCCATTCTTGTCGCATCTTTGCTTCTAATTCCCATGTAGATTCTTCTATCCATGCCTACTCCATTGCACCAAAACTAGTGGAATCGTCTTGTTCCTGAGCTGTCTTTCCTTACGGTCCAAAATTTGCATAGGATGTTCAACATAGCTAAGAGAACTGTCCAACTCCACATCCTCGACATTCAAGATATGAGACTGATCTGGCTCATACTTCCGCAACATAGATACATGAAACACATTATGTATCAAAGACAAACTCGGCGGCAAATCCAAACGGTACGCCAATGTGCCAATCCTCTCAGCAATCATATACGGACCAATATAACGTGGAACTAACTTCCCTTTATGTCCAAATCTCATAGTACCCCGGAATGGTGATACTTTCAAGAAAACATAATCGCCCTCTTGGAACTCTAAAGGTCTACGCCTTTTATTAGCATAGCTGGCTTGACGATCTTGGGCTGCTTTCATCCTTTTCTTGATCAATTCAACTTTATCTTTCATTTCTTGAATAAATTCTGGTTTTGACATCTGTCTTTCTCCTACATCTTCCCAACATATCGACGATCTGCACTTTCTTCCATACAAAGCTTCAAATGGTGCCATACCGATCGTTGCTTGGAGACTATTATTGTAAGAGAATTCAACCAAAGACAATGATTCTTGCCAACCACCATTGAAATCCATCACTACTGCTCGTAACATATCCTCTAGAGTCTGGATGGTTCTTTCTGACTAACCATCTATCTACGGGTGATAGGCAGTGCTCATAGCCAACTTTGCACCCAAAGCTGATTGCAAACTTCTCCAAAACTTCGAAGCAAATCTTGGATCACGATCAGATACTATGGTTACTGGCACACCATGCAATCTCACTATATGATCAATGTACAGTTTCGCCATTTTCAAATAAGTGCAAATACGATCATACGAAATAAAATGAGATGATTTAGACAATTTATCAACAATCACCCAAATCGCATCACAACCACGATTAGAACGAGGCAAATGAGTCACAAAATCCATAGCAATGTGCTCCCAGTTCCACTGCGGTACTTCAAGACTATGTAACATTCCACCAGGTCTCATCCTCTCAGCTTTAACTTGTTGACACATTAAACATTTAGCCACAAAATGAGAAATATCTTTCTTCATACCTTCCCACCAATAATAAGCTCTAAAGGTAGGATACATTTTTCGAATTCCTGAATGAATACTGTGCCGACTACAATGTGCTTTCTTTAGTATGGCTTCTTTCAGATCTATCAAATTTGGAACCACACGTCTACCATTAAAGCGTAGACTGCCATCTGAGATAACACTAAACTTTTCTGTCTGATATGTTCGAGACAATTCTTTCAATCTATGAATATGCGGATCGGTCTTCTGTGCTGCTTTGATTCTGGATAAAATCTGTGGCTCGACTTGAATAGATGACACTATAAAGTAGTCTCCACTGATCTGATAAGTCCATCCTGAGTTCCCAAGTGCTCGTGAACTTTAGAGATAGTCAAAGATGTCAGCATAGCATTCTGAACTTTCCTGCTGAGAGCATCTGCAACAAGATTCATTCGACCTGGTTGATACTGAATCTCACAATCAAAGTCTTTAAGTAATTCCATCCATCGACGTTGTCTCATGTTCAAGTCAGGCTGTGAGAAAAGATATTTAAGACTCTTGTGATCCTAATAAATCACAAACTGCTCACCGTACAGATAATGACGCCATAACTTCAATGCAAACACAATGGCAGCCAACTCTAAGTCATGCACTGGATATCGGGTCTCATGCGGCTTCAACTGACGAGAAGCATATGCAATCACTCGCCCATTTTGCATTAGAACACATCCAAGTCCATTTAGAGATGCATCTGAACAAACAACATATCCACCTGAGCCTGATGGCAAAGCTAGCACTGGAGCTGTTGTCAACTTTTCCTTCAAAGTCTGAAAACTTGACTCACATTCATCAGTCCATACAAAACGTCGATCTTTTTGCGTTAATTGGGTCATAGGCCTTGCTATAATATAAAATCCTTCAATGAAACGCCTATAATATCCTGCCAATCCCAAGAAACTGCGAATATCGAAAATATTCGTCGGTGTTGGCCAATTGATAACAACTTCCACTTTACTAGGATCTACTGATACTCCTTGAGCTGATATAACATGACCCAAAAATACAACTCTGTCCATCCAGAATTCACATTTAGAAAACTTTATATACAATTGTGCTGCTCTGAGTGTCTGGAGGGCCAACCTTAAATGTTCTCGATGTTCCTTCTTTGTTTTCGAATAAATCAGAATGTCATCTATGAAGACAATAACAAATCTGTCTATAAATTCTTGAAAAACACGATTCATCAAATCCATAAAAACTGCAGGAGCATTAGTCAATCCAAAAGGCATAACTAGAAATTCATAATGCCCATAACGCGTTCTAAATGCTGTCATCGGAACATCTTCCTCTCGAACTCGAAGCTGATGGTAGCCAGAACGAAGATCGATCTTTGAATACACTGACGTATCCTGCAACTGATCAAACAAGTCATCGATACGCGGCAGAGGATACTTATTCTTCATAGTAGCTTTGTTCAACTGTCTGTAATCAATGCACATTCTCATCGTTCCATCTTTCTTCTTGACAAACAATACCGGAGCTCCCCAAGGTGACATACTTGGTCTAATATAGCCTTTTTCCAATAAGTCCTGTAATTGCTCTTTCAGTTCTTTCAATTCCGCTGGAGCCAAACGGTATGGTGCTCTCGAAATAGGATTTGTCCCGGACACCAACTCAATGCTAAAATCGATTTCCCTCTGGGGTGGAAATCCAGGAATTTCATCGAAAAATACATCAAGGAATTCCTTGACAACAGGAATATCAGAAACTTCAAATCTTTTTCCCTGTGTTGTATCAACTGCATAGATCATGAATCCTTCATTTCTTGTCGACAAGATTCTAAACATTTCCATTGCTGACACTAATGGAATACGTGATTGTGAATCACTACCGTAAAAATTCCATTTACTGCCATAATACAGTCTGAATCTGACGACTCCATGGAAACAATCAACGGTAGCTCGATAATTAGACAGAGTATCCATTCCCAGAATACAGTCGAAGTCAGACATATCTAGCTTGATGAGATTAGTTATCATAATATTATCATCGAATCTAATCACAAAATTCAGAATTTTCTCATGAGACATCAAACATACACCGACAGGAGTAGAGACTGACACAGTATCTATCAACGGAACAGTAGCAATTTCATGCCCATCAACAAATATAGCAGATACAAATGAATGAGATGCTCATGTATCTATCAGTATACGAGCAGGATGATTAAAAATAAGGCAGATACCTACAATATCTCCGCCCAGTGCATCTTGAACTTGATCCTGTGTTAAAGCATGAACTCGAGCTTGCTGTGGCCCTGGGAAACGCAGCTGAACCAAACCTCTAGGCTGAGGATAGCTAGACTGCTGAAAAGACTGAGTCGGAACAAAAGGTCTAGTTGCTGGTCCTCTAAAATCCTGACCAAACTGAAGTTGCTGAAATTGTTGTCTTACTGCATTCGGACATGCCCTAGCATAATGTACAACTTGCCCACAGATATTACAAGATCCATGAACTCCCGTACACTGAGTGCTGAAATTCTTACCACCACAACGATCACAAAATACTCCAACTGGTGACCCAACTGAACTTTCACGCTGACTGCCGGAACTAGAAGAACTACTACGAGTCTGTTTCTTGAACTGTTTTCCTTTGGCCTTAAAGTTTTGCTGCTTTGGTTGCTGATAAGACTGCGAAGGCTGATACGACAATAAAGGTCGGTATAGTGGTGCACCAACTGGCATCGGCACATTGCCCCCGAAACTCTGAGGAAAACCTGATTGAACTGACTGTGGGTCTGTCAAAAGTAAACTTGCCTCCACATTCTTGGCTTTCTCAACAGCATCGGCATAATTAACAGGTGCTCCAGCTACTACTAAAGTGCAAATGGTTCGATTCAATCCTTGCATAAAATGCGATAGCTTGTTCCGATCACTGCTAGCAACATGAGGGACATATGCAAGAAGCGCTGAGAATTGAGAGGCATATTCCACTACAGTCATGTTACCTTGAGCCAATCTATTAAATTCAGCTTCCTTGGCCGAACAATACGAAGGTGGTGAATACTCTCGAGCAAACTGTGCACAAAACACATCCCAAGTAACTCTTTCACCTGACTCTTTCAAAGCTTCCTCGGTAGTTTCCCACCATAACTGGGCTCGGTCTTTTAATTGACAAATGACCAACTTAAGCTGCAATTCAGGGGTGTACATCAACATATTGAACAAACGCTTCATACTTTTTAGCCATGCAATAGCTTTCTCACCATCTTCATTCCCAAAGAATCGAGGAGGACGCATGTTCTGAAATCGGGATATGACTAGTTCCATTTCACCCATTCCTCTGGTCAACTGATCCACTTCATGCACGACGTTGACATTTCGTGCTTCACCACGAGGACGACAACCTCGTCTTCCCCAATCAGTCTCGTTAAGTCCTCTAACATTTGGAGCTTCAGACTCCTGAACAACTTCCTTTCCTTTTCTACCCTTACGTCCCGGTGCCATCAACAATACACAAGGATTTAATCCACAGGCAGAAAAATAATCGGCTGAGTATAAAAGCATAAACTTAAAATAATACGCTCTAGTCATACTGATACAATCAATTCAAAACATATACACAAGTAAGAGCAAATAATCAAACACATGCACAATCATTTTATTTGTGCCTAAACTCGAGTGTCCTAGACTCTATTTCGAGCGTATCCCAGTTACGCTCTGATACCAAACTGTCAGGGCCCGTGCTTTTAATTGATATTTAATTACCAAACAACAAGGATTAAATGGTGTAAACAGCGAAAACGAGTTTAAAACGTTCATTTGGGCCTACAGAAAATTCGGCATGACTTCCCCGCAAGTAGGACATCCCAAAAATTCCAAAACACAATAATAACAATATACGCTCGAAAATAACATCAGTTTCACAATCAACCACACCAACATCCTACAGCCGCACTAGCCAGGACTAGACACAACATACCACAAATAAAATCCAAACAACATTAAAACATAACCATACAGCTACACAGGGCATCTCCCTCGCAAATGTATCAAACTAGAATAATATATATAAATATCTGGGAACTCTGACACAAACCGACTGACTACTGGGTACCACTCGCTGACGCTCCACCAGACGCGTCAAAACCCCTGGAATGACCTGTTACGTCATCAAAAACAACCACAACATCAAAATAAAACAGGGGTCGGACCCCAGTACGACAAACCAGTAAAATCATGAAGTATATAAAAGACATAAAATAATACCAAGTAAATGCAATGCTATGAGATGCATGAATGGTAACAACGGAACAATGGATACCAAAAGGAGTCCAAACGAATAGCATCATCAACAGTAACAATGGCCACCCGTGCCTGGAATGCAGCATCAAATCACCGCTCGTCCATGCACGTAGCATCGAGAATGCGAGTAGCTAAGTCGCTCGTCCCTAGCTGTCATCTGGGAATGTGGCTAATCCTAACCCACTCGTCCCTCTGATGATTCAATATCTCAACAGAATCAACATAAATAGCCATCAAAGGAGTCAAGGCTCAATATGTTATGCCAACATAATTAATGCATGAATGCATCAAAATAAACATTCAATGCACATAATAGCAAACAACATTCACCTAATATTCTTTAACTCCAATATAAGCGTCATAATGATATATGTTTGAGCGTACCTCAATTGCAACTTACAATACCACAGAAAATCTTAAGGAATATCGAATGAACTCGTCCAATGATATAACCTACAATATAAATTCGCTATACACTTCAATACAATGCATACCAAACGACTAAACCAAAATAAATCGTCTCGGTTAAAAGTCGAATTCTGGGCAGCCAAATAAACTCATACAAATTCTGAAATTCCAAGCTTAATACCTCAAGAAACGAAGCTAGAATGCACAACGGAAATTTTGCGAAAATGGCTCGCCGGAAAAAGTCACCGGAAACACTGTTCACGCCCGAAACCTAGCTGGAAATTAGGGGAAAAGCTCAATTCTTCACTTTTATAAACTAATACACCAAGAACAACCAAAAATCGAAGCTAAAACCTTACCTAAAACCGAATCGAAGTCACGCACCTAGCTGCTGGAAATCATGATGATCGAGCTCAATACCTTCCAATTCATAGCAAGAAAGAAGCTAATAGAATGGAGGAAGAAAGTTTGCTAAGCTGCTGCACTATTCTCCGACCAACGGTGGCGCTGCGCGACTGAAGCAGAACCAAGAGAGGAGCGACGAGTTGCAAAGCTGGGGGAAGAGATTTCTGGAATTGAGCGATTCTGATTTCTCAAATGGGTTTGGGTTAATATTAAATAAAAAGGGAAATGGGCTGGGCTTACTTATTGTTATTGGGCCTCACAGTGGTAGCCACAAGGGAGGACAACCACCTAGACAGCAGGCCCGAGTTTTTGCACTCACTGAGGATGAGGCACATAATGCTCCAGATAATGTCATTGCAGGTAATTGTCTTCTCTCAAGTTATCCTGCTTATGTTTTGATGGATACAAGTGTATCACATACTTTCATAGCTGAGCACTTTGTCACATTGCATTAGTTGAATTCTATGCCATTATCGTCTATATTATCTATTTCTACTCCATTGGGCAAAGTGATGAGGTCAGTTGAAATGATAAGTGGTTGTGAATTTTGTTATGAGGTTAATGTCATTGAACTTGATTGTATTGTATTGGAGATATCTGATTTTGACTGCGTAGTTGGCATTGACATGTTGACAAGATACAAGGCCACTGTAGATTGTTTTCAGAAGGTAGTTATGTTTAGGCCTGATATGACAGATCACTGGACGTTCTATGGTAAGGGTTCTCGAGCTAAGATTCCTTTGATATCTGTTTTGTCCATGACTCATTTGTTGCAGAAAGGAGCAGAATGTTTCTTGGTTTATGCAATTGATATTTCAAGGTCAGTACCTAAATTGGCAGATATTCCAATTGTTAGTGAATTTTCAGATGTATTTCCAGATGAAATTCCATTATTTCCTCCAGTCCGAGAGATTGAGTTCAACATTGAGTTGATGCCAGGTACACAGCCTATTTCTAGAGCTCCTTATAGAATGACGCCAATTGAATTGAAGGAACTAAAGGAAAAACTTGAGTATCTACTGGCTAAATGATATATAATACCAAGTGTTTCACCTTGGGGTGCTCCGGTTTTATTCGTGAAGAAGAAAGACTGGTCTATGAGACTTTGTGTCGATTATAGACAGTTGAATAAAGCCACAATAAAAAAATAAGTATCCTTTGCCAAGGATTGATGATCTCTTTGACCAGTTTCAGGGTTTTTCAGTATAGTCTAAGATTGATTTAAGATCCGGATATCACTAGTTAAGATTTAGAGAGGCAGATGTTCCTAAAACTTCTTTTCGTACCAGGTATGGGCATTTTGAAATTTTGGTTATGCCTTTCGGGTTGACCAATTCACCTGCAATATTTATGGATTTGATGAACCGTGTGTTTCAAAGGTATATAGATCAATTTGTTGTGATATTCATTTATGATAGTTTATTTATTCAAAATCTGAATTTGAGCATTCCGAGCATTTGAGAGATGTTTTGCTGATTTTGAGAAATGAAAAGTTGTATGCTAAATTTTCCAAATGCGAGTTTTGGTTGGATAGAGTGGTTTTCCTTGGACATGTGATTTCAAGTGCTGGTATATCATTTGATCCGAGTAAAGTTGAGGCAATCATCAATTGGTCTAGACCGACATTAGTTCATGAGGTGCGTAGTTTTATGGATTTGACAGGATATTATCGTAGATTTATTGAAGGATTCTCACAGATTGTGAGGCCAATTACCCAGCTGACACAAAAGAATGCATCATTTATTTGGTCGCAAGCATGTGGTGCTAGTTTTGTTGAACTTAAGCAGAGATTGACTAGTGCTCCAATTCTGACTATTCCATCAGGTGTAAGAGGATTTACATTGCACACTGATGCTTCACATCAAGGACTGGGTTGTGTATTAATGCAGCATGGCCATGTGGTTGCCTATGCTTCACGACAGTTGAAGCCACATGAGTCTAAATACCCAGTGCATGACTTGGAACTAGTAGCAGTGGTTTTTGCCCTAAAGATTTGGCGTCACTACTTGTATGGGGAGAAATTTGAGATATTCATTGATCACAAGAGTTTGAAATATCTCTTTTCACAAACAGAGCTGAACATGAGACAGGGTCGTTGGTTAGATTTGTTGAAAGACTATGATTGCAAAATGAAATATTATCCAAGCAAGTTTAATGCAGCAGCCGATGCTTTGAGTAGAAAAGTATTCAATATGTCCTTGATCACTAGCAGTGTATCTGATCTAGTAGAAGAATGTTGTCTTTCTGGTTTGGATTTTGTGGTAGATACTCAACCTGTAAAAGTATTTATGATTCAGGCAGGGCCAGAGTTGTTTGTCAAAATTAGAGAGGCCCAAAGGTTAGATCAAAGCATTCAAAAATCAGTTGAACTCGTCAGATCAGGACATCGATCAGAATTTCAGGTCAATAATGAGGGTATGTTGTTTGTGAATGATCGTATTGTAGTTCCTAATATTTCAGAATTGAGGATACAGATTTTGCGTAATGCTCATTGCAGTAAGTTCAGTGTACAACCTGGAAGTAAAAAGATGTACAATGTTTTGAAGAAACAATTTTGGTGGAAAAGAATGAAATCTGACATAGCAGAATTTGTATCTCGTTGTTTGAATTGTCAACAAGTGAAAGCAGAAAAGAAGCGTCTTTTCATACCCTTAAGGTTCAAGAATGGAAGTGGGACCATATCACCATGGAATTCGTCACGAAATTGCCGAGGTCGTCGAGGGGTTGTGATGCAATTTGGGTTATCGTTGACAGATGAACCAAGTTTTCGTGTTTCATTCCTTATCAGATGACATATAGGCATGATCAGATGGCCAGATTGTACATCAGAGAAGTTTTGAGATTGCATGGTGTGCCTGTGTCCATTATATCATGACGTGATCCCAGATTTTCTTCTCATTTTTGGTAGAGTTTACAAGAGGCCCTTGGTACTCGTTTGCATTTGAGTACCGCATATCATCCTCAGGTAGACGGACAGTCAGAATGTACTATTCAGACATTAGAGGATATGCTGAGAGCTGTAGTGATGGATTTTGGTATTGGTTGGCAGGATTCGTTACCACATGTCGAGTTTTCTTATAACAACAGTTATCAAATGAGCATTGTAATGTTACCATTTGAAGCACTATATGACAGGAAGTGTCGATCTCTTTTGCATTGGGACGATTTATCTGAAGCGCCAATTGTAGGACCTGATATGATAAGAGATATGACAGAGAAGGTGAAATTGATTCAGAGTCGTATGCTAGCTGCTCAGGATAGGCAGGCTAAGTATGCAAATATCAGGACACGACCGTTGATTTTTGAGAAAGGTGACAGAGTTTTTCTGAAAATATCTCCTTTCCGTGGTACAGTTAGATTTGGAAAGAAAGGTAAATTATCACCAAGATTCATAGGTCCGTATGAGAATTTGGAACGTGTTGCTGATTTGGCTTATAGATTAGCTCTTCCTCCTACTTTATCAGGTGTTCATGATGTTTTTCATGTGTCCATGTTGAGGAAATATCATCTAGATCATTCTCATGTGATTCCACCTGACGAGGTTGAGTTAGATCAGACTTTGAGTTATATTGAGAGACCGATTCAAATTCTAGACAGAAAAGATAAGCAACTCTGAAATTAATTGATACCGTTGATTAAAGTACAGTGGAACAGACATGGTATCAAGGAGGCAACTTGGGAATTAGAAGACAATATGAGACATAAATATCCAGAGTTATTAAAATGAAGTATGCTTCTATTTCTCGGTCTTACTTTCAGTATTGATCATTACGTCGTAGACTTGAAATTGATGATTTTATTTCGAGGACAAATCTATTTTTAGAGGGGAGCAATACCTAATGTGGGACCTCGGGTCCGATATCTAATACTAATAATTATAATTGTAACAAAACAAATGATTTAATAAAACACATAATCCGTGGTTCACAAATCCACATAAACATCGTCAAAATAATTTAAATGTCTCAAATGAATGAAATATAAGTTTTAACATGTCAAGATAAACTAGTGAGCCAAAGTAATCCAAACTTCATCAAATAGCTCCTAAGACCCGAGAGTCCCACTCTAACTCGTATCTCCTCGCCTGGAGCTGGACTCTGGCATCCGAAGCCTCGCCTCATCTACCGTCAAGCACATGAAAACAAGAGGTAGCCGACGTGCCGGTGAGTATAAACCCAGTATGATACAATCAATAACATATGAGAATTAAAATTTACAAATAATTCATATGAAGTTCATAAAGACGCAATATAATGCAATGCATGATCAGAAGCTGTGGGCTATCAATAAATCTCAAGATCAAGTGAATCATCTGGTGATAGGGTACCTAAGGGAAGAGAATCCCCCAGCAACATCCACCGACTAACCTCTTGAGGTGGGGTGCTGTGTTCTACAATCCCAGGACTATGGTGCGCTTATATAGAGTGTTCATGCCATAACAGACATTAAATGATTTGTCGCCTTCAAGAGGTTAGTCAGATCAATATCATCATTTTGATATAATAATAAACTCTATATAAGCATCAGAGTGTTCTTGTCGCCTCATTAACCATAAGTTAATATGGCTATTATTCTAGCGTCGAAGCGCTTGAATAGTAACCGATGAACATTGAAAGGTGGAGGACGGCTGGATCATTTAACAGGTACTGGACCTTCAGAGAAAGATCCAAAATTTGCATCTTGGGATGAACAAGATTCCATGGTACTATCATGGCTATGGAACTTGATGATGCTTGAGATTAGCAATACGCGCATGTTCCTTGGATCGGCCAAAGAAATTTGTGAGTCCATGCGACAGACTTACTCCAGGCTAATGACACAACCCAGATTTACGAAGTTAAGCCAAAGATCCCAACAACAAAGAAAGGAAATCATACCACAACAGAGTATGCTAATCTCTTACAAGGAGTATGGCAAGAGCTGGAACAATACCAGTGCATTAATATGACTTGTGCATCAGATGCTATAGTCTTAAAGCTGTTTTATGAATTTCTAGTTGTCCTCAACATGGAGTTCGATGTAGTCAGAGCGCAAATTTTAGGAAAGACAGATTTACCTTCATTAAATGAAACAATCTCTACCATTTGGGCAGAAGAGGTGCCGTAGAAGGGTGATGCTCGAGACACGCGGAGAGGAAGGATCTTCACTTGTTGCTAAAACTGAAACGTCCCTTGATTTTTAACTTTAAAATCCTATTAATTTTTTTAATCATTCAAAATACTCATTTAAAACAACTCAACTTTTAAAAATCTTAAATGCGTAAAAATTCATAAATCGTCAATCACAAATATTGTACGTCCACTTTTAAAATAATCCAAAACTAGACATTAAAATAAAGCTTAAAATCTCTAAATAAATAATTCTCAAAATCTTTAAGTAAAAACTTTAAATACTAAATAAGTGCGTAAAATAAAGTCCCTTGAGAGTGTACTATCGAACTCTATCCACTCAAGCGTTAGCGTCTCCCTCAAAATCGTCCTCACCTGCAACCATCCAAATCTAGTGAGTCTAATGGCTCAGCATGTTCTAACCATATGTATCAAATAATACATATACAGACACATGCATTGAAATCATAATTTTATTTAAAATAACAAGCATAAATTTGTAAGCTTAAATAAATCATAAATCATTAAATCGTAAAACTTTCCATCATTGTATATCATTTGGGTGAAGTTTGATCTTTGAAGTGACTAGCTATAATTGTATCATCATGTGGTCGACTGATCAGTCTTAGCTCACCAAGTATATGGGGGCGGGGCGTCAACAACTTTCGTCACTAGGCCGTCGTCATATATGAAAATACGATCTTCAGGATTCCTTTGGGGCCTTCTCCTGTAAATGGGCTCCCTCTGGGCTTTTCCCTCACGATATCCCCAATCATATCATATCATATTTGAAACGACCTCGATTTTTTTTCTTTTTTTCTAATTATAAATCATAACTCAAAAATTCTAAAATAAATAACTTAACATTTTCATAAATCATAATAATTCAACATATAAAATCTCAAGTTCATGAAATAAATATCTAAATCGTCGGTTAACCAAAAATCCTATTTCGACCTTTAAAAAGATCAACTAACACAAAATTAAAGCATAAAATATCTCTAATAAAATCATTAACATAAATCTTTTAAAACTTATATCTAAAATTTTTTTAAACATAAAGGTCCCTCGGGAGTGTATTATTGCACTTGATCCACTCAATCATCAGCGCCTCCCATAAAATCATCAAATCCTGCATCATACAAACCTAGTAAGTCTAATGACAAATCACGTTCTAAACATGAGTACCAAATAATACATATATACAATCACATGCATTTAAAAAGCATAATTTTATTTAAAATAGCTTTTGAACAATAATAAACCATTTAAAATAATTTTAAGCATAATTAAATCATAAATCGTAAAACCATTTAAAATAAATTTTGAACATAAATGAATCATTTTAAAAATAGATTTAGAGCATATTAAATCATATATCATAAAATCATTTTAATCGTAAAACTTTCAATCATATATCATTTTAGGTGAAGTTTGATCCTTGAAAGTGACTAGCATTTATCCTTCGGTCAACTGATCAGTCTTCAGCTCCACATGGTCCATGAGGGTTGGCACTAGGCTCCACCATGGAAATACGATCGTCGAGGTCCCTCTGAGGCCTTTTCTAAAAGACGGGGTCCCTCTAGGCCTTGGCCCGTAAAAGGGGTCCCTCTGGTGTCTTGGCCCAAATATGGGTTCCCTCTGGGCCTTGGCCATCATTTTATCTCCACAAAATCATATATCATTTGTCAGAGTCAATTCACACCCTTCAAATTTTTTTTCATTTTCTTTAAAAATCATAAAATAGCATAACTTTTCAAAAATAGAATTTTAAACATTAGAAATTGCACAGCTTTACAATAAATAATAAAATATCATATTATCATAAAAAAATTATTTTAAATAATAAAATATCATTTAACATGCATTATTATCCTTCGGGACGCTGCCAAACTTTTACGTATTTTCATAAGTGTAAAATTACCGTTTTGCCCCTAGACGTAAAAATTCTCGATTTTATATTTTTTTCGTTTTTAATGACATGAGCTTATTCTAAATAATTTTTTAAGCTTAAATATAATTTTTCATAATTTTATTCCGCATTAAAACTAGGCGTTTCAATTAATTCTTTAATTAACGTTTCGTGCGGCGATTAAATTTTGGAAAAATTTAAAACTCATTATTTTCTTCCCAAAATTTAAACATAACATTTTTACTACTTATTCTACCCTTTGAGCCATGAACCACACCCGTGGACCCCTGATTCCAATTTTTCTTATCAAATCTCGAAATATGACCCTAAACCGAACCCACTGAGCCATCTCCCTATTTACTCGAGGCACGCCCGAGTCACCTCGAGCCAATTCCAAGCCAACCCATCTACCGAGCCCAAGCCCTTGACCAGCTATTAGAACCACGTTAGAGCTTCTGCACCCTGGACCCGAGTGCATGCTTGTGTGCGTGTGTCGGTGTCCTAGTTGTTTTGGGTTTCCTAGTTGCCTTAGGTGTAGTGACCCGTTCCAGAATCACCTACTAGTCAAGAAATAAGCATGCAACTAACTTAATTAATTATAATCAGAGATAACAGCGGAAATATGGCCAACAACAATAGTTATACAACCCAATCGAAATCGAAGTCTAGACTAACTCAAAATGAAATATCCAGTACAACCATATCGAATCAAATGGAAAACACTGAAAACTAAACCAACCAGCTACTCAACGTCCTCCTCCTGCTCCTCCTGAGCCATCCAACCTGAGGCCTGCCCCGTGGGAATGGGGTGTCCAAGAATAAACAAAACCGAGGACGTGAGCGATAAGAACGCCCAGTACAAAAATATGAGTATACAAACCTATATGAAATGCACATGCTATGATATGATACCAGGGTAGTCAAGAAACAGGAATCACAAAGGATCTCAAAATGCTCAGTCTAGAGGCGCCAAGTGGATAGTGCCGCGCGGTCCAACCTCTGGGTCACTGCATCCACTACAAGACAGACGTGGACCTAAAATGTCCCGGACCACCGAAGCCCTCCCGACCCGTCGGCCACTGTGTACTCTCGGTGTCCATGCGTCCACAAGACAGGGCTGAGCGGCCCCAAGATATAGCTTATCTCGAAAGAGATACAGCTCAACAGTAAAGGCTATCTCGAAGGAGATACGGCTCAACATGATATGCAATATGCATCATAACTCGTGACATAATAGCATGCATCATATGACATATAACAATGCAGCAAATACTCATGCAACACATATATGAATGTATACTCAACCAGGATATCTCGGATAGTACTTTCGTACCTCTATCACAGCAAGCCTAGCCTTACGCAACACCGCTAATCAGGTTTAGCACAAGCCTACGCATCAAAAGCATACTCAATCAATACTACCATGCTCGACTAGCAAAACCAGTACTCCCTAGTACTACCAAAGGTTTAGGGTTTACCTTCGTCCGTCGACAGCCCTTTGATGTCGATTGCCTTGAAACTCAGGCGCCGCTACGCTACTACTCCTGGCAGCTCTTGGCTATCGCTCGACCAACAACTAACCCTAGAAACCTTCCAAACTCTCCAAAATGAGAGAAAACTCAAGAAATTGGCAAGTCAAAATGAGGAAATCCGAGCACTATTTATAGGCCATGTTCGGATCCTCCGAACAACACTTCGGAACGTCCGAACGCTACGTGTCCATTGGCTCTTGACAGCTCATGATCGGATCCTCCGATCATACACTTCGGACCGTCCGAACATGCATGGAAAATGACGTGTCGATCAACACTTGACACCTATGATCGGATTCACCGAACTACACTTCGGATCGTCCGAACTCTTCGGTGCTTCCGAACCCTCTTCGGTCCGTCCGATCATGACCATAGCCAAAATTACATCTTAAACCTTCTTAATCACCATTACTCCGTTAATTACCCAATTTGGAATTCGGGCTACTACATTCTCCCCCCCTTAAAAGATTTCGTCCTCGAAATCAGGCTTAGAGAATGAACAAAACGAAATAACAACATCATTAATACATCTCAATTGTTGTTGAATACAACTGATACTATGATTACAACTGAAAACACAAACTTATACAAAGCACAACTCAAAAGAGCTCTGGATGCTCCGAACGCATACGACTCTCTAACTCCCAAGTGGCTTCTTCAGTGCCTCGACGCTGCCACTGCACTAAGACAAGAGGAATGATCTTATTCCGCAACACCTTATCTTTGCGATCTAGAATCTGAACTGGTCGCTCCACGTAAGACAAATCCGT
Organism: Primulina eburnea; assembly: GCF_022965805.1. Lineage (NCBI taxonomy): Eukaryota > Viridiplantae > Streptophyta > Magnoliopsida > Lamiales > Gesneriaceae > Primulina > Primulina eburnea. The sequence goes on along the minus strand of NC_133103.1, from coordinate 38,562,036 downwards.
ATCAAGTTGAACTTCAGATGGATGTAAGATGTGCAACTCATCTGCTACATAACGTCTCAACAAGGATACGTGGAACACATCATGAATACTTGATAGGTACGGCGGCAACGCAAGTCTGTAAGCTAAATCTCCCACACATTCCAGTATCTCGAATGGACCAATAAATCTCGGAGACAGCTTACCCTTGAGACCAAATCTCAAAATCCTGCGAAAAGGCGAAACTCGGAGAAACACCTTCTCACCTGGTTGAAAATGAAGAGGTCGACGCTTTGTGTTCGCATAACTAGCCTGTCGATCCTGAGCAGTCTTAATCCGCTTCTTGATTACTGCAACCTTATCTATAGCCTGCTGGACTAACTCCGGTCCCTCTACCTGTCGTTCCCCGACTTCATCCCAGAATAATGGAGTACGACAACGTCGCCCGTACAACGCCTCAAATGGTGCCATACCAATACTACGATGATAGCTGTTGTTGTACGCGAACTCAATCAAAGGCAAATGATCCTGCCAAGCGGGTCCGAAATCCATAACACAGGCTCGCAACATATCCTCAAGCGTACGGATAGTCCTCTCTGATTGACCGTCAGACTCCGGATGATAAGCAGTACTCAGACTCAGTGTAGTACCCAAAGCTGACTGGAAACTACCCCAAAACCGTGAGGTAAAACGAGGATCTCTGTCACTAACAATACTGACAGGCACTCCATGCAAACGTACAATCTCCTGAATGTACAATCGAGCCATACGATCGAAAGTGAAATCACGATTATACGGCAGAAAATGAGCAGACTTGGTGAGTCGATCCACCACTACCCAGATAGCATCGCTGTTCCTCGAAGATAATGGCAAGTGAGTAATGAAATCCATCGTAATATGCTCCCACTTCCATTCTGGAATAGGTAAGTTCAACAACAATCCTCCCGGTCGACGGTGCTCTGCCTTAACCTGCTGGCAAACTAGACACTTGGAGACAAACTGATACACGCTGCGCTTCATCCCTTTCCACCAAAACCGCAGCCTCAAGTCTCTATACATCTTGTTGCTTCCTGGATGAACACTTAACTTGCTTCGATGCGCCTGAGACAATATCTCGTCCCTCAAAGTGTCATCCTCTGGTACTACAACCCGATTAGATAAGCACAGAAGACCATTGGACTGATAATGGAAATTACTATCACCACCAACTAACCGAGCTAATCTCTGAGTCTTGAGATCAGACATCTGAGCTTCTCGAATCCGAGTGAACAAATTGGGCTCAGATAAAATGGTAGCAACACGAATGCTCTCCATACCTTTCCGATGCTTGAAGTTAAACCCCAACGAGCAACTATCCTGGATGGCACTAGTCATAGCACAAGTCTGAAGTGCAGAGGCTCTCACCTTGCGACTAAGCGCATCAGCTGTGAGATTCGCAGAACCTGGATGGTACTTGATCTCGCAATCATAATCCTTCAGCAAATCCATCCAACGACGTTGCCTCATGTTCAACTCAGCCTGAGTGAACAGATATTTCAGACTCTTATGATCAGTAAAGATTTCAAACTGAACACCGTACAAATAATGACGCCAAATCTTCAGCGCAAACACAATAGCTGCCAATTCCAGATCATGAGTGGGATACTTCTCCTCGTGAGATTTCAGCTGTCTGGAAGCATAAGCAATCACATGACCGTTTTGCGTCAACACACACCCTAAGCCTTGAGTGGAGGCATCGGTGTAAACACTGAAACCATCAGATCCTGACGGTAACGCCAAAACAGGTGCGGAAGTCAGAAGTCGACGAAGCTCTCTGAAACTATCTTCGCACTCGGATGACCACTCAAATGGAACATCCTTCCGAGTAAGTTGCGTCAATGGTCTGGCTATCTGAGAGAAATTCACGATGAAGCGACGATAATACCCTGCCAGACCTAGAAAACTACGGATCTCAGCCACCGTCGTCGGACGTGACCAATTCAGCACTGCTTCAATCTTGCTGGGATCCACAGAAACTCCTTCCTTGGAAATCACATGACCAAGGAATACCACATGATCAATCCAGAACTCGCACTTACTCAGCTTAGCATACAATTGCTTCTCGCGAAGAATCTGCAACACAATCCTCAAGTGTTGGGCATGCTCTTCCACACTGTGGGAATAGATCAAGATATCGTCAATGAAAACCACCACAAACTGATCCAGAAAATCTCGGAAGACTCGGTTCATCAGATCCATGAACACCGCTGGCGCATTCGTCAATCCGAATGGCATAACTAGAAACTCGTAATGCCCATAACGAGTACGAAATGCAGTCTTGGAAATATCATCATCTCTGACTCTCATCTGATGATAACCCGATCGCAAGTCGATCTTGGAGTAAACAGAAGTACCCTGAAGCTGATCGAACAAGTCATCAATACGGGGTAAAGGGTACTTGTTTTTGATCGTCACCCGATTCAGCTGGCGATAATCAATGCACAACCGCATCGATCCATCCTTCTTCTTGACAAACAAGACTGGAGCTCCCCAAGGCGAAACACTCGGGCGAATATAACCCTTATCAAGAAGATCCTGCAATTGCTGCTTCAGCTCTCTCATCTCTGACGGAGCAAGACGATAGGGGGCACGAGAAATCGGTGCAGTCCCTGGCATTAAATCTATGCCAAATTCCACCTCTCTAACCGGAGGAAAACCAGGAATCTCATCTGGGAAAACATCAGGAAATTCACAAACCACTGGAATATCCTCTAGACCAACACTACCTGTGGATGAATCAATCGCATAGATGAGGTAGCCTTCCCCGCCCGACTCTAAAGCACGACAGGCTTTCAGAGCAGATACCACTGGCATCGGAGGTCGCGCTCCCTCACCATAGAAAAACCAACTAGAGCTTTCAGTCGTACGAAACTGAACAAGCTTCTGGTAACAATCCACAGTAGCTCGGTAGGTAGTCAATAAGTCTATACCCAAGATACAATCAAAATCTTCCATCTCTAGGATCATAAGATTCGCAGTCAACTCGTTACCCTCAAAATCTAAGGGACAACTCATCACTAGACGCTTCGCTAACACCGAATGACCCATCGGAGTAGAAACAGAAAGAATGACGTCTAGAGAAACATAGGGTAACCTATGACGCTTAACAAATCGTGCAGAAATGAAGGAATGAGAGGCTCCTGTATCAATAAGAACAAAAGCAGGAATACCGCATAAATGAAAAGTACCTGCTATGACTCTCTCCGTCTCATCTGCAGCCTGATCCTGGTTCAGCGCAAAAACCTGACCTTGGGCACGAGGTCGAAGATTCGAACTACCCACTGCCTGACCCTGCCTCCTCTGCTGAACAGTCGTCTGAGATCCAGAACCGGATCCTGCTCCACCTCGCAACTGAGGACAATTCTTCTTAATATGCCCCATCTCTCCGCACTGATAACAAGCTCCTGCGGCTACTCGGCATTGCTCCGATGGATGGTTCTTCCCACAATGCGCACAAGACTCCTTCTTCTTACCAAAGCGGAAAACACCACTAGATCGAGATCCAGATCCAGAAGAAGATGAACCAGATTTCTTGAATGACTGAGATCGAGGCCTCAAAGTACTCGGAGGTCTAGAAGAAGAAAGAATAGCCCTACCACGCTGGAGACTGATCTCTGCCTGGCGACACCGGTTCACTAACCCATCATAAGAAGTAGGATTATCACAGACAGTGACTCGATCAAAGATCTCCTGATTAAGGCCCTGGAGGAAATGATCATACTTGGCCTCAGAACTGCCACTGATATGAGGAGCGAAGGGTAACAACTCAAAGAATTTCTGCTGATACTCATCAACAGACATACTCCCCTGCTTAAGGTTCAGGAGCTCAATCGTCTTGGCCTGGCGAAGGGCTGGAGGAAAGTACAGCTGCATGAACGCTGCACGGAAATCGACCCAAGTCGCTCTACCCTGCGACTGAACTATCGGCGCAGAAGTCGATCGCCACCACCTGCGAGCACGGCCCTCGAGAAGAAAACTAAGGGTCTCCATCTTCTGCTCATCGGTGCACTGGAATGCGCGGAAACAACTCTCCATGCGCTCTAACCAATCCTCCGCATCATCGGGAGTCTCACCGCCAACTAAAGGCTTAGGCCCCATCTGCATGAAACGATGCATATCGAAACGCCTAGGACCATCCCGACGATGACGATGCTCACGATGACGTCTATGATCGTCCTGGTCACCCCATCGACCTACACTCACCTGACTACTCCCGTCATCAAAATGGTCAGCCATCGCTACAAGATAGAATAGGGAAAATGGTAAAATGGTCAACGGAAATCCCAAAACAGAATCTATATCCCAAAATCATACGCATGCTCTGATACCATAAATGTAGTGACCCGTTCCAGAATCACCTACTAGTCAAGAAATAAGCATGCAACTAACTTAATTAATTATAATCAGAGATAACAGCGGAAATATGGCCAACAACAATAGTTATACAACCCAATCGAAATCGAAGTCTAGACTAACTCAAAATGAAATATCCAGTACAACCATATCGAATCAAATGGAAAACACTGAAAACTAAACCAACCAGCTACTCAACGCCCTCCTCCTGCTCCTCCTGAGCCATCCAACCTGAGGCCTGCCCCGTGGGAATGGGGTGTCCAAGAATAAACAAAACCGAGGACGTGAGCGATAAGAACGCCCAGTACAAAAATATGAGTATACAAACCTATATGAAATGCACATGCTATGATATGATACCAGGGTAGTCAAGAAACAGGAATCACAAAGGATCTCAAAATGCTCAGTCTAGAGGCGCCAAGTGGATAGTGCCGCGCGGTCCAACCTCTGGGTCACTGCATCCACTACAAGACAGACGTGGACCTAAAATGTCCCGGACCACCGAAGCCCTCCCGACCCGTCGGCCACTGTGTACTCTCGGTGTCCATGCGTCCACAAGACAGGGCTGAGCGGCCCCAAGATATAGCTTATCTCGAAAGAGATACAGCTCAACAGTAAAGGCTATCTCGAAGGAGATACGGCTCAACATGATATGCAATATGAATCATAACTCGTGACATAATAGCATGCATCATATGACATATAACAATGCAGCAAATACTCATGCAACACATATATGAATGTATACTCAACCAGGATATCTCGGATAGTACTTTCGTACCTCTATCACAGCAAGCCTAGTCTTACGCAACACCGCTAATCAGGTTTAGCACAAGCCTACGCATCAAAAGCATACTCAATCAATACTACCATGCTCGACTAGCAAAACCAGTACTCCCTAGTACTACCAAAGGTTTAGGGTTTACCTTCGTCCGTCGACAGCCCTTTGATGTCGATTGCCTTGAAACTCAGGCGCCGCTACGCTACTACTCCTGGCAGCTCTTGGCTATCGCTCGACCAACAACTAACCCTAGAAACCTTCCAAACTCTCCAAAATGAGAGAAAACTCAAGAAATTGGCAAGTCAAAATGAGGAAATCCGAGCACTATTTATAGGCCATGTTCGGATCCTCCGAACAACACTTCGGAACGTCCGAACGCTACGTGTCCATTGGCTCTTGACAGCTCATGATCGGATCCTCCGATCATACACTTCGGACCGTCCGAACATGCATGGAAAATGACGTGTCGATCAACACTTGACACCTATGATCGGATTCACCGAACTACACTTCGGATCGTCCGAACTCTTCGGTGCTTCCGAACCCTCTTCGGTCCGTCCGATCATGACCATAGCCAAAATTACATCTTAAACCTTCTTAATCACCATTACTCCGTTAATTACCCAATTTGGAATTCGGGCTACTACATTAGGACTCATCAAGCCATCTACCCACTGACCACCCATGACCTTTACCAACACTAGACCATGCTCAGACCCAAACCAAGCCTAGCCTAGACCCTTGAACCCACGCATGAACCCCCAGAAACGAAGGTAGCAGCCTGCGCACAAGGTTCCCTTCTCATCCAAGACTCCTAGCCAACCTAGGACACTTCCAGCCGAGCCCCCACTGAGCCCACGTGACCCTAACCAACCCTAGACCACGCCCATACCCAACAAGCCTAGCTCAAGCCCTTGAACCAGCGCACAAGCAACCTGAAGAGATCAACAGCCTATGCGTCCCCCCTCCCCCCTTGCGTGCATGCGTTTCCTTCGCGTGGGCTCTTGCCAAAGCCACCACGAGCAATGTCCCTTCCTACCCCTTCTTGAACCATTCTAAGCCATCGTCCAGACAACCAAATCCAGCCCCAAACTGAGCCGCAGCCCCTGTACAGCAGCCGATCACTGAAAAGCTTGGTGCGAGTCCTAGTTTTTGTGGACTCCTCCCCAGCCTGATACACAAGTCCTAGTGATATGAATCTAGCCGGGCATGACATGCTAATGGTTGGAAGAAGATTCAAGGATGCATTGCAAGGGTTTATGATCAAGAAAGAGGGGCTTGTGATGCATGGGAGTACGTTTGGAGGACAAAGGAACATTCTTCAAGCACTTTTTTGAACTACCAAGGCTACACGGACCTGTACACGGGGTCCGTGTCCCCTACACTCGAGCATGAGAAATCCAGAGCCTACACGGACCCGAGAATGGACCTGTACACGAGGTCTGTGTCCATTACATTTGAGAATAACGAATTACAGTGCCTACAAGGACCTCACTCCAGACCTGTACACGGGGTCCGTGTCCTATACTTTTTGGCGAGATTTTTTCCTATTTTAGAGTTTTAATTATTTTTGCAACTAGATTTGATATATTTTTGGGTTTGTAAACAATATATACTCGAAAATTGATCATTGTAAATTAATTATTCATTGAGTTTAATAATATTGATAGAGTTTTTCTCTCAATTTCAAAGCTTGGTTTTGTTTACACCTTTGTGTGTTTCTCAAATCAAACTTATCAAAGTTTAATACTTTGTGGTGTTTGTCGATTGTTCTTCACTCGGATTGTCAAAGACGAGTTCTTTGAAGGTTCTCTTGAATTTCAGGATTGCTACCAAGATCTATATAAGTCCAGGAGGTCTTGGGTTCTAATCCTGGGGAAGGCAAAAGCTCCAGTGCCTGGGCTGGAGAAGTTCTATGAGTAATGGGTAATGGGATAACCGTGAGGGGACTCAAGCCCAATCAGGGAACAGCCCATGTGCATTACAAAAAAATCTGGGGCGTTACAAGTGGTATCAGAGCCGACCTCTCTTAGTACGGTGTGGTTCGGGGACGAACCAAGCGGAAGCTGGTGGGCATGTGAGGCTCGGGACCGAAGAGGGCGGGGGGTGATCGTCGGTGCCACCAGTTGCACGGACAATGAGCGGTTCTTGGCAGGTTTCTAGGTGGAGGGAACATGAATGAACCGACCCACATGGGAATGAGAGGGATTCCGAGACTATTCAATGTAATGGAATGTACAGTTGAAGAGGGCTTAAAAGATTTGATTGGTACTACTCATATCACGAAGGTGCATCTTCTTTTCGGTAGCTCATCACATAAGAACTCTAAAGTTAAGCGTGCTTGACTTGGGGCAATTTTGGGATGGGTGACCTCCTGGGAAGTTTCTCAGGGTGCGTGTGAGTGAGGACATAAGCACGCTGGAAAGACACGTCTTGGTACAGTGAGCATAGTCGTCAAATCTGGGGCGTTACAAGTGGTATCAGAGCAATGATTCTGTAAAGGGTTGTACTACTACTGACCTCGAGAAGCTCACAAAGTCACGTCTTCGGTCTGTAAGTTTTACATTTACGCATTTTATTTAAAACATAAATTATTTTATCAGCATGTTTTCATGAAATATTTTACGTCCAGATTTTTATTGTTCAGTATTTAAATTTAAATAAATTATGGAATTATGCATGTTGGTTACGTATGGGTTATGTATGGAACAATATGCCTCCTAGACGCCTTGTTTAGCATGCGAGGGATGATGAGCGCCGTCATGAGGACGGTGAGCATCAGAAGTAAGAGGGAAATGCACCTCCACCCCCACCGGACATAAATAAGAATTTTGCTATTGGGGATTAGGAGAGGTCATAAATTATTTGACTATATTAATTTTTGGGTTAGTAGTACTGATGTTATACTTCTGGGCCATAAGTTAAACTTTAAAATTATGAATGTTTTCGGGACTTGTAGAAGTTGTAAGAAATTAATGATGGTTTGTGGTTGCTAGTTGAATTAAATTTTTGAGGATTCCATGCAAGGATTAATGATTCGAAGACTACGACGATATTTGAAAGTATAAAACGTAGAATTTATTTAGGATACATGTCTACCTATTTAAGGATGGAATTGCATGAATTGAGAATTTTATGGACCTAATTGTAATAACTAATAATTTGAGGACCTAAGTGCAAAACAAAAATTCTAAGGGACTATTTTTGAATTTACCAAATTTTGGTATTTAATTTTGAGTTCGAGAATTTAAAATTTTGATGAGGTAAAGATGGAAAATTTTATGGGGACAATGATGCAAATTTCGAAGAGTTGTAGGGCCAAAATGTAAATTTGGAGAACTATAAGGGCCAGATTGCAAGTTTCAAAATTTTAAGGATGTAATTGCGAGCTTTTGAGAAACACTTGGGATTTTAAGTATTTATAGAAATGTAAGACGTGTTATGGGAATTAATTTTGGGTTTAATAAACTTAAGACTATTGAACCTTATGATACGGGAAAATCTATAAAATGAAATTGAGAATACTGAGGACTCATGATTAATTGTGAAATTTTCGAGATTTAGAGAAAAATTGGACGATATTCGAGGAAAGTAAGAATTAATTTATAATTTTAAGAAATTTAAGAACTTATTTAGTAGTAAGTGAGAATTGAACGGTTTAAATTTTAGGAATTTTCGGTTATTTAGGCGCGAAGGAAATATAGAATATTTAGATATATGAGTTATAAGGTTATAATGAATGGTAACCCAAGACATTGTAGGAGGAATCAATCTTAGGCGTGAAAATTTAAGCGTTAGTGAAATAATGTTGTGGCAAATTAAGAATTTAAAGTGATGTCGATTTAAGGTAAATTTGATCGGTTAGTTAAGTTAAAAGGATAAACATTGAGTTAGTAAATTTTTGGGAACATAAGTTTGATGTGTCACAAGTTGTAGTCATGATTTTAACAGTTAAGATTATACCTTGTGAGAAATTAAAATTTTTAAGAAAGTTGGGTACGATGATAGTTAGTTTAATTGGTAGACGCACGTAAGAGGTGAGGTAGACACCTTGTCTTGAGGAATTTTGGAAGTCATTAACAAACTTGAGACTAAACGGATATGTGTATTGGAATTATTTTATTCAAAGCTATTTGGATTAGGTAAGTCTGAATTTCAAATTTAGGGGATATGCGTTCATACGATAATTTTGGGTGAAATAAAAATAAAAGGGATTATTAGCGGTGTTCAATATAAGTTATCAATTGATGAATATTAAGATTTCTACCAAGTAAGAAATCTAAAAGCTTGATATGGAGATTCTAGAATTCTATGGGTTATAAGTGAAATTGATTTAGTAAAGTTAGTCTAATGCTACCATTAGCTAACCTATTAAGTTTATATGCTAGAATTAAATAAGCATTAAGGACACATAAGAATGAGACACTTGTTCCAATGAGGAAGTCCAGAGTTCTAGGCCTCAACAATATTGTAATTGGGAAGAGAATAGTTTGAGCAGGTATTTGATGCTAGAAGTGTTGTTATTCAGGTAGAAGGTCGATGTTGTATAATTGAGTTTTATGAATTGACGTTATTCGAGGTTTAAGATTTACAACAATTTCACATCCGGGATGCACTTATAAATAATAAGTTACGTAAGTTTGGTGCCGTAAGATAAAGATTCGATTCAAGGATCTTAGGCTAATACTACTATGAGGTTGAAATAAGGTTTAACCTTTAAGCGTTCTACTGAGAATAGAAGTCGATCAGTAAATTTTGGTACAAATGTTTCTTAAGTCTAACTGCATAAATGCTAATATAATAGGTCGATGAATATTACGAGTATAGTATAAGAAAAGTAAGGTGCGATAAGTTTGGACATCCATTTCTAGAAGGAGGAATTGTGAGATAAGTCAAAATTCGAGGTTATAGAAAAATAGAACTAAGTCACCATGGATCGTTTTAAGTTGCGATCCGCAAACGAGAATTTTGGTAGGCAAATTTAATTAGGATTGGAGAGACAAAAGGACGAGTTAACACTTATTTTATCAGAGTAGCACAACAGAAGCGTGGATTATTAGGATACTAGAATTAAGAGTTTAAACTTTTTGTTTATCAAGGATAAGCGAATTTCGAGGACGAATTTCTTTTAAGGGGGGAAGGATTGTAGAACTCGTAAATTGGACTGCGTATAAGCCATGCATAATTCTAGAATTTAAAATTAAAAATGATTTTTATTGTATGAGTATTTAAATTCTTTTCTTTAAATTTATTTATTTTACGCAGTAGTTTAATTGTTATCTTTTCAGTAAAATAAGTGAGGCCGGACCGGAGATGGAATATTGAGATAAGTTAATAAAGACTTATTTAAGAAGTGGTAATTTAGCATGTTAGTAAATATATTTTAAAAAAAAGTTGGCATGCATGCAAGTTATTAAACTTCTTTGGTATTTTATTTAATTGTTTTTAAAGCATTAAATGCATGTTTATTTCATTAATTTATGTTTAATTATTTTTATGCATTTTAGGCATAATTCATGCATGATAGGATTTAATTCATGAAATTCATGCATTAGAATTTCTAGATGCATTTCACGTTCAAACGAGGATCGGAGACCGGAGAATTTTCAGGAAAATTATTTTATTATACGATTTAATTTTTTATAAATTAACTTAAAGCATTTTAAGTGTATTTTTCGAAAATGGGAATTTTTGGTTATTTTTACCCGCAGGATTTTAATTTTTAGCAGTACGCGAATTTTATCAAATCGGAGGACTTTTTGAGAGTTCGGATAATATTTTCAAGAACTTGCCGACTCGAAATATTTTTTAGGGAGTGTTTGGACTTAATGAGCCTATTTTTAAGCTTAATGGATCCTAAATTCATTTTATCCCCCTTTAAACCCAACTCTTGGCCCATTAGCATTTTCCTAACTATTTAATTAGCACCCTAAGCTAACCTTAACCTAAACCTAATCCTCCTATCAGCCAACACCAACCTTCCTCTCCCATTTTGATGCAAACACGGACGGTCAAGCTCAAAGGAAAGCATGGGATCCGATGCAGTTGCCGGAAGGACCAGTCACGAGGGGACGACTAAAGAAGTTCAAGGAGGCACTACAGGGAGTCATGAGCAAGCATGAAGGGATCGTGATGCATGGGAGTGCGTGTGGAGGCCAAAGGAACATGATTCAAGCATTGTGTGCATCGGCCGAGTCTGCACGGACCCCGACACGGACCTGCACACAGGGTCCGTGCCCTTTACACTCCGAGATGAGCAACTACAAAGCCTACACGGACATGAAGACGGACCCAGGCACGGGGTCCATGCCCTACTATATTGGCGAAGACAGTGTCTACACGGACCCGTACGCGGAGGTGAGCACGGGGTCCGTGTCCTAGAGTTTTGGCCGAGAAAATTTACCTTATTTAGAGTTTTATTTTGTTAGGAAACTAGATCCTTGTTATCTTTTTGATATAAGACATATATTGGACGAAAATTTACACACAATATACATATTATTTTGAGTTTTATCAAACTTGTGAGATTTTTCTCTCAACTTTTCAAGGTTTTAGCTTTGTCAAATTAAATCAAACTTATCAAAGTTTATAACTTTGTGTCGTTTGTCGATCGTGCTTGTGCAGGATTGTCGTAGGCGTCGTTCTTCGAAGGTTCGTATCAAATTTCGATTGTTATTCTCGTGTTTATTTGTTGCTAAACTTTTCTAGTTTAGAGGTGAATAACACATCAAATTACTTGATTCAAAAGATCGGGAAAACACACGAGTCTTATTATCGTAATTAAATAGAGGGTGCGATTGTTTAATCGTGTTTGCTATTTATTCGTACAAAGATTCACATCATTTGGTATCAGAGCATAGGTTTATTGAAATCAAGTAAGGTATCTTGTTAAATTTCAGATCTGTGTTTTTTTTCAATCGTTTTCAGATCTGTTTCGTTCTATCGTTATTCAATTTTCGTGAAACTGTGTTTCTCGAAAATTAGGTCGATTTTCTTCATTTTTTTGGGATTTTCGAGTTGTACTCGGCCTAAAAAACAAAAGAGTACAAAATTTCGAAAATTTGCCTACACAATTGTTTTGGTATATTGTTCTATTCCCTTTAGAGAGTCATATTCAATTGTCTCTCACAGTCAAATATATATATATATATATATATATATATATATATATATATATATATATATATATATATATATATATATTCTCTATATTCGAATTTCTTGTCTACACAGTCCAAGTGAGTCGGTCGCATTTGTTCACAAGTTTGAACCTTGATTGTTTGATATACCCAGAATACAAGGCTTGAGCACTTCCAAGAGAGCTTTCAAATTTTGAGTGATACACTTGAGTGCGAGTGACTTTTCTTTGGAGTGAACGGTGAGTATTTGTTGTGAGCAAACAAAATTGTGAGAAAAGACGAGTGAATTTCTTTGGAGTGACCGTGAGTATTTGGGTGAGGATTATTTTATTTCTACTAACCTTTTCTTGCAGGTACAAATTTGACATTAAATGGAGAGGGAGGTAGGAGGTAGTTCAAATTCGGGGTTGTCTAAGGCCCAAATAGATGCGTTGTTTGGGGATTTTAGTAGGGTGATGACGACCCAAATGGAGTCGTTGCATGAGAGGTTGGATAAACTTGAGGTTAGTGTTAGTGGGGGTAAACCTAAGCCTAGGGATTTGGGTAGAGATGATGAGGAGTATGATCTGGGAGGAGGCGATGAGAGTCAAAATGAGAATTGGGGTAGGAATGGAGGAGGTAGAGGATTTGGTAGAGGAAAAAGGGAAGCCATACGGGGTAGATATGAGGAGACTAGGGAAGATGGTAACATGGGTAGCATTAAGATGAAAATTCCATCGTTCCATGGGAAATCTGACCCAGAAGCATACCTAGAGTTGGAAAAGAGTGTAGAGTTCGTATTTGAATGTCACCACTACTCCGAACAAAAGAAGGTGAGATTGGCGGTGGTTGAATTCTTAGACTATGCTCGCATTTGGTGGGATCAATTAGTGACCACTAGAAGGAGGTATAATGAGAGACCAATTGAGTCTTGGAATGAGATGAAGATGGTCATGAGGAAGCGGTTTGTGCCTAATCACTACTATAGGGAGATGTTTAAGAGGCTATAAACTTTGAGGCAAGGGTCAAAGAGTGTTGAGGACTACTATAAGGAGATGGAGGTAGTCATGATTAGGGCCAATATTGAGGAGGATAGTGAGGCAACCATGGCTCATTTTCTTTGTGGCTTGAACAGGGAGATTCAAGATCAAGTGGAGCTTAGGCACTACTTGGACCTTGACGAGATGGTGCAAATGGCCATAAAGGTGGAACAACAACTCAAAAGGCGTGGAGTTGGCCGCACCAACCAAACTGGAGGTACGTCTTCTTCTTGGCGACCAAATGTAGCAAAGCGTGATGATAGCAAAGTGGTGACCAAGCCTAAGATTGAGACAAAGCAAGAGGCACCTAGACACGGAGTGCAAGGTAAACTGAAATTCCTTCTACTCGTTCTAGAGATACTAAATGTTTTAGATGTCAAGGGTTGGTTCATATTGCTAGTGAGTGTCCTAATAAGAGGGTAATGTTTTTGAATGATTATGGTGAGTATGAGTCTCAAAGTGAGGGAGATGGCGAGGGTAGTGATGATGATATGCCTGCGCTGGAGGATCCCGATGAGGGATATGGAGCGGTTATAGGAGAAGTGCTAGTGACTAGGCGAATCATGAGTGCCCAAGTCAAGGATGAGGAGGCTAGCCAAAGGGAGAATTTGTTCCACACTAGGTGTTTTGTTAATGGTAGGGTTTGCAATGTAATCATAGATAGGGGAAGTTGCACTAATGTGGCTAGTGTTGAGATGGTGGAAAAATTGGGATTGCCTACAATAAAACACTCTCAACCATATAGGCTTCAATGGTTGAATGATTGTGCGGAAGTGAAAGTAAATAGGCAAGTTCTAGTGTCTTTTCTATTGGGAAGTATGTGGATGAGGTTTTGTGCGACGTGGTGCCCATGCATGCTTGTCATATTTTGTTGGGTAGACCATGGCAATTTGATAGGCACGTTACTCATGATGGGTTCAAAAATCGATACTCATTTGTTTTAAAGAAAGAATCCATTGTATTGCTTCCTTTGTCCCCAAAGCAAGTATTGGAGGACCAATTGAAAAAGAAAAAGAGAGATGAGGCCGAAAAAAAGAGTGAATTAAAAAGTGAGATGGCCTTTGAAAACAAAAATGAAGTGGCTGAAAAAAAGAGTGATCAAAAGAGTGAGATAGCCATAAAAACAAAAAAAGAGAGGAAAGAAAATGAGGGAAAAGAAAAAGAGAGGAAAGAGGCCAAAAAGAAATCATACATGGCCCAAAAAGGTGAGTTGAAACAATTGTTGCACACATATGAACCACTTGTGTTAATTCTTTACAAGGAGATCCTCCTTAACACAAGTGATATAGCCGGATCCCTTCCGAACGTTATTGTTTCACTATTGCAGGAATTTGACGATGTATTTCCGGAGGAGCTACCTCAAGGCTTACCACCATTGAGGGGGATTGAACACCAAATTGATTTGGTGCCCGGGAGTGCCTTGCCAAACCGTCCAGCTTATAGGAACAATCCGGAGGAGACTAAGGAGCTGGAACGACAGGTAAGTGAGCTATTAGATAAAGGGTTTGTGCGTGAGTCCATGTCACCTTGTGCGGTGCCCGTTTTACTAGTCCCTAAGAAAGATGGCTCATGGCGTATGTGTGTGGATTGTAGGGCAATCAATAACATAACCATTAAGTATAGGCACCCCATACCTAGACTAGATGATATGTTAGATGAATTGCATGGGTCTTCCATTTTTAGCAAAATTGATTTGAAAAGTGGGTATCACCAAATTAGGATGAGAGAAGGTGATGAGTGGAAAAATGCTTTTAAAACTAAATATGGGTTATATGAGTGGATGGTTATGCTTTTTGGCTTGACTAATGCACCTAGCACCTTTATGAGGTTAATGAATCATGTTTTGCGTGCACACATAGGAAAATTTGTTGTGGTCTATTTTGATGATATCCTAGTGTATAGCAAAAACTTGGATGAACATGTTAACCACTTGAGGCTTGTTCTAATTACATTAAGAGCTGAAAATTTATATGCTAACTTGAAGAAGTGTGATTTTTGTACTAGCAAACTTGTCTTCCTTGGTTTTGTGGTAAGCTCACAGGGTATACAAGTTGATGAAGACAAGGTAAGTGCTATTCGAGATTGGCCAACGCCTACTACTGTTGGTCAAGTCCGAAGTTTTCATGGTCTTGCAAGCTTCTATAGGAGGTTTGTAAAAGATTTTAGCACATTGGCAGCACCAATGACGGCAGTGATCAAGAAGAACGTTCCATTCCATTGGGGCGAGGAGCAAGAGAAGTCCTTTAATCTCATTAAGCAAAAATTGATTAATGCACCTTTACTTGTGTTACCTGATTTTGCTAATACTTTTGAAATTGAATGTGATGCATCAGGTGTAGGTATCGGTGGAGTGCTAATGCAAGGAGGACGACCGGTGGCTTACTTCAGTGAAAAGCTCAATGGGGCAGCGCTTAACTATCCCACGTATGATAAGGAGTTCTACGCACTTGTGAGGACCCTAGAGACGTGGCAGCACTACTTGAGGCCTAAGGAATTTGTGATCCATACGGACCATGAATCTCTAAAGCACCTTAAGGGTCAACAAAAGCTGAACAAGCGGCATGCCAAGTGGGTGGCGTTCATAGAGACGTTCCCCTACATCATCAAGTACAAACAAGGTAAGGAAAACATAGTGGCCGACGCACTATCACGGAGGTATGTGCTTTTCTCTACTTTGGAATCTAAAATCTTGGGGTTTGAGCTTGTTAAAGAATTGTATGTGCTAGATGATGATTTTAAAGAGATGTTTGAAACTTGTATGCATGGTCCACATGATAAATTCTACTTGCATAAGGGTTTCTTGTTTAGAGAAGATAGGTTGTGCATCCCTAAGTCATCCATTCGTGAACTACTTGTTAGGGAGGCACATGGGGGTGGTTAATGGGACATTTTGGTGTGGCTAAAACTTTGAGTGCATTGCATGAACATTTCTACTGGCCACACATGAAACGTGACGTTGAGCGGGTTTGTGAGAAGTGTATAACTTGTAGACAAGCTAAGTCTAGGACGCAACCACATGGATTATATACACCACTTCCCGTCCCTAGTGAACCTTGGGTTGATATCTCTATGGACTTTGTTTTGGGGTTACCTAGGACAAAGAAGGGGAGGTACTCTATATTTGTTGTTGTGGATAGGTTTTCTAAAATGACACATGTGGGGACCCGGACGCTAATCAAGTTCTTAATCATCATTGGGACTAATTAATCAATTATCAAACAGGGTCTAAAAATTTTTTCTTTTTAAATTGCGGAACGTAGTGAAATAAAATATATATACATATCAGTATATAAAATACAAATCCTGTATTACAAAACATTTATTCAAACTAGAGTTTAACAACTAATGTCAAGTGTTCAAACCCTATCTCAGATCAAAGTCCGAAGTCTCCACTCTAACTCGATCTCTCCTCATCTCCTCGACCCTGAACCTGTCCCACCTGTTGTCAAGTACACATACAGACAAGACAACAGCCGGATAAACCGGTGAGAATAACTCCCAGTATAAATCAATGAAACATGCAATCATATAACAAATATAAAGCATGTAATCAGATAACAATCATATGTAACAAATCTGAAACATAATCGATAGCATACTCCCAACAATACTCGTAGCTACATAATTCAGACTAGACTCAATCCTAGTCTAGGGATCCCGGTTCCAGACATCGGTCTGCATATATCGACTAACAGTAATAGAAAAGACTCCAGTTCTATCCACGCCGATATAGTATCGATTAACTGTAATAGAAAAGACTCCAGTTCTATCCACACCGATACAGTATCGATTAACAGTAATAGACGAAACCCTTATTCTATTCACATTGATATATTATCGATTACCAGTAATAGAGCAAGCCCTGATTCTATTCACATTGATGATATCGATTACTAGTAATAGAACAAAGTCCGATTCTATCCACATCGATATAACATCGATTAACAGTAATAGAAGGAACGATGAATCTATCCACATCGATATAATATCAATCAACAGTAATAGAATAAGCTATACATCTATCCACATTGATATAATATCAACTATCAGTCATAGAAGAAGTTATCAGTCTACCCACATCGATAATCCATTATCTAATGACAGACTTTGGCACTACCGCCAATACACCATCTTATGACATCGTGCAATGTGCCCGTGGCGATCCCACCACTAACGGCACTTCTGTCAAAAGATTTCTCTTTTAATACCTGTAATCTATAACTCAAGAAACAAGTATATCAATCAATCAATGCAAATATCAATGCAATAAAGTACAGTATGTGATTTAGGGAAACCCAAGTATAAACCGACTCAAGTCCATCTCCCAATACCACATTGACTTATACCTTTGTCTTCATGATCTGACGAAGACAAAGACTCCATTTCACGTCTGTCCATGTCAATGTCCAGTTGTAGCTCGTGTCGAGAGGAGTACGGTACCGTGTCCGGATTAAAATTCTGACAGACGAATCTTGTAAAATCAGATTTCTAGTCTTCGAAAGAAACTTGAAAATCTTCAAATGGGTTTTCTCGATGCTTGCTGTTTCTTTATGAAGGAATGAAGTTTTATATATCCTAATGCATGACAAGTGTCCCACTTAATTCCAATATTTGCACTTTAGTCCCTCAACTTTACACTAATTGCAATTCGGCCCCCAATAACTCTTTTTAATTCAATTTCAATCCAACTTAATTACAAAAATCGTGGAATTAATTCCTCATTCCAAAATTCGTAAATTATATAATCTCAGATTAAAATGATATAATCTCGGGCCTTACAATTCTCCCCCTCTAAGATACGATTTCGTCCTCGAAATCACAGGTAATCAAGTCAGATATCAACACGAAACGTATACAAGAGGTAAATCAGAAAACGTATCTCAATGAATCAACTCTGACATTTCAATCTCATATCAGATTCTGTCTTTCAGTTATCCTCTTCGATGTCCCAACGACTGTACTGTACTTCCAACAGCGAAATATTTTTCATCCGGAAATATCTTTCTTTCATGAATCTCTGATTCCAGACAGGAATAATCATCCAAGGAGTATAATATCATAATCCTACTCGAAATAACTTGTGATGGAATCAATCGCCACTATTGACGATACAACATCCGTATACACCAATCAACAATTCAAAACAATCAATATCATTATTTATTAATCCCAATCAAAGACATACTCAATCTTCGGTTTCAAATACTAACAGTCATCATCCGACATTGGTATATTTAATCCGTTTATTCTGCGTTGATTCCATTTTCTTTATCTGATCTCCGATCCTATCAGATTCAGTCTCAAGTATTATCGAAATATAAATCTCCATACCACGGAAATTGACAGTTCTCACTGTACAACATCTCAATACTCATCTGATAGCTCTCGTTGTACGAAAATTCATAACTGACATTCAATCATGTCAATTAGTGCTAAAATCCAGCACTACAGTTCCTGGATATCCTCCAGTATTTAGATAGTTCGTTCCTACTATCCGTCACTTTATAAAACATAAAGGAAAGCGTTAAGTGTATACACTGCCAAAAGTATAAAATCAAACGAAAATCACAGTCTGACATACTTAACTTTGGCATTCAATATAATCTAACCTCCGTTTCTGACATAAATCCCCATCATCTGGTCATGTCTGTACCTCTTCCTGTATAATATCACATGTACAGATTTGAACAATCGTTCAATCACCGTCACTATCTTGGCAAGATTGTAGTAGTGTCATCACACAATCTATAGAAATGTATTCCCATTTCTATTTAGAAATCACTAATCAAGATCAGTAATCGAAAAGTTTCTAGCTGTCTGTCTTCATCTGTCAGCGATTTAGACATTTCAATACAAATTCTGACATAACTGATTTTCATCTGTTTACTTCGAAACTGTCTATTCGAATTATCACACATTTCCTGTTACCAGAATAGTACTGAATCTACTATTGTGTGCATCTGACAATACCTGTCAATTTCCAATTCGAATATCTGACATAAACAAATCAGCTAATAAAATAAATTAAAGAAAATACCTACCTGGTATTCGGTTCTGACTATCAAAATCAAATTCTGAACAGTCTGATTAAACTTTTAAACTGCTTTAATCTTCAAAATCAGTTCTGAATCGACTGGACTGTATATAATCACAATAATATATCACAATCGGTATCATATACAGATTCCTAATAATATCAATATCGGCTCCGATTCGAGTATAAATCAATATCTGATAATGCTGACTAACTGATCACATCTTCAAATCGTTCAGATCAACTGCCATATCTTCTTCGAATGTAATGTCCCCCAAACAATATAATCTGTCTCAATACTGTTTTAGAACAATAACAATTCGCAAACAATTTCAAAACAACAATCGGATATAAGAATCTACCAAACTTCAGCAAATATAACTATCCGATATTGCTGTTGTTTCAGTCAGTAATCACTGCCTCCAACTATCGTCATATCCAAACCATTCTGTATACAATAATCTGAACTCCCAGAATATTCCATACATGATATTCGATTCAATCAATCTTATATCACGATTATATCAACGCATCATAGATACACGGTATAAAATCATCAGAATACTTCTGAATACAGGATTCATCAACCCATAACAGAACTGAGATATTTCATAGAGAATTACATATTCAGATATAACTCTAACTCTCAAGCCATAAATCATCAAACTGATATCTCAATTCTTTTAATTCATTCAGTATTGTTTTATACAGAATTCTAAAATAACACCAGTACCTGGTATAGAATCAAGGCTGTAATCCATTTCCCTGATACAAAGCAAATCTAAAATCTAGATCTGCGAGACTATAGCAAATCTCCTGCTATCGACAAATCAGCTCCTGATATGCTCAATTTCAGTAATCAACTGAATATATAAGGAGTTACTCCATTCCTTTCGATAATCATCAAGTCATATAGTACGGATATCAAGAAATTCAAAATCGAGAATTCTTACCGTACATTATTTATTCTTTGGCCATTTCAGGTCAAAATCTTACCATCTCCTGGCAAGAATCTATACTCACTCTGTACTTGTTATTATATATCAATAATATAGTTAAAATCAAACAACACAAGTACAACATCCTCTAATTCCATCTCATTCTCGTTTTACTGCAGTATATGATATTTACAGAATTCACTGATAACAATCTTTTCTTCCAAAAGATTAAAACAAAACTCAATACTACAGTATACACAGACCCAACAGATACAACATATATCAATGTTGTTCATACAAAATCATGTATATAATGTATGAATACTTCACAATACATTTCCCAGATAATCATAGAAGAACAGTTACCTGTTACAATCTCATCCAGTCTGTCCTGGGTCGGTCTCCTGGTCTTTACAACCAGATGGTTCTGCTCCATACGATCTCCGGAAGCTTTTCTGCGGACAAACTCTAGCAAAATGTCCTTGCTGTTTACAAATGCGGCAGTTACCAAACACTCCTCGGCACTGTTCTGTGGAATGTCTTCCCCCGCAATTTCTGCAATAGATGCCAGTATACCTCGGACTAGAACTGCTAGAGCTAGATGAACCGCTCCCAAACTTCTTGAATTGCTTCTTTTGAACTTTCAACATCTCTTTCTTTTCCCCACTACCGCTGCCAATCTCGATTCTGGAAGGCAGTTGTTGTGGTACCGGTGTTGGAAGAACATATGAAGCTTCTTTTTGTCTCATTAGAACGGTTTCTGCTCTTCTGGCTCGATTCAGAGTATCAGCAAAATTACTCGGTTGTTTCACAGTTACCAAGGTGCGTATTTCTGAATTCAAGCCCTTGATAAATTGATCAGCTACAGCTGTATCATTTCTAGCCACTTGCGGATCAAACTTTAACAAGGTGAAGAAATGGGCCAAATATTCATCAATCTTCAATGGACCCTGCCTCAATTTGAAAATTCTGCACTTTTGTCCTCTCGATATGATAGAGGTACAAACCTTTGATAAAATTCCACTTTGAAAAGTTTCCACGTAATCGTGAAACCACGCTGTACTATGGCTTCCCGGTTTACCAGCCACCAACTCCTAGCGACTTCCCTTAGTTGATTCCCAACCAGTTTAATTCTGCACTCGTCTGTGAATCCCAGAAATTCAAACAGCATTTCGATCTCCTCCAGCCAAGTCTCACAATCAGCTGGTGTCTCAACACCCCTCAAAATCGGTGGTTGGAATGACTGAAATCTTATCATCTGTGTTTCCATCAGAGTTTCAGACACATCCATCTGATCATACGATGTACTACCCCGTTCTGGAATCCTTCTAGGAGGAATATCTGATAATCACAGACGTTAGTAGTAACAAGAGACAAATCCGTCTCAATCCCAATCCTGATCAGCTTACCTCTGATCAAGAATTGGTTCTGATCCAGTTTCAAATAATACATATCACCAAATCAACTCCGATATTCAGGTAACATGTAGCTTAATATCCAGTAAAAACATACTGAAATCATCGCATATACAATGTAGTTTCAACGTTATATTCAATCATATGCCATATAAGTCCAGGCAGTAAAACATAATATCATGCTAGCATACACAATGTAATTCCATATTATAATCAATCACATGCTAGCCATCACATGCAAGGAAAGAAAACTCATTCTACCCCGCTCACTCTCCTCTATCTCAGTGCTAAGGAACCTACAGTTCAAGGACCTACAGCTCAGATACCACCTGTTGTGGGGATCCGGACGCTAATCAAGTTCTTAATCATCATTGGGACTAATTAATCAATTATCAAACAGGGTCTAAAAATTTTTTCTTTTTAAATTGCGGAACGTAGTGAAATAAAACATATATACATCTCAGTATATAAAATACAAATCCTGTATTACAAAACATTTATTCAAACTAGAGTTTAACAACTAATGTCAAGTGTTCAAACCCTATCTCAGATCAAAGTCCGAAGTCTCCACTCTAACTCGATCTCTCCTCATCTCCTCGAACCTGAACCTGTCCCACCTGTTGTCAAGTACACATACAGACAAGACAACAGCCGGATAAACCGGTGAGAATAACTCCCAGTATAAATCAATGAAACATGCAATCATATAACAAATATAAAGCATGTAATCAGGTAACAATCATATGTAACAAATCTGAAACATAATCGATAGCATACTCCCAACAATACTCGTAGCTACATAATTCAGACTAGACTCAATCCTAGTCTAGGGATCCCGGTTCCAGACGCCGGTCTGCATATATCGACTAACAGTAATAGAAAAGACTCCAGTTCTATCCACGCCGATATAGTATCGATTAACAGTAATAGAAAAGACTCCAGTTCTATCCACACCGATACAGTATCGATTAACAGTAATAGACGAAACCCTTATTCTATTCACATTGATATATTATCGATTACCAGTAATAGAGCAAGCCCTGATTCTATTCACATTGATATGATATCGATTACCTAGTAATAGAACAAAGTCCGATTCTATCCACATCGATATAACATCGATTAACAGCAATAGAAGGAACGATGAATCTATCCACATCGATATAATATCAATCAACAGTAATAGAATAAGCTATACATCTATCCACATTGATATAATATCAACTATCAGTAATAGAAGAAGTTATCAGTCTACCCACATCGATAATCCATTATCTAATGACAGACTTTGGCACTACCGCCAATACACCATCTTATGACATCGTGCAATGTGCCCGTGGCGATCCCACCACTAACGGCACTTCTGTCAAAAGATTTCTCTTCTAATACCTGTAATCTATAACTCAAGAAACAAGTATATCAATCAATCAATGCAAATATCAATGCAATAAAGTACAGTATGTGATTTAGGGAAACCCAAGTCTAAACCGACTCAAGTCCATCTCCCAATACCACATTGACTTATACCTTTGTCTTCATGATCTGACGAAGACGAAGACTCCATTTCACGTCTATCCATGTCAATGTCCAGTTGTAGCTCGTGTCGAGAGGAGTACGGTACCATGTCCGGATTAAAATTCTGACAGACGAATCTTGTAAAATCAGATTTCTAGTCTTCGAAAGAAACTTGAAAATCTTCAAATGGGTTTTCTCGATGCTTGCTGTTTCTTTATGAAGGAATGAAGTTTTATATATCCTAATGCATGACAAGTGTCCCACTTAATTCCAATATTTGCACTTTAGTCCCTCAACTTTACACTAATTGCAATTCGGCCCCCAATAACTCTTTTTAATTCAATTTCAATCCAACTTAATTACAAAAATCGTGGAATTAATTCCTCATTCTAAAATTCGTAAATTAAATAATCTCGGATTAAAATGATATAATGTCGGGCCTTACAACACACTTTATTGCTTGTCACAAGACGGATGATGCATCTAACATTGCGGACTTGTTCTTTAGAGAAATCGTTAGGTTGCATGGCATGCCTAGAACGATAGTTTCTGACCGTGATGTTAAATTCTTAAGTTACTTTTGGAAAACACTGTGGGCTAAACTTGGCACTAAATTAATGTTCTCTACAACCTGTCATCCTCAAACTGATGGTCAAACTGAGGTAGTTAATAGGACGTTAGGAACTTTATTACGTGCTATCCTTCAAAAGAACTTAAAGAATTGGGAAAATTGCTTGCCATTTGTTGAGTTTGCATATAATCGTTGCGTGCATTCTACTACCAATTATTCGCCATTTGAAATTGTGTATGGTTTTAATCCTTTAACTCCGTTAGATTTGATGTCTTTACCTGTGAGTGAAAGGTTAAACATGGATGGCAAAAAGAAGGCTGAATTTGTTAGGAGTTTGCATGAGAAGGTCAAAGCCAATGTTGAAAAGAGAAACGAACAACATGCTAAGCAAGCCAACAAAGGAAAGAAGAAGGTGGTGTTTGAGAAAGGTGATTGGGTTTGGTTGCACTTGAGGAAGGAAAGGTTCCCTGAAAAGCGTCGTTCAAAGCTATTACCTAGGGGCGATGGACCATTCCAAGTTCTTGAGAGGATCAATGATAATGCCTACAAACTCGACTTGCCAGGTGAGTATAATGTTAGTTCTACTTTTAATGTTAGTGACTTGTCGTTGTTTGATGTAGGTGACGAACTAGATTTGAGGACAAATCCTCTTCAAGAAGGGGAGGATGATGCAAACATGGACGGTCAAGCTCAAAGGAAAGCATGGGATCCGATGCAGTTGCCGGAAGGACCAGTCACGAGGGGACGACTAAAGAAGTTCAAGGAGGCACTACAGGGAGTCATGAGCAAGCATGAAGGGATCGTGATGCATGGGAGTGCGTGTGGAGGCCAAAGGAACATGATTCAAGCTTTGTGTCCATCGGCCGAGTCTGCACGGACCCCGACACGGACCTGCACACGGGGTCCGTGCCCTTTACACTCCGAGATGAGCAACTACAGAGCCTACACGAACCTGAAGACGGACCCAGGCACGAGGTCCGTGCCCTACTATATTGGCGAAGACAGTGTCTACACGGACCCGTACGCGGAGGTGAGCACGGGGTCCGTGTCCTTTGCTTCCAGCTGAGGTTTATACCCGAGTGTACACGGACCCGGACACGGAGGCACACCACACGGGGTCCGTGTCCTAGAGTTTTGGCCGAGAAAAATTACCTTATTTAGAGTTTTATTTTGTTAGGAAACTAGATCCTTGTTATCTTTTTGATATAAGACATATATTGGACGAAAATTTACACACAATATACATATTATTTTGAGTTTTATCAAACTTGTGAGATTTTTCTCTCAACTTTTCAAGGCTTTAGCTTTGTCAAATTAAATCAAACTTATCAAAGTTTATAACTTTGTGGCGTTTGTCGATCGTGCTTGTGCGGATTTTCGTAGGCATCGTTCTTCGAAGGTTCGTATCAAATTTCGATTGTTATTCTCGTGTTTATTTGTTGCTAAACTTTTCTAGTTTAGAGGTGAATAACACATCAAATTACTTGATTCAAAAGATCGGGAAAACACACGAGTCTTATTATCGTAATTAAATAGAGGGTGCGATTGTTTAATCGTGTTTGCTATTTATTCGTATAAAGATTCACATCACATTTCTCTCGGTTTCCTCAAGAAAATCAGCAGCAACCTCTCGGCCATAGCTCATTCTTGCATCAAAGTTCCCCCGGGGTTCCCCGCTTCGAGTTTTCTTGCATTTATTGCATCAAGGCACGCTATGTAACATATTTTCTGCATCATTCACGTAATATATGTCTGATGTGTATGTATTATGCATGAAATATTTCGATCCAGTTCATGGCATGAAGAGTTTTCGGTTTGTGCATGTATTCTTGCATTTTCTTTCATGCTTGCTACTCACGTTTCGGTTTTGTGGTGCAATGGACTGCTGGGTTGGATTTTCAAGATCAGGTAACGATCGGGTGTGATAGTTGTAGGTGCAGGAGTGGGAATTTGATGGAGTTTGTTTCAAAGCCGTGATGGCTATGCGGATCGAGAATTGGGATAGTGGGTGGTTCCTTGGATTCTTGTACACCAGCCGGGTGAGGACCTTCTTCAGTCCTAGACCAGACCCTGATGGGTCTGTGGTGGGGGCTGGAATGGCTCGAACATCGCTGGGGTCGAAGGAGAAAACAACCTAACCATGTTGGGTAGAGTGGTCTCGGTAAAGAGCTTAACACGTTTTCTTGATTCCTAGTGGTTACAGGCGTGTATGGGGGCAGTGGCTTGATTTTGATAGATGTCTTAAGTTCTGATCGAGGTCCTTAGTACGTTGGCTCAAGGCTGGAGAAGTCGGTTTAGCGTGAGGTGCGAGTTTTGGGGAGTGAATGCACATGTGTTGGTGTATTGTGATAGGACCGTAAGATGCTGTCAAGTTCTGAATATTTCAGCCGTGAATTAGCAGCTTAATGACATTTATTTAAGGCCCCTTAATCGTTTCTAAGATGTGGTAAAAGTTGGAAAAAAATTTGGGTAAAGTTTCGAGTCGCTTTGGGTTAAAAACGGGATCCCGGTCTAAGTTTTACAACAAATCAAATAAGTTTGAAACGAGTTCGAGTTTACGTCTGAGAAATAATTATAAAAATATTTTGGGACATTTTAAAGAGTTTGGTAAGATTTGGGTCAATTTAGAGGTCCAGGGTTGAAACAATAATTTTTGGGTTTACAGAGGCAAAATGGTCATTTTGCACCAAGTGTAAGATTTTGGTCCCGGCAGCGCCCTGAGCACAAATCATGATATTTTTAAATGTTCATGCATCACGTTTACGATTTTTACGTTATTATAATAATTATGGTGCATGCTTGGTTTAAAGGGATTAAGAGAGAAAAAGTGAGAAAGTGAAGAGCACTCCGTCTCCGCCGCGCCGCGTCGTTATTTGGTTTGTTTTCTGTCAAAACAAACCAAGGCATGTTTATATCTTCTTTCACTCTTCAATCAAGCCATATAGGTATTTTTAAATATCGCAAGTACATGATTTCAAGGCAAGAAGATCGAAATTGTTCATATTTAATTATTTTGGTTAATTATATTACGTGCATAGAAAATATTCATTTTTGAGATTTATGCTATATTGCTTGTGGTCACTTTACTATCATGATTAAATCCGGTCGCCAGTTACCGGTCCGGTTGTCAGTTACTGGTTATGGGAGCATTATTAAATCCGGTCGCCAGTTACCGATCCGGTCGTCAGTTATCGGTCGGTTAAGTTGTTTCACCCAGTATACTGTGGCAGTAGTCTGATCAGACGTCCATTATTAAACCCGGTCGCCAGTTACCGGTCAGTTCAGTTCAGGGACCACTTGCGTAGACCATCATCTCAACAGAAAATTTATGACATGCTATTTTATTACAGGGCTCCAAGGAGCAAACATTTTCACTATGATTTTCAGTTCAGTTATGCACGTATTATAATTGCTCATGACAAGTTATTTTCACATTATACCTCATGACATGATATTTTTACCCCATGCAAATTTTACTATATTATTTACTCGTTATTTACGATATATGCATGCTGAGTCTTTAGGCTCACTAGACTTGATTGTTATAGGTACTGATGATGTCGGGGCCGAGGGCGGGGACCAGTGAGCTAGCTTGGGTCGGCAGTAGTGGAACCCGAGGACCTCATTTACAGCACTTGCCATTTTTATGCTCAAACATTTTTATCAGTTGTTGGATACTTTAACTTGTTATTTTGGCGAGTAATAATTTCTTCCGCTGCTATTTTTAAACATTAAACTTGATTTATCAGTTTATTTTATGAATGAGGCACCTTAATTATTTTAAAAAGAAAATTTTAAATTTTTCCGCAATTTTTCAAACACGAATTTTCGGGCCGTTATAGCTGAACATGAATGAACCGACCCACACGAGAATGAGAGGGATTCCGAGAATGTCAATGTAATGGACTGTATAGTTGAAGAGGGTTTAAAAGATTTGATTGGTACTACTCATATCACGAAGGTGCATCTTCTTTTCGGTAGCTCATCACATAAGAACTCCAAAGTTAAGCGTGCTTGACTTGGAGCAATTTTGGGATGGGTGACCTCCTGGGAAGTTTCCTAGGGTGCGTGTGAGTGAGGACATAAGTACGCTGGAAAGACTCGTCTTGGTACAGTGAGGACAGTCGTCGAATCTGGAACGTTTCAACTCTGATATGCCATCTTTCATTTTTATACATTAATACAAAATTTCTTTATCTCAAGAAAATCAAAGTTTAACTAACTCTACGTTCTCTAACAATTATAAATCAGAACTATCTTAAGTTATTTTATCTTCCCAAAGAGTAATTAAATGGTTGAATTTACCTTTAGTCGTCCTAATCTTATAATTTAATTTCTCCAAAATATAATCCTATTGTCAAACTGATTGATCGGTTCGGGCACCTTTGAAGATGATTCAAACACATTATTCTTAATGAGCTGCAATAGCTCGTGTTCTAAGAATGTGTACACTGATGAATTAGATCGACAGAAATACGAGGAATCAGTTCTGACTAATATAGGTTCAGCTATGGACAAAACTAAACTGATATCAGTTGAACTGATCAAATAAGTTTAAAACAAAGTTGAGCAGTTAATACACAAGATATATTTATGGATGTTCGGAGACTTCAACTGCTCCTACGTCACCCTTTCTACCACCTCGGGTAAGATCCACTAGAAAAATTTGATTTATACAACACCTGGTACAATCCCACCCAGCTTAAGACTTACCCACTGATGTGAATCTAGCCAGCCACTATGCGTTCCAAGAACCAATCCCGAGAGGACGCTTGAAGATGTTGAATGTTGCCCTTCATGCAACCAATGAAAGCTTGGAAACAAGGCTCGAAGGGTTCGGGTTGCATCACAATCAAGTAGAGGATGACCGAGGCTACACGGACGTGTACACGGACCTGTACACGGGGTCCGTGCCCAGTACAGTCGAGAAGGAGAAACCCGAGTCTACACGGACCCGAGCACGGACCTGTGCACGGGGTCCGTGTCCATTGTTTTCCGGAGAGTAATTTTACAGAGCCTACACGGACCCTCACCCGGAGGCATACACGGGGTCCGTGCCTGTTAGTTTTGGCGGAGATTTATTTTCCTAATTTAGAGTTTTAATTATTTTGTCAAGTAGATTTGATATCTTTAAATATGCAATTTTTATATTTAGGGTTTTGTTAACTATATATAAGTTAGAATACCATGTAAACTTGGAACACATTACACATAATATTTTGAGTTTATCAAACCCTTTGAGAATTTTCTCTCAACTTTTCAAAGCCAAGCTTTGTTGTTGCACCAATATTCGGATGGAGTCATGTGCAGGGTGTTTCTGGGCACGTTGGTGAGGTCAGCCTAGCAGTGGTTTAACACTTTGCATCCCAGCTCTATACGTTCTTTTCAGGACTTCTCAGTTGCTTTTTTGCACCGATTTTCTAGCAGCAAGAGGCACCAGAAAAATTATTTGAGTCTGTTCGTGATGAAACAGCAAGAGAATGAAACTTTGCGAGAATTTGTCTAGCGTTTCAACAGTGCAGCGTTGGAAATACCAGCGGCTACCCCTGACATCATGATAAGTGCCTTCACACAAGGACTGAGGGGAGGGGAGTTTTTCAAGTCACTGGTCAAGAAGCCTCCGTTGAGCTATGATGATCTGTTGGCTCGAGCTGAGAAATATGTAAACTTGGAAGATGCCCAACGGTACAGAAGGATGGAGAACCGGCCAGGAGGAAGTAGAGTTGAGGGAGCGGAGAAAGGAGGAAGGAAGAGGGGTGTGGGGGAAAGAGAGGAAGACAGAACTACTAGTAGAGGACAATTCTCATCCCATATTCCCCTGGATAGGAGTCGGGACGAGGTGAGGGAGGTGAGGGAGCCCACGGGGAGGTGGGAGAAGTCGCGAAGGGTTGGGTGTAGTGCTAGATTGCCTTCACGGGATAGACGAGAAGGATCCTCATTCAGGAGTCGACAAAGGTCTCGCTCGCCCCTAGGCGTGGTCAAGGCCCTCCATGGATAAATCAGAGGATTGGGGAGCAGAGAGGAGAAGGTCGATGTCAAGATGTCCCTCAGGAGCTCGTCGAACCGAGGAGGGGAATGAATGAGGATAACCACCTTACGAGAGGAATGATTCATATGATCTCGGGGGGTGCTACTGATGGAGACTCTGGGCGAGCTCGGAAGGCACATGGGAGAAGGTTGGAGAACTTTGAGATATCTAGGGGTGCAGACTTACCACAAGACCCCGTCATCAGCTTTGGGCTGGAAGACCTCCGAGGTGTTGTGACCCCATATAACGATGCCTTTGTGGTAACGACCACCATTGCCAATTATGATGTGGCGAGAATATTTATTGATAATGGAAGCTCCGTGAACATCTTGTTCAAGAGCACGTTGGATCAAATGAAGATGGGAGGATTTGAGTTTGAGCCGATATCCACCCCGTTGTATGGGTTTGCAGAACACGTCATCTTGCCTTTGGGTCAGATTGTTCTTCCCCTATCCTTGGGGACAGATTCTCGGCGGGTAACAAAGATGATAGCCTTCACTGTAGTAGATACCCCGTCAGCGTATAATGGAATTCTAGGACGACCAGCCCTCAAGGATTTTAGAGCAGTAGCTTCCAGTTATATCAGAAGCTTGAGTTTCCAGTGGGAAAAGGAGTTGGAGTCCTGTGCGGGGACCAAAAAGTCGCACGTCGTTGTTATGAAAGAATCGTGAAGGAAGAAGAAAAGAGAGGTCACGAGCATTTGCATGGAAGCTTGAGCTCAATCTTGCAGTTGTAGAGTCATTCGAAGAAGCTTCTAAGTGGGTAACTTTGTCCTGTGGAGGTACAAGAGGAGTAGAGAGGAAAGTGGGAGAATGCGCTGGGTAAGGCTCTAAAGAGGCATGTGAACGCTTACCACCTTAGAGAATATCTTTACTTCATTTTTGATGTATTTCGTTCCTGAATTTGTCTTACGCTATCAGTTGATATTTAATAAAGCTAAGTTCTTATATTAAGTTCGTGGTTGTTCTTGTATTATGAGGATTATATGAATTAAATTTTTCCTGCTAAGGCATCGCCTAGCAGAGGAGCAGAGTGGAGAAGGAAAAATAAATTTTCCTGCTAAGGCATCGCCTAGCAGAGGAGCAGAGTTGGGGAGAAGAAAAATTTTATTTTCCTGCTAAGGTGTCGCCTAGCAGAGGAGTTAGAGAGTGAGGGTGGAGAATCTTTATTTTCCTGCTAAGGCATCGCCTAGCAGAGGAGTGAGAAGGTGACGAGGTGAAATTTTTATTTTCCTGCTAAGGTGTCACCTAGCAGAGGAGTTAGAGGGTGAAGTGGAGAATATTTATTTTCTTGTTAAGGCCCGACTTAGCAGAGGAGTTATGAAATGATGAGGTGAGAGTTTGATTTTTCCTGCTAAGGCCCGGCTTAGCAGAGGAGTTAGAGGGTGAGGGTGTTGATTTTATTTTCCTGCTAAGGCATAGCTCAACTGGTACCAACACTTAGGAATCTAGGTACTTATCCTGGAGGTCCTAGGTTCAAGTGTTGGGGAAGGCGAAAGAAACCACTTTCCAAGAGTGGGATATTCTATGAGTGAAGGTGCATGCTGGACCATCCTAACGACCCATGACCAGTAGTGGTGCGTGGGTATGGGCCGAGGCCTTTGTTAGTTAAGCCTAATGGCCCATGATCGTTACAAAAAAAAAGGCGCCTTTTATTGTAATGCACATGGGCTGTTCCCGATTGGGCTTAAGTCCCCTCACGGTTATCCCATTACCCATTACTCATAGAACTTCTCCAGCCCAGGCACTGTGATGCGAATCTTGATACGAATAAATAGCAAACACGATTAAAAGTGAATCGCACCCTCTATTCAATTACAATAACAAGACGCGTGTGTTTTCCCGATCTTTGATTCAAGTATTGTGTGATATTCACCTCTAAACTAGCAAGAGTTTAGCAACAAATAATCAACGAGAGAAACAATCGCGTTTCAAGAGAACCTCCAAAGAACCCGCCCTTGGCAACCCCCGTAAAAATCGATCGACAAACGCCACAAAAGATAAATCTTTTGATAAGTTTGATTTGATACAACGCAAAAGTTATAACGAAACTTAAGCTTGTGTTTAGAGAATTCTCAATATCATAAAAGATGAATAATAATCAATGTTGTGTTTACAATCAATAAAATTCATCTATATATTGACTACAAATCAAAAAGATATGAAATATAGTTACCAAAATAAATAAAACTCTTATTTAGGAAAATAACTCTCCGTCAAAACTAAAGGGCACGGACCCCGTGTAGGCCTCTGGGTAAGGGTCCGTGTAAGCTCTGTAAAATTACTCTCCCGAAAACAATGGACACGGACCCCGTGCACAGGTCCGTGCTCGGGTCCGTGTAGACTCGGGTTTCTCTTCCTCAAATGTAATGGACACGGACCCCGTGTACTGGTCCGTGCTCGGGTCCGTGCAGCCTCGGTTCCTCAAAATAATGCTTGAATAATGTTTCTTCGGCTTTCCAACGTGCTCCCATGCATCACGAGCACTTCTCCCTTGCTTATCAATCATTTGAACATCATGCTCGGCCAGATTCACATCATACTCCCCTTCTTCAAAAAGATTTGTCCTCAAATCTTGCCCTCCTACACAAAAACGAAGCAAGTTAGTAATAACAATAAGCAAATTATCAACTTGCTTACTTTTCAATTCAAGTTCGTAGGCGCTATTGCTAGCTCGCTCCATCAGCACTGGAAACTCCAACATCACAGTTGCCTTTCCTATGAACTCATCAATTTCAACATACACCAAATAATAAATGACACCAAATGATAAAATACCATTAAGTATCACGAAAATTAAGTTCCTCCCTTTCTTAGACCTAGTTAACACCAATGCAAGTATCATACAAATGTAAGTATATTGCTTACTAGGACTAAGAATTAAGTCATGCATGTCATAAAACCCTAGCCTAGTTGCTATCTTCATACATGCAAGACCCTCGTCACAACACCATTCGACATACCTCTTCATATGTAACCAACATAGAAATTCATGCATCTTATCAGTAATGAAATCATAACAATATGCATCACTAGCGGGTAACTCATAAAATGAGCATAACATGAACAATTTAATCTCCTTAAAAATATATTCATCATGAGCAAAGAAATTCTTATATTCATCCATGCTCTTCCCAAAGTCTTCATCAAACAAGTAGGAATCATGCAAATAGAACACACTAGGCGTACTACCCATGTAAACATTTAACTCATCACAAAGATTTGAATATAATGCATACAATTCATTGTCATAACAAAAACTCATGAATTTGACAACTCTTGAAAAATCACAATCACTAACATTTAAATTGGATCTAGTCAATATATCATAATTCTCAAATCTATGACTCCTAGGGACAAAGGTTAATTCACCGTTAGACCATTTAAACATCCCACTCTCAATTTTCTCACCAAACTCTTGAATACAACATAACAATGAAATAAGATAAGGACTAAAATCATACCTCATGCTTGTTGCGTTGGCAATTATGCTTACCTCACGGTGATTACCCTCAACACCAAATGGATCATCCCATTGCATTTTTACACCTTCCACATTTGCTCGTCTCCCCCTCACAACTTCATCATAACCCTGCAAATGAGAAATAACAATGCTCGGGATTGAACCGGCTATATCGTCACTAGATATATAAACCTCACCTTTGTACAAAGGTACTTGGAGAGATTTATACCAAATCAAATCACACTCTTACTCACTTTTTTGGGCCTTAAATTCATTTTTCTTTTCTTTTTTATTAGCCTCTTTTGCATTTTCTTTTTCTTTTCTTTCTATGGCCATCTCACTCTTTTGATCACTCATTTTTTCGGCCATTGTAAATTCTTTTTCACCCTCACAATTAAATTGCAGTTGATCATCAGTAGTTACAATTGAAATAGGTTGATCAAGAAAGATAAATGATGAATCATAACATGCGTGCAACAAATTATTGCTACTTTCTTCTTTCTCCTCTTTAGCACACATATTAGAAGCAAATTCACCATCTAAGGATTCACCCTCCACTTGAGATCCAAGCCCAACCGCAACATCAACCTCCCTTTGAGATTTAAGTTCAACTGGCGATTTTACTACAGTCATCTCCTCCTTTGGACATTGGGTGATATCATGCCCAAACTCTAGACACCAAATACATTGAATATCATAAGTACTAACATTTGAGATTTTAGATGTACCTTGATATTCATATTTGCTAGCTTCACGTCTCGACTCCTTCTTTGGCGTATCACTGATTTTCTCTCCCAAGCTCCTCCGCCAAGTGGATGTCAAAGACTCCCTATTCACATCTCTCCTACCACCTCTCATATTAATGTGTTTTGGAGCAAATTGCTTCCTCATCACCCTTTCCATCTCATCCCACGTAACTATAGGGTCATCCCAACATCGTCTCCTACGCAATACTAACTTATCCCACCAAGTCGTAGCATAGTCGGTAAACTCACTGCAAGCTCGTCTTACCTTCATTGCTTCAGTATAATCATCCCGGCTCTCAAATACACACTCCATTCTCTCTTCCCACTCAAGGTACACCTTTGGATCGGCTTCCCCACTGAAAAATGGAATTGTCATCTTCGTACCACTCAGTCTATACCCTTCCCGGCTTCTATACCCCTTATCCTCATCAAATCTCCTATAACGATCCATGTTCAACAACGTATCTCCTCCAACTCTATTACCTCGCCTATTCTCATCAATATGCATATCATACATCTCCTCTTCTTCACACCTCCGATAATTTTTTCGTTGAGGCTTAAACTCCTTCTCCCACCTTCTATCCAATCCTCCTAACATCGTTTTAAATTGACGTCCGTCAATCATTATACCTGCAAGAAAAAGGTTAGTATAAAACAATAAAGAATAAAGTTTCCTCACCACAAATTCTCACTAGTCACTCCAATGAAAATTCACTCGCACTCGTCTTTTTCCCTCACCACAAAACCTCACAAATCACTCCAATGAAAATTCACTCCACTCAAATATTTTCACTCAAGTGAGAATTCTCGAGGGGCGCTTAAGTATCGTGGCTTCCACGTATCAAACTTATGAGATCAATCCTGTGACGCTTGAAATTCGACTCACTTAGACCACACAAGAATAAGCAACTTTGGAAATTGACTAGAATGCGACTAAATGACAAGGAAAAACTTAACGCTGCAATATAAGCGCTAAAATTCCAACAAACACCCGATTCAAAATTTTTTTTTTTCTTCTTTTTTTTTTCGGGTTGAACAGTACGCTACAGTACCGTGAACAGTAACTCCGGAAGAACAGTACTCGCGATGAACAGTAATCGCGAATTCCGGCGATGAATAGTATTCAAGAATCCGACGATGAACAGTAAAATCGGCGATGAATAGTGATCCCGGCAACGAACATTAATTTCGATTCGTGAACAGTAACTCAGATTGTGAACAGTAACTTTTATGAACAGTACTTCCGATGAACAGTAATTACGCCGCGATGAATAGTAATCGCGGTGAACAGTAACTCCGGTATGAACAGTATTTCCGCCGCGAAGAACAGTAAGTCCGTCGATTTGAATAGTAATTCCGGCAATGAACAGTGTCGTTGTTGAACAGTAACCTCGAATTTTTTTTTTTTTTTTTGTAGATTCAACGACAACGCAGAAATCGCTACACGAAAATCGGTATTGAAAATCCTACGAGGAGTTGAACGGATACGCTTACTTGAATCAAAAACCAAAAGCTCTGATACCAAATGATGCGAATATTGATACGAATAAATAGCAAGCACGATTAAAAGTGAATCGCACCCTCTATTCAATTACAATAACAAGACGCATGTGTTTTCCCGATCTTTGATTCAAGTATTGTGTGATATTCACCTCTAAACTAGCAAGAGTTTAGCAACAAATAATCAACGAGAGAAACAATCGCGTTTCAAGAGAACCTCCAAAGAACCCGCCCTTGGCAACCCCCGTAAAAATCGATCGACAAACGCCACAAAAGATAAATCTTTTGATAAGTTTGATTTGATACAACGCAAAAGTTATAACGAAACTTAAGCTTGTGTTGAGAGAATTCTCAATATCATAAAAGATGAATAATAATCAATGTTGTGTTTACAATCAATAAAATTCGTCTATATATTGACTACAAATCAAAAAGATATGAAATCTAGTTACCAAAATAAATAAAACTCTTATTTAATAAAATAACTCTCCGTCAAAACTAAAGGGCACGGACCCCGTGTAGGCCTCCGGGTAAGGGTCCGTGTAGGCTCTGTAAAATTACTCTCCGGAAAACAATGGACACGGACCCCGTGCACAGGTCCGTGCTCGGGTCCGTGTAGACTCGGGTTTCTCTTCCTCAAATGTAATGGACACGGACCCCGTGTACTGGTCCGTGCTCGGGTCCGTGCAGCCTCGGTTCCTCAAAATAATGCTTGAATAATGTTCCTTCGGCTTTCCAGCGTGCTCCCATGCATCACGAGCCCTTCTCCCTTGCTTATCAATCATTTGAACACCATGCCCGGCCAGATTCACATCACACTGGAGCTTTTACCTCCCCAGGATTAGAACCCAAGACCTCCTGCACTTATGTAGATCTTGGCAGCAATCCTGGTACCAGTTGATGTACTAGCTCAACTGGTACCAGGATTGCTGCCAAGATCTACATAAGTCCAAAAGGTCTTGGGTTCTAATCCTGGGGAGGTAAATGCTCCAGTGCCTGGGCTGGAGAAGTTCTATGAGTAATGGGTAATGGGATAACCGTGAGGGACTCAAGCGCCTTTTATTGTAATGCAGATGGGCTGTTCCCGATTGAGCTTAAGTCCCCTCACGGTTATCCCATTACCCATTACTCATAGAACTTCTCCAGCCCAGGCACTAGAGTTTTTTTTTGCCTCCCCAGGATTAGAAGCCAAGACCTCCTGGACTTATATTGATCTTGGCAGCAATCCTGGTACCAATTGAGCTAGTAATTCAATTGGTACCAGTATTGCTGCCAAGATCTATATAAATCCAGGAGGTTTTGGGTTCTAATCCTGAGGAGGCAAAAAAAACTTCAGTGCTTGAGCTGGAGAAGTTCTATGAGTAATGGGTAATGGGATAACCGTGAGGGGACTTAAGCTCAATCGAGAACAGCCCATGTGCATTAGGGTTCATGCACTATATAAGCTGGATTTAGGAGTCGAAGTTGAGAATTTTTGGGTTAGAAATGCAATTTTCAAGATTTTGAGGATCAAATCGTCGAGTAAGATTTAAATTAGATGTTAAGTTTGACATGGATAAGGAAATCTAAGCTTTGCAATAATCATGTTAAGGAAAATTTCGAGGACGAAATTCAATTTAAGGGGAGGAAGAATTGTAACGTCCGAAAAATCATTCCATGTAAACCACATGCATGCAAAAATATTTTAATTGCTTAATTGTTTTATTTAATTTCTTTATTGTTTTATTTAATTTTTTTAAAATGCTTGCATGATATTTATTATATGATTAAATGTATAATTGCATGATTAAATGATAATATGACATGATTGCATTAAATTAAGGATTTTTCCGAATATTCGATAATAGGCAGGGAAAAGGAGACCGGGGACGACCAAGACAAGAATATGTATTTTTCATTAAATAATGGCAAGGCTTCCTAACATAATTTAAAAATGATTTAATTTTCCTAAAAATATTGGAGTTCGAATTTATTTTACGAGTCGAGCTCGATTTTTCCCGGGAAGCCGGTTTTATTTTATGGAAATTAATTTTTATAAAATGTTATAATTTAATTAATTAAGTGTTATTGGGCCCAATTTAATTAATTTAAGTAGGCCTAATTATCCTTAAGTTGCAAGCCCAAAACCAAAGCTCATTTATCTTGCAAATTAATTATAAATAAGCTACCAAGGCTTTGAAACCCTCACAATTCAGCCTCGTTTCAGCCGATATTCACCCTCACACAGTTCACAATAATTTCGAAAATTGGAGGAAAAGAAAAGCTAGTGTTCTTCGTCGTCCGGTCGTTCAACGTCGCACCCTCGCCGAAGATCGTATATTCGAGCGTTATAAAAGCAAATGCACGTTTCCTAAACTCTTTTAACATCATACAAATCATAATATGCTTGATTTAATTGTTTATGAATGAAAAATATGATGGTTGAATTATTTTATTTAGTAATTTAGAATTTATGATTTAAGATTAGAAAAAAAAAATCGAGGTCGTTTCAGTTGGTATCAGAGCCGACCTCTCTTAGTACGGTGTAGTTTGGGGACGAACCAAGCGGAAGCTGGTGGGCATGTGAGGCCCGTGGCCGAAGAGGGCGGGGCGTGATCGCCGGTGCCATCAGTTGCACGGACAATGAGCGACTCCTGACAGACTTCTAGGTGGAGGGAACATGAATGAACTGACACACACGTGAATGAGAGGGATTCTGAGACTGTTCAATGTAATGGACTGTACAGTTGAAGAGGGCTCAAAAGATTTGATTGGTACTACTCATATCACGAAGGTGCATCTTCTTTTCAGGGTGCGTGTGAGTGAGGACATAAGCGCGCTGGAAAGACACATATTGGTACAGTGAGGACAGTCGTCGAATCTGGGGCGTTACAGTAAACGACATGGCTATGGAAATAGGATCCTAGGCTTTTCTAGAGTCTCCCATGGGGTTTTTGGCACATGAGGTGCTCGGCCAAGGTGAGGCAGCGCCAGACGAAGATGGAAGGTGGCTAGACGAAGATGAGAAAAACTTTAGATGATGTGTATTGCACCTAGAGTAGGTATCTTGTGAGACGATATCACGAATCTTTATTTGTGAGATAGGTTAACCCTGCCGATATTCACAATAAAAAATAATACTATTAGCATAAAAGTAATATTTTTTCATGGATAACTCAAATAAGAGATACATCTCATAAAATACGACCCGTGAGATCGTCTCACACAAGTTTTTGCCTTATACCTATCGTAAACAATCAGATAAATTCACATTATTAACGAGCTTCAATATTGTTATCGTTTTTTCTATTTTTATATTTAGCATCTAAATTAAAAAACATAGCATTTTTAACTATTTATACATTTTTTATGATAAAGATTTTATAAATTATTTAAAATATTCGCAAAACTATTTTTTGCTTCAAAATTATTGTGATGAGTCATTTTTTCCAAAAAAAAAATAATCCTTCGATTTTTTATATAGAAAATCACAAGTAAAACAAGTATTGAAAATCTTCGCTTCGTGTTAAAAAAAAAATCAGTATTTCGGAATTTCTTTCCGATTTTGTTTCAACGGTCATATTTGATATATATTTTAGTTTCGATCCATGGACTTACTAGTAATTTCAATATATGTCACGAAATATTTCATTTTCTCGCTCAAATAACGAAAACCATAACTAAAATATAAGCATTCAAAAATCCTTTTCCATTAGTTTTGTTAGTTGATTAACAAATGAGGTTGGGAAATGAATTTAAACTTGAAATACAAAGACATCCCATAAGACAAACATAAAGTCGAATGGACGTGAAAATTTTATAAAGCTAAAACACCTCTAATTGAATATGCCGAATACTCAAAAAAAATTATAATTAAATTAATCGATATCCATAAATAAATATAGAAAAATAAAAATATCCATTAATCAATAATCAACACGAAAACTTCGACAAACAACCATGGATTAATAATTAATATCTAATAAGTAATTAATAATTAGTAACTAAGCTGCACAAAATATTTTGCTTTGAAAAAGAAAACTAATCACAAAATTTTAAGTGACAATCACTAATAATAATACTTTTTTTAACAAGCTATTAGATAAAGTTACGTAAATGATGTTGAAAGGTGTTGTAAATCAAATAAAGTCAATAATAATTAATATAGAATATCGATAATAAAGATTAAATAATTAATAAATAATACATAACATATATAATAATTAATAACTAATACCTAATTAAGTCTCAATATTTTTGTATTGGAAAAAAAACTAATTACTATTTTTTTTAAGTCAAGAGTAGGTCTCTTGTGAGACGATCTTACGAATCTCTATCTGCAAGACAGGTCAATCCTACCGATATTCACAATAAAAAGTAATATTGTTAGCATAAAAAGTAATACCCAAATAAGAGATCTGTCTCAAAAAATACGATCCGTGACACCGTCTCACACAAATGTTTGACAAAAGTCAAACGAGTAAATTCACAATGAGTAGGTCTCGTGTGAGACCGTCTCATGGATCTTAATCTGTGAGACGGGTCAACCCTACCCATATTCACAATAAAAAGTAATACTCTTAGCATAAAAAGTAATATTTTTCCATGGATGACCCAAATAAGAGATCCGTATCACAAATACGACACGTGAGACCGTCTCACACAAGTTTTTGCCATTCACATTAAAGTTGTGACCCACCTTGTTCTTGCCTTAAAGAAACGCCACATAGGAATCATTTATCTATATTTATACTATTTTATATATTTTATACTATATTATTAAGTAAGAGACCTCTAGAGTAACTAACTTTTGATATCATTGTCTGTTTTACTAACTATATATATATATATATATATATATATATATATATATATATATATATATATATTAATAAAGTGTTAAAAAATTGATGCAAACCCCATATAGTTTAGCGGTTAAAACCTATGTTTCTTAGCATGAGGTTGTTGATTCAATTCCCACTTGGATATTTTTTTATTCCTTTTTATTTTTATTTTTTTACTTCATATATCAAAATTACAATATAGCCACTCATTATTTCTTATAAATATATTTTGATCATCATTTAAATATAAAACAAATAAATTATAAAAACATATCGTACAAGCATGCAATGCGTGCGTCGGTGTACTAGTCTATATTATATATAAAGGTTGATCTTTATAAAGACAAAAATGGATATCAATTTTTATTCCAATTTTGTCATTATGTCATTCTAATATTACATTTTTGTTTTTTATTTGTTTTTTAAATTTCAACAAACACTTCTATTTTTTTTTTAAAATTTCAACAATTCAAATAGTATTTTAATCCTTCGAGAATTATAAAAAAGGATTGTACACGCACATACGTGCAGTGTAACTAGCATTATTGAAATTGTAGTTCCAGGGATCAAAACATGGGCCTGCCAATTCGAGCCCTGCAGTCCTGACATACGTCACTAGTTAATGTTTACGTAGATAGAACGTAGTCCTTCTTACTATTCATTTACAAAATCATCATCTTAAATTGTCGATGTTAACTTCTAATTAGAAGATTATTATTATCATTATTGGTATTATTATTATTATTATCTATACTATATACAAGGTTGTAAATGGCGGGAGGCGGTGATGGGGCGGTTGGTGGCCGCCTACCGCCTCGGCCGCCTAGACGGTGTCTACGCGGTTGGATTTTTTAAATAATTTTTTATAGATAATCATGCAGTATTATCATTTTTATTTAAAATATGTAATTAAATAATGTTTAAGCACAAATATAATATCATCTAGATAATGTGCAATTAATAAAGATTCATCATTATATTAATGTTATTATGCTAACGAAGTAATATATATATTTTTTTTACCAAAAAACTAAGTTTAAAAATTTTCAAAATTTCAATCAATTATCCATCATTAGAACAAGTAGTAGACTAAACATAACTAATTTTCCAAATCATCTACATATGCACCATCTACTACATCCATTATCCTCTCATCATCGGACTCAATCAACATTTTCTTCATTCTCCTCCTCCGATGTTTCTAAATATCCATTAAGTTCTCTAATGGGGATGTTCCTTGCACTCCTCTTTCGATGTAGCACTTCATCCACTCCGGAGGCCTCCACTACCATTCTCCAAGTAAGACCTTTAAATAGTCTTAATATTTAAAATTAGTTGACTTTGACTTGGTTTTTAAAATTGTTGACTAAGTTTTAAAAATTGTTGACTAGGTTTTTAAAATTGTTGACTACTGCCCTGCTCGTCGTCTCTCCCGCCTCGACCGCCTGTTCGCCGCCTCGACCCGTCTCGACCCCCCTCAACCCGCCTCGACACCCGCCTCATGCATAGGTGGTGCGGTCGAGGGCCGCCTACCGCCTAGGCGGCCGCCTCGACCGCCATTTAGAACACTGACTATATATAAAGGTAGTGGTATAAATTTGTGACACCAATTAATTTTTACGAAAATACCCTATTCATATAGATAAGTAATGTTTTTCATCTAATTTACTCATAACTACAATATATAATCCACTTTAAAAGTTCAAAAATTCACGTATTATCTTCATCTGAGTTTGAATCCTACTGAAAGATCCACTATAAATCAGAAATTATTGAAGTCTCAAATTCAAAATAAAATCACTATTTATTATTATTAGTGGCATACTAATACTGAAAAGCAAAAAAAATTAGTTTTTAAAATGAATATTTACGAGTATCAACTCGCAATCAAAATGCTAGAAAACATGAAATCAGAACTTGGCTTCTAAATTTTGGTGTGCACATATTTTGCACTTCAGAGTATTACTTGCAAATTCAAATTTATATCTGTTCAAGTACGTTAATAGCACGAATAGGATCCCAAAAAGTGTTAATCTTATAAGATCCAATGTAATAACATATTGAAATATACACTGAACTGTATTAATGAGGAGCAAGCCATCAAATTCTTGAGTCAAAACATCATGTTTGCCTCAAGGAGCTCTATCCACTACAATAAAAACACAGATTTTGCGGTCTTTGCCAAAAATAGAGACCGATTAGCGACCGATTCGATTAATATCAATAACCTTGGTAGTGCTGATTGTGAGAGACCGGTAGAAATAATCAACCTCTAAATTAGCGACCACATTTACGAGACCGATATTTTATATTTTGTTTCTACTTTAGATACAAAATAATTAAAGTCGGTCTCTAATATTGAGATAGATTCATATTTCAGGCGCTATATGAGAGATCGAGGTGATAAAATCAGTCTCTAACTTAGAGACCGAATTTATGAAATCGGTCTCTAAATTAGATATTGTTTTTCCTTCTTCAGCTTGTGTTATTTACACCAATCTTAAAATTTAGAAAATTACCTCTAATCAGATAATGGAGAAGCTATGGAAGACACCCTTGTAATCGGCGGCCAACAAGCGCCGATGGTGTTGGAAGAGTTGAAAGCTCAAGTTTTTTAGGTTTGGAGAGATTACTGGAGCGATGGTGGAGGAACACTAGTGGAGAATTTAAAAATATTTAGGTTGTATTAGAGATCATTTTTATATTTCAGTCTCAAATCAGAGA
Source organism: Primulina eburnea (assembly GCF_022965805.1). Lineage (NCBI taxonomy): Eukaryota > Viridiplantae > Streptophyta > Magnoliopsida > Lamiales > Gesneriaceae > Primulina > Primulina eburnea. Next base: position 38,518,973 of record NC_133103.1, on the reverse strand, counting down.
CGACACAATATATATGTCTCGACATAGAGACCTAGATAAAAATTCAATCTCCAATTTGTGAGTAGAATAAAAATCGAGCTATATATATAATATTAAATTATAAAACGCGACAAAAATAAATTTAGCGACCGATATTACTAACTTCGGTCGACCGAAATTAATGTCGGTTAATACAAATCTCTGTTTTTTTGGTAGTGATCAAATGGCTTCGTATCATTGTAGCAAACATCCCAAACAGCTTCCATGGCATCGTTAGTCGCAGCTTCTGAGCAGTACGGGTTCGCAATAACTGATTGCGTTACTCTTCACCTCACACAGTCCTTCAAGCCACATTTGACATGAAGCTGACACAAATAAAAGGGATTTCTGTGCACAAATAATTTTTGAAAATTTTCCAGAATGTACTAATTGACACCGTCAAGCAAGTTCTCTTTACAAGCTTTCGATTAATAAGTCATGGATTGAAGTCAATTAAATTCGATCATAACAACGTCGTAAAACACCATTTCATCACGAGTATATAAGAAACATTAAATATATTGGACAACTAGTAAGAAAAGAAACTCACTTGCTCATGGCCACGGAGTTTCATGTGACCACGTAATAATTCCCTTTTGTAATGGCAGTCACTACTGAAATGACCTGGTCGAATCTGCATTCAGAGTCATAGATCAGAATTCAGAAAGAGTAAATCCATGATGACGAATCCCTCTTGGACCCTAACCAGCTCCCCTTCTCCCCAAAAAGAAAAATTAAGATAAAGAAACATGTGAAACACAAATCGAGTATATTTTAATATTGGATCTCGGTTTTCTCGTGCCCAAAACGCAGCGGAGGTTTAAATTTTTTTATTTTATTTTGACAATCAAAATATGTTTTGTTGGAGCACTCGTATGGTTTTATGATGAAACATTCATAGGACGTTAGAATTTATACCTTTGATGACAAATTCACACGGCTCCAACTATTCCTAGCGGATATAGCTTTTGATGAATTCCTTACGAACTTTCTTCAAGAACTCTTTCCTTCAATACTTCTAATCAGGTCCACGACTAGAATATTTGTTCCTCTTCTAATTTGAACTAAAAAAATTATAAGAGATTTTTATGTTGGAGATCAAAATATTGAGAGGCGGCTCAACCCTAAATCTAATCAAGGTGGCCAAATATTGAGGGAGAGAAGAGAGTGATTTTCAAAAAACACAATGGAGAGAGAGGCTAGGATTATGGCTTGATTATTACCTTTTATAAATAAGTCATGATCTAATAATCATAATTAAAATTAATCGGCTTGATTAATTAATTGAGCTAGTCCAACTAGTTTAATTAATTAATCAAAATTAAGAACTTTAATTATTTAATATGTTGCACTTGTACTCCTACAAACCCATTAAACACACTTCACACTTTAATTAATTTAATATTTAATAAACTCAACTTTTGAGCTTAATAAATTAAATCCATTATAAATTCAACACTTGAATTTAATATTTAAATTATAAATTCAACTCCTTGAATTTATCACCTCCAAAATTTAATATTTAATAAACTCAACTTTTGAGTTTAATAAATTAAATTCTCAAAATTTATAAATTCAACTCCTCGAAATTATTTTCTAAAATTTAATTATCATAAATTCAACTCCTTGAATTTACTTCTTTCAACGAGAACAAATGATCCAGTGCTTGTGTGACCCTCAATGATTCAGGAATACAGCTAGCCGTGGGTTCACAACTCCTTGTTATTCAGGACATAATCCTTTACTATGAATCAACAATTGATCATGAGAATGTCAGAAATCATATTTCTTATTAAACCCATCGAACCATGGTAAGAGCGTCTAGTATCGCCCCATGATTTCTTAGGTATCACTGACAGTGCCTGCAAAAACCAGTAAATTATGATTAACGTACACTTTGGTCCCTTCATCTCATATATCTCTATCAAATCTGCAACCATTGATTCATCGAGGATTGCATAATAATTCGATAACTATGTGATACATACAAATAGTGGCATCACATGTACAATTGGATAACTCTTTCTCCAATGTACATCTCATACTCTGGCCAGAGATTCCACGCACTATTATTTCATCAGATAACATAGGATATCCACACCCGCAAGTGAGCGGTGAATCCCAGACTAAAATGCACTGGCTCCTATATGTGTCGCAATTGTACCCAATCTATCCACCTGATGACTCTCCTAGAGCCGGTAAACGAGTCAAAGCACAACCCTAGCATATAGAACCTCAGTGTTGTCCCGGGTCGTAAGGACTAATGGTGTACAATCATAACCACAGACTTATCCTCTCGATGAATGATAACCACTTGGAAATTCCGAGGGAGGGTTATTTGTTATAATCATCATATGACTACCCATCTGCATGTTTTGACATCTCTATGCCTTACCAAGAAACACAGTACACAACATCACAGATGCTAGTCTCGAGCTCAAGAGACCTTTATCCATGTTTTAGGCGGCTGAATCAACTAGGAACGAATTTAGATCATACAGTGTTTACAAACGAGTTTCAACATCGAATTACGATTAATTTCTATTAAAGTATAATCAAGGTCTTTTTCTATGTTGTTCACATGGGTATACAGATAAAGAAATAACAAACCATAAAATAATGAATTATATTAAAATAAAGATTGTTTATTAAAACTGAGTCAATAAAATCCCTAGCCAACTGTTGACTTACAGTTCATCTACTCTAATATTTAACCTCACTGAAAGTTGTTGGGTAATCAGTTTTCATCGGAAGTTTTAAAAATTTTATTTGACATTTAAATTGAAATGTCTGCTTATTCGTTTTGCTTAAAATGTGCTATATTTTTTTTCTTACATATGTATTTAAATACTTTGAAAATACCTTGTACCATTTTAAATTAAGCAATTAACTAATATTAAAAATTAAAGAAAAATATTTTAAATCGTAAAATCGTTCAACGTTTTACCCAACCTATAAAGCAATAAATTGGAAAAGTATAGCTCATACTATAACCTCTCAAAACCTACTCATAACATAAATAAAAGTCATAAAATATCTTTAACATCACTTAAAATCATAAATCATAACTGGTGCCGAAAACTAGCGTGGGTCATCGGGTTATGTGCACCTTCAGTCCAGTAAAGTCAACCATCAAGACCCCCATTCACATTATTATCATAATCACCTACATCAATCACACCTAGTGAGTCTAAAGACTCAGCACACCATAATCTTGATAACAAGTAATACATATACAGATCACATACAACAGTGAAAATACTTGTACTTAAAAATATCGTTTTCATGAAGATTCATAAACTTTAAACATAACATTTTCGTAAACCTTTTCATTATACATAAACTTTAAATAAAACATTTTCATAATGATGCATCAACTTTAAATATAAATATTTTCATAAAATTTTCATATAAACATAAACATATTCATATTCGTATCCATATTCATATCAACATATTCATATCATCATATTCATATTCTTGTTTTGTTGAATTCAGATCGTGATTGTGACTCGTATTCGTATTCATATTGGGCGATGGATCCATCTAGAGAAACCACATTACTTGACGGTGGGGACACCAGCGACACTCTCACCGATCAACTGGGCATTGGCCAACATATTAACATATTAATATATACGTATTCGTATCTGTATCTAAGGAAACACGATATTCGGGCTCCCACTGGGATCATAACCCTCACGATATTTCCAACATTTAGTCACAATCCCTTTACATCCTTCAACATATTATCATCAAGTAATAAAAATCATACATATACGTACGTTTTATTTTTGAAACCAAGCATGCAACATATCTTTTAAATATCTAATAATTAAACCATAAAAATCCATGAAAATTTAAAAATCATAATTTAAAATATAAAAATTCATAAACATTTAAAATAATCATATTAGCATATAAAACAACATTCAGAGCACTACCATGACGTATACTAATTTTTCGGTGTGAAATTACCGTTTTACCCCTAGACGTAAAATTTCATGGTTTTGACTTTTTCTTAATTTCATTGACTCTAACATGTTCCAAATAATTATTTAAGTCTAAATTAAAATTTCATAATTTTATTTAGCTTAAAAACTAGAATTTTTAATTAATTCGTAATTAGTCGTTTTGAAGGCGTTTTAATCCCAAAAAATTCCAGGCTTTAATATAAAATTCCTAAATTTAAAACTTAGATTTGTATAATATTTTAGCCCTCGTGAATCACGACTGGACCCTTGTGAGCCGTGTTTCGACTGATTTGCTCATTAAAAACCCTAACTCAACCCATACTTGGAACTGATGAGCCAAATTTAATTTTTCTCGAGCCCGGCTCAAACAACCATGAGCCCAAACCTGAGCCAACCCTTGTCTAGACCCTACTGGACCCTAAGCACCCCTAGGAACCAAACCAAAGTTGAAAACCGAAGGCCCCAACCCGTACACATACTGGCCGAGACTCCATGTTGCCAAGAACTCCTTGGCTCAAGCTTAGGACATAGCCAACCAACCTAGCCTCTGAACCAGCCTTTCAAGCACTCACCTAGGACCCCAAGGAGTCACCCTAGCCCAGCCCCAAGTCCCCAGACCGAGCCCTCTTCCCTGCGCAGGCCCTGAACCCTGCGCGCAGATTCCTTGGCTCTCGGGCTAGGACTCCTCCCAGCCATCTTAACTCGGGTCATAGAAGGGATAGGGCCCTAACCTTTACTCACCCACAGCCCTGGCTAGCCCTGGCCCCAAGCCAAGACCAAGCCGAGCCTATATGACCAAAACCAAAACCTATGATCACCATGACAGCAACTTGCTTCCAGCTTGTTTCCTTTGTTCTACCAGCATGTGTTGTGTGCGTCAAGGGTCTTATAAAATGTGTAAAAACATGCTTAATCATAACCTAAATCATGGCAGCCCTTAAACCATACAAAAACATGATTTTCGAAGGAAAATACATGCCAAAAGTTTGACATATGCCATAAATCCGAAAATAATTCAAAGTAACACTTCTTTTCCATACTTTTCATGCATAAAAACATATTATGCTGTGATGATGTTTTGAAGGAAAAAAATATGCGTGCATTTGCATTTTAAACGCACGAATTCTCGTTGACAATTGCGAAGAACGGCGACAAGACCCTAGGTTGAATTTGAAAGGGGATCGGTTACGGTGACTGGAAGCACAATGGAAGTTTGAAAAATCGAATTTTTCATAAGAAAATTCGGCCACCTTGATTTAATGTGTAGCAAATACAACAAAACATAAAATGACATTCATAGTATGTTTAGAAATAGTTACCTATCAATCTCAAGAGATTGATGATGGCACCAACCAAGTTGTAAACAACTTGGCTCTTGAATGGATTACAAATCTTCAAGCTTCCAACCTCCAAAATTAGGCCCACCACCAACTAGGTAAATTCCCACTTAATTTGCACTAGAAAACTAAGAGGATTTTCAAAGAGAAGAATTTTCTTTCCTCAACACTTGAAGAAGAAAAAGGAGAAAAACTTGGAGAGAAATCTCCTCAAGAATTCGGCCAAGGTTGTGGGGAGGGAAGAGTGAATGAGTTGTCTTGGTTTGTGAAAAAGTAGAGACCAACTTTTGCATGCCAAGCCTTGGTAACCCAAAAAATAGTCTCCAACCCTTCACCTCCCATGCATGCATATATTATATGGTTTTTAACAAATTAAAAACCCATGGACTTAATTTAATTATCTCAAACATTTTTGAGATTAATTAAACATTACTTGAATTTAGTCAAGTCCACTAGTTAAATAATTTATTTAAATTGAGCTCTACAAGACTCAATATGATTTAATTAATTCAACACTTGAATTAATTTAATTATTTGGACTCTACTAGGTCCACTAGTGTTTAATTAATTCAACACTTGAATTAATTTAATTTAGTCCATAATAATGTTTATGAAAATCACAATTTTCAAATACATTATTCACTTGGCCAACTTTTAATTTAGGAACACTTTCATAAATTAAAATTTACATTTCTCTAATAGAAGTCATACTTCTATTTTTCTTTACGCTTATAAACTCATTTATAAGTCGTTCAACACATTGAACTATTTTCTCCTTTATAGAAGTCATACTTCTAATTTTCCTTACGCTTATAAACTCATTTATACACCGTTCAACACATTGAACTATTTCTCTTCTCAACGGGATCTAGAAAGCTAGTACTTGTGTGGCCCTCAATGGTTCATTAATACAACTAGCCGTGGGTTCACATCTCCATGTGATTCGGACTAAACATGTCCTTATATGAGCATACCCCAATTGCTCCATTCTTATTTATCAACTCCTTGATAACAAGAATGTCAGAACTCAAGTCTGATAGTACCCAACCAACCATGTTAAACGCCTAGCAGCATCGCTTACATGATTCCCTAGGTATCAAATGATAGTGCCTGCAAGAACCATTCAATTGTGGTTAGCGTACAGTACGGTCCCTTCAACTCATATATCCCGACCGATTCGACAACCATTGGTTTATCGAGAGTTGTCAATGAATCGATACTATGTGTCATGTCGTACTTGCATCGATGGTGTAATCTATGAAACCCCTTTCATAATTACCACCATATTCTGATCAGAGATTTCAACCTACATACACATGAGAACACATAGGATATCCATACCCGAAGGTAAGCGGTGAATCCCCAACTACAATGCATCGACTCCTATATGTTTCGACAGAACACCCAACCTTGCCACCTGATGACCCCATGAGAGTCGGTAAACAAGTCAAAGTGTAATTCTAGCACATAGAGTCTCAATGTTATCCTGGGTTATAAGGACTAATGGTGTACAACCATAAACTAGGACTTTTTCACTCGATAATTCAGAACCACTTGGAAAGTCCTTTTATGGAGGGTTGTTCAGTGCACTCTACAAGGAGCACCTATCTGCATGTTCGGACATCACAATGTCCCCTACCAATGAAACATGGTACTCACATCGCAGATACTAGTCTCGAACTCTAGCGGCCTATATCCTTCTTAGCGGCGGCTGAATCAACTAGGAACTTTTTAGAATATACAGTATTCCAAATATGAGTTTTATGATACTCATCATATGAGCATCTCATATTATTTCTACTATTTGTATATTCAAGGGATTTATATATGCAACTAACATGGGTATACAGATAAAGATTTGCCAAAACAATAATTTCAAATATTATTAAAATAAAGATTGCTTATACATAGAGTTTCATTGTGAACACTCGGCCAACACTTGGCTCGACGGGCACCTCCTCTAACAATCTCCCACTTGCACTAGAGCCAACTACCCATATGCTTCAAACCCATTGATTCGCGATGCATTTCGAATAATGGTCCATGTAAAGGCTTAGCTAGTGGATCAGCAACATTATCTGCGGAGCCGACTTTGTCAAAAGACACTTCTTCCTCTTTCCACAATCTCTCCGAGGATGTGGTACTTTCTCAATACATGTTTGGACTTCTGATGAGACCTGGGCTCCTTTGCTTGAGCTATAGCTCCCGTGTTGTCACACAACACCGGGAGAGGAGAAACTCCATTAGGAATGACGTCCAACTCTTAGACGAAATTCGTTATCCAAACAGCCTCCCTTGCTGCATCTGATGTAGCAATGTATTCAGCCTCTGTGCTGGAATCCGTAGTATTGTCTTGCTTGGAACTCTTCCAAGAGACAGCAGCACCATTGAGCATGAATACAAACCCAGAGGTTGACTTCGAGTCATCGATATCGCTTTGGAAGCTAGAGTCGGTATAGCCTTCCAATTTCAGTTCTCCACCCCATAGACCAAGAACAATTTATTGGTCCTTCTCAACTACTTGAGGATGTCTTTCACAGCTTTCCAATGTGGTAGACCAGGGTTCGATTGATATCTACTCACTACACTTAGTGCGAAAGCCACGTCAGGACGTGTAGATATCATCTCATACATGATGCTACCAATCGCAGATGCATAAGGAATTCTTGTCATCGTCGCTATCTCTGCATCAGTCTTGGGAGACATAGACTTGGATAGGGACACGCCATGACACATTGGTAGATGTCCTCTCTTGGAATCATCCATCGAGAACCGCTTCACGATGGTATCGATGTATCTGGACTTGGTGAGACCAAGCAATCTTCTTGATCTATCTCTATAGATCTGTATTCCCAATACAAAAGATGTTTCACCCAAGTCCTGCATCGAGAACTTACTTGCTAACCATATTTTAGTTGATTGCAACATTCCTACATCATTCCCAATTATTAGAATGTCATCAACATACAACGCCAGGAATGTCACAACACTCCCACTAACCTTCTTATATACACAGGGTTCCTCAAGATTCTTATCAAAATCAAACTCTTTGATTGTACTGTCGAATCTGAGGTTCCAACTCCTAGATGCCTGCTTTAGACCATAAATAGTTCTTTGAAGTTTGCATACCAAATGCACACTTCCGATAGATGTAAACCCTTCGGGTTGAGACATGTAAATCTCTTCCTTAATATCCCCATTAAGAAAGGTTGTCTTGACATCCATCTGCCATATCTCATAGTCATACCATGCAGCTATGGCTAGCAATATCCTTATAGACTTGAACATTGCAACTGGTGAAAAGGTTTCCTCAAAGTCAACTCATTGTCTTTGAGTATATCATTTTGCCACCAATCGCACCTTGAAGGTCAATACCTTCCCATCGGCCCCAAGTTTCCTCTTATAAATCCATTTACACCCTATGGGAACAATTCCTTCAGGTGGATCCACGAGATTCCACACTTGGTTCGAATGCATGGAATTCATCTCAGATTCCATTGCTTCAAGCCACTTGGATGAATCGGCATCAGATAACGCTTCCTTCAAGGTCCTTGGATCACATCCATGGATTGGCTCATCATGGCCCTCTTCAAGAAGCAGACCATACCTCATAGGTGGTCTCGAGACTCTCTCGGATCTTCTAGGAGCTTGTATCTTCTCTCTTGGCTCTTCGGGTGTGGGTTCTATAATTGTGGGTGTCTCTCGAACCTTTTCGAGTTCTATCATCTCCCCTTTTCTATCTAATAAAAATTATTTTTTCAAAAAGGTTGCATTCCTATAAACAAACACCTTTGTTTCTTGGGGATGATAGAAATGATATCCAACTGAATTCCTTGGATATCCCACAAAGTAACATAAAATGGATCGACTATCCAATTTATCTTCCACTACCTGCTTCACATAAGCAGGGCTCCCCATATTCTAAGATAAGAATATTTGGGAGGCTTACCCATCCATATCTCATATGGTGTCTGCCTTTAAGTGGACATTTAGTGGAATATCTTTCAATTTTAAGTTATAGAGATCGTTTTCAAGTTCTCTAGTACCAATCAAACATTCATTTTTGTAAATGTTGCAAACACCTTTGCAAAATAAACAAGAATATCCATTTTTATCAGCATAGAAATGGAAACAATGTTTTTCACAAAATTAGGTACAAACAAAATATCTCATAAAATTAACTTAAAACTATTGTTCAACAATAAGTAAACATATTCAATAGCCTTGGCAGCAACTCTTGCTCCATTTCCCATCCTCTAGAAGGTCACACCTTCCTTAAGCTTCCTACTTCTTCCCATCACCTGTAACTCATTACAGAGATATAAGCCACAACCGGTATCCAATACCCAAGAAGTAGAGTTAATTGAAATGTTTACTTCAATATAGAACATACTAGTTCTAGAACCTTTCTGGGCAAGATATTCTCTGCAGTTATGCCTCCAATGTCCAGGCTTCTTGCAGTGATGACATTCATCAGCAGTCTTGTCATCCTTAACTGGTATGGCTGCCACAACGGGATTCAGAGATTGCCTCATCAAGGGCACGTTCTTCTTGGTACGTTGGAAAGAACGCTTCTTTCCCTTCCCATGTGGATCAATCTTCGTACCAGATGAAGAACCCACATAAAGAACCAACTTCTCTTTCTTGATGGTTGATTCAAACGTAACAAGCATATTCACCAACTCCTCAAGGGTCGGCTCCATCTTGTTCATGTTGAAGTTCACTAAAAAAGGATCAAATGAGCTAGGCAATGATAACAGCAACACGTCGGTGGTCAACTCCGAAGGCAAGATCAGATCCATGCCAACGAGCTTGTCCACGAGCCCAATCAACTTCAGGCCATGCTCATAGACCGAGGCCCCATCTCGCATGCACATAGTGTTCAGCTCCTTGACGGTAGCATGCCTAAGAGGCCGAGTCGGCTCACCAAAGAGCTCCTTGAGATGCAAATGAATGTCAGCAGCACTCTTTGCATCCTCAAAACGCCTCTGCAGCTCATCATTCATAGAAGTCAGCATATAACACTTGGCTATCAAGTCATGGTCACACATTCCTTGTAAGCCTTCAATTCCTCAGGAGTGCAGTCAGTCGGAGCCTCAACAGGGGGCGACTCAGTCAGTGTATATGCTACCCTTTCCGAATTCAAGACGATTTTTAGGTTTCTTAGCCAAGTGAGGTAATTAGGTCCAGTTAATATGTGTTTGTCGAGTATTACGGATATCGGATTGCGAATCGAAGACATTGTCAATTTGTACTGAAAAGTAAAAACAGATAAATGTTGATGACTATTTTAAAATATTTAGTAAGATATGAAGTTTGGACTTTTACTTCATAAATATTTGCTCCCACTGTTTTGACATCTTTCACTACCCTCTAGTGAAAACGGGAAACTCCTTTCCTCAGTAGGTACGTAAGGTCCAATTAGCGAATTATGATCCCGAATAATATCAGCCAATCACAATTCCTAAAAGATAGTTTCCAATTGCATCACAATGCAACCCTCTACGTAAACTTTTGTTTCACGTTTGATTAGGACCCAATAATATGACGTCGTTCATCTTCACGTGTCAAGCCTTTCCCATCGATGTTGAACCTTGATGGACGGTCGCCATGAGTTCCCCCAATAATATGAGCCGAAATCATGGGAGTTCCACGTAGTTCACATCACCATGTCAATGGATGTCACAGCTTTCCGGCACCCAGGGCCCCCCCAATAATATGAGCCGAGCCCGAGTACGGGTAGCGTTCATCATGCACCCATTGTCGATGGAAGACATGGAAATTATAAACAAATTTATAATTCCCCTTTTCGAGCTTGATATTAATTTTGAATCTTATTCAAAATGAGGGTTTTTAATTTTGAAAGGTCTCATCATTAATTTTATTTAAAAGCTCGCCATGTTTGATCGTATGTTTGCCGGATTCATGCAACTTTGTTATTATCATAATAATAACGCACATACTCATTCTTTATAACATATCATGCATATATTATAAACAGTAAACAAAACAAGGATGATCAATCGCCCCTATACTAATGGCCCGTGTGAGCTAAACACGGGCCTAGGTCCAATCCTAGGGAAATGCATGGGATGCAAATGCAACTATTACATTAGCTTCCAATATTTACATGTCTTCGATCTTCATAATCATCAAGGCCACCATCTTCCAATCTTGATCTTCCACTACACTAATATTAACAAATAAATATCCATGGCAAATAGGGATACATCTCATGAAGTGGGAACGGGCCATAAACCAAGCCCACTTTATATTACAATCATTCAACACAAAATATCCTAGCATACACCTAGCAAATTGGGCTTGGGATTTTGATCATCCTTCTTGCATAATATCAAATATCATACACCATCAATTAATTATCACAATAATTAATTGATCCAATATTATATATCTTGATCCAATCACTAACCGCCACGATTATAAACTAAATTAACAAAGTATACAAACACCTTTGTCTACTTTCTAATTAATTTATTTATAACCGAATTTCTTGTAAATCACCATTTACTATAATTAATTAAAGTCCAACTTAAATTATTTATTTCATGAGAAAATATTTGCAACTTTTGTAATTTTAAATTTAAGGGCCCAAAAACTTATTTTTCACCAAATACATTTTTGCCCATTTAAAATTCACAAATATGTTACCCATTCAATGGCCCAACAACTCAAGGTCCATGACACTTTAATAATCCAAAACACTTTTGGAAACCCTAGTCGTCATCGCCGTCGCCGGATTCCGGCCAACTTGGAAAAAAAAATTATAAAATGTAGGGGCTGTACGGGCAGCCCCTTGGGCTGCCCTAGCTGCCCGTTTCGAGCAGCCCCTTGGGCAGCCCAAGCTGCCCGAAATGGGCAGCAACTAGCTGCCCAAAATCCCCCCGAAACCGGCCTTGATTCGATGCAAAATTTTGTTCTCATGCGGTTAGAAATCGATCTCAACATAATATCTTGTAATTTCTACACAAAATCGTAACCATAGCTCGGATACCACTTGAAAGGGGATCGGTTACGGTGATCGGAAGCGCAACGGAAGTTTAAAAAATCGAATTTTTCATAAGAAATTTCGGCCACCTTGATTTAATGTCTAGCAAATACAACAAAACACAAAATGACATTCATAGTGTGTTTAGAAATAGTTACCTATCAATCTCAAGAGATTGATGATGGCACCAACCAAGTTGTAAACAACTTGGCTCTTGAATGGATGACAAATCTTCAAGCTTCCAACCTCCAAAATTAGGCCCACCACCAACTAGGTAAATCCCCTCTTAATTTGCACTAGAAAACTGAGAGGATTTTTCAAAGAGAAGAATTTTCTTTCCTCAACACTTGAAGAAGAAAAAGGAGAAAAACTTGGAGAGAAATGTCATCAAGAATTCGGCCAAGGTTGTGGGGAGGGAAGAGTGAATGAGTTGTCTTGGTTTGTGAAAAATTAGAGACCAACTTTTGCATGCCAAGCCTTGGTAACCCAAAAAGTAGTCTCCAACCCTTCACCTCCCATGCATGCATATATTATATGGTTTTTAACAAATTAAAAACCCATGGACTTAATTTAATTATCTCAAACATTTTTGAGATTAATTAAACATTACTTGAATTTACTCAAGTCCACTAGTTAAATAATTTATTTAAATTGAGCTCTACAAGACTCAATATGATTTAATTAATTCAACACTTGAATTAATTTAATTATTTGGACTCTACTAGGTCCACTAGTGTTTAATTAATTCAACACTTGAATTAATTTAATTTAGTCCATAATAATGTTTATGAAATTCACAATTTTCAAATACATTATTCACTTGGCCAACTTTTAATTTAGGAACACTTCCATAAATTAAAATTTACATTTCTCTAATAGAAGTCATACTTCTATTTTTCTTTACGCTTATAAACTCATTTATAAGTCGTTCAACACATTGAACTATTTTCTCCTTTATAGAAGTCATACTTCTAATTTTCCTTACGCTTATAAACTCCTTTATAAGCCGTTCAACACATTGAACTATTTCTCTTCTCAACGGGATCTAGAAAGCTAGTACTTGTGTGGCCCTCAATGGTTCATTGATACAACTAGCCGTGGGTTCACATCTCCATGTGATTCGGACTAAACATGTCCTTATATGAGCATACCCCAATTGCTCCATTCTTATTTATCAACTCCTTGATAACAAGAATGTCAGAACTCAAGTCTGATAGTACCCAACCAACCATGTTAAATGCCTAGCAGCATCGCTTACATGATTCCCTAGGTATCAAATGATAGTGCCTGCAAGAACCATTCAATTATGGTTAGCGTACAGTACGGTCCCTTCAACTCATATATCCCGACCGATTCGACAACCATTGGTTTATCGAGAGTTGTCAATGAATCGATACTATGTGTCATGTCGTACTTGCATCGATGGTGTAATCTATGAAACCCCTTTCATAATTACCACCATATTCTGATCAGAGATTTCAACCTACATACACATGAGAACACATAGGATATCCATACCCGAAGGTAAGCGGTGAATCCCCAACTACAATGCATCGACTCCTATATGTTTCGACAGAACACCCAACCTTGCCACCTGATGACCCCATGAGAGTCGGTAAACAAGTCAAAGTGTAATTCTAGCACATAGAGTGTCAATGTTATCCCGGGTTATAAGGACTAATGGTGTACAACCATAAACTAGGACTTTTCCACTCGATAATTCAGAACCACTTGGAAAGTCCTTTTATGGAGGGTTGTTCAGTGCACTCTACAAGGAGCACCTATTTGCATGTTCGGACATCACAATGTCCCCTACTAATGAATCATGGTACTCACATCGCATATACTAGTCTCGAACTCTAGCGGCCTATATCCTTCTTAGCGGCGGCTGAATCAACTAGGAACTGTTTAGAATATACAGTATTCTAAATATGAGTTTCATGATACTCATTATATGAGCATCTCATATTATTTCTACTATTTGTATATTCAAGGGCTTTATCTATGCAACTAGCATGTGTATACAGATAAAGATTTGCCAAAACAATAATTTCAAATATTATTAAAATAAAGATTTCTTATACATAGAGTTTCATTGTGAAAACTTGGCTCGACGGGCACCTACTCTAACAGAATTCTCCCTTGAACTCTCGACTTTCCTCTTGAGAATTTAGGTGTGTGTGTGTGCCGTGAATATGGTGGGGCAATTTCTGAAAAGTGCCATGTGATAATGAGAGGCTTTGGGGTGATTTAAGATATACTAAATTATTTTTCTAACAAGGCTTAGGCCTATGAAGGGTTTAATTAGGCCCATTAGTCTTTAATTAAAATACTAAAAATAGTTTGTTTAAATAAGTTTGTGGATTTAATAGCCAGGTTGCCCACAAGTTCGTGTTTTTGTTGAAAATCCAACACCGATAAAAATTATGTCTCAGCGTATGAATTCACTTCAAAACTCCTTATTTTCAAAAATATGAAAATGCATCACTCATATTTTAAATAATTAAAAACTATTATTTAATAAAAAAAATTACGTTTTTTCAGCCCTCAGTCTCCGTTCCCTGATTGCAACTAGAATAATCCTTAAAAATACAGTTTTATGCATAATGACAGTAAAATCCTATTTAACATATAACATGCATGTCACATAATCAATAAGCAACTAAATTAAATTTAATTACACATTTTTCATATTTCCTAGATTTGCATGCAGTTGAATTACGTCGTCTTAATTTTTGGACCTTACAATTCCTCCCCCCTTAAATAAAATTCCGTTCCCGAAATTAGAACTGATAGGATCGGTTGAAAGGTAGAAAAGTGTTTAGAATGGGGGGAGGGTTTGAATAAACACACACGATTTTATAATCTTTTCAAATGAAGTGTCAGTTTTGTGACAAACTGATACTAGGAATCTTTTCAGTCGATAACAATCAGTTTAACTGAATATAATTATGGAAATAAACTGACTGAAAGATAAAATAAATAACTGAAAAAATAACACGAAGAATTTATGGATGTTCGGAGATTGAATAACTTCTACATTACCCCTACGTCACCCCTTCTATCACAAAGATAGGATATGCACTAAAAGACTTTGATCAATACCAAAACTTGTACAGACCCACTTCAATTTGGACTTAACACTGCCAAAACTGAAACTCTTAGTTTACTAACTTTCTCATAGTTCTCAACTAGACTTAGCACAACTGATCTAGTTAAGATCAAATAAATAATACAACGATTTGTGCTAGTAAGCTCAAAAGGTAGCCTCAAATGCTACAGATAAATCGAATAAGAGTGAGCTTTTGATTCTTGAGTGAGAGCTATAAATTTAGCAGTGTAACGACAAGCTTGAGAAATAGAATTATCACTTAGTTGTTCAAGAGTTGTTTCTCAACTGTTCTCCTCACCTATTTATAGGCTTCTTCTCTTCAACGGTAATATTAAATAATATTTGAATCTTTATATCTGTTGATTGCCACGTAAATATTCTTCCGACAATCGTACACTGTAGACTCTGAAATGCGGCGTTCCACTACGAGTTGCAGTATGCTTTGTGCTGTTGTCAGTTGAATGTCCTTTTCAACTGATGACGTGTACAGCTGAGTGATCAGCTGATATGAAGACGCTAGTACGCTTTCAACTGAATATATCAACTGATCAATTTCCAACTGATCATTCAGTTGACTATGTAAAATCAGTTCGGCTGATTTCAGTTGCCTTTAATAGACCGCGCATTTAATCTTCAGGTAGGCAACTGTCAGTTCGTGATCAGTTAGTCCAATAAATTAATCTCTTAGTTTGTCAAACCACCGAAATTAAGTTTCCAACAATTTCCCCCTTTTTGGTGTTTGACAAAACTTGTAAAATATGAACTGATCAACTGAACTAAAAGGATAATCTTCGATTTCATTGTAGATAAAATAACTCTTCTAATGTAC
Organism: Primulina eburnea; assembly: GCF_022965805.1. Classification (NCBI taxonomy): domain Eukaryota; kingdom Viridiplantae; phylum Streptophyta; class Magnoliopsida; order Lamiales; family Gesneriaceae; genus Primulina; species Primulina eburnea. The sequence goes on along the minus strand of NC_133103.1, from coordinate 38,502,694 downwards.
AGATTCATACAAAGAATGAAGTAAGTATCTAATCATATGTACAGATTCATACAAAGAATAAAGAATAAAGAATCTTCAAATCTTCAATCATTAAACTGAAGTATGTTGATCTTCATACATTCTTATTCTTTCCTTTGACTTCTTCTGTCTCTGTAATAATTCCCCCCTTTTTGTCAAGCACACCCACTTTCCTTGTTAACATGCGGACATCTGCTGCAATATTTGATACTGCATTCATCATAAGGTTCTGCAGCAAGTCAATCCTTTTTGTGACTTTTTCTTCAAGAAAGTCAAATCTATCGCCGATTAAAGCTTGAGTTTGAAAGTGGGATTCAGTTGACAGTCTATCTTTCTTGATTTCTTCATTTTGGAGATAGAGAACAGTCACAGTCTTATTGAGTTGATTCAGTCTGTCCATTGTAAACTCATAGTTCGAGTTGAGCTTCAAGGTATGTGCAAGCTGAGTAGATTGTATTCTAGAAATAGTAGTCATCATATTGGCAAGGTTCGTCTGACCGGTTTGAATTTCTTTAAATAAGGCATCAGAGTCTGAAACTCCATGAGACATGGCCCCAGAAGTTTCTAGAATCTGTTCCCTTTCTTCTTGAGTGAATACAAACATCATACCGTCAGTTGGTTCTGATTCATTAACTACTATTTGTGAAATACCATTAGTTGTGGGTTCCTGGGGAGGAGACGAGACAGATGGAATAGAAGAAGTAGGGGAAAGTTCTTTGGTTTGTTCGACAACTGCTTCTTTAGTTGGTTCAACAACTTGCTCTTCACCTAGGTCGACAACTGGCTCTTCAGTTGATTCAAAAACTAGCTCTTCAGTTGTTTGAGAGACTACGTCTTCAGTTGGTTGAGAGATTGCATGTACAGTTTGGTCCAAGACTGCCTGTTCAGTCACAAGATCTGACTGAACTGGCTCTTCAGGTTGATAAAAAATAGGCTCCTCGGCTGGTTCTTCAAAAATGACAGCTTGAACAGCTGGTTCTTCAGTTATAATCACATCTTCAACTGATCTAGAAATTTCCAGCTGAATTTCAGAGGTTACTGATTTGATGACCTCATCTAGATTTGCCAATGATAATTCAGCTTCAGCATAGGGCGTTGGATCAGCAGTTGAAAATTGAGGTGCTGAAGATGGAGATGGTTGAGCAACTGATGTGGGAAGTTCAGTTGCCTTTTGAGTAGCTTCAGCAGCCGAGTCTTTGGGTGGCTCTTGAACTGACTGTTCAGCTATCTCTTCTTCTGATGATGAGCCTTAGGGAGCCGCTGGAATGATCAGTTCTAGATCTATTTCCTAGTTCTTGATTTCCATCTATAAAGAGAGAAAATCCGAGTCCAACTGGTCATGCACAGCTGTATCATTAAAAGAAGTTGAACTGGTAGGATCAAAATTCTGTCGCAATTCAGCAACTATCTTCTGAAATTTCTTGGCCCTCAGCTGATTGAAAAAATAATTCTTGCTCTCTGAGCCTGAACAACTGTGGATGCCTTGACTACCCTCAAAACAACAGACTCCAGTTTAATAAATTTTTGCAGTTTGGATTTCTTCGTAGCTGTTTGGTGAATACTTCTGTTCTAAACTTCACCCATTCAGTGTAGGCCATGAGCTTATTTGCTGCAAATTCATTGATCTCTTGCCAGATGAGTTCAATGTGCGTTTGGATCACATTAGTTGGCCTGGGCTCTTCTTGCATCTCTCCTTTGCCCTTGGAATCAGTTAGGACATGAGGAATGCTTAGCTCTAAGGTATTCGCATCAATATTCTCTGTGATCACTATTCCCTTAGGTCTTGCAGTAGGAAGGGGAGTGTATCCAACAATAGTAATCAGTGGAGACTTAACTCCGGCGAGCTTCTTCTTGTCACTAGATTTAGTGACTTTCTTTTTGGCATTGATTTCAGATAGTGGCAACTGATCCTCAGTTGAGGGTTCAATTGCAATAGCCTTCAGTGGGATAGCCTTGATAGGCTGTTCAGCTCCTGACTGTGTCAATCGATCAGTTGGGATGTTTCCAACTGCAGCAGTAGGCTTGGTCTTCAAGGTTCGTGGCTTCTTCACAACTTTGGGAGAATGAGTCTTCCCAGAATCGGTTTCGCTGACAATCAGCTTGCGCTTGATTGTCTTCTTCTGAATAGTCTTCTTCTTTTGAACTGATTTGGGAGCCTCCTCTATCCCAATCTCCTTTTTGACTTTTAAAAACTGCTCAGGAGATAATTCCAATTTTGGCTTTGGTAGATGGACAATTTTGGCATTGAAGATCTTCATCTTGATGACTTTTCTGATTCATCAAACACCATTCATTTAACCTTCAGCACGTGGCTGAGCTGCACTGCAAAACCCTTCGACTGATTTGATGACCGAAACATATTCCTCAGAATGTTGAAGATTACGTTCCTCAAGTTCATCTTCTTTTCAGCCATGATTGCAGTCATAGCTTGAAACTTCTCTAGAATGAGGGCAGCAAATGATCCTACCTTTTCCAAGAGGGCCTTGGCTACAATATCAGCCAATAGTTATACTTCTAGCTTCAATTACTTATTTGGATCAGAAACTTTGATCTTCTGACCAACAGCAGAGATGGTAGTTTGCATCTCCTCAATATCAGATGACTTCACCTTAGAAATATTAGCTAACCCATCAGCAGGCAGTTGGAAGAGATTGCAGAAGAACTCTTCCTCAATGATCAGCAACTGACCATTTATAGTCGACGCAATACTGCCTTCTTGAGTGACATAGCCGGTGGCATAGAGTTCTTGAACCTCTTTAACATAAATTTCTTTGGAAGATAATCCCAGAATTGCTTCAAACCGGCTGCTTCAAGTTTCAGAAAGATTTCTTGACTCATCGTCCTTTACAGTCAAGACTGAGTTCGAAGTCGAATGCCATAGCGTTAATGAGGTGAGCTGAAATCTGGTTTGCCATTTGATTGAGGAAAATCTACGAAAAAGAGTATGTTGTGGATAGAATTTGCTCTGAATGCTTGAATGTGCGCGTAAGAAGAAAAACTGAATTGAAGCGGGTATAGTACTAATGTAGATGACGGTTCAAATTATTGGACACGTGTCAGTCCAGGAAAATTTGAATAGAAAACGTGTGTACATGTGGTAAAAGCGTGTGTAAAATATTAATGGATTACGTGGGTCCACGTTCCAAAATACTATTCAATGAAAGACAACATTTAATTCTTAGACAAACAGTCGTATCATTTAATATAGAATATTAATCGAATTATCAGTCAACATATTTGAAAAGATCAGTTAGATCAGCAGCTGAATGACCAGTTGAGAACTCAGTCAGTTCAGTTGAAGACCAACTGTCTATTGTCTTTTCAGTTAACTTTTTGAAATGACATTCTACTTAATAAATGCATATAAATTAGAGAAAGGGTAAGAAGCACTCGGTCTATGGGAGTCAAAAGACGGTTCGGTTGACTTGAGTCTCTTCAACTTCTTCAATATTAAGTGAGACCTGATTATAAGTAAAATGAAACAAATGATAGATAATAAAGTTCAATATGTCGAGTGTGTCTGGTTTGTCTAGTGAGTCTGATTCGATCATCTCAGATGCCTGCAGCAGCAATCATCACATATTGGCACAAAGAGAACGAGAACTGGAAGATGTGAAGAAAGACATCGAAGAATTTGTCTAGTTGAAGGTGATGTCTTCTTGGAATAAAGTTCATGATCTTCAATCTATACGGAGACACGGTTCAGTTCCCACTGCTCAACAAAGAGCTTTAACAAGAAAATACTTCCGACGTTTTAATGTCCGTCATGTTTCTTAGCTAGTCACTGATATAGTTTTGTGGCATTTGATGCTGTGGAAAAAATGACATCAGCTAGAGAAGGTCTCTAATTTTGAATTTGTCAGAGAAATTCATAGCCAAGAACTTGTAGATTGGTTAAATGATTGACAAGAAGCCATAGGAAGAGCACTGAACAATGTTGTATGGATTCGATTTGAAGCTTAATGAAATCATGTTTTGCATTATTGTTATCTCTTTACTTTCTGGAAAAATTTCACTTTCATCAGTTGATAAACAATTAACTATCTGAATACAATAAATGACATCAGTTGACAGAGAAAGAACGAACTGAATATTAGAACTGATACATGACCAACTGAAGTCAGTTGACACACAGTTAAAGGACTGAACAAGTGAACTGAAGAATGAGTAACTGATATCAGTTTATAATCATTTAAATAATAAATGATAAACTGAATGAACAACAACTAAGAAAGCAGCAATAAAACTGATTAAGATAAATCAATTAAACAAAGTATATTGCAAAAGTGAGAAAAATTAGTCTCTGCCAGTGGCTTTGTGAAGATGTCAGCAGCTTATTGTTCAGTTGAATCATATTCCAAACTGATTGCTTTATTCAGAGCATGATCTCTGATGAAGTGATGTCTGACATCAATGTGCTTGGTCCTTGGGTGAAGAATTGGAATTGGATTATAATTTATTGCAATCGTTCTCGTATTGTCAAAAAATATGGGAGATTCTTTAGCATCAACTCTATAATCTTTCAGTTGTTGCTAAATCCAGAGCAGTTGGGCACATCAGCTTCCAACAGCAAGGTATTTTGTTTCAGTTGTGGAAGTGGCTATGGATGTTTGCTTCTTGCTAAACCAAGAGATCAGTCTGTCTCCTAGAAACTGACATGATCCACTGGTGCTTTTACGATCTAGCTTACATCCTGCATTATCTGCATCTGAATATCCAACTAAATTGAAAGAGGAGTCTTTAGCGTACCATAATTCAACATTTTGAGTGCCTTTTAAATATTTTAAAATTCTTTTGGCAACAGTAAAATGCGATTGCTTAGGATTTTCTTGAAATATAGCACACATGCAAACAACAAACACAATATCAAGATGACTAGCAGCTAGATACAATAATGAACCTATTAAACCTCTGTAGAGTGATGTCTCAACTGATATTCCTCCTTGTTTATTGTCCAGTTTAACTGATGAACTTATGGGAGTGCTTGCAGCTGAACATGTTTCCATGCCAAATTTCTTGATCAATTCCTTCGTGTATTTGGTCTGACTGAGAAAGATACCAGTGTCCAGTTGTTTCACTTGATGATCGAGGAAAAATTTCAGTTCACCCATCATGCTCATCTCAAACTTGTCATGCATTAACTAGGCAAACTTCACACACAATTTGGGGTTAGTTGACCCAAATATAATATCATCAACATAAATTTGCACAAGTAAAATATGATCATTCTTAGAAAATTTGAACAATGTCTTGTCAACTGATTCAACAGTAAAATCATGATCAGTTAAGAATTTTGAAACTGTTTCATACCAAGCTCTTGGAGCTTGTTTAAGATCATATAAAACTTTGTTCAAATGAAAAAAATGATCAGGAAATGAGCGATTGATAAAGCCTGGAGGTTGTTCAACATACACTTCTTCTTGCAACTGATCATTCAGAAATGTACTTTTTACATCCATTTGATAGACCTTGAAATTCTTGAATGATGCATAGGCAAGGAACATTCTGATTGCTTCTAGTCTTGCAACTGGTGTATATGCTTCATCATATTCAATTCCTTCTTCCTGCCTATATCCGTGTGCTACCAATCTTGCTTTGTTGCTTGCAATTGAACCATCTTCCTTCAGTTTATTTCTGAATACCCATTTTGTACTTATAATTGTTTTGCAAACTGGTCTTGGAACTAAGTTTCAGAGATTATTATGGGTAAATTGATTTAGCTCCTCTTGCATTACATTTATCCAGTTAGGATCAGCAAGGGCCTCATCAGTTTTTTTTGGTTCAAGTTGTGATACAAAAGCAGAATAAATGAACAAATTGAGCATTTGTTTTCTTGTTCTTACCGGTTCATATGGATTACCTATCACCAATTCTGGTGGGTGTGATTTCTTCCATCTGAATTCAGTATTTGCTGCTTCTATATCAGTAACTGCTTCTGTTGGCAACTGAATATTTTCAGTTTCAGTTGGAGATGTATCAGTTGGCAATTGAATGTCATCTGTTTGTTCCACCAACTGATTATTAGGAGCAGGTCCATGTTCAACTTTTTGATCTAGTATCTCTGGTTCAGGTGAAGGATATTTTTGTTGATATGATTTTCTTCTTCACTTTCATCCTCCAAACCAATCTCTGTAAATCGATCAACTAGCTCAACTGGATCAGTTGGCTTATCAGTTAGTACAGTTTCATCAAAAACAACATGGATAGATTCTTCAACATTTAAAGAATTTTTATTGAAAACTCTATATGCTTTGCTAACTGAAGAATATTCAAGAAATATTCCCTCAGCATATTTAGCATCAAAAGCTTTTAAATTATTTTTACCATTATCAAGAATAAAACATCTGCAGCCAAATATCTTGCAATAAGAAACCACATTATTTCTTCCATGCCAGATCTCATATGGTGTTTACACATGAATCTTATTAATCATTGATCTGTTGTGAGTATAACACGCAATGTTTACTGCTTCAGCCCAAAACCTTTGAGAAATACCAGAATCAGCAAGCATTGTTCTAGCAGCTTCTTTAAGGGTCCGATTTCTTCTCTCAGCTGCACCATTTTGCTGAGGTGTTCTAGCTGCTGAGAGATCATGCTTGATTCCAGTATTTTCTAAAAACGTTGAAAGATTTTGATTGATGAATTCAGTCCTCTGTCTGACCTTATTCGATCAATCCCAACTGATTTTTCATTTAAAAGTCTTTTGAAGAGCTTAATTAGTTGTGCAGCAGTTTGGTCTTTTGATTTTAAAAAATTACCCAAGTAAATCTTGAAAAGTCATCCACAACTACTAGGGTGTATTTCATTCTCCCTAAACTCATGACTGGTATTGGACCAAAAAGATCCATGTGCAACAGTTCTAAGCATCGGGAAGATGATTTAAAACCTCGGTTTTTGAATGAAGATCTTACTTGTTTTCCAAACTGACATGCTAGACAATTTTGTCTTTTGAAAAATCTATTTTGGGCAAACCAGTTACAAGACCGTGGTTACTCAGATAGGCAATAGATTTAAAGTTTAAGTGGTTCAATCTCTTATGCCATAACATTGTTTGGAAGATTTGGAAGCAATAAAACAAACTGGTTCATAAGGTTGTTCAGTCCAACTGAATTTGTAAGTATTACCAAAACGATTTCCAGTTAGGATGATCTCATCAGTTGAGTCTCTAACTGAACACGTGTGTCTGTCAAACTGAACTGAGAAATTATTGTCTCTTAACTGGCTGATGCTTATCAAGTTATACTTCAAATTCTTCACTAGCAAAACATCTTTAATTGTATAGTTACAATGGATAAGCTTACCCTTACCCACAGTTTTACCTTTGGAATTGTTTCCAAATCTGATGTTTGGTCTAGTATATTTGATCAGTTGAGATAGCAAACTTGCATCTCCTGTAATATGTCATGAACAACTACTGTCTAGATATCAAGTTGATTTTTTTCTTGTACCTATTCCCTGCAATCACACACAATATATAATTTTTGTACCCATATTCATTTGGCTCCTAAACTGATTAGTCTTTTAGGAACCCAGATTTGAATCAGTCTAACTGATTTCCCAGTTACCGTGTTCAAATGGTTTTTCTCGAATTTTTGGCAATATGTGTGTGATGTGAGGATGAGACAATATGATTTGTATCCTCTTTCTACTGGCTATTCTTTTGATATCGTTTCTCAACTGGCTTACAGTTGTAGTAATTGTAATAACCATTCCTTGAGTACTGATTTTTGTGACTGGGACATTTAGGTGACTAGTTTCTTATATCAGTTGGACTCTCAGAGCTATATCTAATACCATGTCGTTTGCCTTTATTCTTACTTTCAATCAATTGAACAGCTGGTCTACTAGGTTATGATAATTCATTTACCTAGTTGATTTTACAAAGGTAATGTACTTTTCTTTGTCTTTATTCAACTTTAGTTGAGCATCACTTGCAGAGTTTTCATTAAAACCTAAAATAGATTTATCATCAACTAATTTTTTAGAATTCTGCATTTCAATCAATGCAACTGAAGACTTGTTCCAAGCTTGAATCAATTCAGTATGTTTTGAAATCTCTGTTTTTAACTGACATATCAAAGCTTGATTTTCAATCATTTCAGCTTTTTGCTGTGCAATCTCAGTTTTCAGACTCAACAGTTCAACTGACTCATCAGTATATGTCTTGTTGTCATTGGGATCAGTTTGCTCAGTTCTGACCTTCTGAAATGATCGGGCAAGTTTGTGATAGTCATTTACCATGTCATGCAAGGTGGTAATGAGTTCCCCATGAGTGAAATCTGTAATGCCCGAGATTTAATCACATGTAATCAGAAATTGATTAATTGACAGAATTGACGTTGTAGGAACTAAAGTGAAGAAGCCGGGCGTCGGTGAATTATAAGCCAAGATGTTGGACACAACATCTGGCGCCCGAGCGGTAGGAAAAGACCGCCCGAGCGCCATAATACCACAAGTTTGGTAATTTTCCAGAACGTATGGCGCACGAGCGGTAGAAAATGACCGCCCGAGCGCCGGTGTATAACAAGTTGAGGCTCGGACAGAAAGTTCTGCGCCCGAGCGGTAGTTTTTCACCGTCCGAGCGCCGACTGAGATGAAAGAAAAATAAGCCACTGTTTCTTTGACATGCAATTGGGATATATACAGATATAACCTTGCATTTATTCAGAAGAAAAGGACCGAAGCTCCCAGGAAGAAAATCCTTACGCCTTTGAGTTTGGAAATTTGAAGTTTGTGCAAAATCCGTCCGTCTGATTTTCAATCCGGCTTCAGTACTGTATTCCTATCGACGAGAGCATTCAACCAGACGTAATTTTTACTACGTTTTGATATGTTTTGAAATTCTGATATTGAAGAAATCAGATATGATTCATTTATGGTGTTCTTGACATAGTAGACATCGTATAATCGAAACAGAATTGAAGAACAGATGCTGTATGAAATTGTTATGAATTTTGGAATTGATATTGATATCAGATTTGTATGGTTATCGATTATGAGTTGTGGGAATTGATATCTGTTGATTTGTATTGCTGGGTATATTGAGATTGTGCAGTTTTGCCATTGAAACAGAATTAGATTGAGTTTTGTTTATATCCAGCATTGATTTGAGTGGTGTATTGATATCATACTCCTCGATATTGTCATTGCCAGATTGAGTATTGATAGGCACTGAGTTCGAGACTTCGACAGAGTCAGATTGACAGAAAGAAAGGTATAAATCAATGTTGAACCGGGAGGACACAACTCGAGTTAGATCTGACTTGAGTTTCCCTAAACCACATACTTTATTTTATTGCATTGATGTTTGCAATTTATGATTTTTAGTCTATTGAGTTATAGCAAGGCATGTAATGCGTCATGGGCGGAGACGCCTAGCCATTGGCGGATAAGCCAAGTCTTTGGCGGATATGCCGAGACACTGGATGAATGAATTATATCGATGTTGCTTAGGATTAGATCGACTCCTATCGCTGAGATTCGATATATGTACCAATGTCCAGGAACCGGGATCCCTAGATTAGAGATGAGTCGAGTCTGAAATGACGAGTCACGATTTTATTTACAGTTTTATATCGATTCATGTTTTCAGACTTGATACACGTTATTGATGACTGTTTATGTGTTTATATATGTTTTTATATGATTGCATTTATTCATTGTTTATACTGGGATTATATTCTTACCGGAGTTATCCGGCTGTTGTCGTGTTTGTATGTGTGCAGGACAATAGGTGAGACATGATCAAGGTCAATAAGAGGATGAGAAAGGAGAAGTTAGTGTGGAGATCCGGATCAGAAGTAGAATAGGATTCAACACTTGTTATATAGTAGTTGAACCCTAGTTTGATGTTATTGTATCCAGTACAGGACTTGTATGTTTACTTTTGATATGTATATCAGACTGATTACATTACGTTTCCGTATTTGTATTTTAAAAAAAATTAGATCCTGTTTATTTTAATTGACCAAATTATTCCCAAAAATGATTAAGAAATGAATAGCGTCTGGGTCCTCACAAAATCAGTATAGCTGAAGTCAAATACATGTTCACTTGCTGACTCCAGTTCAGCATCATCAGCCATTAAGCACTTGACTTCCTCTTCATCATCACTTGAACTGCTTGGGCTTTCTAGTTCTAACTCATCACTGTCAGTTTCAGCCCACTTTGATTTGCTATCTTCAGCCAAAATCACTTCATGCTTTTTCTCGAATGATTTCTTGTCATCCTTGGTCCTTCTTTTGTGCTCAAAGGGCTTCTTTCCCTTATCAGTTGATACTCGACTGTCTTTATTTGGATTAGGACAGTCTGCTATGTAATGACCAGATTTGCCACAGTTGTAGAAAACATATGATTCTTCTTTGGATTGGTTCTTCTGATATTGCTTCTGGAAATTTCCTTGATTCCTCCTCGTGAACCTCCCAAATTTCTTGACAAACAATGACATAGCAATATTTCTCAGTTGATCAGCAGATTTGTCAGCTGAACCAGTTGGTTCTAGTCTGACAGCAGTTGTGGCAATTGGTACAAAAGGCTCTCCTTCTCTGGTTTGTAGTTCAAACTCGTAATCCTTTTGTAATTCCAATCTTTGACTCTCTCATTGCCATGGTTTTGACATCCCACTCTTTGCGAAGACCTATGATCACTTTCAGTGCGACTTCTTTGTTTGAATACACCTTTCCAAGTGCATTCAGTTAATTGACAATACCACTGATCCTTTCATCATAATCATGCATGGATTCACCAGCTTTCATCTTGATGTTGTCAAACTTTTGAACAACAACTAATATCTTTTTCTCTTTTGTTTGCTCATTTCCTTCACACAGCTGGATCAGTTTTTCACATATTTCTTTGCCAGTTTTGCACATTTTGATTTTGCTGAAAGTGACTTTATCCAGTGTTTTTTATAAGATATCCTTAGCCACATTGTCTGGGTTGGATTTCCTTTTCTCCTCAGTTGTCCATTCCTCTCTGGGATTTTCTATGCGATGAGGTGCCACATCAGTAATGGCAACTGAAGTGTTTGCTTTTAGAATCTTCATGGGACCATCAGTGATGACATACCACATGTCGTCATCTTGTGCAGCTAAATGAGCCTGCATTCTGATTTTTCGGTCGTCAAAATCTTCTTTGGAAAACATTGGTATTTTGTTGAATGAAGACATGTTGATCAGATTGTAAATAAGAATATTATGAGACATGATTCAACTGCTCTGATATCACTTGATAGGATAGGTTGAAAGGTAGAAAAGTGTTTCAAAGGGGGGGAGGGGGTTGAATAAACACACACGATTTTTATAATCTTTTCGAATGGAGTGTCAGTTCTGTGACAAACTGATACTAGAATCTTGTCAGTCGTTAACAATCAGTTTAACTGAATATAGTTGCGGAAATAAACTGACTCAAAGATAGAATAAATAACTGAAAGAATAACACGAAGAATTTATGGATGTTCGAAGAATTAATAACTCCTACAGTCACCCTTCTATCACAAAGATAAGATATGCACTAAGACTTTGATCAATACAAAAACTTGTACAGACCCCCTTCAATTTAGGACTTAACACTGCCAAAACTGAAACTCTTAGTTTACTAAGTTTCTGACAATTCTCAAGTGGATTTAGCACAACTGATCTAGTTAAGATCAAATAAATAATACAATGATTTGTGCTAGTAAGCTCAAAATGTAGCCTCAAATGCAACAGATAAATCGAATAAGAGTGAGCTTTTGATTCTTGAGTGATAGCTATAAATTTAGCAGGGTAATGGCAAGCTTGAGAAATAGAATTATCACTTAGTTGTTCAAGATTTGTTGCTCAACTGCTCTCCTCACCTATTTATAGGCTTCTCTTCAACAGTAACATTAAATATTATTTGAATATTTATATCCGTTGATTGTCACGTCAATATTCTTCTAACAATCGTACACTGTAGACTCTGAAATGTGGCGCTCGACTACGAGTTGCAGTCTGCTTTGTACTGTTGTCGGTTGAATGTCCTTTTCAACTGATGACGTGTACAGCTTAGTGATCAGCTGATATGAAGATGCTGGTAAGCTTTCAACTGAATATATCAACTGACCAGTTTCCAACTGTTCAGTCAGTTGACTCTATAAAATCATTCGACTGGTTTCAGTTGCCTTTAATAGACTACCCATTTAATCTTCAGTTAGGAAACTGTCAGGCCGTGATCAGTTAGTCCAATAAATTAATCTCTCAGTTTGTCAAACCACCGAAAATAAGTTTCTAACAAGAACTTACCGAATAGCTCTGGATAGCGACTCTTCAAGTCCCTCTCTGTTTCCCAAGTAGCTTTTTCTTCCGAGTGATTCATCCACTTGACCTTGACCATTGGAATGACTTTGTTTCACAGTCTTCTTTCTTGCCTTCCCAAGATTTGGACAGGTCTTTCTTCATACGTCATATTCGAAGTTAATTGTAGAGGTTCATAATTTAGTACATGTGATGGATTCGACGTGTACTTTCGCAGCATCGAAATATGGAACACATTGTGAACCCCAGAAAGCATCGGTGGCAGTGTCACTCTATAAGCTAGTGTCCAATCCTCTCCAATATCTCAAACGGACCAATAAATCTTGAACTAAGCTTGCCTTTCTTGCCAAATCGCATAACACCTTTCATAGGTTCTATTTTCACAAATACATGGTCTCTCACGGAAAATTCTAAGTCTCTTCGTCTTTTGTCAGCATAACTCTTTTGTCAGATTTGTGCAGTCTTCATTCTATCATGAATTTTGACTACAAGCTCGGCAATCTCTTCAATCACATCAGGACCAATCTCTCTTGTTTCACCAACCTCGTCCCAATGAATAGGAGATCTACATTTTCTTCCATAAAGTGCCTCAAACGGAGCCATCCTGATATATGATTGGAAACTATTATTGTAGGTGAACTCCACTAGAGGTAATTTTGATTCCCAACTGCCTTGGAAATCAATAACACATGCTTGTAGTAGATCTTCCAGAATTTGAATAACTCTTTCAGACTGACCATCGGTTCGAGGATGGAATGATGTACTGAATAATAACTTGGTCCTCATCGCTGCACGCAGACTCTTCCAAAAAGATGACGTAAATCTCGGGTCTCTGTCAGAAACAATAGATACAGGAATCTCATGCGGACGAACTATCTCTCGAATATATAACTCGGCATACTGAATCATGATGAAGGTCGTTAAATAGGTAGAAAATGCGCCAATTTCGTAAGACGATCCATTATCACCCATATGGAATTGAATCCCTTAATAGTCTTCGTCAATCTCACAACAAAGTCCATAGTAATATTTTCCCATTTCCACTCGGGAATAGGAAGTGGATTAAGTTTCCCCGCTGGTCTTTGATGCTCTACTTTAGCTTGCTGACAAGTCAAACACTCGGATACAAATCTTAAAATGTCTCTCTTCGTGCCTGGATAGCAATATAACAACTGTAAATCCTTATACATCTTCGTGCTTCCCGGATGAATGGAATAAGCCGTGTCATGAGCTTCCTTCATAATAAGATCTCTTAAGGAATCGTCACTAGGAACCCATAAACGATCTCGATAACGAGCTATACCATCCATCTCAGAATAACTTTCGGCCTTTGGCTTCATCTCTAGCTCTCCACTTTTGCATTTGATCATCGGTAGACTGTCCATCACGAATTCTATTTCTCAAATTCGACTATACTGATAATATGATAAGATTAGGAGCCTCGCCCCTAGCATAGACTGTAAGCTCAAACTACTGTATCTCATACTGCAATGGTCTTTGAAGTGATAGACGAGTGATAACTGCTGCTTTTCTACTCAATGTGTCTGCCACAACATTAGCTTTTCTCGGATGATAGCTAATCTCACATTCGTAGTCCTTTACTAACTCAATCCATCTACGCTGTCTCATGTTCAGTTCTTTTTGGGTGAAGAAGTGTTTCAAACTTTTATGATCGGTGAATATTTTGTACTTCTCCCCATATAGGTAGTGTCTCCAAATTTTCAATGCAAAAATTAATGCTGCAAGCTCAAGATCATGAGTAGTGTAGTTTTTCTCGTGGATTTTCAACCGTCTCGATGCATAGGCTATAACTCGGTCATTTTGAATCAGAACTGCGCCCAACCCAAGTTTAAAAGCTTCGGTATACAAAACATACTCTCCTTGCCCAGATGGCATAGATAACACTGACGCTGAAATCAATGCTTGCTTTAACTTATCAAAACTGTCTTGACACTCGGATCCCCAAATAAACTTTGCATTCTTCTTAGTCAAGGATGTCAAAGATACTGCAATAGATGAGAATCCCTTGATGAATTTGCGATAATAGCCAGCTAGTCCCAAGAAACTGGAAATCTCAATAACACTCTTCGGTACTGGCCACTCTTTCACTGACTCAACTTTGCTTGGATCAACTTCGACGCCATCACTAGAAATAATGTGGCCTAACAAAGCCACTCGATCAAGCCAAAACTCACACTTGCTGAATTTTGCGTAAAGCTTCCTATCTTGTAGAACTTGCAGTGTTGTCCTAAAATGGCGACTATGCTGTTCTTTGCTCTTAGAATAGATCAATATATCATCAATGAAAATTATAATAAAATGATCTAGCTACGACTGAAATACGCGATTCATGAGATCAATGAAGATCGCTGGCGCATTGGTTAACCCAAATGGCATGACCATAAACTCGTAGTGTCCATATCTAGTACGAAATGATGTCTTGTGAACATCAGACTATTTTAATTTCAATTGATGGTATCCAGAATGCAGATCAGTCTTGAAAAATTGTTAGAGTAGGTGCACGTCGAGCCAAGTGTTGGCCGAGTGTTCACAATGAAACTCTATGTATAAGCAATCTTTATTTTAATAATATTTGAAATTATTGTTTTGGCACATCTTTATCGGTATACCCATGCTAGTTGCATAGATAAATCCCTTGAATATACAAATATTAGAAAGAATATGAGATGCTCATATGATGAGTATCATGAAACTCATATTTGGAATACTGTATATTCTAAACAGTTCCTAGTCGATTCAGCCGCCGCTAAGAAGGATATAGGCCGCTAGAGCTCGAGACTAGTATCTGCGATGTGAGTACCATGTTTCATTGGTAGGGGACATTGTGATGTCCGAGCATGCAGATAGGTGCTCTTGGTAGAGTGCACTGAACAACCCTCCATAAAGGACTTTCCAAGTGGTTCTCACTTATCGAGTGGAAACGTCCTGGTTTATGGTTGTACACCATTAGTCCTTATGACCCGGGACAACATTGAGACTCTATGTGCTAGCATTACACTTTGACTTGTTTACCGACTCTCAAGGAGTCATCAGGTGGCAAGGTTGGGTGTTTTGTCTAAACATATAGGAGTCGATGCATTGTAGTCTAGGGATTCACCGCTTACCTTCGGGTATGGATATCCTATGTGTTCTCATGTGTATGTAGGTTGAAATCTCTGATCAGAGTATGGTGGTAATTATGAAAGGGGTTTCATAGATTACACCATCGATGCAACTACGACATGACACATAGTATCGATTCATTGACAACTCTCGATAAACCAATGGTTGTCGAATCGGTCGGGATATATGAGTTGAAGGGACCGTACTGTACGCTAACCATAATTGAATGGTTCTTGCAGGCACTATCATTTGATACCTACGGAATCATGTAAGCGATGCTGCTAGGCGTTTAACATGATTGGTTGGGTAGTATCAGACTTGCGTTCTGGCGTTCTTGTTATCAAGGAGTTGATAAGTAAGAATGGAGTAATTGGGGTATGCTCATATAAGGACATGTTTAGTCCGAATCACATGGAGATGTGAACCCACGGCTAGTTGTATCAATGAACCATTGAGGGCCACACAAGTACTAGCTTTCTAGATCCCGTTGAGAAGTAAAAATAGTTCAATGTGTTGAACGGCTTATAAAGGAGTTTATAAGCGTAAGGAAAATTAGAAGTATGACTTCTATAAAGGAGAAAATAGTTCAATGTGTTGTACGGCTTATAAATGAGTTTATAAGCATAAAGAAAAATAGAAGTATGACTTCTATGAGAGAAATGTAAATTTTAATTTATGGAAGTGTTCCTAAATCAAATGTTGGCCAAGTGAATAATGTATTTGAAAATTGTGATTTTCATAAACATTATTATGGACTAAATTAAATTAATTCAAGTGTTGAATTAATTAAACACTAGTGGACCTAGTAGAGTCCAAATAATTAAATTAATTCAAGTGTTGAATTAATTAAATCATATTGAGTCTTGTAGAGCTCAATTTAAATTAATTATTTAACTAGTGGGACTTGGGTAAATTCAAGTAATGTTTAATTAGTCTCAAATATGTTTGAGATAATTAAATTTAGTCCATGGTTTTTAATTTGTTAAAAACCATATAATATATGCATGCATTGGAGGTGAAGGGTTGGAGACAACTTTTTCAAATATCAAGGCTTGATATGTTACTTTTGTCTCTACTTTTTGCAAGTCCAAGACAAGTCTCCCTTCCCCCTCATTCACACTACAATGGCCGAAACTTGCAAGCAATTCTCTCCCATTTTTCTCTCAATTTTTGTTCTTCAATTTGTTGAGGAAACACTTCACTTATCCTTGAAAAATCCTCATATTTTTCTAGTGCAAAATATGAGGAAATCTACCTAGTTGGTGGTGGGCTTAATAGTTGAGCAAGGAGTGCTCAAAGGAGAGCTTGTAGACTTGTCATCCATTCAAGAGCTTTGTTGTTTAACAACAAAGTTGGAGCCACAATCAATCTTTTAAAGATTGATAGGTATATCTCTCAAACACCCTATGAATGTCATTATGTGTTTCTATTGTATTTGTTGCACAAAATGAGGTGGCCGAAAATTCCTTGATAAAAATTCGATTTTTGAACTTCCGTTGCGCTTCCGGTCACCGTAACCGATCCCCTTTCAAAAATATCGATGCTCCTTGCAACTGATCGAATAAATATTCAATTCTTGGCAGTGGATACTTGTTCTTGATAGTGACCCTATTAAGCTTTCGATAATCAATGCAGAGTTGCATACTACCATCCTTCTTCTTCATAAATAATACTTGTGCGTCCCATGGAGAATAACTAGGGCGAATGAAACCCTTGTCTAGAAATTCTTGTATTTGATCTTTTAATTCTTTCATTTCAGCGGGTGCTAGACGATAAGGTGCTTTAGATATACGAACAGTGCCCGACATTAGTTCAA
Organism: Primulina eburnea; assembly: GCF_022965805.1. Lineage (NCBI taxonomy): Eukaryota > Viridiplantae > Streptophyta > Magnoliopsida > Lamiales > Gesneriaceae > Primulina > Primulina eburnea. The sequence goes on along the minus strand of NC_133103.1, from coordinate 38,485,465 downwards.
TGCGATCGGGTAGAATTCCATAAACGTCCTCGGGAAAGACGCTAGGAAAATCTATGACAATATCAACATCTTCCAATTTTTGACTGATAAGAGCATGTGTGGTAGTGACACATGCAAGAAAAGCTTGGCGTCCACGTTCAATAAGCTTCCTCGCACAAAGACAAGAGATAATGTGCGGCATTTCTTTTTTTCTCGCCGTCTCAAAGACAAAAGATTTACCGCTAGGCGGTCGAATAGACACTGATTGCTGACAAAAATCAATCGAAGCTCCATTCGCTGAAAACCAATCCATACCAAGTATAATATCAAATTCAAGCATAGGAAGCACAATGAGATCTGCCCAAACCACATCTTTGAATAAACGAAGTTTCAGATTCTTGACAATTTTAGACGTGAGCATTAGGTCACCGGAAGGAATAGAATATTTGTTACATAATTTATAATAAATCAACCAACTAATTTGAAAACCAAAGGAAATAGTTTAGCATAAAATTATCTAACATTTTACTAAACCTAAAAATAACATTGGAAAAGTATAGCTCATACTATGACATCTCAAAAACCACTCATAAATAAATCGCCGTAAAAATATCTTTAACATTACTTAAAATCATAACTAGTGCGGAAAACTAGCGTCGGTCATCGGGTTATGTGCACCTTCAGCCCAGCAAAGTCAACCATCAAGACCTCCATAAACTTTATTATCATAATCACCTGCATCAATCACACCTAGTGAGTCTAAAGACTCAACACACCATAATCTTGATAACAAGTACTACATATACAGATCACATACAACAGTGAAAATACTTGTATTTAAAATATCATTTTTATGAAGATACATAAACTTTAACCATAAAAGTTTTCAAAATCCTTTTCAGGATGTATAAACTTTAAACATAAATATTTTCATAAACATATTCATATTCAACAAATTCATATACGTATTATCATCAACATATTCATATCATCATCAACATATACGTATTCTTTTTCCTTTCGTTGAATTCAGATCGTTAATTGTGACTTTCGTATTCGTCTACGTCTACGTGTTGGGCGATGGTTCCATCTACATGTAACCACAGTACTGGGCGGCGGAGACACCAGCAAAACTCTCACCGCTCAACTGGGCCTTGGTATATTCTCATCGAATGGAAATGAGATCGTCAGGGCTCCATCTGGTGCCTTTTTCCCATAAATGGGCTCCCGCTAGGGCCTTCTCCCCTCACAACATCCACATTCATATCATCATATTCGTATCAATGGAAATACGATCGTTCAGCTTCTAATGAGACCATAACCCTCACGATATCTCCAACATATCATCATATTAGTCACAATTACTTCACTTCCTTCAACGTTTCATGTTCTCATCACTTTATAAAATTTAAACATGCATATAACTTTTTTTTTAAACCAAGCATGCAATATATCTTTTAACGTTATCGTTTCCTCATAAAAATCCATAAACATTTTAAAAGAAACATCTTGGCATATTAAATCATAATAACATCCTTAAACATTTAAAATAACATCTTGACATATCAAATCATAAACATTTAAAATCACCATCATAAAAATTCATAAACATTCAAAATAATCATATTAGCATGTAAAACAACATTCAGTGCATTGCCATGACGTTTACTAATTTTTGGGTGTAAAATTACCGTTTTACCCCTAGACGTAAAATTTCCCATATTTAACATTTTTTTTCAATTTTGTTGACTCTAACATGTCTCAATTAATTATTTAAGCTTACATGAATTTTCTCATATTTTCATTCAGCTTAAACCGAGTACATTAAATTAATCTTTAAATATGACGTATTACTGCGTTTTAATCTCGAATTAAACCAAACCTTAATATAAATTCTCAAATTAAAATCTTAGACTTCTAATAATTGTTTGAGCTTAAATATAATTTTCCAGAATTTTATAAAGCTTAAAACTAAGCATTTCAATTAATTCTTTAATTAACGTTTCGTGCGACGATTAAATCCCGGATAAATCCAAAAATCGTTATTTTGATCCCAAATTTTAAATATAACATTTTTATTATTTATTCTTCCCTTCCAAGTCATGAGTCACCCCCGTGGACCCATGGATTCAATTTTAGCCTTTTAATTTTCGAATTTTACACCTTATCGAATCACCCGAGCCATCTCCCAATTTACTCGAGCCACGCCCAAGCCATCTCAAGCCATACCCTAGCCAACCCACCTAGGGGCCCTACTGACCAAGCCTAGCCCAAAAAACCAGCCCTGGACAGCTCAAAAACCTTCTTGAAACTCACCCAAACTTCCGCACATGGATGGACTCTTGCACAAAAACTCCTAGTGACTCTAGGACTCTTCCAGCCCTTAACCACCGTGCCCCACCTGACCCTAGCCATCCCTGGACCTCGCCCAGACCCAGCACAGACCTAGCTCAGCCCCTGAACCCACAAACAAGCCACCTGAAGCAAGACCAGGCTGCACGCATGTTTGTGATGCTTCCCTCACGTTGTCCACTTCCAGCTGAGCCAGCAGCGAACCCAGCTGCACCAACCCATGCCCAGACCATTTTGCACCCTCTTAGGACCCTAAGTACCTATCCTAGCCCAGCCCTAAGCCCACTGGCCAAGCCTCTTTCTTCCCAGCACCAGCTAACCCTGCGCTACTCCTTGCTTGCTCTCAGGTAGAGTCCTAGCTTGCTAGGACTCCTCCCCAGCCCCTGGTCTCGAGTCCTAGCGTGGCTAGGACTCTTCCCTTAACCCCTCACGGACCCTAGCCAAGCCTTGGTCCTAACCAAAGCCAAGCCAAGCCTTTAATTCCCTTAAACCATGCCCCTCAATTGCCATAACAGTAAGGTTATTCCAGCTTGTTTCAAGAACGTGTGCAGCGTTTTTGGTGTGATTTAGGACCCTATAAAACATGCAAAACCACCCTTAAACCTTACCTAATCATGGCAGCCCCTTAGGATCATGTTAAACATAAATTTTGGATCAACATACATGATTTAAAAACCCTTCTTGATGCAAAAACGAAAATATAACCAAGGTTCCCTTATTTTTCATGCAAAACAAAATTAGATAAATACTAAGGTGTGATAGATGTTTGAAGGAAAGAATATGGCGTGCCTTTGCATTTTAAAAGCACGAATATTTGATGGCGATGCAAAGAACTTTGACGTAAGAGACCCTAGGATAAATTTTCTACAAAAACTTGGTTTTATCTTCTTGAAAGTGGCGTGTGTGCTTGTGTTTTCTGATGGGAGATCTCGTGTGGGTTGTGGGGAAGGAGGCGTGGGGTTTTTGTGAGTTATGGGAGGGTTTAGCATATTAAATAATGTCTTTGGACATTCGTAAGCTTTAAATAATAAAATCATGCATAGGAAGTTTATGAATTTACCTTTAGTGAATAGATCACTTGCACCAACTATTCCGGGGTTAGTGGATATAGGTCTTGTAGAATTTCTTATGAACAATCTTCCTGAACATCTTTCTTCAAGACTCTTAATCCGGTCCACGATAATCACGTGTTCCTCTTCTAAATTGTACAAGAAATTTAGAATAATTTTTAACTTTGAGAGCAAAAATTAACACTACAAGAAAAATACAAATCAACAACACCCATACGACAACGGTTTTTATTAAAACCGTTGTCTTTTTTCTTTTAACAACGGTTTTAACAAAAATCGTTGTCGTAGCATAAAAAACCCGTTTATAGACAACGGTTTTTTATGTGTCTACGACAAGGGTTTTTAAAAACCGTTGTATATGAGCGTTTTTTTTTCGGGATACGACAACGGTTTCTAAAAACTGTTGTCTAAGAGATTTTTTTTGGGCTACAACAACGGTTTTAACAACCGTTGTCTATGAGAGGTTTTTTTTAGGCTACAACAACGTTTTTTCAAAAACCGTTGTCTATATAAGATTTTGTCAAGGGTCAAAGACAACGGTTTACACAAACCGTTGTCTTTCAGATGGTTTTTTAACTATGACAACGGTTTTTTAAAACATTGTCGTTTCTTAGTGTTTTATTTGGTTAAACACAATGGTTTTTTGAAAAAACGTTGTCGTAGTTTCTAATTTTTTTTAAAAATCGGTTAATAATTAGCGACGGTTTTAAAAATTACCGTCGCTAATTTAACTTTACCGACAGATTTGTAGCGACGGACCGTCGCTAAAATAACGACGGTTTTCGGAAAACCGTCGCCGGTTTATTTTGGCGACGATGCCTAAACCGTCGCATTTTTATATTCATAACGTTTAAAATTAGCGACGAAACAACCGTTGCTACATTAATGTATGCGACAACGGTTTTTCACCGTTGTCTTTGAGCGCACCCTTTAACCACATGAATTTTAACAATGGTTTTACAAGACCTACGACAACGGTTTTTCACCGTCGTCTTTGATGACTACGACAACGGTTTTTCACCGTTGTCTTTGAGCCCACCATTTAACCACAGGGGCTTTAACAAAAGTTTTTTTGACCTAGGACAACGGTTAAAAACCGTTGTATTTTGCCGTTTTTCTTGTAGTGTAAGAATCACCTCAAATCCTTATTTTCTTGATGGATGCTGAAAATTTTGGAGAGGATTATGTGGAGTGATTTTTGAAAATCACAAAGGATTGGAGGCTAGGGTTTGTTGACACCTACCTAAATACGTAAGCCCTTAACTAGTTTCCATAATTGTGGATTTAAGTTCTTTAATTAACATTAATGAACTTAACTAATTAATTAGGCTAGTCCAACTAGTTTAATTAATTAAAGTTCATTAAAACTTTAATTATTTAGTATGTTGTACTCGTACTCCTAGAAGCCCATTATGCATACTCTATTTCCATTAAATCTTTTATAAACTCAACCTTTGAGTTTAATAATTTAAATTCTCAAATTTATTCAACTCCTTGATTTTATTCTCTCCATGGGAACAAATGATCCAGTGCTTGTGTGACCCTCAATAGTTCAGAGATATAGCTAGCAGTAGGTTCATAACTCTTTGTGATTCAGGACTTTTTTTATTCAGGCTTACTCTAATTTTCACTATTCCATGCACCAAAATTTGATCATGAGAATGTCAAAAATCATTTTCTGATTAAAAACATTGAATCATGGTAAGAGTGTCTAATATCATCGTCCCATAATTCCCTAAGTATCACTGATAGTGCCTACAAGAACCATCGGTTGTGATTAACATACAATACGGTCTCTTCATCTCATATATCTCGATAGGATCTACAACCATTGGTTCATCGAGGTTTGTATATTAGATTTGATACCTATGTGATACAATCATGAAATATTGATAGTGTCATTTCATGCATAACTCGACAACCCTTTTCCCTAATATACATCTTACACTCTGGCCGGAAATTTCATGTACTACTATTTCGTTAGATCACATAGGATATCCACACCCGTAGATGAGCGGTGAATCCTCGACTACAATGCACTGGCTCCTACACATGTCAAAATTGCACCTAATCTCGCCACCTTGTGACCCTCGTGGAGTCGGTAACCGAGCCAAAGCACAATCCTAGTATGTAGAGCCTCAGTGTTGTCCTAGGTCGTAAGGACTAATGATGTACAATCACAACCACAGAATTTTCCTTTGTTGAATGATAATCATTTGGAATGTTCGAGGGTGGGTTGTTCGGTACAATCATTGTATGATTGATTACCATATACATAGTTGGAGATCTCTATGCCCTTACTATGAAACACAGTATACAAAATCACAAATGCTAGTTTCAAGATCAAGCGATCTTTATCCTTATTTTTTGACAGCTGAATCGACTAGGAACGAAGTTAGAATATACAGTATTTACAAATGAGTTTCAAAATCGAATTATGATTCATTTGTATTAAAGTATAATCAAAACTTTATTTATGTCGATTGCATGAGTATATAGATAAAGTGAAAAGGTAAATTATACTAAAATAAAGATTGTTTATTATAACTGAGTTAATAAATTCTCTAGCCAACCGTTGGCTTACAAGATATCTGCTCTAACACAAGCCTGACGTGTGCAACTAGTCGAATCCAAATTTTCAGCACGACAATCATTTTACGCACGAACGAGCTCATGAATCACAACTTGGTTCACCTCATCTTGAATTTGCATTTTTAAAAGCAAAAAAAAACAATTGCACTCGGCCTCTTGAATAAAAAAAAAACAGCACACTAGACGGAATCACAAGGAATTGAGAATTCGAAAGTTAAAAACATCGGATCTGATTCAACTGCATACCCCTTCACCACGGGCATAGCAGCCACTGATCTGTTTATCACAATTGACAGCCTTTATGAAATTGCTTCCAATACTACATCCAGATTTCTCTAGATGCTCCATAAGAAACTTGACTGTTCGAACTGTGATGTTTACATAGAATTGTGGGTGAGGTTCTAAAAACTTAAGTCCCAACATTGATATATCATAATAATTTAACACGTCTGAAGCTTTTCTGGATCATTTGACTGATCCACTATCATGCCTCCACGCCCCTCGGAAGAGAATCCAACAAAGGTCATTTCCACAAAGCTCATCAGCCATCTAATTCTTTTTTGGTATGAGTTTTGTGCTTTGGACTACTTCAACAATTTAGTGTTTATATATAGTAATTAGATGATATACAAACCGTATTATTTCCTTCAATTTGTCAAATACATTGTGCATTAGAGAAACACAGGGGATGGGTGCTTGATATTATTATAGGGTCCAGACAAGCACACTCAAATCATATGCAGAAACTACAGAATCAATCGAGTTGTTAGAGAAATATTGCGGTCTTTCTCAATGAGCACATTCTAATATGTTGATTTATGGATAAAACTATGAATATATAACTATATCAACCAAGAAATTCATATGCTTAAACTCCAATCCACACCCTGATTCTAACTGATTTCCACTACACGACGAGCAAAATCATTTAATTTATAATGCAAACAACCATTAAAATAATGCAAACCGTATTGGATTTTTATGACAATACCACACTACAACAGCCACAAAAAGCATTACATTAAACAAATTACAATATTACAATATTATACAATCTACTACCACCCCATATTATGTCTTGGAAATAGAGAAACAATGCTGATAATCCAAACTTTTTTAGGACTTTATTAAAGCAAATAGATCACCATCTTCATAAGGATCTTGTGCATCTTAAGTTTATTCATCCATCTGAGTATCAGTGTTTCATGATTTTTATCTTTTCTTTTTGAAGAAGAGGCTTGAGAGAGTTGAGAATTATCTCCAAATACTTGCGTCCACATGTTAAAAATAGTTCTTTAATTTTCCATGTGTTGGAATAATTCTCTTAGAATAGTAGCATGTGTAGGAGTCTCAGCATTTAAACTCTTCATCACTTCTTTCCCAGGTCCTACTGTAATTATTCCATGTCAATCATATGTTTTTCCTTCGGAGAAAAAGTCTTCTTTTCCCCACCATTTGATTAGGATTTTTTGAATAAGTATTGTAGGGGTGATTTTTAATTCACATTTTTCTTGTACTTGATCTTGTAGACCATATTCCATATAATAATCCAAGGGATATTATAATTAATGGAATTGTAATATTGCAGGAAGTGCTTCAAGCTGACAATTAGCTTGTTGAAATTTTCTCCAAATATTTTTAACATTACGAACAATATAGTTGGCATCAAACCTCATAAAAAAAATGTTTTAAACCATGTTGGTAAAATTGATAATATAATCTAGTTGGATTTTAATCCACTATGAATGTTTTCTTTGAGAACTTTCATATATAAGGATATTATCCCATGCCTTAATATAATCATCATAATTATACATATTAGGCATAGCTCGAAAATTGTTTAACTTTCGAGCTTGTCCTAGAGGCAAACCCCAATCGGCAACCGGTATTACCCTTTTAATAATCATTTTAGAAAATACATAATATCTAGCTCGATCCATGTGTTGAATTTCAACATATCCAGTTTCAACTAGAATTGTTTCAAAATAATCTCGTGTTTTCCTTTCATAAATTGGAAGTAAATTTTTATTTAAATAGCTTTGAGCTATATGAATTGGAGATAGACCCTTTAGGTCATTATCAACAGGACAACAATTTATATATCCTAAAAGTATATGTGGATATTTAAGTTCTTCTTTATAACCTTTTAAAGCAAAAATTGCATTATGATAATATTGAATATCATATTTAGTTTCATCATCTGCGAATTCAGTAATGAGATCAAATTTATCCTTTGTTAAAAGAGTTTTATTGTAACGTACCGTAATTTTAAACTACTTTAAAATTTACGGAAAAATAAAAATTTTCTTAATTAAATATAAACCTTCAAATTGCGATAACAATAAACTGATCATTCAAAATATTTGCAGCGAAAAGATCACAAATAAAGTTTGCTAAAAACACTTTTTTAAATATAGTAAACAAACGTAAAATCAGAGTATTTGAAACATTGCATAATTTTTTAAAAACATGGAAGGTGCTCGGGTTTAGCCTACTGTTCAGTCCAAGCCGGCTCATTGGTCCCCACCCCTCTTCTCCTCAAAGTCATCATCACCTGCATCGATCAAGTCTAGTAAGTCTAAAGACTCAACATGTATAAACTGGAGATAGCAATTACTACATAATAAAACCGCATGCATCTTTAAAGTAGAGTTTACATACTTGAAACTTGAATGTAATACATAAACATACTTGAAACTTGAACGAGTAACATAAACGTAGACGTGCCATCATCATAAGACTTTTTTTAAACATACTTGCATCATACATACTTGAGCATACATAACATCATTTTGCATAGAGATATGTTTCAAAGCAAGTGACTCATACATAGATGCGTCTAATCAGACTAAACCACAGTACTGGGCTGACAGGGAAAATCCACTGCCATAGACATGAGATCCCCGATCATGCTTTACCGGGTGGATTGGTCCCTGGTCATTCTTTACCGATTTCCAATCCTGATCTAAACACGGTCATGCTTTACCGGGGTGGAGAGGTCCTCGGCCACATTCACCGACTTCCAAACCCGTTCATAATTTGGTCACAAGACATTTAGCATACCTCAAAAGTATAAAATATTTTCTTTTGCACGTCGAACATACTTACATGGCGTTGAGGGATTCATTGGAACTCGCTTGGGGCCACTGCTGCACATACTAACATGAGTTCGAATACCTACCTTGCATAACTTAGACGTATAGTCATGCTCACACCCAAAAATGAAAAATTTCCTTATGACATTCTAAATCTCTTAGGACTCAACCTCGTTTAATTATCGTACAAAATCATGACATCAAAACCCCAAAACAATCCCTAAAAAAATTTAATAATTTTTTTAAAGGGAAACGGACCACGTGTAAGGTTCCGTGTCGGGGTCTGTGTAGGTGTTGGAAATTCGCATTTTGAAGTAAAAAGTGCACAAACTCCGTGTCGGGGTCCGGGTAGCCTCTGAACTTGCAAACTCACGAAAATTCACTAACTTATTGATTCATTATTCCAATCCAAGCCTAGGAACCATGAACTAACACCTCGAGACTCATCCTAGGATGCTATTACATTAATTCAAACTCGTACAAACACCCCCAAAAGTCCCCAAGCATCGACAAGAAACTTCAATACAACAATAACCTGTAATTCGACATCATTTTGCTTCTTACGACTTCTATTACATCCCAAGTCAATCCCGACCCAAACGAACCACCAAATAGCACCTAAATACATCCCATAATATATCTAAATGCAGTAGCACAAGTCCGGCTGTAGAATCCGATAAATCAGACTACGTATAAGCCATGCATAATTATTATTAGTTAAATTTAACAATATTTTAAAAAATAACAATTCATGGAGTGTTTAATTCATTTTAAAATTTGTTAAGTCATGATCATTTATTTTAAATCGCAGAAGTTTAGTTTCGTCTTTTCGGTTAAATACGCGAGGCCGGACTGGAGTTGGAGTATTGAGATAAAATTTAATAATAAGAAAAAATTCTTAAATTTAATTTAAGCCAAAGAATAATTTATTTTAATGTAAAAGAATGTTTAAAGATTTATTTAATTAATTGGAGTTAAGTAGTAAATAAGTTCTTTTATGTCCAATAATTAATTAAAAGCCTAAATTAAAATGTGTAACCAATTGGGATAAATTAATATAGGCCTATTTTATTTACGAAATTGTAATCAACATGTTAGTAATTTATTTTAAGACTTAGCCATGCATGCACGAAAATTTCTATCCTAAACTAAATTATTAATTCACTAAAATACATAATAAATATTTAAAACTTTAAAGAGTTAAAATTCGTGAATTAAGCAATATTTTACCTCCATTTTGATAGCAAAATTTCTGCCCCTTCAATCAAACTTTACATGTTTGGCAACTCTCCATTATTGCCACATTTCCTTATCCTTTCTTGGTATGATAATTCCTTCATTTTAAATCACCAACAATTAATAATTAAGCACTTTTATTGCACCTAATTAAACCACTAAATTAGCCTACCTATTCCTTATTTTCGAGCAACAAGAATGGTAGAGAATCCATCCTTGTGCCATTTCATTCCTTAATTTGTAACCCTACCTTAATACATTTCTAGAATTATTTATCAACCCTAGTAGCCTCCACCTTCATCCCCTAGCACTCCTTCACCCTCTCATTCGAAATTTCAGAGGACAACCAGCAGCAAAAATCATGAACCATCAACAAGAAAACTAGAGAGAAAAGAAACTCCGTCTCCGCCGCGCCGCGTTCGTCTTAGAGTTTGTTTTCTTCTTAAACAAATTCCAGGCATGTTTATATGTTTCTTTTCTCTTCAATCAAGTCCTATAAATACTTTAAAGCATTATATGTTCATGAATTGAAGGAGCAAAATTCAAAATTGGATAGCAAGTTTTTTCGAAAAATCTGTACAAGCTCGGCCTCCCCTCCACGCTTCACGTTTTGAGTTGTGTTTGTGATTTCAGGGATTGGCTCGGTTCCAGTCACTCAAGGCTGCATATAGGCATGACATAGAGTGTGTTAGGAAGGTGTTTTTTCCTTTGGTTTAAGTCCATTCGCCCCAGAAAAACGAATTTTACAGCAACTATCCATAGTTGCAAATTTTGAGTCTCGATTTTCATTGGTTGTTGTCTAAGGTGAGGGTTCGAATCTTGGTCGGCCCAGGGCCTGTAACCATGGTTATAACCTTCCCTTAGCATGTCTAGGACGTGACCAAGATAGCCTTTCAAGGCTTGATGCATGAATCCATCAAGATTTTTAAACAACAAGACAAGTGTCCCATGGTTCCATCTTCTGATTTTTTTTTTTTGTGAGTTGGTTTCGACTTTGAGGGTGTTGGGTGGATCTTGGTTGGCTTCTATCCCTTAGCTATGGTTCACACAATACCTCATGACATCTAGATCAAGCCATGGTCGATCACATGGCCATTGGAATGAACAAGACAGCAAGTAAAGCAATACACCCCACGCACGCAGCATGGTTCTCGGGTGGGAGCTTTGCGTTGTCTTAGGTGTCTGCTTGGATTGTGGTTGGCCTAGGGCCCTTAGCCATGGTTCAAGCCACACCTTAAGATGTTGGAAAGAGGCTCTGGTCGGTGGTACAAGCCCCAATGGCTATTAGCCTTTGTAAACAAAGCGAAGCAAGCGCAGCTGCTGTTCAGGAGGCTTGTGCGAGTTCTTGGTTGAACCAATGAGTTAGGAAGGTCGTGTTTTTGGCCGTTTGTGATTTGGTTAAGTTTAGAGGTCGTACGAGAATTTACGGTGCAATGTGCTAAAGTGACTCTCGAAAGAGTGTTTTACAATTTTGGCCTCCATTCACTATTTTCGTGTGTTACAGTCCTTATGAACAATATTTCATCATGTTAGGTGTATTTTAATCATGACTAAATGATGGTTTGATGTTGGTTCGGGTTGGTACAGATTCATGGTTGGAATATTAGTTTGTTGGTCGTGTTCGTCTCGTTTTTTGTTCGGATGTTAAGTTTTTGTCAAGTTAAGATTATTTGCATGTTTCTCATGTTAGAATTAGGTCCAAGCAAGCCTGAGAACGATCCAACTCACTCGATAAAAACATGTTTATAATTATATTACGTGCATAAAATATAAAATGTTTATTTTTGAGATATATGCGATATGTCTTGTGGCCACCTCACGCTTATGGGATCTCTACTCGGTGACTTACGACCGATTCATGTTAATGTATCGGTACGGACATCCAGTCCAAGGGCAATGGTGATCTATACCGCTCAGTATGGTGTGGTTTAGTCTGATCAGACGTTCATGTTATGTTATGGGCCACTTGCATAGAAACATTATCTCTACCAAAAATTACGATATGATATGTTATGAAAGATCTCTATCGAGCAAAGCTTTTACATATGATTTTCAGATATTCACGTATTTATATTTACTCATGACATGATTTTCATCTTACGCTTTACGATACGATATTTTTACGTTACACGAAATTTATGATATATTTACTTGTTATTCACGATATATACATGCTGAGGTCGAGACCGAGGGTGGGGATCAATGAGCTAGCTTGGGTTAGCAGTAGTAGGAACCCGAGGACCTCATGTTTCAGTTTATTCACTACTTTATGTTCAAACTCAGTTTTAATATGTTGAATGATTTTTAAGTTGTTGTTTTGAAATACAATATTTACTTCCGCTGTTATTTCAAAGTTAAATCCATTTATCGGTTTATTTTATGAATGATGCATGTTATTTATTTAAAGAGAAAAATTTCAAATAATTCCGCAAAAATTACGATTACGAAATACGGGCCTCTACATCGACTGTGACACCCTGACCCGTAACAATAAAAATAATACAGCGGAAATAAAATTTTCTTTTAAAATATGGAAGGAGTTTCAAAAATACATTTCATAAAAATGTTTACAAAATAGCAATACATGATCATTTAAATGACGTAACAAAATACAAAATATCATTCCTATGATCATGCCAAAATCTTCCTTCCAACGGTGCATGCATATGACCCCTATCCACAGTCAATGTCCAGGGCCTCCACTCTGATCTGCATCACATGAATAAACTGAAAAGAGAATAAATCTCAGCAAGTGGAACTCTTACATAACAATGATACATAGTATACTCTGTAAAACATGACTTTAAAATCATAAATACCATCAACTCTGAAACATGAATACTGTAGCAATAACTGTAGCAATAGCAATAGATAGCAATACGATGGTATTCTCTTTTCTATGGTTGGATTGATATCAATAGTATCTCTGTCTGTGGTTGCAAATATTCCATCGATATAAATCGATAACTGTGAGGGGATAAAAGCCTATGGTCGATGATCATCTAATTGCATGCAATGCTCTAACTATGATTAATCAATCCAATAAAACATTTGAACTCTGAATATCATTTAAAGCCTTCATTTCGAAATCTCTATCTTTTGTATTCCCTTTTTAACAATAGTGAGACATACAATGCCTCCAATAGATAATCAATGAAATCAATACATAACAATGGATCAATGGAAGGGAATAACACTTTGAAACCTTTAAAACACAATACTTATAATATCATGTGAGCAAAGGGATGAAATTCCACTTACAAACCAATCGAACACCTCAAACTTAGCTCTTGGTCACCACCTACAACAATAATCCATAAATAATACCAATATCAACTCTATATCCACAAATACAAGTCAAATAATCCATTAATCAACTCAAACATCAAGCCCAAGTCAACCCTTAACTCAAAACTTTAATAGAATCGCACCAAAAACTTACCTAAGCTTCCTTATACCACGGAGAACGTCGATCTCAAGTCGGAAATCCAAACAAACCCAAGAATCAAAGGTAGGAAGTGAATGAAATGGTAGAAAACCCTAAGAAAATGAGAGGAAATCGGAAATGAAGGGGAAAGATGAGGATAAGGTATGGCCAACAACTCCAAAAAGCAACTTAAAAACTCGCCCATACCTATACCGCGGGTGCGCTACCACAAGCACCGCGGGTGCGCTATGCCTTCGGCCAACCAAAATAAATCCCATGCACGAACACCGCGGGTGCGGTGCTGCTAATACCGCGGGTTCGGTGCACACCGCGGGTGCGGTCCTTGCACTGCCGCGGGTGCGGTGATGCCACGGCCTTACAAAACCAAAATGATGAATAGTACACCGCGGGGGCACTCCTCTAAGAGCGCGGGTGCACTCTTGCTTCGGCAATGAACAGTACACAACCAAATAAAATCAAACCGAAACACTGAAACGAACAACCAACAACATCTAATACCTCATGATAACATTAACCAACAATACTATAGCCCAAAACACAACTCTAAACATCTAAATCACATAACCCAAATAATATACGAAACTTAAATCGTACCGTACACCGGGCTCGGCTATTACAATCTCTCCTCCTTAGAGGAATTTCGTCCACGAAATTGACGTCACTGCACGAACAACTCAGGATACTTCTCTCTCATCTCATCCTCTGGTTCCCACGTAGCCTCTTCGATCAAATGGTTCCTCCAAAGGACTTTAACGATGCCGATCTCTTTATTCCTCAATACTCTAACTGTGCGATCCAGAATCTGAATCGGAATCTCTTGGTAAGTCTGAAAGCGGACCGGTTACGGTGGCCGGAAGCGCAACGGAAGCACAAAAATCGAATTTTTGACATAAAATTTCGGCCACCATTATATAAATCTTGTGTAATATTTACAAAATCAAAACCATACATAGGATGTTAAAGAAATGTACCTATCAACTTTAAAAAGTTGATTGTGGCTCCAACTTTGTTGTTGAACAACAAAGCTCTTGAATGGAAGATGAATCTACAAGCTCTCCTCCTTTCTTCTTGAATCTTTCCTTCAAATTAGGCCCACCACCAACTAGGTAGATCTCCTCACAATTTGCACTAGAAAAATGTGAGGATTTTTCAAAGAGAAGTGTGTGTTCTTAAACAATTCAAGAACACAAAAATGGAGGAAAAACTTGGGAGAGAAAGAAGCAATATTTCGGCCATATGGAGTGGAATGGAGGAGGGAAGAGTTCTCTTGGGGTTGCAAAAAGTTGATCCAAAAAGTGGCATGCCATGCCAATATTTTATTCAAAAGTAATCCCCAACTCTTCACCTCCCATGCATTCATATAATATAGTTTTCTATCAAATAAAAAACCATAGACTAAATTTAATTATCTCAAACATATTTGAGACAAATTAAATATTACTTGAATTTACTCAAGTCCCACTAGTTTAAATAATTATTTTAATTGAGCTCTACAAGACTCAATATTATTTAATTAATCCAACACTTGAATTAATTTAATTATTTGGACTCTATTAGGTCCACTAGTGTCTAATTAATTCAACACTTGAATTAATTTAATTTAATCCATAATAATGTTTATGAAAATCACAATTTTCAATTACATTATTCACTTGGCCAAATTTTAATTTAGGAACACTTCCATAAATCAAAATTTACATTTCTCTCATAGAAGTCGCACTTCTATTTTTCTTTACGCTTATAAACACATTTATAAGCCGTTCAACATTTTGAACTATTTTCTCCTTTATAGAAGTCATACTTCTAATTTTCTTTACGCTTATAAACTCCTTTATAAGCCGTTCAACACATTGAACTATTTTACTTCTCATCGGGATTTACAAAGCTAGCACTTGTGTGGCCCTCAATGGTTCATTGATACAACTAGCCGTGGGTTCACATCTCCATGTGATTCGGACTAAACATGTCCTTATTCGAGCATACCCCAATTGCTCCATTCTTACTTATCAACTCCTTGATAGTAAAACGTCAGAACTCAAGTCTGATAGTACCCAACCAATCACGTTAAACGCCTAGCAGCATCGCTTACGTGATTCCCTAGGTATCACATGATAGTGCCTGCAAGAACCATTCAATTATGGTTAGCGTACAGTACGGTCCCTTCAACTCATATATCCCGATCGATTCGACAACCATTGGTTCATCGAGAGTTGTCAATGAATCGATACTATGTGTCATGTCGTAGTTGCATCGATGGTGCAATCTATGAAACACCTTTCATAATTACAACCATACTCTGGCCAGAGATTTCGATCTACATACACATGATAACACATAGGATATCCATACCCGAAGGTAAGCGGTGAATCCCCGACTACAATGCATCGACTCCTATGTGTTTCGATAGAACACCCAACCTTGCCACCTGATGACCCCATGAGAGTCGGTAAGCAAGTCAAAGTGTAATTCTAGCACATAGAGTCTCAATGTTGGTCAAATTCGGCGTCAAGTCCAATGGCTCATGGTGAAGAACATGGGAAGGATCTGCAATATACTTCCTGAGCATCGATACGTGAAAAACATTGTGGACTCTATCAAGATCGGGCGGTAGGGCTAATCTGTAGGCTCTGTCACCAACTCTGTCCAAGATCTCAAAAGGACCAATAAATCTCGGACTTAACTTGCCCTTCTTTCCAAATCGCATCACACCCTTGAGAGGTGCAATCTTCAGAAATACATGGTCGCCAACCTCGAACTGCAAAGGTCTACGACGAACATCTGCATAGCTCTTCTGTCTGGACTGAGCAGTCTTCATCCTCTCTCGTATCACAGCAACAACATCAGCCGTCTGCTGGACCAACTCTGGTCCCAACATCTTCCTCTCTCCAACCTCATCCCAAAACAAAGGCGATCTGCACTTCCTGCCATAAAGTGCCTCATACGGTGCCATCCCAATCGACGCCTGGTAGCTATTGTTGTACGTGAACTCCACAAGTGGCAATTTAGAATCCCAGCTACCAGAATAATCAATAGTACAAGCTCTGAGCATATCCTCAAGAATCTGAATGACCCTCTCTGACTGACCGTCGCTCTGAGGGTGATAAGCTGTACTGAACGCTAACCGCAAACCCATAGCTCTGTGCAGACTCTTCCAAAACTCGGAGGTAAACCTGGGGTCACGATAAGACACGATCGACACAGGGACACCGTGAAGTCTAACAATCTCTGCAATATAATCCTCGGCATACTGCTTCATGGAGTACGTCGTCTTGACTGGGAGAAAGTGCGCCGACTTGGTCAATCGATCAATGATGACCCAAATGGAATTATAACCTTTCTGCACTCTGGGAAGACCAGTCACGAAATCCATCGTAATGTGCTCCCACTTCCACTGAGGAATCGGCAATGATAACAATGTCCCAGCAGGTCTCTGGTGCTCAATCTTCACTTGCTGACAAGTAAGGCACTGAGAAATGAACAAAGCAACATCTTTCTTCATACCTGGCCACCAGTAGAGTCGACGAAGATCCTGATACATCTTTGTACTGCCTGGATGAATCGAATAAGGTGCGGTATGAGCCTCTGTCAGAATGTCTCGTCGAATATCATCGCCAATAGGAACACAAATACGGCCTCTGAAAGTCACCAAACCATCACCACTCGAACCAAACTCTGAGTTGCCTCTCTCCTCTGCTCTAGCTCTCAACTCTGTCAACTGAACATCAGTCGACTGCTCTTTACGGATCATGTCCGTCAAAGTAGTCCGAATGACCAACGCTGAAAGGCGAGCAATGGTACCTGGAATAACCAGATCTATCTCCTCTCTCTGCAAATCCATCAACAATGGCCTCTGAATCAAAGAACTCAATGAAGCACTCGACTTGCGACTCAACGCATCTGCCACAACGTTTGCCTTCCCTGGGTGGTAACTGATAGTCACATCATAATCCTTGACAAGCTCTAACCACCTCCTCTGTCGCATGTTGAGCTCTTTCTGCGAAAACAGATACTTCAAACTCTTGTGGTCTGTGAAGATCTCACACTTTTCGCCATACAGATAATGTCTCCAAATCTTCAGGGCGAAAACCACAGCTGCTAGCTCCAAATCATGCGTCGGATAATTCCTCTTATAGTCTTTCAACTGGCGAGAAGCATAGGCAATGACCTTACCTCGCTGCATCAGCACTGCACCAAGGCCTCTCTTTGACGCATCTGTATAGACAACAAAGTCCTCAGAACCACTAGGCAATGAAAGAATAGGAGCTGTCGTCAATCTATCCTTCAACTCCTGAAATGCACTCTGGCAATCGATGGACCACTCGAACTTCACAGTCTTCCTCGTCAGATTGGACAATGGCAGGGCAATCTTGGAAAAATCTGAAATGAAACGACGATAATAACCCGCCAAACCAAGGAAACTGCGTACCTCAGAGACAGTGGTAGGAATAGGCCAATTCTGAATCGCCTCTATCTTCAATAGGATCAACAGCAATGCCATCCCTCGAAACAACATGGCCTAGGAAAGAAATCTGATCCAGCCAAAACTCACACTTCTTCAGCTTGGCAAACAACCTCTTCTCTCGCAACAACTGAAGAACCACTCTGAGATGCTCTGCATGAAGCTCTCTGGTCTTGGAATAGATAAGAATATCATCAATGAAGACAATGACGAAGCTATCCAGATAAGGCTTGAACACACGGTTCATCAGGTCCATGAAGACTGAAGGGGCATTGGTCAAACCAAAAGACATCACAAGAAACTCAAAATGACCATACCTGGTCCTGAAAGCCGTCTTAGGGATATCAGACTCCCTAACCTTCAACTGATAGTAGCCAGACCGAAGATCAATCTTCGAAAAGACAGTGGCACCATGGAGCTGGTCAAATAGGTCGTCAATCCGTGGCAACGGATACTTGTTCTTGACAGTCACTTTGTTGAGCTCCCTGTAGTCGATACACAGCCGCAAGGAACCATCCTTCTTCTTGACAAACAGAACCGGAGCTCCCCAAGGCGAAGAACTCGGACGAATAAAACCCTTGTCTAAAAGATCCTGCAACTGAGTCTTCAACTCCTTCATCTCGGTAGGGGCCATCCTGTACGGAGCCTTAGAGATAGGAACCGTACCTGGAGCTAAATCGATAACGAACTCAACATCTCTGTCCGGCGAAAACCCGGAACATCATCCTCAAACACATCAGCAAACTCCCTCACAACATCAATATCATCTATATTCAACTTAATCAGTCTATCCACATCCACAATAGAAGCAAGAAACCCATCGCAACCTCTACACAGCAATCTCTCAGCCTCAAGACAAGAAATAAAAGGAAGGACCAGCGAAGTACCTGAGCTGGCGAGAACTCCTCCCTGGCCATCATCTGCAAAAGTCACCTTCTTAGCAACACAATCGATAACTGCACGGTAAGTCGAAAGCCAATCCATGCCAAGAATAACATCGAAAGCAACCATAGGAATAACAATCAAATCAGCGAAGACAACTCGCTCCTCAATACGAACAGGGCACGCAAAGACAATCGATGTCGGGCACAAGACATCTCCCGAAGGCAAAACAACACTAAGCTGGAGGGGAAGAACAGAAGGAACTATACCCAACGATCTCAAAAACAAATCAGAC
The DNA here is from genome assembly GCF_022965805.1 of Primulina eburnea. Classification (NCBI taxonomy): domain Eukaryota; kingdom Viridiplantae; phylum Streptophyta; class Magnoliopsida; order Lamiales; family Gesneriaceae; genus Primulina; species Primulina eburnea. Next base: position 38,466,057 of record NC_133103.1, on the reverse strand, counting down.
ATAAAAGAATGAGTAGCACCAGTATCAATCAAAGTAGTAGCTACTCTGCCTGAAATCAAAATAGTACTAGAGATCAATGAAGAATCGTGATTAATACCTTCCTTCGACATCGCAAAGATACGACCCTGCACCTTCCCTTGGCTAGCTCCTCGTGGACAATTTCTGGCAACGTGGCCTGCCGTGCCACAACGATAATAAGTATGAGTGCCAAGTCTGCACTCTCCTCGATGATGCTTGCCACACTTAGGACAAAGTGGCTTCTCGAGATCAACTGGAACTGGTGGTGGTCTAGGACTCGATTCCATCTTGCCCTTGCCCTTGAAACGATCCCTGCCCCTCTGATTAGAACCCTGGCCTCTCTGAACAACAGCTTGATGCCTCTCTTGCCTCTCCCTGGCGATATCCTTCTCATCCTGCTCGGCCAACAAAGCTTTGGACACGATATCCTTGAAAGTAACAGCCTTGGACATGTTGATATCACGAAGAATCTCAGCTCTAAGGGCTCAAATGAAATGAGCGCCTTTATATTTGTCATTGGAAGCAATGTACGGAGCAAATAGACAACCCTCTTTAAACTTCAAAATGTACTCACCAACATCTAAGCTCCCCTGACGAAGCTCCAAGAACTCCGTAACCTTCCTCGCTCGAAGTGCATCGGGGAAATACTTGTCGTAGAACAGGTCAGTGAACTCTGACCACTTCAGTGTCGCAACAGTAACACTGACCTTCGTCGCATTCCACCAAATGCGGGCAGCCTTAACCAACATGAACACTGCACAGCTGATCCTGTCTTTGTCCTCATACTGGAGATGATCGAAGATAGCTTCAAGCGCCTTGACCCACTCGACAGCAACCAAAGGATCGGTGCTACCTGCGAATTCCGGTGGATCCATTCTCTTGAAAGCAGAAAAGACGGCATCAGTGCCAATAGCCTGAGCAACCTGACCTCTCACTTGGCCTCGACCCTGTCCTGCTCCTTGCAATCGGAGCAACTGCTGAATCTGATCGCTATGCACCTTAGCCTGCTCCTTAAGCAACTTGCCGAACTCGTCGACAACTCTCGAGGAAGAACTATCCTCACCCTCTGCCGCCTTACGCTTAGGAGGCATACTCTACAATTGCTCACAAGACACCAATCAATATATAACAATGAATAAATAGATGCAAGAAAACATACCCGGACAGTTGAAAGTAGACGAAGTCATATGCATTGGTCCGAAGAACACCGCTCTGATACCACTAAATGTGACTCCCTGACCCGTAACAATAAAAATAATACAGCGGAAATAAAATTTTCTTTTAAAATATGGAAGGAATTTCAAAAATACATTTCATAAAAATGTTTACAAAATAGCAATACATGATCATTTAAATGACGTAACAAAATACAAAATATCATTCCTATGATCATGCCAAAATCTTCCTTCCAACGGTGCATGCATATGACCCCTATCCACAGTCAACGTCCAGGGCCTCCACTCTGATCTGCATCACATGAATAAACTTAAATGAGAATAAATCTCAGCAAGTGGAACTCTTACATAACAATGATACATAGTATACTCTGTAAAACATGACTTTAAAATCATAAATACCATCAACTCTGAAACATGAATACTGTAGCAATAACTGTAGCAATAGCAATAGATAGCAATACGATGGTATTCTCTTTTCTATGGTTGGATTGATATCAATAGTATCGCTGTCTGTGGTTGCAAATATCCTATCGATATAAATCGATAACTGTGAGGGGATAAAAGCCTATGGTCGATGATCATCTAATTGCATGCAATGCTCTGACTATGATTAATCAATCCAATAAAACATTTGAACTCTGAATATCATTTAAAGCCGTCGTTTCGAAATCTCTATCTTTTGTATTCCCTTTTTAACAATAGTGAGACATACAATGCCTCCAACAGATAATCAATGAAATCAATACATAACAATGGATCAATGGAAGGGAATAACACTTTGAAACCTTTAAAACACAATACATATAATATCATGTGAGCAAAGGGATGAAATTCCACTTACAAACCAATCGAACACCTCAAACTTAGCTCTTGGTCACCACCTACAACAATAATCCATAAATAATACCAATATCAACTCTATATCCACAAATACAAGTCAAATAACCCATTAATCAACTCAAACATCAAGCCCAAGTCAACCCTTAACTCAAAACTTTAATAGAATCGCACCAAAAAGTTACATAAGCTTCCTTATACCACGGAGAACGTCGATCTCAAGTCGGAAATCCAAACAAACCCAAGAATCAAAGGTAGGAAGTGAATGAAATGGTAGAAAACCCTAAGAAAATGAGAGGAAATCGGAAATGAAGGGGAAAGATGAGGATAAGGTATGGCCAACAACTCCAAAAAGCAACTTAAAAACTCGCCCATACCTATACCGCGGGTGCGCTACCACAAGCACCGCGGGTGCGCTATGCCTTCGGCCAACCAAAATAAATCCCATGCACGAACACCGCGGGTGCGGTGCTGCTAATACCGCGGGTGCGGTCCTTGCACTGCCGCGGGTGCGGTGATGCCACGGCCTTACAAAACCAAAATGATGAATAGTACACCGCGGGGGCACTCCTCTAAGAGCGCGGGTGCACTCTTGCTTCGGCAATGAACAGTACACAACCAAATAAAATCAAACCGAAACACTGAAACGAACAACCAACAACATCTAATACCTCATGATAACATTAACCAACAATACTATAGCCCAAAACACAACTCTAAACATCTAAATCACATAACCCAAATAATATACAAAACTTAAATCGTACCGTATACCGGGCTCGGCTATTACATCGACGTGCCCAACGAAGCCTGCAACTCAAAAACTTCAGAACATGATGAACATCATGTTCATAAGATTGCATGTTTGAGCAGTCACACAAAAACAACCATAACTCACTCGTTTCTTATCCAAATATTTCGAATTTACTGTCAAATCAAAGGTATCAAAAAGTTCTACGTTTTATATGTTGAAAGTTTTTCCGAACAATCGGCCGAAAAGTCGCAGTATTTAAAAAGACAGCAAATTTCGAGTTTTCAGATATAAAATCGTTTCAAAACCGATCCAACAAATTTTTGCTCAAATTTTTTACAAAATACATGGATTTTTACGCATAATAAACATGAGAACATATAATATAACAATATTGATGCAGAAACAAAAGATTATACATGCCTTTTGATATTTAAAATTATCGAACCGACGATACCGAAGCGGGAACGGTACGAGGGTTGATCCAGGACGATCGTTGAACGATTTTCTTGAAGAAAAGTGACGAAAACTTGCTGAAAAATTACAGAGGATAGGGGCGGCTGCTAGAACTCCAAGAACCATAGGTTTTTGCTCTAAAAAAGAATCTGAATTGATGGAATAAAATGTGTGTGTGTGATGTCGTGTGAGAGTGTGTGTGTGAAGTGTGTGCGTGTGTTAGGAAATAAATTAGTGAAAGGATTTTCTAATTACTCAATTAACAATGCTAATTAAAGTGCTAATATTAATAAAAAAATTTAATTCCCACTACTAAGCAAAGTCCACTAATTTAAAATAATATGCACATTTGCTAAATTTTAAAAGTTTTAAATCCTAAAATCACCAAATAAATAAATTAGGTTTTGAAAATGCTAAAAACCCAATAAATCATTTAAAATGCCCTAAACCCAACTTAAAATAAAATACCACATTTTAAAATTGCCAAAATTGTCGTCGGTCTCTTTTCCTCGATCCCGCATCGAATAATCGCATGAAACATGAAACTAAAGAAAAAATTTTAACATGCATCACATAAACATAAATAATTTAAATAATTAAATTAAATGGATCATGCATCGCTATAAATCATTTTAAACTTGATTAAATAAGTTAACAATTAAATAAATACATGAGATTTATGTGTATTGATTTTGGGCTCTACATTTTATCAGTCATAGGCTTGTTTAAGGGTTTTTTTTTCCCTATTGTTGGTTTTTTCAAAACCGTCTGCCAAGTTGGATCCTTGTAAAAATTCTCTTGTTGGAAAATTTGGCAAAGAATTAGATTTTCCAGAAATATGTATAATGTCAAAATCAAAGCATGCTAAATAGCTTGTCATCTAACAAAAAATTTTTTAGATGCTATAATTTTTACATCTTTTAAAAAAATATCTTTTGCTGATTTGCAATCAACTCGTAATAGAAATTTTTTATTTAAAAGATCACTTTCAAATTTAGTGATACATTTAACAATAGAAAGAATTTCTTTTTTAATTGTGGAATAATTCTTTTGAGTATTATTCTATATTCCTGATGTATATCTAACAAGAATATCTTTAGATTCATTATTAATTTTTTAAAAAATATTCCTGCATATCCAATTTCAGATGCGTATGTTTCAACTAATTCGAATGCTTCGGGATTAGCAATAGCTAAACAAGGAAGTTATTTAACTGGCTCTTTTATTTTTGTATTACTAAAATATGACTATTAGTTCATGGTTGGAGATTTTTCTTCAACCTTTGAAATAATAATTTACAGTCTTGAACGCGATCTTTATAAAAATCTCTTATATAATTAAAACTACCAAGAAATCTTTGTAATTGATTTAAATCAGTTATTTTATCTGGAAATTTATCAGCAAAAATAATTGTTCTTTCAATAGGAATCATTATTCCATTTTCAATATAATATCCTAAGAATTCTATCTTAATTTTGAAAAGTTTTACTTTTTTATTATTTACTGCTAAACCTGCTCTTTTAGTGGCTTGGATAAATATATTAAGATGTTTAAAATACTGATCAATATTATCTGAATAAATAAGAACATCATGTATATAAATTATGATATAATCTATATATGGATTATAAATTTCATTCATAATATTTGGAAACTTCATTGGAGCATTTTTTAATCCAAATGCATAACATTCCATTCATAATGCCCAAATGGAACGGTAAAAGCTGTTTTATATTTATCTTCTTTTTTTAGAAGAATTTGATAAAAACCTGATTTTAAATCAAAGGAAGAAAATATTTTCTTTTAAATAGTATATTTAATAAATCTCTTTTATTTTGTAATAAATGTTTTATCTCTTTTAATGCTTTATTAAGCGGTTTATAATTAATAACAAGTTTAGGTGCCCCTCTTTCTATTTCAACAGCATTTTCTACATAAAATGCTAGGCAAATCCAATGACTATTACTTGGTCTAATTAATTCTTTTTAAGAAGAATATCTATTTCTTCTTTACAATATTTTAAAAGTCTTATCATCAGTAAAATCAGTGTGGCCCCATTGCATAAAATCATCATGGCCCCATTGCAATTGGTCTTGCTTTGGCAGGAATCTTATCCTTAGTAAAATCATTTATATAAGGAAGACTTGATTCTTTTTTTTGTTCCAAAAAACATTAGAAACCTATGCACATATCTTTTTAGATATGTTTTCTGAAATAATTTTATTTTTTGTTGAATTTTTTCTTTAATTTTTTTAAAAATAATTTCATCTTTTAATGAAATAACAAAATTTTATTTATTAGTTACTATTTTTTTTGTAAAATATTAATAAATTTTGATACTGGTATTGTTATGAATGGAAAAAACAAAAAATTTCCTTTAATATTAGTATATAACTTTTTCATTAATTTTATTAATGAGAAACAACATTTGAAAAAAAATGTGTTCCTAATATAACATGAGTAGATATTGTAGGATCGAGTGCTTACCGCTTTACCAAAAGCTATAGCTAGTGGTAATGGTACAACTCAAATCTTTTAAACCGCACAGCAGCACAAGCACCATGGTTCGATCGCTCTACCAAGCAAGGACAATTATTGCACCCAACAATCTCCCTCCCAATAATTACACTCCTTGCAATCAATGGGAATCGAACCCATGACCTTGGCTCTGATACCAATTGTAGGATCGAGTGCTTACCGCTTTACCAAAAGCTATAGCTAGTGGTAATGGTGCAACTCAAATCTTTTAAACCACACAGCAGCACAAGCACCATGGTTCGATCGCTCTACCAAGCAAGGACAATTATTGCACCCAACAGATATATTTTAATGAGAACAAAAGTAATATTTAAACAAACTCTTGAATTACATATTGCTATATCAAACAATTTATAATTAACTATAAGTGGGGCTTATCAGCAGCTGTTATGAATTGAGTAGTTTTTTTATAATATTTAGAAGGAACAATTCCTTCATTAATACAATTTACATCAGCTTATGTATCAAGGAGTGCTTCTATAGTAATTTTAATTTTTTTTATTAATAATAAGTGTTACTTTTGAGTACCACTTTTGGGAAATAATTTGATCAATTTTATTGATCTTTATCATTTGATTTATTTCATTATCTTCTTTAGATAAATTATGTTCTTCTTCTTCTTCTTCTTCATCTTCAGGAGTAAACTTTTTTCCCAAATATGATTATTATAAATAGTAAGAGTATTTACTCTTTCTTTTAAATGTTTTATTTCATATTTTATCTGATCTATTTCTCCTTATAATTCAGATATAATAGGTTCTCTTTGTTTTTGTTTTTGTTTTTCTAATATTTTATAATATGAATATAATTCATGTTCTTGTACAGTATTTTGTACAAGTTTAGTAGGCTTTTGATTCGCCATATTCAAATAATGTTCTATAGCTTTTCTTTTTTATATAGGCTCTTTTATTTGATATATAAGATCTAAAATGAAGGTTTCTTCATTTGATATAACATTTATTTCTAATTTCATACAATTTACGAGAAAAGTATCACAATCACAATCTGAATCACAAATTTTATTTTCTGATATTTCCGAATCATTATCTGAATCACTATTAAAATCTATAGATAATTCATAATCAATAATATTGATATAAAAGTTTTTTTGTTTTAAATTTTCTTCTTTATTTAGAAGAATATATATTAATGATTCTTTTAAATCATTGTCTATATTAAGATTATTAATATTTTTCTTGACATAACACTTATTAGCCTTATGTCCTATTTTTCTACATTTCCAACATACTGGAACTTTATTTTGCTTATTTTTTGTAGTCTGTTTAGACATTTTTTTGGAATATTTTTTAGATTTATTTTTATCTATAGAATAATATTTTTTTTTCTTTTTAAAAGGAAATATTTTTCTTTTCTTATCACTTTTAGGATATTGTATTGGTTGTAAAACTATTTGTTCACAAAAAGCACCTGTAATATTATGATTTTCTTCTTTTTGCATATCAAGTTGTCTTTTTAACTTGATATCACTGCAAAGAGTTATTCAATATACAGTTATTTCTGCAGATAAATCATCATAATGAGTAAAATCCAATCTATAAAGTTTGTTGAAGATTTAGATTTTAATCTATTTTTAACTATTTCAGCAAAAAGAACAGGAATTCCTGAAATAAATTTTTCTTTCAAAAAATTTGCATTGCAATCAATTCTAGTTAAAAAAAAATTCATAAAAACATCTTTATACCATCTGAATTCAAATAATGTTGGACCTCTCAAATTCATTAATTGCTCTTGAGATCTATCTAATTGAAGCTCATTAGCTCCAATAAAATTAGATAATATAGTATAAATAAGTGTATTTACAGCATCTGATTCTTCTCTACCATTAAGATCAATTATGGAAGAATTAAGAATTTTATTCTTTGTTTCTTTTGATAGATAAAAATTTCACCAACCTTGAAATTGACCAGTAAAACCAGTAATAATGGCTTGAGCAATTTGCCTATCATTTTTACGTTTTATTTTAGCGGCATAAAATTATATTAACATCTGTTTAATAGCAGTTGTTATCTGATATTTTGATTTTCCATCTATTTTCCATTCATTACTGGCTTCCCTATTAAATTGAACGTATTCTTTCTTCTCTTTAATTTTAAGATCAATTGATGTTGTCTTTTTATAAAAAGATTTTACAATTGAAACTTTATGCATTTTATTAATTTTCATTTCTTCATCAAAAGGGCTTGAAAAGTTTTCAAGTTGTTCAGTTTTGGTTATTACCGAAATAGAACATTTTTCTTTTATATTAATTTTTTGTAATATGTCTATTAGACCTTCCATGAAACCTTCATCTTTTTTAGAACTTAAAAGAAATTTTTCTTTTTTAAGATTAGGAGGGGGTGTTATCATTAAAGTTTTTGAACATTCTCCACCAGAAGTTTCTTGTTTAGATTTTGATAAAATTTCTTCTATCGTAGTAGTTCGATTTTTTAAAGAATGTAAAGTAAGATCAGTAAAATTATTTTGCTAAATTATATGGTCAAAATTACTATTTCCTAAGTCAGATTTTATAGGGGCATCATAAATTTCTTTATTACCCTTTTTAATTTGTAAAGTAGGAAAATGAGGATGAACTTCTAATGATTCTTCTCCAGTTTCATTGACATATAATTTATATGTTGATAGTATTTATAAAAGACTCATCTGAAAAAATTTGGAAATTTCTTATTTCTTGGGAAGTATAACTTCTCCATCCATTTTAAAAAATCTAAATTTGACTTAGTTTCTTCTACTCATTTTTTATATCTTAAAGATATATAGATTATTGTTTAGGTTTTAAACAACTTAAAAACCATTTTTTCTTGTTTTGATTTTTAATTTTATTTAAATTTTTTTGATTAAGAATGTCATCACTAATGACCATAACATTATAACCCATATCAGAAAAAGTAGGAGAATTAGAAGTTCTATTATTAACAGAATAACTTCTTTGAAATCTAGAATTACTAGATTCCGGAAGATCAACCTTATATTCTGGTTGATAAATATTTGCATTGGTTTTTTGAGTACCAGATATACTTTTTTTTTTAAAATCATATATAGAAGAGGGAGAATTTCTACTTTCTTCAGATAATTTAATACGTAGATGTCTTTGAGATGAGAATTTTATTTCAACGTCACTATCTACATATTGAAGAATATTGCAGTGTCCAAATTCAGTACACGTATAACACATGCATTTATTTATTAGTAAAGCATTTATTTAAGTTAAATTGAGTTTTAGCCATGCATGATTTATTTGAATGCATTGTTTTTAATTGTTTATGTGATGCACGTTAAAATGTTTTTCGAGTTTCTTGTTAAGGCGATTATTCGAGGTGGGATCGAGGAAAAGACCGGTGATGATTTTTAGCAATTTAAAATGTAATATTTTATTTTAAGTTAAGGATGGGACATTTTAAATAATTTATTAAGTTTTTAGTATTTTAAAAGCCTTATTTATGTATTTAGTAATTTAAGAGTTTAGAACTTTTAAAATTAGTGTGTAATTATTTTAATTGAGGAGTTTGATTAAAGTAGTGTGTATTAACCTTTAATTAGTATTTTAATTAGTTAATTTAGCGCTAATTTCTCCTAATAAAAAACCCACACACACGTTACACACACTCACACATACTTACACGTTTTACGCACACTAAAACACACAACACACCCTACACATCTTATTTTCAGATTTTTAAAAGAGAGAAAAACCTAGGGTTCTTTAATTTTCAACAGCCGCCCCTACCCCCCTGACTTTCCAGCGTATTTTCGTGTGTTTTCTTCAAAGATTTTAGCACCACGATCGTCCCGGATCAACCTCACATCTCTCCCCGCTTCGGTATCGTCATTATGGTATTTCAAATTATCAAAAGGCACGTATAATCTGTTATTTCTGCATCGATCTTGTCATATTATGTGTCGTATTATTTTTATGCGTAAAAATTTATGTGTGACGTTCGTCCTTTGAGCAGAAAATGGTTTGGATGAGTTTTGAGATAAGTTTTAGATATGAAAACTCGTTTTTGCTGTCTCTTTTAAATACTGTGATTTTCGGTCATGATTTTGAGAAAACGTTCAACACAAAAATTGTAGAACATTTTGATACCTTCGATTTGATATAAAATTCGAAGTATTTGGATAAAACTTGAGTGAGTTATGGTGATTTTCATGGGACTGCTCAAACTGCGTTTTCTGAAAATGTGTAATTGATGCGTTCTTGAAGTTTTATTGTTGCGTGCTTCGTTGGGAATCGACGGGTGATCGCCGCTGTGTTTAGGAATATGGAGTATGAGTTTGGGGTGAGTTTTGATGCTTCGTTCCGTGTCGATAGTTGTTGGTTGCATTAGAAATTGTAGGAATCAATTGGTGTCAAAATTTGAGTTTACGAATTGGTTGCTTGTTTGGCGTACGTCGTCATTTGGGACGTTTGTGGAGTCGAGTCAGTGACTTAGTGTCCTAGGGTGAGGCTCGAGGTGTTGTCACTGTCGGTGTAATCGAAATTGGAGAGTTTAAGTTTCAGAGTCGCGAAGTTCAGTACCCTCGATGCCCGAGCGGTAATTTCTTAACGCCTGAGCGCCACACATTCTATCGAGAGTTTTTATTTTTAAGCTTGGCGTCCGAGCGGTAATGTTTTACAGCCCGAGCGCCACTCTTTCTGTCCAAAAATTTGGTTTCCCCTTCTTTTCAAATTCAAATGGTGAGTTCATATCTTTTATGGTTGGGAAATGTTCACACGTCATTTTAGAGATTGTTCGGTGTTCGATGTCATGGGTTAGTACCATGATTTAACGAGGTCAAGTCACGAGTGATCTAGAATATCATAAGCTATCTATTTAATTCGGTGGTGAGCAAGAATACCTACGTCTAAGTATGCAAGTTAAGTGTTGAAATTCATGTTAGTATGTACAGCAGCGGCCCCAAATGATATCAAATGAATCCTTTAACACCAAGTAAGTATGTTGACGTGCAAGAAATTATTTTAAGTTTTTGAGGTATGCTAAATGTCTTGTGACCAAATTATGTTTAGGATTGAAAAGCGTTAAATTATGAACGTGGACCAATCCACTCGTTAAATTATGAACGTGTTTAGATCGAGATTGGAAAGCGTTAAATTATGAACGGGGACCAATCAACCCGTTAAATTATGAACGGGGATCTCATGTATGTGGCAGTGGATTCGTCCCTGTCAGCCCAGTACTGTGGTTAGTCTGATCAGGCGATTATGTTATGGGTCACTTGCTTTGTAACATATCTCTACGCAAAATGACGAATTTATGTATGTTCAAGTATGCAAGAATGTTTAAGAAAAGTTTATGTTGATGGCACGTCTAAGTATGTATGTATGTATGTTCAAGTTTAGTGCAAGTTCAAGTTTCAAGTATATATGTCCTATTTTAAAGTTGCATGTGATCTTATTATGTATTATTCGTTACTTCCATTTTATACGTGTTGAGTATTTAGACTCACTAGACTTGTTCGATGCAGGTGAGGATGTTTATGAGGAGGCTGGAGGTGTGGGCCAAAGAGCAGGCTTGGACTGAGCGAGAGGCTAAACCCGAGGACCGCCCAAGTTTTAAGCTTTTATGAAAATGTTCAAATACTTTTGTCAAACTTTATTTTCAGATATTTTGTTGCAACAACTTTTGAGACCTACAGTTTATTTTATCGAATTTTTAAGGTTCACGAATTATTTAAGAAAATTTTTAATTTTTCCGCAAACTTTGAGTAGCAAAAGTACGGTACGTTACAGTTGGTATCATAGTCGTGTTCTTGTAAAGGGTTATGCCTACTGCTAGGCGCAAGAAGCTCACGAAGGCACACCTCAAGTCTGTAAGTTTTAAAGTTTTGAGTTATGTTATGTACTAAGCATTAAGCCATGATTTCAGCATGTCTATATTTTAAGTTCAATTTACGTGCATCTTTTTTATTGATATCATGTTCATACATCTGGGATTTACGTGTTGGGTAAATTGTTGGAACAATATGCCTCCTAGAAGTCTAATTAACCGCGAAGCTAGAGAAGAGGGCCAAGAGCCTCGAGATGAGGAGAGGGCCAATCCCCCACCTCCACCGCCAGATATGCAGGCACAGATGCTTGCAGGCATGACTCAGTTCTTCGTACAGTTTGCTAGGAACCAGGCTGCGGAAAATACAGAAGCGAGGCCTTGACCAGAAGCAGTATACGAGAGGTTCAAACGGATGAGCCCAAAGGAGTTCTCGGGGACCACTGACCCGATGTTAGCTGAGGGATGGATTAAATTCATCGAGGTGATTTTTGCCTTTATGGAGTTGCAAGATGCAGATAGGGTTAGGTGTGCCACATTCCTACTGACTGGGGACGCCAGACTGTTGTGGGAGAGCACGTCAGTGGCAGCGAACTTGCAGACCCTCTCTTGGGATGGTTTTAAAAAGATATTTTACTCCAAGTACAACACTGAAGAATTACGATCCAGATTGACAAGAGAGTTTATGTCGCTGCGGCAGGGAGACAGCAGCGTGGCAGACTTTGTCAGGAAGTTTGAGAGGCTGTGTCACTTTGTACCCCTGATAGCTAATGATGCCCAGAGCAAGCTGAGGCATTTCATGGATGGATTGTGGCCGATCTTGCGCCGTGACGTCCGATTTGCTGGTCCTAGTACCTACACGGTTGCCATGTCAAGAGCTTTGGCGGCAGAACAAGATCAGAGAGATATTGAGGCAGACAGGCAGGGCAAGAGGCCCTATCAGGCTCCAGCGTAGCAACAGCAACAACGACCTCAGTTTGAGAGGTCGTTTCATGGGCCGCCAGGGAAGAAACCATATCAGGGACCGCCAAAGGGCAAGGGTACAATTCAGCAGCAAGGGGCTCCTTAGAAGCCAGTTGTTTTCCCGGTATGCCCTAAGTGCAACCGCTAGCATCCGGGGCAGTGCCTATATGGGTCAGGCAAGTGTTTTAAATGTGGAGCTACTGACCACATGCTAAAAGAGTGCCCACAGTGGAAGCAGCCAACTCAGGGCAGAGTGTTCGCCATGCATGCACAAGAGGCGAACCCAGACACGACTTTACTGACCGGTAAACTTTTCTACCTAAGCTCAATGTTATTTTTGCCTTGCATGTTTTGGAATTTTTATTTGGGATTATTAGGGTGCTAGTAATATTTTGAGTGATTTGGGATAGTAATTTTCTGCTATGTTTGATGTTCATGTTAGAATTTTTGGGATATAAGTTTGTGTTGTGCTAATGTCTCTCAAGAAATATTTTCATTAAGAGAATAACCACTCAGGTGCCACCCATTCTTTCTTATCACAGACGTTCGCTAGTCACTTGGATATCAAGACAATTGGTCTCGACGTGAATTACTCAGTCACAGTCCCATCAGGGGAAGAATTATCAGCTACTAGTGTGGTCAGGGACATTGATCTGGAATTACACGACCACATAGTGTATGCCGACTTGATTGTCTTGCCGATGCCAGAATTCGACATTATTTTATGAATGGAATGGCTGACGAAGAATAGATAGATCTTCGATCATGGTATCACCAGCTGAAAGTGAAAGACGCAGACGTTCACAAGACAGTCTTCAGGACTAGGTATGGGCATTACGAGTTCTTGGTGATGCCATTCGGACTGATGAATGCTCCAGCAATTTTCATTGACTTGATGAACCAAGTATTTCAGCCCTACTTAGATCAGTTCGTCATATTGTTTATTGACGATATTCTTATTTACTCGAAGAGCCATGAGGAGCACAGTCAGCACTTGAAGACAGTTTGGCAGACCTTGCAAAGTCGCAAGTTATTTGCTAAGTTCAGTAAGTGGGAGTTTTGGTTGGAGAATGTGGCGTTTTTGGGTAAATAATATCTAGCAGTTGAGCCGAAGAATACATCAATAATCCGCAGTTTTCTGGGTTTAGCCGGTTACTACCGTAAGTTCATTCAGGGGTTTTCGTCCATAGCAGTGCCACTCACTTCACTGACCAAGAAGAATGCTAAGTTCGTGTGGAGTGGCGAGTGTCAGAAGAGCTTCGATACTTTGAAGCAAGCTCTTATTTCAGCGCCAGTGTTTAGCCATGCTGACAGGGCAAGGTGATTTTGTGTTATACACCGATGCATCTAAGCTCGGGTTAGGCGCAGTGTTGATGCAGCAGGGTCGGGTTATAGCATATGCCTCCAGGCAGTTGAAGGTGCACGAGAAGAATTACCCGACGCATGACTTAGAATTAGCCGCCGTTGTCTTTGCATTGAAAATTTGGAGACATTACTTGTACGGCGAGAAATGTCAGATATTTACCAATCACAAGAGTCTCAAGTATTTCTTCACGCAGAAGGAACTGAACATGAGACATAGATGGTTGTTAGAATTGGTGAAAGACTACAACTGCGAGATTAGCTACCATTCGGGAAATGCTAATGTCGTCGCAGACGCCTTGAGCAGGAAAGTGGCAGTTGTAGCACAGTTGTCAGCACAGAGACCTCTTCAGTCTTAGATTCAGAGGTTTGATTTATAAGTTTATCGCAAGGGCAGAGCTCCAAGGCTGTCTAATCTGACAGTCCAATCTTCCTTGCTAGACCGTATTCGTCCGGGCCAGCCTTCAGACGAGCAGTTGCAGAAGTGGAGGCTGAAGGATGAAGCCAAGGGTAGTGTACTCTATACAGTGTCAGATGGTATTGTGAGATACAAGGGTAGAATGTGGGTGCCTAGTGTTGATTCGATCAGAGAGAATATTCTGACAGAGGCACACGCATCTCCGTATTCTATTCACCCAGGAGGTACCAAGATGTACAAGGACCTACAGAGTTTGTATTGGTGGTCAGGAATGAAGAGAAACATCCGCAGATTTGTGTATGAATGCCTCACTTGTCAGCAGGTGAAGGCAGAGCATCAGAGGCCAGCATGATTGGTTAAGCCACTCCCCATCCCAGAGTGGAAATGGGAGAACGTTACAATGGACTTTGTGGTTGGTTTGCCAAGGTCAGTCAGGGGATCCAATTCTATTTGGGTTATAGTGAATCGACTCACTAAGTCAGCGCATTTCTAGCCGGTGAAGACGACTTTCTCCGTGACGCAGTATGCGGAGCTCTATATCAAGGAGATAGATCGGTTGCATGGGATCCCAATTTCAATAGTGTCCAACATGGACCCGAGGTTTACATCGTCCTTTTGGAAGAGCTTACATGCAGCCATGGGGACGAAATTGCTTTTCAGTACAGCTTTTCACCCGTAGACAGATGGCCAGTCTGAGCGAGTGATTCAGGTTTTGTAGGATTTATTGCGAGCCTATATGATCGATTTCCAAGGGACTTGGGAATCGAATTTACCTCTAGTGGAGTTTACCTACAACAACAGTTTTCAATCATCTATAGGTATGGCTCCCTATGAGGCGTTATATGGAAGGAAGTGCAGATCACCAATTCATTGGGATGAAGTTGGTGAAAGAGCAGAACTTGGTCCGGAGATACTTCAACAAACTGCAGATGTGGTGGTCAAAATTGGAGACAGAATGAAGACCGCCCAGAGTCGCCAAAAGATCTATGCTGATAAGAGAAGGAGAGATCTAGAGTTTGCCGTTGGTGATCACGTTTTTGTCAAGATAGCACCTATGAAAGGTGTTATGAGATTCGGAAGAGAGGCAAGCTCAGTCCGAGGTTTATTTGACCGTTTGAGATCGTTTACAGAGTTGGGACACTAGCTTATCGTGTTTCCCT
Organism: Primulina eburnea; assembly: GCF_022965805.1. NCBI lineage: Eukaryota > Viridiplantae > Streptophyta > Magnoliopsida > Lamiales > Gesneriaceae > Primulina > Primulina eburnea. The sequence continues at coordinate 38,450,593 of NC_133103.1, read as the reverse complement.
TCCGCCGAATCTGGCCGGGGTACAGAATGTGTTCCACGTCTCGATGTTGAGGAAATATCTAGCCAACCCTTCGCATGTTCTGAGTTACGAGCCATTGCAGTTGGCTCCAGACCTGTCATATGAGGAAAGACCCGTCGAAATCCTAGACAGACAGGAGCGGAGACTTCAGAACAGAGTGACCAAGTTGGTCAAAGTCCGATGGCTAAACCAATCCATGGAGGAAGCCACTTGGGAGGCAGAAGCAGATATGAGGATTCGCTACCCGGAGTTGTTCGGTAAGACTTAATTTCGAGGACAAAATTTTTATAAGTGGGGGAGTAACTGTAGTGCCCAAATTCAGTACACGTATAACCCATGCATTTACTTAATTAGTAAAGCATTTATTTAAGTTAAATTGAGTTTTAGCCACGCATGATTTATTTGAATGCATTGTTTTTAATTATTTATGTTTATGTGATGCATGTTAAAATGTTTTTCGAGTTTCTTGTTCAGGCGATTATTCGAGGCGGGATCGAGGAAAAGACCGGTGACGATTTTTAGCAATTTAAAATGTGGTATTTTATTTTAAGTTAAGGATGATGCATTTTAAATAATTTATTAAGTTTTTAGTATTTTAAAATCTTTATTTATGTATTTAGTAATTTAAGAGTTTAGAACTTTTAAAATTAGTGTATAATAATTTTAATTGAGGAGTTTGATTAAATTAGTGTGTGTTAAGCTTTAATTAGTATTTTAATTAGTTAATTTAGCACTAATTTCTCCTAATTAAAAATACACAAACACGTTACACACACTTACACGTTTTTAAACACTAAAACACACAACACACCCTACACATCTTATTTTCAGATTTTTAAAAGAGAGAAAAACCTAAGGTTCTTTCATTTTCAGCAGCCGCCCCTACCCCTCTGACTTTCCAGCGTATTTTCGTGTGTTTTCTTCAAATATTTTAGCACCACGATCGTCCCGGATCAACCTCACATCTCTCCCCTCTTCGGTATCGTCGTTACAGTATTTCAAATTATCAAAAGGCACGTATAATCTATTATTTCTGCATCGATCTCGTCATATTATGTGTCGTGTTATTTTTATGCGTAAAAATTTATGTGTGACGTTCGTTGTTTGAGCAGGAAATAGTTTGGACGAGTTTTGAGATAACTTTTAGATCCGAAAACTCGTTTTTGTTGTCGCTTTTAAATACTGTGATTTTTCGGTCATGATTCTGAGAAAACTTTCAACACAAAAATTGTAGAACTTTTCGATACCTTCGATTTGATATAAAATTCGAAGTATTTGGATAAACATTGAGTGAGTTATGGTGATATTCATGGGACTGCTCAAACTGCGTTTTCTGAAAATGTGTTATTGATGCGTTCTTGAAGTTTTATTGTTGCAGGCTTTGTTGGGGATCGACGGGTGATCGCTGCTGTGTTTAGGAATATGGAGTATGAGTTTGGGGTGATTATGGATGCTTCGTTCCGTGTCGATAGTCGTTGGTTGCATTAGAAATTGTAGGAATCAATTGGTGTCAAAATTTGAATCTACGAATTGGTTGCTTGTTTGGCGTACGTTATCGTTTGGGACGTTTGTGGAGTCGAGTCAGCGCCATAGTGTCCTAGGGTGAGTCTCGAGGTGTTGTCACTGTCGGTGTAATCGAAATTGGATAGTTTAAGTTTCAGAGTCGCGAAGTTCAATACCCTCGGCGTCCGAGTGATAATTTCTTACCGCCCGAGCGCCACACATTCTGTCGAGAGTTTTTATTTTTAAGCTCGGCGCCCGAGCGGTAATGTTTTACAGCCCGATCGGCACTCCTTCTATCCAAAAATTTTGTTTCCCCTTCTTTTCAAATTCAAATGGTGAGTTCATGTCTTTTATGGTTGGGAAATGTTCACACGTCATTTTAGAGATTGTTCGGGATTCGATGTCATGGGTTAGTACGACAATTTAACGAGGTCAAGTCCCGAGTGAGCTAGAATGTCATAAGCTATCTATCTAATTCGGTGGTGAGCAAGAATACCTACGTCTAAGTATGCAAGTTAAACGTTGAAATTCATGTTAGTATGTGCAGCAGCGGCCCCAAATGAAATCCAACGAATCCCTCAACACCAAGTAAGTATGTTGACGTGCAAGAAAACATTTTAAGTTTTAGAGGTATGCTAAATGTCTTGTGACCAAATTATGTTTAGGATTGGAAAGCGTTAAATTATGAACGTGGACCAGTCCGCCCGTTAAATTATGAACGGGGATCTCATGTATGTGGCAGTGGATTCGTCCATGTCAGCCCAGTACTGTGGTTAGTCTGATCAGGCGATTATGTTATGGGTCACTTGCTTTGAAACATATCTCTACACAAAATGATGAAGTTATGTATGTTCAAGTATGCAAGCATGTTTAAGAAAAGTTTATGTTGATTACACGTCTAAGTATGTATGTATGTATGTTCAAGTTTAGTGCAAGTTCAAGTTCCAAGTATGTATGTCCTATTTTAAAGTTGCATGTGATCTTATTATGTATTATTCGTTATTTCCAGTTTATACGTGTTGAGTCTTTAGACTCACTAGACTTGATCGATGCAGGTAAGGATGTTTATGAGGAGGCTGGAGGTGGGGACCAAGGAGCAGGCTTGGACTGAGCGGGAGGCTAAACCCCAGGACCGTCCAAGTTTTAAGCTTTTATGAAAATGTTCAAATACTTTTGTCAAACTTTAATTTCTGATCTTTTGTTGCAACAACTTTTGAGACGTAAAGTTTATTTTATCGAATTTTGAAGGTTCGCGAATTATTTAAGAAATTTTTTAATTTTTCCGCAAACTTTGAGTAGCAAAAGTACGGTACATTACAAATACTTTCTAATTTTATATTATCTTCTTTAAGAGAAGGAGTAATATTCTCCATTTTTCAGATTTCTGGAAGAGTGACTTGACTCCAATTAATTGTTTTGGGAATCATGATATTATTTTTATTAATATCAGTTATAAAAAAGAGTCGTTTGTCCTCTTTTTGAGCTAATTTGATTAGCATTAATTCTAAAATTAGAAATTGTTGAGTCCATTACTTTATAACAAATTCTATGTAATAGAGCAACATTTTTTGTTCCATCAATCATATCAAAACCCCTAGTCTTTATATTCAAAGTGAGTGCTTTATAATATTTGAATCAAAAGAGAAATAGAGAAATTAGGGAAGCAACTAAAATGTATTGGTTTTTCACATAATGAAGTGTAGTGCCCAAAAATTCAGTACACGTATAACCTATGCATTTATTTAATTATTAGATCAATTATTTACTTTTAAATGAGTTTTGGTCATGCATAATTTATTTAAATGCATTATTTTAAATTATTTACGTTTATGGGATGCACGTTAAAATGTCTTTCGAGTTTCATGTTTCAGGCGATTATTCGAGGCGGGATTGAGGAAAAGACCCGGGGACGATTTTTGGCAATTTAAAAGAAGGTATTTTATTTTAAGTTGAGAGTGGAGGTATTTTAAATAATTTAGTGAGTTTTAGCATTTTTGAGCCTAAATATTTAATTAGTAATTTTAAGACCTTTAAACTTTCAAAGTCTAGTTTGGTGTGTTATATTTTAATTAAAGAGTTTTATTTAAAAGTTAAGAGTGAGTTAATGTTTTGATTAGTAGACTACTATTTTAATTAAACAAAAGTTAGTCTCCTAATTTATTTAATACACACGCACACACACAAACCCACTTTTACACACACCTGTAACACGCCTAAACACACACACACACTCTAGCATTCAAGTTTTATTATTATTTTTGAGAGAGAAGTTAGGGTTCTTGAGAGCATAGGTAGCCGCCCCCTTCCCCCATCATTTCCAGCAATTTCGTTGCATTTTATTCAAGAAAAACGGTGCCACGTTCGTCCCGGATCAAGCCTCTCTCCATCTCCGCTTCGGTGTCGTCGTACGGTATTTTTAAATATCAAAAGGCACGTATATTCTGTTCTTTCTGCATCGATCTTGTCATAGTATGCGTTGTGTATTTTTATGCGTGAAAATTCATGTATGACGTTCGTCGTTTGAGCGAAAATTGATTTGAATGCGTTTGAAATACTTTTTAGATCTGAAATCTCGTAACTTGCTGTTATTCTCGAAACTGCGATTTTTTCGTCGAGAATTTGAGAAAACTTTCAACTACAAAATTGTAGAACTTTTCGATACCTTCGTTTTGATATAAAATTCGAGATTTTTGGATGAATATTGAGTGAGTTATGGCGTTTTTCGTGGGACTGCTCAAACTGCGACTTTTACGATAATTGTGTTCTCGAAGTTTATTTGTTGCAGGCTTCGTTGGAGATCGACGGACGATCGTTGTTGCACCTAGGTATGATTATTATGTTGTTGGGTCGATATGTGGTATGTCGGTTAGTGTCGATAGGCACTCGAATGCAGTAGAATTCGTAGGAAAGAAATTAGTGTCGATTGTCACGTTTTTGAAATTGTATGCGTCGTAAGATGAACTTCGTGGCTTGAGATGTTGTACGAAATTGGTTTTATGTTATGGTATGCTAGGATGGGTCTCGGGGTGTCGGTTCATAGTTCGTGCAACCGGGTCTAGAAAGTTAAGCAAAGCATGTACAAGAATTTTCGTAAGTTCGCGATCACAGAGCCTGCACGGACCCTTACACGGACCCTGGCACGGGGTCCGTGCCTTTGTTCTTCCGGAGTGCCCTTTTTCCAGAGTCTGCACGGACCCTGGCACGGACCCTGGCACGGGGTCCGTGTCCACCCTTTTTCATGGAGTCTTTCACCCGAGTCTACACGGACCCCTACACGGAGGTAGGCACGGGGTCCGTGTCCCTTCTTCTTTCCGAGTGTCACTGCACCGCACCTAGACGGACCTGTACACGGACCCGGGGTAGGGGTCCGTGTACTCACTGCTTTGAAAGAATTGTAAGTATATTTTGGGAATTGACGTCATGGTTTAGTGCAAGGATTTTCAAGGTCGTGTTATGGGAAATGTTAGAACGTCCTAAGAATTGATTTGGACTTGAGAGTAAGTATGATTCCTACGTTTAAGTTATGCAAATTCATGTTAGTTGGTGCAGCAACGGCCCCGATCGAGGTCCAACGAATCCCTCAACGCCAAGTAAGTATGTTGACGTGCAAAGAAAATATGTCAAGTTTTTGAGGTATGCTAAATGTCTTGTGACCAAATTATGTTAGGATTGGAAAGCGTTAAATTATGAACGGGGACCAATCCGCCCGTTAAATTATGAACGGGTTAGATCATTGTTGGAAAGCGTTAAATTATGAACGGGGACCAACCAGCCCGTTAAATTATGAACGGGGATCTTATGTATGTGGCAGTGGATATGTCTCTGTCAGCCCAGTATTGTGGTGTGTCTGATCAGGCGTTTATTATGTTATGGGTCACTTGCTTTGAAACATGCCTCTACGCAAAATGATGAAGTTATTTATGTTTACGTATGCAGTATGTTTATGAAAGTTTATGTTGATGGCACGTCTAGTTTTGTATGTACGTATGTTCAAGCTTCTAATTATGTATGTCCTATTTTAAAGTGCATGCGGTTTTTATTATGTAGTACTCGTTATTCCAGCTTATACGTGTTGAGTCTTTAGACTCACTAGACTTGATCGATGCAGGTGAGTACGATGAGCAGGAGACAGGAGGTGGCGACCAAGGGGCAGGCTTGGGCTGAGCGGCAGGCTAAACCCGAGGACCGCAAGTTTATGTTTATGCAAACTTTTAAAATACTCTGATGTTTTGATTTGAATGTGAGACGTTTTGAGACAGCGTTCTTTTAGCAAACTCTTATTTGGTGATGGATTGTTTTAAAGATATTTTATGTATGTTGGGTGATGACCGTACGGATGTTTTATTTGATTAAAATTTTTAATTTTCCGCAAATTTTAAGTATGAAAAGTACGGTTCGTTACAGTTGGTATCAGAGCGGTGTTCTTGTAAAGGGTTACGCCTACTGCTAGTCGCAAGAAGCTCTTGAAGTCACACCTCAAGTCCGTAAGTTTTAAAGTTTTGAGTTATGCTATGTACTATGCAATAGGTCATGATTTCAGCATGTTTATGTTTTAAAGTTCAAAATTTCGTGCACCTTATGATGTTGGCATTATATTCATGCATGTTGGGTTTACGTGTTGGGCAATTTATTGGAACAGTATGCCTCCTAGATGTGTGATCGACCGTGAAACAAGGGATGAGAACAGAGAGCACCGAGTAGAGGACAGGGAACATCGAGATGAGGAGAGGGCCAATCCTCCACCACCTCCACCACCAGATATGCAGGCACAGATGCTTGCTGGCATGACGCAATTCTTCGCACAATTTGCGAGGAACCAGACTGTTGCAGGCCCCGAGGAGAGGCCTAGACCGGAGGCAGTATATGAGAGGTTCCGGAGGATGAGCCCAAAGGAGTTTTCGGGTACTACTGACCCGATGGTGGCTGAGGGATGGATCAAGTCCATCGAGGTGATATTTGACTTCATGGAGCTGACGGACGCTGACAGGGTCAGATGTGCTATATTCTTGCTGACAGGGGACGCTAGACTATGGTGGGAGAGCGCGTCAGTGGCAGTCAATCTGCAAGTGCTGCCTTGGAATGGATTCAAAGAAGTTTTCTACTCAAAGTACTTCACTGAGGAAGTACGCTCCCGCCTGACCAGGGAGTTTATGACACTGAGGCAAGGGGATAGCAGCGTGGCAGACTTTGTCAGAAAGTTTGAGAGGGGGTGTTACTTCGTACCCCTCATTTCGAATGATGCCCAGGCAAAGCAGAGGCATTTTATGGACGGTTTGCGGCCGATCTTACGCCGGGATGTGAGGGTAGCTGGTCCTACTACGTATGCAGTCGCCGTGTCCAGAGCTTTGGCGGCAGAACAGGACCAGCGAGATATAGAGGCGGATAGACAGGGCAAGAGGCCCTACCAGGCACCGCCGCAGCACCACCAGCAGCAGAATCAGAGGCCCCAGTTTAAGAGGCCGTTTCAAGGGCCGCCAGCTAAGAAGCCTTTTCATGGACCACCAAGGGGCAAGGGTCCAGTACAGCAGCAAGGGGCGCCTCAGAAACCCGTTAACTTTCCGGTGTGCCCTAAGTGCAACCGTCAGCACCCGGGGCAGTGCTTATATGGATCGGGCAAGTGCTTCAAGTGTGGAGCTAGCGACCACATGCTGAAAGAGTGCTCGCAATGGAAGCAGCCAACCCAGGGCAGGGTATTCGCCATGCACGCACAGGAGGCGGATCCAGACACCACCTTACTGACTGGTAAACTTTCCTACCTAAGCAGTATTATTTTTGCTTTGCATGTGGAATTTTCATTTGGGATTATTAGTGTGCTAGTGTTAGTTTGCATTGACTTTGGATATTGAGTTCTGTTGTGTTTTAAGTTACTGTTTGCATGTTGGGGATATAAGTTGGTATTGTGCTAACGCATCTCAGGAAACATTTTTATTAAGAGACTATCCACAACTGCACTGGTAGACTCAAGAGCCACTCACTCTTTCATATCGGAGACGTTTGCTAATCATTTGGACCTCAAGTCCATAGGCCTAGACGTGAACTTTTCAGTGACAGTCCCGTCAGGTGAAGAGCTGTTGGCTACCAGTGTGATCAGAGATATCGATCTAGAACTGCATGGCCACCTGGTATATGCAGATTTAATCCTATTGCCGATGCCAGAATTCGACATTATCTTGGGCGTGGACTGGCTGACTAAGAATAGAGTTCTGATAGATTTTCAGAAGAGGTCAGTTTTGGTTAGACCGCCGGGCATGGAGCAATTTCTTTTTGAGCCAGCCAGATGGAGAAGCTTTCCTCGTATGATTTCGTGCATGCAGGCGAAGAGCTTGATCTCCAAGGGATGTCAGGCCTTCTTGGCTAGTATTATTTCAGCGCCTGACGTGCCCACTCCATCCTTATCAGAGGTGCCAGTAGTCAATGAATTTCCAGACGTCTTTCCTGATGACGTCACCGGCCTTCCACCAGAGAGAGAGGTGGAGTTTGCAATCGAGCTCGTGCTGGGCACAGCGCCAATCTCCAAGGCGCCATACAGATTAGCTCCAGCTGAGATGTTAGAGCTCAAACAGCAGATTCAGGAGCTCCTCGACAAAGGATTTATCCGCCCTAGTTTCTCACCGTGGGGCGCACCAGTGCTCTTTGTAAAGAAGAAGGATGGGAGCATGAGGCTGTGCATCGATTACCGTGAGCTGAACAAGGTAACGATCAAGAACAAATACCCTTTGCCTAGAATCGAAGACTTGTTCGACCAATTGCAGGGAGCCACCGTGTTCTCTAAGGTAGATCTTCGATCAGGGTACCATCAGCTGAAAGTGAAGGATGCAGATGTCCACAAGACAGCTTTCAGGACCAGATATGGGCATTACGAGTTCTTGGTGATGTCATTTGGATTGACAAATGCTCCAGCGATTTTCATGGATCTCATGAACCGAGTATTTCAGCCGTTCCTCGATCAATTCGTCATAGTATTCATTGACGACATTCTTATATACTCGAAGAGCCATGAGGAGCACAACCAGCACTTGAGGATAGTATTACAGACATTGCAGAGTCGCAAGTTATTTGCGAAATTCAGTAAGTGTGAATTTTGGTTAGAAAAGGTAGCATTTTTGGGGCATATAGTATCTAGCAGTGGAATCGAGGTGGATCCAGCGAAAGTAGCGGCTGTCAAGGAATGGGTTGGGCCGAAGAATGCATCTGAAATCCGCAGCTTTTTGGGTTTAGCAGGCTACTACCGTAAGTTTATTAAGGGATTTTCATCCATAGCGGTGCCACTCACTTCACTCACCAAGAAGTATGCTAAATTCGTGTAGGAGTGATGAATGTCAGAAGAGCTTTGATACTCTGAAGCAAGCTCTTATTTCAGCGCCAGTGCTAGCCATGCCGACAGGGCAAGGTGAGTTTGTGCTTTATACCGATGCATCTAAGCTCGGATTAGGAGCAGTGTTGATGCAGCAAGGTCGGGTCATAGCTTATGCTTCCAGACAGTTAAAGGTGCACGAGAAGAACTACCCGACGCACGACCTTGAATTAGCCGCCGTTGTCTTTGCATTGAAGATTTGGAGACATTACTTATACGGCGAGAAATGTCAGATCTTCACCGACCACAAGAGTCTCAAATACTTCTTCACGCAGAAAGAGCTGAATATGAGACAAAGACGGTGGTTAGAACTTGTGAAAGATTACGACTGCGAAATTAGCTACCATCCGGGAAAGGCTAATGTTGTCGCAGATGCCTTGAGCAGGAAGGTGGCAGTTGTAGCTCAGTTGTCAGTGCAGAAACCCCTTCAATTTGAGATTCAGAAGTTTGGTCTAGAGATTTATCGTGAGGGTAGAGCTCCTAGACTGTCTAATCTGACAGTCAAATCTGATTTGCTAGACCGAATCCGAGCGGATCAGTTTTCAGATGAGCAGTTACAGAAATGGAGACTGAAAGATGAGGCCAAGAGCAGTGTTCTTTATACAGTGTCAGATGGGATTGTGAGATACAGAGGTAGAATGTGGGTGCCTAGTGTTGGTTCGATCAGACAGGATATTTTGACAGAGGCGCACGCATCTCTGTATTCTATCCACCCGGGAGGTACCAAGATGTATAAGGACCTCCAGATTCTGTATTGGTGGCCAGGAATGAAGCGGGACATCCGTAGATTTGTATCAGAATGTCTCACTTGCCAGCAAGTAAAAGCTGAACATCAGAGGCCAGCAGGATTGGTTAAGCCACTTCCCATTCCCGAGTGGAAGTGGGAAAACATTACTATGGATTTTGTGGTCGGGTTACCGAGATCAATCAGAGGATCGAACTCCATTTGGGTTATAGTGGACCGACTCACTAAGTCAGCGCATTTTCTGCCAGTGAAGACGACTTTCTCCATGACGCAGTATGCGGATCTTTATATCCGGGAGATCGTCCGGTTGCATGGTTTCCCAGTCTCTATTGTGTCCGACAGGGACCCGAGGTTTACATCGTCCTTCTGGAAGAGCTTACATGCAGCTATGGGGACGAAATTGCTTTTTAGTACAGCTTTTCACCCGCAGACAGATGGCCAGTCTGAGCGAGTGATTCAGATTTTAGAGGACTTGCTAAGAGCCTGCATGATTGATTTTCAGGGAGCTTGGGAGTCTAGACTACCTCTAGTGGAGTTCACATACAACAACAGCTTCCAAGCATCTATTGGTATGGCCCCCTATGAGGCACTGTATGGGAGAAAGTGCAGATCACCAGTTCATTGGGATGAGGTTGGTGAGAGAACAGAGCTTGGGCCAGAAATAGTTCAGCAGACTGTGGACGTGGTGGTCAAGATTCGTGAGAGAATGAAGACTGCCCAAAGCCGTCAGAAGAGTTATGCAGATAAGAGGAGGAGAGATCTCGAATTTTCAGTGGGTGATCACGTTTTCGTCAAGATAGCACCCATGAAGGGTGTGATGAGATTTGGAAAAAGAGGCAAGTTGAGTCCGAGGTTTATTGGACCGTTCGAGGTTTTGGACAGAGTTGGGACACTAGCTTATCGTGTAGCCCTTCCGCCGAATCTGGCCGGGGTGCACAATGTGTTCCATGTCTCGATGCTGAGAAAATATTTGGCTAATCCTGCTCATGTTCTGAGTTATGAGCCGTTACAGTTGACTCCAGACCTGTCTTATGAGGAGAAACCAGTCCAAATCCTAGACAGACAGGAGCGCAGACTTCGGAACAAGACGACTAAGTTGGTCAAGGTTCAGTGGCTGAATCAATCAGTGGAGGAAGCCACTTGGGAGTCAGAGGCCGACATGAGACTTCGCTACCCGGAGTTGTTCGGTAAGACTTAATTTCGAGGACGAAATTTTTATAAGTGGGGGAGGAACTGTAGTGCCCAAAAATTCAGTACACGTATAACCTATGCATTTATTTAATTATTAGATCAATTATTTACTTTTAAATGAGTTTTGGTCATGCATAATTTATTTAAATGCATTATTTTAAATTATTTACGTTTATGGGATGCACGTTAAAATGTCTTTCGAGTTTCATGTTTCAGGCGATTATTCGAGGCGGGATTGAGGAAAAGACCCGGGGACGATTTTTGGCAATTTAAAAGAAGGTATTTTATTTTAAGTTGAGAGTAGGGGTATTTTAAATAATTTAGTGAGTTTTAGCATTTTTGAACCTAAATATTTAATTAGTAATTTTAAGACCTTTAAACTTTCAAAGTCTAGTTTGGTGTGTTATATTTTAATTAAAGAGTTTTATTTAAAAGTTAAGTGTGAGTTAATGTTTTGATTAGTAGACTACTATTTTAATTAAACAAAAGTTAGTCTCCTAATTTATTTAATACACACGCACACACACAAACCCACTTTTACACACACCTGTAACACGCCTAAACACACACACACACTCTAGCATTCAAGTTTTATTATTATTTTTGAGAGAGAAGTTAGGGTTCTTGAGAGCATAGGCAGCCGTCCCCTTCCTCCATCATTTCCAGCAATTTCGTTGCATTTTATTCAAGAAAAACGGTGCCACGTTCGTCCCGGATCAAGCCTCTCTCCATCTCCGCTTCGGTGTCGTCGTACGGTATTTTTAAATATCAAAAGGCACGTATATTCTGTTCTTTCTGCATCGATCTTGTCATAGTATGCGTTGTGTATTTTTATGCGTGAAAATTCATGTATGACGTTCGTCGTTTGAGCGGAAATTGATTTGAATGCGTTTGAAATACTTTTTAGATCTGAAATCTCGTAACTTGATGTTCTTCTCGAAACTGCGATTTTTCCGTCGAGAATATGAGAAAATTTTCAACTACAAAATTGTAGAACTTTTCGATACCTTTGTTTTGATATAAAATTCGAGATTTTTGGATGAAAATTGAGTGAGTTATGGCGTTTTTCGTGGGACTGCTCAAACTGCGACTTTTACGATAATTGTGTTCTCGAAGTTTATTTGTTGCAGGCTTCGTTGGAGATCGACGGACGATCGTTGTTGCACCTAGGTATGATTATTATGTTGTTGGGTCGATATGTGGTACGTCGGTTAGTGTCGATAGGCACTCGAATGCAGTAGAATTCGTAGGAAAGAAATTAGTGTCGATTGTCACGTTTTTGAAATTGTATGCGTCGTAAGATGAACGTCGTGGCTTGAGATGTTGTACGAAATTGGTTTTATGTTATGGTATGCTAAGATGGGTCTCGGGGTGTCGGTTCATAGTTCATGCAACCGGGTCTAGAAAGTTAAGCAAAGCATGTACAAGAATTTTCGTAAGTTCGCGATCACAGAGCCTGCACGGACCCTTACACGGACCCTGGCACGGGGTCCGTGCCTTTGTTCTTCCGGAGTGCCCTTTTTCCAGAGTCTGCACGGACCCTGGCACGGGGTCCGTGTCCACCCTTTTTCATGGAGTCTTTCACCCGAGTCTACACGGACCCCTACACGGAGGTAGGCACGGGGTCCGTGTCCCTTCTTCTTTCCGAGTGTCACTGCACCGCACCTAGACGGACCTGTACACGGACCCGGGGTAGGGGTCCGTGTACTCACTGCTTTGAAAGAATTGTAAGTATATTTTGGGAATTGACGTCATGGTTTAGTGCAAGGATTTTCAAGGTCGTGTTATGGGAAATGTTAGAACGTCCTAAGTATTGATTTGGACTTGAGAGTAAGTATGATTCCTACGTTTAAGTTATGCAAATTCATGTTAGTTGGTGCAGCAACGGCCCCGATCGAGGTCCAACGAATCCCTCAACGCCAAGTAAGTATGTTGACGTGCAAAGAAAATATGTCAAGTTTTTGAGGTATGCTAAATGTCTTGTGACCAAATTACGTTAGGATTGGAAAGCGTTAATTATGAACGGGGACCGATCCGCCCGTTAAATTATGAACGGGTTAGATCATGGTTGGAAAGCGTTAAATTATGAACGGGGACCAACCAGCCCGTTAAATTATGAACGGGGATCTTATGTATGTGGCAGTGGATACGTCTCTGTCAGCCCAGTACTGTGGTGTATCTGATCAGGCGTTTATTATGTTATGGGTCACTTGCTTTGAAACATGCCTCTACGCAAAATGATGAAGTTATGTATGTTTACGTATGCAGTATGTTTATGAAAGTTTATGTTGATGCCACGTCTAGTTTTGTATGTACGTATGTTCAAGCTTCTAATTATGTATGTCCTATTTTAAAGTGCATGCGGTTTTTATTATGTAGTACTCGTTATTCCAGCTTATACGTGTTGAGTCTTTAGACTCACTAGACTTGATCGATGCAGGTGAGTACGATGAGCAGGAGATAGGAGGATGGCGACCAAGGGGCAGGCTTGGGCTGAGCGGCATGCTAAACCCGAGGACCGCAAGTTTATGTTTATGCAAACTTTTAAAATACTCTGATGTTTTGATTTGAATGTGAGACGTTTTGAGACAGCGTTCTTTTAGCAAACTCTTATTTGGTGATGGATTGTTTTAAAGATATTTTATGTATGTTGGGTGACGACCGTACGGATGTTTTATTTGATTAAAATTTTTAATTTTCCGCAAATTTTAAGTATGAAAAGTACGGTTCGTTACATGAAGACTCTATTATTCTTAATAAGGAATCTTCAAATTTATTATGTCCTTTGATCTTTGACGATTATTAAGGCTGAGGTATTAAAACCTAATCTTGTAAGAGACTTTAAACCTACTTGGATCATTCCTAAATGCATAAATTTATATGATTGACTGTGAATATTAACAAGCTTTTGTGATAACAAACTAAATGAATCATATCATCCTTTTAGAGGAATTACTTCTTCTATTGTTTTATGATATAATCAGATCTAAAATTAAAACTATCAGATCTATAAATATTTGTATTTGAAGATGCTGGTACTGGAAGTCTTGAATAATTTTTTCAAAATTTTCAAAAATAATTAATTCTTTATTTTTGGTATTACCACTAGTAGAAGATTTCTTCTAGTGAAAGATCTTATTATCTTGTCCATTAGGAATTCAAGTAGATATTGTCAAAGATTTATTCCTACCTTACCCTTCAGGCTTTGCAGGCTTTATGGATACCTGACTTAAGGATGACTTAAGGAATGCTCCCAGGTAGAGCTACCTTCTTTCCTTTTGAACAAGAGAATATGATCTCTTTAACTTAGAAGAATTTCTTCAGTAATGGCTCTGATACCACTTATGGAGCGAGGATTGAGCTTTGTTTTTCAAAAGCTTTTAAAGATTGTTTTAATCTTCTTAAGTTTGGTATGACAAACCAACTTTTAAAGATTGTGTTGATATCTGGATTTTTGAGTTGATTTGCAGCAAAGGAAATATGATCCTTTGTTGATTTTATTTTCTTTTTAAATTTTTTCGAATAATTTACTTCTTGAGGCATGATTTAATCGATAGGAGGACTGAAGATATACTCAAATTCATAACTGATAAAATATTAAAATGATTATGATTTTTGAAGACGAAGGTTAGACAATGCTTCGGGAGAGAGCCAAGCTTTGAAAAAGAATATAAAACTTTTACCGCATAAAATTTTCGTACCTAATACAAAGGAGAACGCCTCCTTAAATAGCACAACATAAAGTACTATTACATGAAATAATATTCGCTTTCTACTGTACATGATAAAACACGTTGTTGCATTATTGTACCATTAAATAATATAACCATTATAATAATGCAAACAACCACTACAATAATGCGAACCATATTGGATTTTTATGACAATACCCCACTATAACAACCACAAATTACAATATTACAAGAGTACTTCACAAGGGAGAAAAACAAATCAAAACTTAGGCCCTTGAGGGATTACTTTAAAATCAAACCAACTTCGTTATCTAAAAAGGAAGAAAAATAAAGGGTGCACTTTATTTGCCATTGAGATGCAGTTTATTTTCTTTTATATGCAGGAATCATTTAAATATATATATATTAAATAAATTCTACTATATTTTCACTTTCGGTTCTCTCACGGAACACACGTGCTTTGGAGGCTAATACATATAATCCTCTTTTAAAAATGTATCACCTCATAATTGAGGTGTTCCTATAGTCTTATCCAAATTTTATCAAGTCCGATCCCACACATATTTTTCCAATTATGTTCAATTTTGTAAGCAAAATTGTCAAATCTCATTTGAAAAACTCTGTTACATTTCTAAAAGGTTGGAATTTGAAATTGCGAGCTCGGATATATCTAACTCCGGAGCTCTAACATGGATGGTATAAGAGAAGACATTATGTTTTTCAATCGACATACATTTCGTGAGCAGAATCAGCAAATCAACATCTAAAAACTTTGTCGCGAACTATAGAGGCACCGATGGCAATAGTAAAAATCAGGATTTAGTGGATCCAATGGACTCATCATTTCCTCTTGCACTTCATATACTGACTGTGATCCTAGTATTCAGAAACAAGGATAAGCAATCTTCACTCAACTAATAAGAAATTTTACTATTTTCCAGTTACTAATATATTAAGTTTTAATTACACAAAACAAGAAAAATATGGTATGCAAGGTGCCGTTAACTTTGATATAGCAAGCCACAGTAACTGCCTCTCGACTGAAAAAATGAACTGATCCTCATCATAATAGGAGAATTTGGGAAAACCAAGAAACAACAAAGATGGAAAAACAATAAGAAGAGAAAATACAATTTACATACATTAGAATCATTGTTCTTACATGATCGAGGACCAAGAAGCACGGAAAAAGGTCATATTATATCCAACTAAGCCCATAACAACAAGAAATTTGATCTATCAGGCAGGGAGGAACGGGTGCGAGACAAAGGTATTCCAAGACCAGAACCATAAGATTGAGAAGATGGATCCCAGCACAGCTCCTACAACGACCTGGCTCACCGTATGTGCTTTTTGCGAGACCCGTAGCCACGACTGCAATAACAACTAAAGGATGAATTTTGGTTTATCGCATCGTAAACAAAAAACGCCAAGATGCGGTGTACTAGTATCATGATGCTAAACTCATGTACTTACAAAATAGGAAGCAAACACAAAGAAAAGCCCACTTAAAATCACTGTAAGCCCACTTATTCCTTGCAATTCTGCCACTGAAGAAAGAATCAAATTATCAAGGCTGTATGCTGAAACAGAAGTTGACTATAAATGTTAAAATAGCGTACTCGACAGATTTAGGAATGTGATGGTGTAAAAGAAGGATTGTGAATGACAAGATGGCATCCCAGGGTCTGATCTTAATGCAGAAACCGGTCTTTGTTGGTTTAAAATTTTCTTAAGCCGGGTTGATATCGTAGCATTGACGACTGCACCGATTAACGCCCATAACGATCCCGCATCGTGTCTCCACAGCATGATTGCGCCAAAAACGGCTGACACAACCCATTTGCTCTGCATACATCAATCTGAATTTAGGATCAATGTTCTTAAATGGCGAAAATTGCAAAAATGGTAAAGTAAGTTGGCATGTTTTGACCATTCGTCCTCGAAGTTTGATCTCAGTGCAATAAGTTGATTATCCTTTTATTTTTACTCCTTATCCTTTTATTTTTACTCATTTTTACTTGTAGATAATTTAGCAATGTCTATTACCATGTAGATGTGAAGTTAGCAATTTTCGATGTTACATCGACCACAGTGGCGGAGCCACATAAACATAAGTCCAGGTGGCCTAATTTTTTTTTACAAAAATTTATATATAAATTTTATATAATTTTGGAATAACATGATATTAACCCGGGTAAATCAATTTAGAATATTATAAGATTTTAGAGTTTAAAATTCTACTTCGGACGACATGTTTTTGTCTCCGCCACTTATCGACCATATCCAACACTAAATCAGCATCCCTCAGACAAAAAAAGACTAGAAAGTAAAAAAAAAAATTAAAAAACCAAATTGCACCAAGACTAAAATTTAACGCAACGAAACCAAAACATACCAAAAAATGGCAAATTACAAGACAGTTTTGCCGATTTTCCATTCTTACATGCGTGAACATTTAACGACCAGAAAACAATATACCAACCGAACTATCGAGTGTGGCATGAATATTTTGGTGCTCAAAACTTTTGACAGTTCCCATGATAGTAGTCGTATTTAGATGGCCTCTCCATCCGATGTTCCTGCAAACAGGTTTCCTGCAGTTTGGAGAAGAAAAGTCCAATCTTTTTCTGTTCCATTTTCTTGACTGAAATGCAGTGGCACCTATGGCGGGTTTGTTGAAAATGGCTGACATTTTTGGCAGAGTTTTGTGATTAGACCATCATAATTAAGCTCATTTCCTGTAAAATCCAAAAAGGGTATCTTCTCATGTTTGCTCAAACCTACAAACGACAAAATCCCATTATGCATGAGAAGTATTAAATCTACCAAAAAGACAAAATTTATTAGTATCTCGGATAAAAATCGTAGAGTAACTTTTTTTATAATATTAAGGTTGCATGCACAAGTACCATAAATCATTTAAAAGAAAAGGACAAAAAAATGTAATTTTGAACAGGAAGAAAATAGTCGTTGAATTCAGGATATATAGTGCATTTTTATTGACAGAAAATTAACATGAATAGCGCATAAAATTGAATTTTTTAAACATCATTTAATTTTAAGATCTTTTTGTAGTTGATTTAGTAATCTCTCTTATGACGATAATAATGCCTTTTGGTAGTCCGACATCAATCACGAACGGAAAATAATTGATTTACACAATCCAAATTCTTCAAAACTGATGATATAATTTTTGTTTGATTTACACCAATCCAGATGTCAAATGTTCAATTTTTCTCTATCTCTGCCTTCTCAATTTGAGTTTGTCACATAGGGTTTTTCCAACATTCCTAGTTTGGATTTGCCACACAGGGCTTTTCCAATGTAGTTTACATAGTCAGCGTGATTTGCAAGGTACTGCATCCGGTCAGTATTAATACACGAACCGTTAACCATTTATAGTTTCTTACATATATAAAATCTGATATCAGATAAATTGAGATTTTGTCCCTCAATTCAAACATAAATTGAGATTTATCGTTCTTATTATAAT
This sequence comes from Primulina eburnea, assembly GCF_022965805.1. NCBI lineage: Eukaryota > Viridiplantae > Streptophyta > Magnoliopsida > Lamiales > Gesneriaceae > Primulina > Primulina eburnea. The sequence continues at coordinate 38,432,594 of NC_133103.1, read as the reverse complement.
TACTTAGGTTCTACTCATTGACTATATTTTTTCCTATTTCAGCTCTCCGAATTTAAAAACACTAAAATCATAAAGCGTATATCTAATTTGAGTCTGTTGGTACTATTAATGCCATGTTTGGTTCGAATGATATGGTTATTGAATGATTGATACGAAAAATGATACACAAGGAATTGTAGTATGTGATGATAAAATATGTTGTGTTTGGATTGATTTTTATGAATATGATTAAGTGAGGAGGATTTGGTATTATACCCAAAATATCCTTGGAATTTTTTTAAAAAAGAAAAGTAATAAAACTCTCTTCAAACCCTAATGTAAAATATAACAAGGTCATTGTTGTCTACGATTAATGGTCTGTTAAATCTTGTAGAATCAAAATTCACTTATGTGTTTAAAAAATTCTCATCAAAACCTATATAATCTTAATAAAAATCGATTGAGAATAATATTTTATTTTTAGATTCAGTTTTATGCAATAATGAAGGGGACATATACTAAGAAATTTTTTTTGTTTCGATTTTTGAATTTGGATATATATATTTTGTAAGCTATTTTTATTATTATTATTATATTAAAACATGTAATATACGACTACTGTAGCCAATACTAAAAAGTGAATTTGGTAGAATTTTTTTAATTATTATCAAACTAAGAAATTAGGTAATAAATATATAAAAATATTGTTTTAAAAAATTTATGGAAAGAAAACGCAAAGGGCATTTTAGGAATAATATGAATGTTTAAAATAAGGATTGTTAGAGCTTAGGTTGTACGTGGGTTTAATTGTCTACATTTACAGTTTGATACATATGATATGATAAGTAAGGGATATATAGTATAAGGATAAATCAAGAATAAATATATATGATAAGATAATATGTTGAATGTTTGATATGATTTTAACAAGAGTGATTAAATGTATATATTGAATTGTAATGACAAAATTAACCCTAACACAAAAACTTATATTTCATTGTTATCAAGATCTTGTAATTGCATATCTCAATTCTTAAATTATATATATACATATTTATATATACATACACATATATATACATGTGTGTGTGTGTATGTATCTATATATTTGTATATATGTATGTATTTAATAAACATTTAACATTAACTTAAATGTATTTAAATTATGGGTAATTAAGTCATTTGTAATGTATTTTATCATTACATTAAAATTATCACACATCTTACCAATGATGTTTTATCCTTCTCAAAATTTATTTATCAAAGGCCCATGGTATTATCATGAGCTTTTTAAAATGTACCAAACATGGGATAAGGGGGATTATTTATCAATCATACCCTTATCCCATGTACCAAACAATGAGTTTAGTAAAAATTGAACAAAACATGGGCTTAGGCTCAAAACCATCTCTTTATCCTACCTTAATAATTGATAAAATAGTGTTTTAATTTTAATGTTGTATTCCTAAATTTGAAATTTAGGTGCTTCAAAATACTTATTTTTGGTACACGAAATTGTTGTTAATTTGGTGTTTGAAAGTCATAATTTGTGTGTTAATGAGTGAATAAAATATGTAAAATTTTAAGCTAGGCAGTGAATAAAATGATTTTGTGTGTGTCCCAGAATGAAAACTTGATTTCCCTCACACATGGACTGGACATCAAAATATGTTTGATCACAGGGATTTATTCCAATTTACCCATGATTAGAAGTGTATTATTGGATTCTATATGAAAGTCGCAAATAAGTTGGCGACTTGAAAGATATTACTGTTACTTGTGATTTATAACATAGTTTGGTAGATATGATTGAATAAACATGTGATATATAATATAAGGATAAGTTAAGGATAAATAAGATGTAATAATAGTTAATGTTTGGTATGATTTTAATAAGAATGATTAAATTTATATATTAGATTATAATGACAAAATTAACCTTATCATAATAAATTATATAATTTCAAAGTTGTTGCTTGAGTTTATATTTTTTATTTGTTCATGCGCCGATAGTGCTTGAATGATTTATTTATTTTTACCTAATTTTATATATTATATAATATGATAATTGAGCCCTTGATTTTGTGAGTCAAGTCAAATATCAATTTTTAATGTTAATCGGGTGATACTAATAATTTTATTGAGATTTATAAAAATTATTTATATAATTATCTCGAATTCATTTATATAATTATCATATTATATAATATATAAAAATAAATAAAAATATTCATTTGATTTTAATTTCACTAGCATAGATTTATAAAAATCATTTATAAATTGAGGGTAATTAAGTCATTTATAGTGTATTTTATCCTTAAATAAAAATTATCGCACCTAATAGAAGAGATATTTTATCCTTCTAAAAAATTATTTATCAAGCGCCCATGATAATTTTTAAAAATGTACCAAACATGGGATAAGGAGGATTATTTATCAATCTCTCCCTTATCCCATGTACCAAACTATGCCTAAATGTATGCCAAGACTGGAAGGCCTGAAGTATATTCTCTTGCTGTCATATTGTTTTTGGATTTTATAGATTGAGGCGTATACATACCGATGTAATTCAACAATCAGACAATAGTAAAATAACGAATTTCAAAAGTACATAATTTTCAAACCAATCTATTTATTTTATAAAACAAAATATTGTCTTTACAGCTCCAAAATAACATATACCACAATGTTTTACAGTGGTTGAATGCAAAACGTAATCTAAAGAAAACAAAACTAAACAAAGGTAGTGGTCTTATTCTTTTTCACCATCTCCAAAACTTGGTCTATTCCTCGTTCTCTAATTGTTCCTCATTCTTATACGAGAGAAGTGAGTGATATAGTCATCACTCAGTAAGCGAGAAAATCCTCTCGGTTTTTAAAAATCATTTTTCAGCAGAAATTGCAAATACAACAGTAATATATATCATAAATATACAGAAACATTCTTATTTTTAGGAGTGAACAAGTATCAAACTTATGAACTTAGCATATTATGAATTTCATGGTAACTGATATTAGTCTTCTATATTTTAATCTTTTAAAGCGGCGAGACATGAATCAAGAATCGAGAATGTTCAAAATATATATTCCTACCATTTGTTCATAAATTTCAGTGTTTCAAATATAAAAATTTCAAGAATCATACATAAAATATATGCTTGTCGTTTTAAAAAAAATAGCACAACTTAAAACAGAAAGCCCACTTACTGAATTATACTCCAAAAACATGGAAAGAACAAACTAGAATTTATCGTCCAAAAATCAATCGCCTTGAAGAAATTTTTGCTATTTATTCAACTGTCGGATCAATCTTATATTTTTAATTATCACATTCACAAATAAGTAAAATAAATTTTGAACGATTAATATTGGATCTGGATGTCTTTTGGACCAATGTATAGACAAAAAAAGTAGGTATTCTATTCTCGCTTATAATCTGAGCAGTTTGTTTGAGGAGGCTATAAATGAAAAATGAATCATTGGAATAGACTGATTTTTGAATATGATATTTAAAACATAAGATATTATATTCCAAACGGTGGAGATAGCATTTGGAAATGAACTGCTCTCAAGGCAAGACTGGTTCACAAGGCTTAAAACATAAAGATGGAAACGATTTTGATGAGATCTTTGCATGAGTAGCCAGACTAGAGGCTATTCGAATTTTTCTTTTTTATGCTTCTTATAAAAACTTTTAAGTTTTCAGATGGATGTGAAGATTGATTTTCTAAATAGACTGTTAAAAGAGGAAGTATATGTGAAAGAGCCTCTAGGTTTTGTTAATCATATTTTACTGGATCATGTGTTTAAATTAAACAAAGTTGTGTATGGTTTCAAACAAGCGACATGTGCCTGGTATAACACTCTATCACAGTTTTTACTTGATCATGATTTACAATTGGCTCAATAGATAAAACTTTATTCACGTTTGTTAAAAATAATTATACATTGTTAGTCTAGCTTTAGGTTGATGACATTATCTTTGCATCCACAAACTCAAAACTTTGCGAAAAGTTTGCTAAACTAGGGCATGATAAATTCGAGATGAGCATGATGGGTGAACTGACTTTCTTTCTCGGATTTCAAGTCAATCACTTGGATACTAGAATCTTTGTCAGTCAAACAAAATACACCAAAGAATTACTGAAGAAATTTGGAAAGGAGTATTGTTCAGCGGCAGAAACCTCCATGAGCTCATCAGATAAGCTTGATAAAGATGAAGGAGGATATCGAGGTAACATTGTATCATGGTTTAATAAGTTCTCTTCTATGTCTAACTTTCATTCGACCTGATATATGTTTCTAGTTTGTATGTGTGCTCGTTTTCAGTCTGATCCAAAACAATCTCATTACTCAACTACCAAGATAATTCTTAAATATATGAAAATGTCATATTATTTTATGTTAAGGACTCATCGTTCAATCTAGTTGGATATTCTGATGCAGACTATGAAAGTTGTAAGCTTGATAGGAAGATTACTAGTGAATCATGTCATTTTCTTGGAGATCGACTAATTTCTTGGTTTAGTAAGACGCAAACATCAATGGTCACTTTAACTGCAGAAGCTGGATACCTAGCTATTGGGAGCTGTTGTGCCAAACTGTTGCGGATTCATCAACAACTGAAAGACTGTAGAATTGATGCTAGAGAGTCACCAATCTTCTGCCATAATACAAGTGCAATAACTATCACATACAATCCAGTTTTTCACAATCGGACTAAGAATATGACATAGTCTTCATTTTATCTGATATCATATATTAAAGAAGAATACACGATTGGAATACGTCTCTAGTGAACAACAAGCAGCCGATATCTTCAACAAACTGCTTACAGAGAATAAATTTTCTTCCTTTAAAAATATTTTAGGAATTATTGATTTATCATAAATGCGTGAATTTAGGGGGAGTGCCGAATCATTAAGCTCTACTGATAAAATGGTTGTCAGTTAATCTTTGATTTTACCAACTGACAGTTAGCCTCACAACCTAACTGATAGATAATATTCTCAGTCTAACTGATCTTATCATTTAGTATTGACTTTAATGATTTACTTAAATTCTCATTATCTTTTACTATTTATTAAAGCTAAGAGTCTTATAGTAACTGTATTTGGTCTGTTTTTTGAAAACCCAAAAATGCCCCGCATCTCCTTTTAATTTCTCCCCACTTTCCTTTCTTCTTCAATCAAATCAAAGCATATCAGATTTTTTGAAATCCCACGTTCCTCTCTTCTTCCCTCAAATCCAACTCACAAAACAAATAATTTCAGAAACAAAAAATCCAGAAACAGATTTTCTATAACAACACACCCGCAAATCTTCATGGTTGTTGCTTCCTCCTCCACTTCCTCAACAAACCAAACACCCGCTGCTTTATTTATTTTCTCCCACTGCTTAAAGCGGCACACAACAGGACATCCACTTCATAAAATCAATCTGTTCAACCATCTCCGCAGCAAGTGAAAGAATGGAACAAATAGTCAATTCATTTTACAATCCTAACTCCCAAATTTCTGTCTAAGTGCATGAGATATCTCTTCATCAAAAAGTTCCAGTCTCCAGAATCTTCGATTCTCATGCTCACTGGTAAATCGAGAAAGATTGAAATCAAATTCCGTCTTTTCGCAATTTTCGATCCTTTTGTATGTATGTGGCTATCTGTGTTTTCCTTTTCTTGACAAATTTGGGAGTTAGACACAAAGATGGCTACGATGATAACTGCAACAAATGCGAAAAGTTAACAAACTTCTTTTTCTCTGATAACCAGAATGTGATAATCTCATCAAGCAAGCATAAAACCTTCCCCGTCGTGGTAAAAAAATGTCATATTTTCGATTACGATGGTGGAGCCATCATTGGCATCGTCAAAATTTTGAATTCTGTTAAAATTTCTGTTTCGTATCCAAATACCTATTCCGGAATTTGGGTTTCGGAAAATTCAACTGTTTTTGTTTCAAACACCAAATTTTTTACGGGAAATTCAAATTGGGTTTGTGAAATTCATTTGTTTTGGGAGTCGGTAAATTCTATTGGGTTTGTGAAATTCATTTGTTCTGACAAATTCCATTTGAATTCTTACATGCTTTCTGAAAGCATTTCGTGTATGTATTGTCGCAAGAGTTTCAATTATTCAAAAGTGTATGTGTTTGAGTGGCTAACATGATTTATAGTAGCCATGTGATTGTTTGTATTCAGTTTGCAAGTACTCATAAATTATTCGAGATCAAGAGCGCCAACGAGAAGCAGTGGTGTCACGCAGGAAGCCCTTCCATTTTCGTGACGGCCACAAATTTCTTTCCTCCCAACTACGCTCTGCCCAACGACAATGGCGGGTGGTGCAACCCCCCGAGGACCCATTTCGACCTCGCCATGCCTATGTTCTTGAAGATCGCCGGAATATCGTCGCCGGAATTGTGCCTTTCAATTATCGTAGGTATATTAATTTCTTTTCCATACGTTTCTTTTTTTCTCTTTGCCTACCCACGTTACTTGGCGTAACTACGGATATATTTTATTTTTTTTATTTGTTTTTCTATGTTGATCTTTCAAGATTGAATTTTTTATTTTTATTTGTAAAAAGGAGATACTTTGTTTTTTTTTTCCCTAAAAAAAATGAGTATAATTCGGCAAAAATAAAGTAGAGAATAAATTGCAACAGAAAATTAAAAAACTTATTTAAAAAGGACCATAAAATCTTACACGGAAGCTACTATCTGTAATTTTATTCTCGATTAAAAAGTTAAACATATGAATTAATTCTTATTTATAGCTGTTGGATTATGGATATACTTACATTTTTTAAATTATTGCAGGAAAATTAAATGCAGTTTTATTTCTTAACCTTTCAATTAATTACGCGAATTTTGGACCATTATTCATGATTCTACCTTGCATATGTCTTTTACATTTTCCTATAAAAAAAAAATTGACATTAATCTTCTAATTCTCAAAATGTTTGTTTACTAATACTTCTTAACAACTTGCACTAAATTTATCATTTTTTGTGTCATCATTTTCAAAATTCTTTAAATAGTTTAGCTATTGGGTTTTAAATCCAGTATTTTAGGTGACGCTTTGGCTCGAATTTGATGGAATGAGAATACATTTCTCTAGCAGATATTTGCACATTGGAAAATGGAAGCCACGAGTTCGGGAGAACATACACCAAACAACAATAACGTCACACATCAACAACAAAGGTCTACGCAGGTATGAAATTTTTTTAATTCAAATTTTCAAGTCAACATTTTAATGTTGTATTGTGAAAATTTTAAAAAAAAATCAACATATATTTATATTTTACTAAGCAATTACATTCATGAACAATCAACATGATACAATAGCAATCATATATATATTTTTAATATTTCATATTTAGACAAAAATGATGACTTATGAGTAAAATATAGCCTCAAATAGGTGACGACAATGACATGTACGAAGATACAAAAAATATTCATTCAAATTTTCCTTAAATGTATTCCAATATTATTTACTTATTGTAATAAGAACATTAACTATTGGTCTGTAATTCTATGCAGAACGTGAGAAGTTCTAACTCTAGCTCTTACATCAATGAAAGGCGACAGATGCTAACGCATAACGAACGTGAAAGAATACATTCTATGACCCAACAACGACGACAATCTTACCTTGCTCGACGTCGATCAAATTATCGAAGGAGACAAGATAACGACAGATCATCAATTCCAGATGAGTCTAATCTTGGTAATAGTAATTTTGTTGCACCAACTACAATGATTCAACAATCGCCTCATAACATCGGTGAAAATCGTAAGTATCTTTTCCAATATTTGGAATTATATCCGCAATGTAATGTTGAACAATACTTTCCTGGCGAAACAATCATTTATTAACTTTGATGTATTATACAAAACATCCCAAATAGTTCTCATTTTCAAATACTTCTACCAAATTAAAAAAAGCTACACATTGGTTGTTCATGACAGTTGTTGATGTCACTACAGTGCGACAAACCTGTCGCTCAGAGCCAATATCTTTTCGTACTTTGACATCAAATTACGAACGTGGAAGTTCTAGCACGTGTCTACCAAGGCCAAATTCTGTTATTCAAGGTATTCTATTTGTGACATACATGTGTACTTTTTTTTTAAAAAAAGTAATTATTGTATCTTTTTTCAATTTACTCTCTCACATTCGACGTTTAATATTTAATGACTTCAATAAGAGTGGATCAAACAGGTCATTGATTTTTATTTTTTGTTTTAAATGCCAATATTTTTTGAATAAATATTTACTATTTTAAATGTTTCAGAAGTTGATTTAAAAATTAACTAGGAAGCATCTTACATTAAAAAATTTATATTCTAAAACATGTAAATATAATTCAAACATATTGTACATTTTTTAATGTCTTATTTTCAAAGTTTTGTACAACAAAATTTAATTTATTTAAAATAATTACTCATACTTTTCATAAATTCATATAAATAAAATAAATATTATTTCAGAATATGGTAAATTTTTCAAACATAAACTAGAAAATAAATGACTTTTTTATCAGACCATGTATGCATTTCATAAATTCAATTAACATATATGAGAGAAACGATTATTCTGGAATTTTGCAATATGCAATATACATCGTCATATATTTGGAAACTAGATTAAATTTAAAAACAAAGTTTACAAATAGTTTATAATAATAATTTTCCACTACATAACTTACTTCCAGCAACAACTATTTTTAAAATTGTTAGTTTCGATATTAATCTGCGAATTTTTGCAGGAAACATTTTCAATGAAAACAATGTGATTACTAACATACAACGATATCCACGTCCACGTCGATATCGTAACCTAGCAAGAAATTTCAGTGAAAGTGAGATAAATTATCGGTGGAAATTGTCTGACCCAAGAATTTGTATACATTGCCAAGCTCTACTGTTTCATGGTGAAACATCACAATTCTGCTGTAGAAATGGAAACACAAATTTGGATGTTATCCCTTCTCCCATTGAATTGCAAGAGTTGTATGCTGCAGATAACGAGGAAGGCAGACATTTTCGGCGGTTAATAAGGGCATACAATCATGTTTTCTCTTTTACATCGATGGGAGTCAATATAGATGAGTCCTTAACAACCGGTACACATGGAATTTACACATTTCGTGCCCAGGGATCAATATATCACTCGATTGGAAGTCTTCTACCAAATGAGAATTGTAGGCCAAGGTACATGCAGATGTGGATTGTAGACACAGATCATGATATAGACAACAGACTTCATGAAAATCCAGAACTAAGGCGAGAATTGCTGCTTAAGATACAAAACATTCTTGATCAACACAATCCATTTGTGCACGTGTTTCGACAAATTGGCAAATGTCAAGACATACCTAACTGTAGGCTCATCATCAGGCAGCAAAAACCTAATGAACATCAATATAGTTTACCTACAACATCTCAAGTTGCAGCCGTCATTGTTGACAACGAATGTGCAGAAACTTTGAGCAATCGAGATATTACCATACAAGGAATCGGTGGAAACCTTATCAGCATTCAAGATGTAGTTGGCTATTATGATCCTTTACAATATCCCCTCCTTCTGCCATATGGTACATATGGTTGGGACTTAAATAGCCGAAATATCAATGGTACCCGATTAACATGCTTAAATTACTATGCGTATATGCTACAGGTTAGTGAAAAAAATATTTTACTTTATTCTTTTTTTTAATAAATAGAAAAATTTTAAACTTAAATTTACATCAATTCTCATATAGTGTTAGTTATCTTCTTAACCAGATACGAGAAAATTCACCATCTTTGATTCTTAGAGGAGGTCGTCTACTTCAACAATATGTGGTTGACAACTACGTAAAGATTGAAACACAGAGACTACGATGGATACGTTCAAATCAACGCGATATACGTTCAGAACTTTACCAAGGATTGCAAGATTGTTTACATGGAGGTGAAAATCATGCAGGTACGATAACTTAATGATTTGAATATTGTACAATAACTTAATGATTTCATTATCATTTTCACATATATGTTACAATTCACATCTTATACATATCTATCAAATACATTATACAGGAAATATTGGTACCAGAATTGTTTTGCCATCATCTTTCGGTGGTAGCCCACGTGATATATACCAACGATATCAAGATGCCATGACTTTGGTACAAACATATGGAAAACCAGATTTAATGCTTACAATGACATGCAATCCGAATTGGAATGAGATAAAAAATCAACTATTTCCTCGGCAATCACCTCAAGACCGTCCAGATTTGATTACGAGGATATTTCGGTCAAAATTTGAGGAATTTAAGAAAGACATTGTGGATAGAGGGGTTTTAGGTAAGGTCCGTTCTTATTCGTACGTCATTGAGTATCAGAAAAGAGGGCTTCCTCACGTTCATATGTTGGTCATATTTGAAAATAATGACAAGTTGTCTACTCTCGACCACTTTGACTCAATTGTACGTGCTGAAATACCTTCACAAACAGAAGAGCCCAACCTACACAAAGCAGTTGTCCACCATATGATACATGGGCCCTGTGGATCAATCAGTCCTAATTGTCCATGCATGGTAAATGGTAAATGCAAGAAGAACTTTCCAAAGCCATTTGTGGAATACACATCTCGAGGAAATGATTCATACCCTTTGTATCGAAGACGTGAAGGTGGCCAAGTTTCAATTCCCAACAATGACGATGTTTTCATTGATAATGGTTGGGTTGTCCCGTACAATCCCTGGCTTTTATTAAAATATGATTGTCATATTAATGTTGAAGTATGTGGAGGGATTAAGTGTGTCAAGTACATATATAAGTACATCCATAAAGGTCCTGATCGGGTTGCACTAGAGTTACGAAATGGACAAAATTGTGATGAAATCCAACAGTACGTGGATGGAAGATGGATTTCTGCACCCGAAGCATTGTGGCGAATTTTCTCATTTGAGTTCAGTAGGATGTATCCTTCAGTCATTAGGTTACAATTACATACACCGAACCAACATCTGATTTATTTTGACCCCCAACAACGCGTAAGTGATCTACTTGCAGATGATGACAATTCTAAGACTATGCTTACAGAATTTTTCAAATTAAATTGTGAACCTGACATGACTGAAAAGTATTTATATCGAGAATTTCCACAATTTTACACATGGATAAAATCTGGGAAAAAATGGATTCGTCGAAGAAGCAACAATAAAGTGGTTGGAAGAGTATATGTGGTGTCGTCATCTGAAGGTGAGAGGTTTTATCTTCGTATCCTTTTAAATCATGTCAGGGGCCCGACATCTTTTGAAGATCTGATGACTGTGAATGGGGTAACGTATTCAACATTTAAGGAGTCTGCTCAAATGCGCGGACTTCTCAGACAGGATGATTATGTAATACAATGTCTGCAAGAAGCACGATCTGTTAGAATGTCATCTTCATTGAGAAGGTTATTTGTATCGATACTGGTGTTCTGTCAACCAACAACAGTTCGAGAACTCTGGGATGAGTTCCATCCTAGCATGTGTGAAGATTATGGCAGAGAAATTTCATCAAGTAACTTCATCATCAATAAGTTATTGGTTGAGATACGAAGGTTGTTGCATCAGTACAAAATGAACCTTGATGATTTTGATTTGCCATCAATAAGTGCTGAGTTTTTAGAAGACGCACCACTACCGAGAATAATTGAGGATGATCTTTCTTATCATATTTCTGATGATGATTTGAGATCTATTGAACGTTTGAATGCTCAACAGAGGATTGCATTTGACACCATCATAGAAAGTATTACGCATAACCAATCAAAACTTTTCTTCATTGATGGTCCTGGAGGCACTGGTAAGACTTTTTTATACCGCTCAATGTTGGCACATTTAAGAAAAATGGGTAAAATAATAATTGCGGTAGCAACATCTGGAATAGCTGCGACATTGTTGCCAGGTGGAAGAACTGCACATTCACGTTTTCAAATTCCACTTAGACCAACCGCATCAACTCTTTGCAAAATAAAAAAACAGACAGAACTTGCAGATCTAATAAGACGTGCATCAGCTATAGTATGGGACGAGGCTCCAATGGCAAATCGATATGCTTTTGAATCTGTCAGTAAGAGTTTCCAAGATATTATGGAAAATCAAATACCATTTGGAGGGAAAACAATGGTTTTTGGTGGCGATTTTCGACAAGTGTTACCCGTTGTTAAACGAGGGTCAAAGGCAGAACAAATTGCTACAAGTATTTCAAGGTCAACATTCTGGAATTGCGTAAAGATAATACACCTTCAACAAAATATGAGATCTGCTCAAGATATTGAGTTCTCGCAATTTCTCTTGCGCGTAGGTGATGGATTGCAACATACTGTAAATCGTGATTTCATAAAATTACCAGATTCAATTATCATACCATGGGAAGGTGAACAATCAATTCAGATGTTGATTGATTCTGTTTTTCCTAATATGATAAATCATGTTAATGATGAAAAGTATATGGTTGATAGAGCAATCATCACACCAAAAAATGTTGATGTGGACAATATTAATCAAATGCTCATTCTCAAGTTTCCTGGAGAGGAAAAAGAGTATACATCTTGGGATAGTGTAGAAGACGACAATCACAACCTTTTTCAAGAAGAATTTTTGAATTCCCTTAGTCCAAGTGGTTTGCCACCCCATAAAATCATATTGAAAGTAGGGAGTCCTGTCATGCTCTTGAGAAATGTTGCACCTGAACTTGGTCTATGCAATGGAACAAGATTGATATGTCGCATTCTTGGTAGAAATTTTATAGATGCTGAGATCATAACAGGTCCTCACAAGGGTAACAGATACTTTCTACATAGAATGCCCTTGAAAAGTGAAGATAATTCTGGATTACCATTTGAGTTGACACGTTGACAATTTCCGATAAGGCTTAGTTTTGCTCTGACAATAAACAAAGCACAAGGTCAAACAATCCCAAATATTGGCATATTTTTGCGTAACCATGTGTTCAGCCACAGTCAGTTATATGTGGCACTTTCGAGAGGAGGCTCACAAAATTCTACAAAAATTTTGGTAAAAGACGGGAATTTAGAGCGTCAAAATGGTGTATTCACAAGAAACGTGGTTTTCAAAGAGGTATTGCTACCTAATAGAGAATGATAAAGTGTAAGTAATTCAACTCTCTTTATTGTAAATTTTTTAAAATAAATTATGTACGAATATTTACAGTAATCGTTAAATACATGATATATGTTACAGGATTTCAGAGGAGGAAGAAACTTACCATGATAGTGATACACAATATCTTTGCCCCAGATGATTGGTCCTTCACGTTCTTTGAAGGACTTAACAGGCATCCGGACTCTATTTTAAGGTACAAAACTGTAACCGAGCTTGGTAGTGGAAATGGATGGATATCCATAGCTATTGCTGAAAAATGGTCACACCTGAAGGTAAGGATTCTTTGATGATACACTACCTGTTTTTATAATACCCAAGTTTTTTCATATAAGTTTTCTCCAATTAAGGCACAATGGTTTTTATCTTATATTTTCTGGAAACTTGATAAATATGGCAAATGATGTTCCTTAACTGGGTACAATGATATTAATCCAAGACCAGTAAAAATCTCTTGGATAAATCTATATTTTAATTCTTTAGACGAGAATGGCCAACCTATTTATGAAGGGCAGAAAAAAACTTTACTTGATCGGGTGGAGTTTCATGAATTTGATTTGCTATCCTATTGTAGAGATAAACATTTAGAACTTGACCGAATTGTTGGTTGCATACGACAGGTATTTGATTTAGTGAACTCTTGCCGCAAATTTTTGCCGCTGAACCTTTTTCATAAGGTCACTTAACACTATTTGAAAAGTTCATATACTGATAAAAATTACCATGGATGGACTCTTCACACGTTTCCTAATGTTTAGCATTTGGAATTTATGCAGTTTCTAAACCCCAATCCAGACGCAATGTCCAAAATGATTACAGAAAATGCAAGCGAAGAATTCTTGCATTCTCTTAGCAACTACTGCGCCCTTCAGGTTGTCTTATGCTTCAACTTAATACTCTTATCCAGCGTTGTGGGTTTTAGACTCCTAACTAGAATCTAAATGCTCCATGCTATTGTATAAACTTACCTTTACATTATTAATATCAATATTTTTGGAAATGAATTGGAATGGTGAATGCAGTCTGATAATTTCTCGGAATAGGCATTATTTTTTTTCACGATTTGAGTTTGTTCGAGATTCTGGTAATTTATTTTTTTGGATCCGGTTTTAAAGTTTGCTTCTTTTTCAATATATTGTTTTGCGTGAAGCTATGGCGTAAATTATGGCTCCTTGGTTTGTGTTTTTGAATTGTCGAAGCAGCTGATTTTTCATTTCAAATTCCGGTCGGTTGTTGCATGAGAGTATTCGATTTTGTATTGAATTGGGTCTTGATTTATGTGGTTGGATTCACCTGAATTATATGATGGATGCCATTTCCTTCACGGGTTTCTGAAAACTGAGAAATATATAAGATATTATACAGTGAATTGACTGTTATTTAGAGTTTGGGAGAGGGGTTTGTGTTAGAGTAGGTGCCCGTCGAGCCAAGTGTTGGCCGAGTGTTCACAATGAAACTCTATGAATAAGCAGTCTTTATTTTAATAATATTTGAAATTATTACTTTGGCAAATCTTTATCCGTATACCCATGCTAGCTGCATAGATAAAGCCCTTGAATATACAAATAGTAGAAAGAATATGAGCTGCTCATATGATGAGTATCATGAAACTCATATTTGTAATACTGTATATTCTAAACGGTTCCTAGTCGATTCAGCCGCCACTAAGAAGGATATAGGCCGCTCGAGTTAGAGACTAGTATCTGCGATGTGAGTACCATGTTTCATTGGTAGGGGACATTGTGATGTCCGAACATGCAGATAGGTGCTCCTTGTAGAGTGCACTGAACAACCCTCCATAAAAGGACTTTCCAAGTGGTTCTCACTTATCGAGTGGAAAAGTCCTGGTTTATGGTTGTACAGAATTAGTCCTTATGACCCGGGACAACATTGAGACTCTATGTGCTAGAATTACACTTTGACTTGTTTACCGACTCTCATGGGGTCATCAGGTGGCAAGATTGGGTGTTCTGTCGAAACACATAGGAGTCGATGCATTGTAGTCGGGGATTCACCGCTTACCTTCGGGTATGGATATCCTATGTGTTATCATGTGTATGTAGATCGAAATCTCTGGCCAGAGTATGGTTGTAATTATGAAAGGTGTTTCATAGATTACACCATCGATGCAACTACGACATGACACATAGTATCGATTCATTGACAACTCTCGATAAACCAATGGTTGTCGAATCGATCGGGATATATGAGTTGAAGGGACCGTACTGTACGCTAACCATAATTGAATGGTTCTTGCAGGCACTATCATGTGATACCTAGGGAATCACGTAAGCGATGCTGCTAGGCGTTTAACGTGATTGGTTGGGTACTATCAAACTTGAGTTCTGACGTTCTTACTATCAAGGAGTTGATAAGTAAGAATGGAGCAATTGGGGTATGCTCGAATAAGGACATGTTTAGTCCGAATCACATGGAGATGTGAACCCACGGCTAGTTGTATCAATGAACCATTGAGGGCCACACAAGTACTAGCTTTGTAAATCCCGATGAGAAGTAAAAATAGTTCAATGTGTTGAACGGCTTATAAAGGAGTTTATAAGCGTAAGGAAAATTAGAAGTATGACTTCTATAAAGGAGAAAATAGTTCAATGTGTTGAACGACTTATAAATGAGTTTATAAGTGCAAAGAAAAATAGAAGTATGACTTCTATGAGAGAAATGTAAATTTTGATTTATGGAAGTGTTCCTAAATTAAAATTTGGCCAAGTGAATAATGTAATTGAAAATTGTGATTTTCATAAACATTATTATGGACTAAATAAATTAATTCAAGTGTTGAATTAATTAAACACTAGTGGACCTAGTAGAGTCCAAATAATTAAATTAATTCAAGTGTTGAATTAATTAAATTATATTGAGTCTTGTAGAGCTCAATTAAAATAATTATTTAACTAATGGGACTTGAGTAAATTCAAGTAATGTTTAATTAGTCTCAAATGTGTTTGAGATTATTAAATTTAGTCCAAAGTTTTTAATTTGATTAAAAACTATATAATATACATGCTTGGGAGGTGAAGAGGTGGAGATTACTTTTGAATAAAAAATTGCATGGCATGCAACTTTTTCACTTTTGCTTTTTGCAACACCTAGACAAGAAAATTAACTCATTCTCCATCTCCCCACATGTGTGATGGCCGAAACTTCTCTCATTTTTCTCTCCCATTTTTCTCTCCTTTTGTTCTTCAATTTGTTGAGGAAATCTTGCACTTCTCTTTGAAAAATCCTCATATTTTTCTAGTGCAAAATATGAGGGGATCTACCTAGTTGGTGGTGGGCTTAATAGTTGAGCAAGGAGTGCTCATTGGAAAGCTTGAAGATAGTTTCTACCTTTCAAGAGCTTTGTTGTTTGACAACAAAGTTGGAGCCATAATCAATCTCTTGAGATTGATAGGTATATTTCTTTAAAACACCCTATGTATGACATTTTTGTGTTTTATTGTATTTGTTGCACAAGATTTAGGGGTGGCCGAAATTTTTGTATGAAAAATAAAATTTTTGAGCTTCCGTTGCGCTTCCGGTCACCGTAACCGGTCCGCTTTCAGTTTGTTTGTTATTGGTGAAAACTATGGGTTGTGTGTGTGGTAAAGCTTCTTCAGTAAACATAGACAGTGAGGATAGTCCTAAGCAAAGAGAATTGATTAGGAAAAAATCAGAATTACGCGCGGCTCCAGCTATCTCCTCAAAAAGATATGAGAACTTTAGTCTGAAGGAGAACTTGGAGAATCGTAGTGTAAGAATTGCATTGATTGATAAAAAAGTAAACGTATCAAGAAGGGTTAGAGATGATTAATATGACAATAAAATAGAAGCCCCTGAAGCTGCTAACAATTTTCCTTTAGTGGCAAATATTCCTAAAGCCGTAGAAGGAGAACAGGTTGCAGCTGGATGGCCACCAAAGCTAATTGGATGAAAATTATTTTTATTTTGTGTATGATTTAATGTTATCAATAGTTATGTCGTTTCAATTGTGACGCAAGATAAACTTACTATTTTAACTTTCTTCAGTCTTTGCACAATTTTATCTTTTAGCATACTTATTATTAGACATGTTATCCTTAATATTCATGCACAACACCGCACATGCATCGTAATTTAAGCATATTGTAATATCATGAATGTTTAATATATTAGCTCAATATATTCATGACACACGCAACGCTAGATGAACGATTAACGTGTTACGAAAATAAGCTTTTCTGAGTTATAAGTAGTTTTTGAGGCCATAGTTTGGTTACAATTTGTTTTATGTGTTAGTGGTTACATTTGAGTAATAAGATGAAGGCCGAATAATTATAACTTCTCTGTTTTCCAAGCTCTCCTCCTTTTGTTCTGCATAACTTCCCCTCTTAAACCCCTTTAGTCTTCTAAATTACTGTGGTTTAGCAATTATACTCTTATTAATGTGTTAAACTTTTGATCTATTTTTTTCATGTTCCTTTGGGATCAAAACCTACTAATTCAACCTTGAATTGTCTTTTTCGGAGACAAAATATTACCTTTAAGTGTTTATATTAAAAAAATTGGATCTTTATCCGAGCAAATGTAAAAGAGGCTAATGCCAAGAACCATGTGAGTTTAAACTATATTATTCTTTCTGAATATGCCTGATTTCTTAAGAATTAGAATTTGTTTGTTTAAAATCGTGTCAATGCAGGGATTCCCAAGCAGCGTGACTCCTGATTATGCCCCCTTTCAATTATGGGACTTTTTGCAGGTTGGAAATTAACTGACTTCCTTTTTTTCCAAGTTTGGTGACTTACCTTCCAAACTGCCAAGAGTGATTAATGGTTTGTTCTTTTCTAGGGCCTTTCAACTTACATGAGAACAATGCTATCTACCCAGGTGAGATATGCAACGGATTGAGGTTAAGACTTAAGATTTATGTTGTGTCTTAACCCATTGACTTTTGGTCTATAATTTTATGCAGGACATGACAAATTCTAACTCCAACTCTTACATCATGGATTAACATATTAGTATGACTTTAGCATGGTTTAATGAGTTTAGCGTTTAATTTGTGTAACTTTCTGTCTTTTTATTTTTACTTAATATGTTTTTTATGGCTTGAAGGCTTTGGACATGACATGTATTTGGTAATTTTTATGACATTGATTTGCTAATGCATAATAAAAAATTACAATTTTTTCTTTAGACTAAACATGGTTTCTTGAGTTTAAAATATAATTAGTGTAATTTTCAGTCTTTTTATTGTTATATTAAAGGGTTTTTTTTATTGCTTGAATGCTTTGGATGAGACATGTTTTTAGTAATTTTTATGACATTGATTTGCTAATGCATGTTTTAAACATATAATTTTTACTTTATACTAAACTTATTTTCATGAGTTTAGCGCATAATTCGTGTAATTTTTTGTCTCTTTGTTTTATTTTATGAGTTTTTTTATGGCTTGCAACCTTTGGATCTGACATGTTTTTGGTAAGTTTGATGACATTGATTTGCTAATACATATTTTAAATGTTCAATTTTTTTATTTTAAATATATATTCATGATACAAAAAATTACGGTGCATGATGTTATAGTATCATAAATGTTTAATATATTAGACTCATATATTCATGACACACGCAACGCGTGTGCCTCGGTTGCTAGTTAACCATTAAGTGCGACTTGCTTATTTCATTTTGAAGGATTGAGTGTGCTAGTGCCTTCGAAGGCATTTCAAACACTACATTCTCCAATGAGCTGCAATAGCTCGTGTTCTAAGAATGTTAACATCGATGAATTAAATCGAGTTTGGTTTTAAAACCAAGCAGAAGAAACTCGAAGTAATCCTTCGTGAAGAAGACTGTTATATTAGAAAACATTTTAACTTATGTAAACTGAATAACTGGAAAAAAAAAAAAAAAGGTAGATTAGTTTTTGCATTCATTAGTTCAGTTATGGTGACAATTGAACTGATAGATACTCTAACTGATCCAAACAGTTTAAAACAGTAGTTAATCAGTTAAATACACAAGATATGTTTATGAATGTTCGGAGACTTTAACTGCTCTTACATCACCCCTTCTACCAACCCGGGTAGGATCCACTAGAAGACTTTGATTTATACAACTACTTGTAAAAACCCACTCAGCTTAGGACTTATCCACTGCCTAACTGAACTTCTAGTTTAGACTGAAGGCAACACCTTCCATCCAACACTTCTTTTACGTCTATGTGAGAAATACTATATACACAAGTTTAACGTCTTTGTGAAATACTGTATTTGAGTGGGGGTGAGAGTGTTGTGTGTGTGTGTGTGTGAACTGAACAAATATGTTCTCACACACTGAGGGAAATAAGCTTCTTATCTAAGCTGATATGGCTGTGAAGAGTTCTCTCTGGGCTGATTGCTTCTGAAAGCTGATGTGCAATGTGTGTGCCCTTCTTTTCTCTTGTATTTGCGTTGAAGCTTCTTGTCTCTGTATGTTGAGTCTTCACTGATCTTCTCTTTATATAAGCGGGAAAATTGTACATTTAGACTCAATTATTGTATCCGTTGCATCTCGAATTCGTTTCTTGGACTTTGTGTCTCGACTTTCCAACTGCTCTTCTGAAACATTTTGTCTTGAATGCTCTGATGCAACGTCCATTATTGTCCTTTGACTGGACAATTACTTTGTACCTATGTGTATAGCTGGAATCCTCATAAAGAGTTTGTCTTCATCTACAGCTGAAAGATTCTGACTGATGCTTCGAACTAGTCAGCTGAACTGATCTTCAGTTGGGCTGGTGAAATCAGCTGACTCTTCAGTTGAACTGATTTCACTCTCGTTCAGTTGAACTGATCAGCTGAGTTTCTTCATCAGTTGATCACTCCTTCGGCCAGCCAGGCTTTTGAGGTTCTCCTGCTGAACCAACTATCAACTGGACAATCAGCTGGATGGCTCAATTGACTTAACAATTAGACTGATTCATTTTGTGCGATCAGTTGAGTCCTCAGTTTGCGATGTAAACAGATCGTGACTGATACTAGCTTCTACACATTAAGATAGATTATTAGTAACACAAATTAACAAGTTTTGTTAACATCAAAATCAAGATTGAGAACTTGAAAAGTTCCAACAATCTCCTCCTTTTTATGATTACAAAACTTGAGCAGTTAAGCACAATATATTCAGTTTAAGGGTTAGTACATTCAAACATCATTAAAATATCTCCCTCAAGAACTTAATTAAAGAAGTTTTGAAAACTATTTAGAGATAGATGATAAAAGAAAAACTTCCTCTCCAAAACTGAATTGAAAACCTCTTTGAAAAATAAACAGAATTAATAAAACACTTTTCAGTTGATGAAAAAGGAAGAATTCTTCTCAACAACTGAATTTTAACAACTGATTGAAAAACGATTTTTCAGTTTGAGGGTAAAAGAAAAACTCCCCTTCAGAGACTGAGTAAAAGCCCGTATTTGAAAAATACTTTGCTAATCATTGATTCAGAGGTTATAATCATTCAAGCATCGTAGACAAGAAATCTAGAAATATCCATTCAGTCACAACGAAACACAGCTGAATAAACATCATGTTTATTTAAATAGATTTCCTTGTATATACATCTGAGTACATACATCAGTTGAAAAAGAAAATTTGCTACAACAATAGCATATTTTAAACAACATCATATATCGGTCGGTTTATGTGACAGAACTGGATAT
This sequence comes from Primulina eburnea, assembly GCF_022965805.1. Lineage (NCBI taxonomy): Eukaryota > Viridiplantae > Streptophyta > Magnoliopsida > Lamiales > Gesneriaceae > Primulina > Primulina eburnea. Next base: position 38,411,772 of record NC_133103.1, on the reverse strand, counting down.
AACATCAACTGGTTGCTTGACTGCTTGAAATGCTGCATCGGTCATGAGTTCAATTTGCTAGAGAAACAAGTTAAACTGCTTTGAACTTAACCCATGTGCTTACCCAACTGGTCGAGCAGACTCTGACTAGGCTCACGTGGAATTCAGCTGGTGAATAAATCGACCAACATCCCAACATGGATGAGTTTCGTCTGAAGAACAGCTTACCTGGTAGGCTTGCAACTGAAATCTTGTTCATCGAGCAATTTAGCTGTTCATCTCTGCTGATGATTCTCAGTCCTCTGCAGGCTGATTAAAACCCCAAACCTAAGAATCTAGAGAAGTGGCTACAACATTAGCTGCAGAACCAATCCTCTCAACTCTTTGCTAAAGAGCGACATATAAATATTTTCAAATATTTTTGAAAATTGTATAAATACTTTTAAATAGATTTTAACATTATTTTAAATTAATAAATTTTAAAACACAGTTTATTCAAATGTTCTTCTTAGAACAACTAGCTCTGATACCAATTGAAGGATCGAGTGCGCTAGTGCCTTCGAAGGCATTTCAAACACTACATTCTCCAATGAGCTGCAATAGCTCGTGTTATAAGAATGTTAACATCGATGAATTAAATCGAGTTTGGTTTTAAACCCAAGCAGAAGAAACTCGAAGTAATCCTTCATGAAGAAGACTGCTATATTAGAAAACATTTTAACTTATGTAAACCGAATAACTGAAAAAAAGGTAGATTAGTTTTGCATTCATCAATTCATTTATGGTGACAACTAAACTGACGGATACTCTAACTGATCCAGACTGTTTGAAAACAACAGTTAATCGATTAAATAAACAAGATATGTTTATGGATGTTCGGAGACTTCAACTGCTTCACATCACCACTTCTACCACCTCAGGTAGTATCCACTAGAAGATTTTGATTTATACAAATACTTGTACAAACCTACTCAGCTTAGGACCTACCCACTGCCTAACTGAACTCCTAGTCTAGACTGAAGGAAGCACCTTCCAGCCAAGACTTCTTTTACGTCTATGTGAAATACTACATACATAAGTTTAACGTATTTGTGCAAGACTGTATTTGAGTGGTGGAAAGAGTGTTTTTGTGTGTGAAAATTGAACAAATATGTTCTCACACAATGAGGGAAATAAGCTTCTAATCTAAACTTATATGACTGTGAAGAGTTCTCTCTGGGCTGATTGCTTCTGAAAGCTGATGTGCAATGTGTGTGCCCTTTCTTTTCTCTCATATTTGCATTGAAGCTTCTTGTCTCTGTATGTTGAGTTTTCATTGACCTTCTCTTTATATAGGCAGGAAAACTGATCGTACAATGAGACTCAATTATTGTATCTGATGCATCTTGAATTCGTTTCTTGGACTTTGTGTCTCGAATTTCCAACTGCCCTTCTGAAACCTTTTGTCTTTAATGCTCTGATGCAATGTCCATTATTGTCCTTTGACTGGACAATTACTTTGTACCTTTGTGTATAGCTGGAATCCTCATAAAGAGTTTGTTTTCATCTACAACTGAAAGATTCTGACAGATGCTTCGAACTAGTCAGCTGAACTGATCTTCAGTTGGGCTGATGAAATCAGTTTACTCTTCAGTTGAACTTATTTCACTATCGTCCAGTTGAACTAATCAGCTGAGTTTCTTCATCAGAATTCAAGATTTCATTTCATAAATGGCAGCACCAAAAATTCCTTCCTAGATCATGAATGCACTCGCAATCGATTTTGAATCAGTTTACTCCATGAAGATGTTGAAATTACTCAACTTTTCAAAGTGATCAACTCATTTGGACTCAAGACTTTTCTTAGTTCATCTTTAAATATCTATGTGGCTGATCTGAAGAGTTTCTATGTCAGAGGGAAAATTATGGAAAATTGGAAGATATTGATACTTATGGGAGAAGACAATTTGTTGGTTGAACAATATTTCTTCTCAACATTGTTCCAATTGCCCTCTGAAGGACTAACTGACGTCTCTGAAGTGTCTCAGCAAGCAGTTGAGGATATGAAGTTGAATTCTTTGCTTCTAGTGATCCAATAAAGCCATCGGGAAATAAGAATGAATTGAAGCTGGAGCATCAGTTGCTGGTTGAAGTGGTTTCCAAGACTATTCTAGCAAAGGAAGGTTCCTTTGATGCCTCACCATCGAGAAGTTATTGGCGATGACAGCCATTGCCACAAGAATGAAGATCAACTGGTCGGTCCATTATGTTTCAGATTCTGAAGGAAATTATTCAAAAGGAGAAGCAATCAGCATGTTTTTTCATCCCTTTGAGCCGGATGTTTGAATATGCAGGAGCCTTGCTGAGCAATTATGTGACACTAAATAAATTCAAGGCTCTCACTACAGCTAACATACTATCTCTTATGCTTGTAGGCCTAAGGTACATGCAATGAAGATCGCTGCTGCAGGACTGTGGGCAATTAAGAAAAAAATTGGAGATGAAATGGATACAATGCAGAAAACTATGTAGAAGAATGTCAGTAAAGACACCGTGCCTAAGCCAAAGAGGAAACAGATTCTTCAATCCAGTGATTCTTAAGTGGCAACCCCCTCGAAGTCAATTATAACAAAAACCAGACTAATGCCTACACCAATCAAGATTGTACCTATTTCTCAGGTACAAGTAGTCAAGGCTACTGAAGAGCCAATAGAGAAATTGGAACTGATAGTTGTGACAGCTCCGCCAAGAAATAAGCATGCCAATAGCTCTTCCTTCTCCAATAGAAACAAAAATACTGATAATAGAGATCCAATATAATCAACCAGATCGGGATTGGATTCTGCCCTCTCAACAGCTTTAGGGAAAGGGAAAGAAAATGTTGTGGAGGTTAAGGAAACTGAATCTATATCAGCAGTTCTGATGCAGATTGACTTGTTGATAGACGAGGTAAATGAATTTACTGAAGAAAAAAATCAAATTTTTTGATGAATGGACGGAGCTTCGGACAGTCACCTTCGCAAAGAAATAGGAAAAGAAGGTTGTATTGGAAAAGTACATAAGACTTGAGAGTTTAGTGTTGAATCAGGCGGAGATTATGGTCATCTCTGAAGCTCTTCAACGCCAAGCGTACCTTATTGATCTTTTGAAGATTCAAAAGTTGGCTATAGTTTGTGCTGAAAAAAGATCAAACTATGATCTCACCTGTCCGAAAGCTTTTGATGACATTCAAGTGATCAATCAACTTGATATGAATCTTGTCATACCACAGATGAAAATATGATTTTGGGAAAATGATAATAATTTGTTCAGCCAATGGAGTCCAAGGACAAGAAGGTTGTTGGATCTTCATCTCAGTCTCTGAGAACCCAACTGAATCAGCTCCCAAAGAAGTCAAACTATCTATTCAGCTAGATATTGCCACTTTTCCTTTCCTGAGGCAATCACTTTGACCAATGTATAAGAAATTGTACAATCTATTGTACAAAAAAAACAAACTGATGGAGATGATGAAATTATTCTGAGTACACTCATATCTACATCTCAAGGAAATTGAAAAACTGATGCAGTAATCTCTAAAGTAAAAGTCATCCTATCTGAGGATGTACTCATGGTAGAAATTGAAGAAGCTGAATTTTTTCAAGGAACAGAGCAGGAGGTAGTTGAAATTGCAATGGCTGAACGAGATATTACAGAAATTGATGCTGGGCAAATCAGTAAGGTTGAAGAGGTTCATATTGAAGCATTAGTTAGTCATACTAACTTATGGTTTTTGATGATTGAACAGGCATGTCCTTCAAGCAGTCAGGATCCTGATTTGACACTTTCCGTATCATAGAAACTTCCTAGAACAGAAACTTCTTCTCTTGATCTGAATATATCTTATGAAAACACTTTGGACCAGATTCATTCGAGCCTCACAGCTATCTCTGCTTCCATCACAGTTATTAAAAGAAGCCATCTGAATACTAGGAAGCTTTGGACTCTTTTAAAGATAAGATGCTCAAAGAACTGCCAGATTTATCTCGAGGAATGATTGACATATTCACTCAATTAGAGCATATTAAAAAGTCTCAAGTGGCTACTGTTACTCAAATTGGTGGGAAAATTCAAGCCAATAACTTTCATATTTGCACCAAGATGGAGTAAGTACAAGCTAATTTCATGAAAAGATTGACGGAGTCAGTTCATAGTTAGCATATGTTCTTGCTACTTGAAGGCACCATCTGGTGTTCAAAAAAAAGGAGAATAAATTCACTACAAGAAAAATGGTTTTTCGTGGCGCGATATCAACGGCGTGCATTAAAGGCATGCTTCAGATAATACTTTCTATGGCGTGCGTAGAAGCGTGTGCTGTTAATATTGTTACACCTTATAGAAACAAAGACGTGTATTAAATGCACGCCGGCGCTTTTTTACGTGTTATTAATGCACGCCGTGAATAGTTTTAATAAAACACTGCATACTTATGATGCTAGCTGCAAATAATTTGTTTACGCCATGCTTCTAGATGCTCATCGCGAATACTCTATTTTTTCTTTTCCCCTTCACTTTCTTTTTCACATTTTTTAATTCACTAAGAGGAAATTACCGATCCCCATTTTTCTCAATCCCTAGCCCACTAATTTTCTCGTCGTCGAAGCTTCACCACCACCGTGATGCCCACCGAATTCTCGTCATCAAAGCTTAACCACCACCGTGAACTTGAGCCCAAGAGTTCACGACCCTGTTTGCCACTTGAATCGTCTGATTTGAGACCGATTTTGGCAAACCTGAACCGTAATTGCACGAGCTCCGTTCTACGCGTAGCTTATCCGGTGAATTTTACGATTAATTCGCAGCTAGAAAGCTCGGTCTTAAGCCTTGGGTTTCTAGTAATTGAGCCCTAGACTAAGTTCGAAGCAAGCCCAACCTTCTTTTTTATATATTTGTTGTCCATGTTCGTTTGTGAATTTCAAATATGTAAAAATACAAGTTTCTTAATGTCATGTTGTTGTTTATTTATATATTTCATGCTTGTAACCTTCATGTTTCAAATGTGAATGAGTCATTTTTTCATTCTTCATACTAATGGAGCAAGGAAAAGCTACTGGGGCTTTTGATTTTGATGTTATGGTGAAATCTTTCAGTTGTTTGAATTTTTACTTCGTCTGAATCATAGTTGTCAAAGGCTCTCGCCTCCCGCCTTAAGACGAGAGGCTCAACCAGGCGTGGACGTTGCGCCCGGGGCCGTCCCAGGCACAAGTGGAGACTGTAACTGAATATGAAACGCCGCACCTCAATCAATACAGCTTAGAACAACGCATTTCGGCTAAAGCAGTTAAGACGCCGCATTACAATAAATGAAGCAAACAATGACCAAGCAATAATGAAGTGGCAATCAACGGATACAAAGATTCAAATATATCTCAAGTTACCGTTGTAAGGGAAGCTTATAAATATGACAGAAGAACAACTGAATAAGAAGAAGATCACTCTATTCAAAGCATGATGTTACTCTGCCAAAATCCTAGCTCACTCTTACTTGGTTTATTCGTAGCAGTCAAGGCTACAATTTGAGCTCATTAGCACTTTGTAATAATCGTTAAATTCGATAGTGCTAAGATCAGTTACGCACTGAGAACATTTTGTAATACTAAGAGTTTCAGCTTTTGGCAGTGATAACTCCAAACTGAAGTGGGTCAGTACAAATCTTGTATTTGATCAAAGTCTTTTAGTGGAAATCCTATCCTTGAGATAGAAGGGGTGACGTAGGAGTAATTGAAATCTCCGAACATCTAGAAACAATCATTGTGTATTTTATTTCAGTTTTGTATCCTATCTTTCAGTCAGTTACTTTCCGCAACTACTTTAGTTTAACTGATTGTCATTGACCAGCAAGATTCCGAAAATCAGTTTGTCACCAAACTGAACTCAAAATTCGAAAAGATGAGTTTTAATTGTGAGTGTTTATTCAACTTCCCCTTTCTAAACACTCTTGATACGTTAATCGATCCTATCACATAACATGGTCCAAAAAATTATGAGAGAAAATTCTAGTCTATAGATATATCAAAGATTCTCTACAAGACAAGTAAAAAAATTCTTAGGAAGTCCTTGCCTAAGAAACAGAAAGAATCATCTAATCTATAAAGTTTTTAGAAGGGAAATGGCAATCCTAATGGAACTTACAGGAAATAGAATGGAAATGCAATTAATTTCTTCTGAAAAAATTAAGGAGTAATTACAAAAACTCCAGATAGCAGTAGCACGGACTATGTCCTGGATTCACATCGGAGCAATCTAGATTATGATAAAGGCTACTTTTAAAGAAGGAATAGATTCACCCGTTGATATTGCTATATGCGATAAAAGAATGGGGAACCTACAAGATTCAGTACTTGGAACTATCTCAAGAATGCTCCGCGCAGGAAAAATTGTAGGAGTAATCTACCTGAGAATTGCCTACAACCTGGCAGATCGAGATTTCAGTCGAGTCTTGACATTGCACCAAAATTTCAAGGAAAAAAAGCTGATGAAAGAAGGTAATAGACCATATTCTATTACCTATCAAATTTCATACGCTATATCTAACACACATCATTCAGAGTTGTTTATTAGAAATGAATTTATTGAAATACCTGATATATTTATAAAAGTTGCTTAGAAAATTTATCCAGAAAGAGTTGAGCTTCCTTTAATACAGGAAACTGATATCCAAATACAAGACAATCATATTCTACAAAGGAATCAAAGTCTTAGATTGGAATCAAGAAGACTATCTTTTCAAGAAGATAGAATTACTAGTTCCAGGTGGTGAAAAACACATGTCCAAGAAACCCAACAGGAGCCAAAAAGCTTTTCTACCATATGAAAGATTAGATGTCCAGAAGGGTGGAAGGAAGTTGAAATAGTATTTGATATTACGAAACAAAAAAATCAATTTCCCTATAATACCATATACTATTTGGAACAACATATGATAGGAACTTAGCAAGGAATGATTAATATCGGAGAATTAGAAGTTCATATTAAAGGAATTCCAGGAAAAGAATCAGATCGACTGGTTCTTGGACTAGAGTTTCTCGAGGAACATAAACCCTAGAGTATGGAATGGATTTATGACAGATGATAGGATGTGGAAAATCCAATGACCACAAGCTCATTCTCGATATACATTCTGGTAGGAATGTTGTATGAACAATATACGGCAGAATATTTGCTCCTTATATTGATTCAGGGCCTGGAATCTGTACAGCAGAAAAGGGAGTCTTTCCAAATAATTTGGAAGAAAAATTACCCAAGATTGCTAGAAGAGATTTTTCCAGAAGAATATTAATCTTATGTAAGAGGATTAAGATGACTGAAATTATGATCGGAGGTGCTGGACAAACACCTTGGTATAAGGTGAAAACACCATCAATTTATTTTCATGATACAGGAGCTGAAATTTTGCTAGGAAACAATTTCCTACAAATGTTTAAGTCATATACGCAAGAAAATGAGACTAGGAGATTAGTGTTCAAAACACCTTGTGATCATAAAATCATAGTCCAAAGACTAAGAGGTGCATTTTACAGAAAAATGTCAATTCAGTTTCGCAGCAAGCGTGGTGATGATAGAAAACTTCTAAACCCAAAAATGAAAGATTCTAGACGATTTGGAGAAACAATGCTCCAGTTGAGAGTAGATAAAAAGCTCCAACTAGAAGAAAAAGAATGCCTTAAGAAAGCTCTACATAAGAATGAGGTAGAGTTTGAATCTAAGGTATCCTTAGAAGATGTCAAGAAAAAGATCAAGGAAAATTATAATGAAGATTCCTTAACATGGTGGGACAGAAATCAACTCAAAGCTTGCTTTAAAATTAAGGAAGGCAAAGAGTATGAATTTTTCCATTGCAAGCCTATCCCAATGAACATAATTGATTAAAGGGATATGCAGATTATAATTAAAGAATATTTGGACCTTGGTTTGATGAAAGCAATAATTTCACCATATAGCAGTCCAGGTTTTCTAGTAAGAAATCATGGTGAGATAAAACGAGAAAAACCCAGATTGGTTATTAATTGTCAAGAAATAAATAATATTATGGAGTTTGATGGGTATTTTATACCTAGTAGAGAACACTTGATTAGTCGCATACACAATGCCAAGATATTCTCTAAGTTTGACTGTAAGTCCGGATTTTATCAAATTCGGATGCATGAAGAAAGCGAGAAATTCATAGATTTCTCCACACCCCAAGGACATTATATTTGGGAGGTATTACCAACGAGATTGGCTAATTTACCTCAGATATTTCAAAGAAAAATGGATAATTTTTTCAAAGATTATTTTAAATTTATGTTTGTTTATATTGACGATGTTTTAATAACATATAAGAATATTGAGGAATATGTTAAACACTTGGAGATTTTCTCCAATGTTTGTGAAAAAGAAGGACTGGTTTTATCTGAAAAGAAATCAGTCATTGCAATAAGAAAGATTGAATTCCTCGGAAATGAAATCGATGAGTCATGAATAATTTTGCAAGAACACATAATCGAAAAGGTGTTGAATTTTTCAGAAAGTCTCGAAGACAAGAAGTAACTTCAAAGTTTCTTGGGAGTTGTTAATTTTGCTGGGATGTTTATTAAAAACCTAGCAAAACATAGAAAAGTGTTTAGTCCATTATTGAAAATATATGTTAGATTTATATGCACATAAGAACACACAAAAGGACTAAGCCAATTAAGAGATATTTATAAAAATCTTCCAAAAATGGTTATTCCCCAAGATGAAGATGATCTGGTATTATATATCGATGTCAATGATCATTGATGAGCAGCAGTTCTTACTAAGTTCACACCCGACAGAGAACAACCATGCAGATATTGTAGTGGACTATTCTCGGATGCAGAAGCCATAAGATGACATATTAACGAAAAAGAATTCTATGCAGTAACAAGGACTTTTGAAAAATGGCCATTATTTCTACTTGCAAAGAAATTCACTTTGAAAGTTGATAATACACAGGTGCAAGCTTTCTTAAGGAATAGAATTGAGTTTAAACCTGAGAAGGCCAGATTATTAAGATGTCAAACAATATGTCAGAATTATATTTTTGATATTGTGATAATTAAATCTCATGAAAATATTCTTGCAGATTTTTTAACAAGAGATGGACATCGGTGATATCGATGTTATCATCAAAATGCATAGGCATTTGAGGGAACACCTTGAAATGCTTCAAAACGAGTTTAACAAGTTAGCACTAAACGCAGAAATTGTGGGAAGGCTCCAACAAGCAGATAAGAGAATTGTCTCTGATCGAATCACATGATATTTACAGGCATATAGTCAGTTATGGTCTGTAATGCAGAGTCCTATCCTCCAAGGCATTGAGAAGCCATTGGTTTCTAAATGGAGAGTTTTCGAGTACAGGACTCTTACCTGAGCAGGGGATTCAAATAACCTTAGCACAAGTGTTAAGTCGGGATCATCTCCAGATGAGTTGGCTGAAACAAAAATTGAGAGTCCAGATCCTTATCTCGAGTCCTCAAGTCAACTCTTCACCTCGAAGATTGAAGAGGGAAATATCAACCTTAGGCCTAATACTGACAAGGGCAAATCTAAGGTTGGTAGTAATGAAGCTACAATTTCTCCATTACAGGTCTAACAACAATTGTGGGAGAAATTAAAAACAAGAGTAGGCATTAACCCCGCTACCAACATGGTTGATGATTCAGGAAAATATCCTAGGGTATGGATGAAACCAAATTCATATCCAAAGAAGGTAAAGCTTGGTATGAATTCGGGGCTCTTGCCTCAGTTTATATCACATCACCCAGCTTCCCAGAAATTTCAGGACTACCTAAATGGATCCAAGAAGCTATTCATGAAACTTGGGCGAATAATGATTATTTTTCCAGAGGAGATATTCTGGAGCTGTATTTTTTTAGTGCAGCACCAGAACCAGCAGGGAAAGGCTCACATGAAGCTTTCCATTTCATTAAGCTAAGGAGGCTAGATATGAATATACATAAATTCATCAGGGATACTCCTACAAACGAAACACCCTTGGTTTCTTCACTTAATGAAGATGACATCTCTACCAGGAGAGCATGGGAATTTTGGGTCTGTCTAACCGAGATAGACAAAGTCAAGTTTCCGTTTAAGTTTTATCAAAATTCGATAAACGGATCATTCTTGTTAAATATTATGACAAAAAAAACCACAAGCTTTGCAGAAGATCTATTCGAAAAGAAAAGAAATATTCTGTGGGACAGCAAGCTGCCGAGGAATAAAGAGACTCGTTGGAAATTCTGCAACATGGCACATGTGGGAAGATGGTCGGAAAACATCTGCCCAAAATACCAGAACTAGAAAGAACCAGAGTTTGATAAAGGATTCAAGCCGAGATCTGATCGAAAACACTTTACCGATACCAGTACAGGTGGGGAAAGACCACAAGCACGTTTTCCTCGTGGATACAAAAAGTCAAAGATTCCCCGACGAAGCTAAAGTAGAATGTGATCATCCCACTAACAAAAGAAAGGACCACCATTTGAGTGGAATATAAAGACCACCAATAATCGATGGTAAAAGACAAAGAACATTGAATTCCCTATCTTTAAAGATAAAAGAAATCCAATAAACATGCAAAAAACTTAACACGAGAAGCATCTATAAAAAGAAGTTAAAATAGATAAAAGAAACACACAAGAAAATATACTAAACTTGAAAAATACCAATGTTCTTTGAATATCTTACGGCAGTCAAGAGACGTATCAAAATGAAAAGAGAAGAGCTAAGATTTTTCCGACCCTATCATAAACGATTAAAAGATGAAGGCAAAGAAAATTGTGCAGAAATAGCTCAAATAAATATCGACCGAATATGCCGAAGATAAGACGAGAGGAAAAAGCTCTGTCTAGATTCATAATCTAGACAAAACCAAGGACCACCTCAATTGTGGAGTAAAGGGACCACTCAACCACTACAGAAAGTGGTCCACATGCAAGCTATAAAGGCTCATCAAAAGTTGAAGTTCGTGTTTCAAATCCGGAGGGCCTTTTATAAATAAGCAAGAAGAAGGAAGTTGGGATCATCGAATATTTTCTCAATTTCTTTCAAAAATAAGTTGTAATATTTTCTTTCGAGTTTATGTGTTTTGTAGCTAAACAAGTTTCTCCTCCTCTACAGGAGGTTACTATGTAATAATAAATGTTTGTGTTTGAATAAAGAAATCATTTGCTCTAGCTACTCTCATGTATTATTTTCAAAATTTTATTTTTTATTGTACACCTTAAGGTAGGAAACGAATTAGGATTGTGCCAAGTGCTACTGAGGGAATCTGCATCAGAAACCATCAGTTGCGATCGTGTGGTTGGACTGTGAGGAGCTGTTTATGAAATTTGGTGGATATAACCTCGTGACACTCCGGTCAAAGACATAAAAAATTTAATTTATATTAAGGAAATATTACGAGCCTTTATAAGTTGCCCAAAAAAATATATAAAAAAGGCATATTTTTATAATGAATAACAATTAAATAATTACTACAATAAATTCAAGATATTAATGAGAGAAGGGCACATGAGTAAATTCAAAATTAAACTAATAAATTTATTAACCGTATCAGTACTTTCATATTCGTATATTAAATAATTAAAATGAATTTTAATATATAATGAAAGAAAAGAAAGAGATACATAAGTATTTTTTACAAGAAATAATAATTAACTACATTAAATTTAAAGTATTAATGAAAGAATAAAACATGAGTAAATTTACAATTAAATTTGTATATCCTGCACATAAATATATATATATATATATATATATATATATATACGAATTTGTTACCCTGCACACCAGGTGTGCAGGGTATCATGAGCACCGCTTACGTGGCGGTGCATGATTGGTCAGCCTTTTTAAAAAAAACAAAACAAAAAATTTTGTGTGGTTTGTGGGCGTGCCACGTAGGCAGGTGTCCACAGGTGTGCAGGGATAGAGTGTGCAGGGTATCATTGCTCTATATATATATATATATATATATATATATATATATATATATATATATATATATATATATATAGTTTTGATATCTTGCACACCTATCGTGTACACCTATGTGAGTACCGATGAGATGTCACTCATATATTGGATGTGATGAAATATAGAAAAATTGTGTATTTAATGGGTGAGTGACACCTCATCGGTGCTTACATTGATGTGCACGATATACAAATTTAATTGTAAATTTACTCATGTTTTATTCTTTCATTAATACTTTAAATTTAATGTAGTTAATATTTAATTATTATTTCTTGTAAAAAATACTTATGTATCTCTTTCTTTTCTTTCATTTAATATTAAAATTCATTTTATATATATATATATATATATATATATATATATATATATATATATATATATATATATATATATATATATATATATATGAGGTATGATATACAAGTTTGGTGTGAACAATTGTCAATTTGGAGAAAACGTGAAGATTGAAATATTTGACATAAAAATCATACGAAATGTGGATTTTGAGAATAGACATCATCGCAGTAATTGACTGAGAATTCAAAGCTGTCATCGTTGACTTGAATGCTATTTTGTTGCGGTGCTCCTTCCCCGCGACGACAATCCTCTACATGAATCTGAAGCTGAAACATCGCGTGCAATCTACACAACGTTGACTGTTGGTTGTCTCGGTCAACTCCTCCATTTTTCACCATTATTAATTCTTCGTTATTCTCTGTTGTCGGTCGTTCTTGGAGGAATCAAGCGAAACCCGGTGATCGATCCGGGGTTATTTCAAGATTCAGGGTTGTGAATTACTTTTAATTCCAATTTCTTTTTTATTGGATTTTTGATGATCCGTTAGCACACTGCGTTTTTTTATTCAAGGTAATGTTTCTGAGTTGATATTTTGCATGTAAATCAATCAAATGATATTGTTTGCATCCCATTCTGCACCATAGTTTAGTTTAGAGCCAGAGGCCGAACTCAACTTTATATGTTTGTAGTGTGGTTGGGAGATTTTGAAATATTTTTGTAACATAGATTGGAAAATTAAGGTCAAGCCCAGGAGCCAAGCTGGTGATCTGGGGTCGCGAATATGTCATGAGAAAATTTTAATTATTTTAAACAAGCTAGTGATATGAGCGCACGAGCTCGAGCTCTTTTTTTTTTTTTTATATGATGAAGCCCAATCATGAGTAAGGAAACAATGATGCTGCTGTTTTTGTGACAGCTGCTTTGATTTTTCATGGCTGGAAGCTGGGATGGAAGTTATGGCGAGAAGGATCACTCAGATGACAGCCACCATATTGAGAGACTACATATAGAACCTATTTATGACGCATTCATATGTCCCTTAACAAAACAGATGATGAAACATCCTGTGACATTGGAAAATGGGAAAACTTTCGAGAGAGAGGCGATCGAGAAATGGTTCAGGGATTGCCGAGAGAGTGGCAGAAGGCCGGTTTGCCCTCTAACATTGAGAGAGTTGAGAAGCACGGAACTAAATCCAAGTATCGCTTTACAGCAAACGATTGAAGAATGGAATGCAAGAAACGAAGCTGCTAAGCTTGACATGGCTCGCAGGTCATTATCCTTGGACAGCCCAGAGAATGATATTCGACAGGCTTTGAAGTTTGTTCAGAATCTCTGCCGAAAAAGTCAAGCAAATAAGCAAGTAATTCGTGATGCAGAGCTGATACCAATGATCATTGATGTGCTGAAGAGCAGTAGTCGCCGAGTTCGCTGCATGGCTCTTGAAACTCTTCAAATTGTGGTGGAGGAAGACTTTGATAATAAGGTTGTCAAAGGTTGATGATTTATTTTGCATTTTATGTGATTGTCTCAGTTCAAGTTGTCGTTTATGGCAAATACTTAGCGCTATTGGTTTTGCAGGACATAATGGCTGAAGGTGACACTGTGCGCACCATTGTCAAATTTTTATCCCATGAGCAATCCAAAGAGAGGGAAGAAGCAGTTTCTTTACTTTATGAGCTCTCTGAATCAGAAACACTATGCGAAAAGATTGGTTCAGTGAATGGAGCTATTCTTATTTTAGTAGGAATGTCAAGCAGTGATTCTGAAAACCTTGTAACTGTTGAAAAAACAGAAAAAACCTTAGAGAATCTGGAGAAATGTGAGAACAATGTAAGACAAATGGCTGAATGCGGAAGATTGCAGCCTCTCCTGAGAAAACTGCTTGAAGGTACCTTTTTTATGTTAGATTTATCATTCTTTTGGAATGCTATTATGAATGTCGATGAAAGAAATAGCCTTATACTAGTGATAGAGTTGCAACAATGATATTACTTTTGATGGGCTTACAGAAAAATTTACTAAAGAACTAACTGTAGCAAGACTTTGGTATGAATCATTGCAGGCTCTCTGGAAACTAAGTTATCGATGGCTGCCTTTCTTGGAGAACTGGTACTAAACAATGATGTGAAAGTCTTTGTGGCCCGAACTGTTGGCTATTCGCTTATCAATCTTATGATGAACAATAATATGCAATCCAGAGACGCGGCTCTCAAAGCTTTAAACCAGATCTCATCAGACGAGGCTAGTGCCGAGGTGTTAATAGAAATCGGTATCCTCCCACCTCTCGTTAAGGATTTGTTCGCCATTGGGGCTAACCAGCTTCCAATACGGTTGAAAGAAGTTTCGGCAACCATTCTTGCGAATGTTGTGAATTCTGGACATGCTTTTGATTCAATCCCAGTTGGACCAGACAACCAAACACTGGTTTCTGAAGGAAAAATTCATAGCCTCCTACATCTTATCAGCAACACTGGGCCAGCAATTGAGTGCAAGCTTCTCCAAGTACTTGTCGGGTTGACCAGCTCTCTGACAACTGTATCAGGTGTCGTTTCTGCTATTAAAAGTTCTGGTGCCACTATTAGTTTGGTTCAGTTTATTGAATCGCCTCAAAGGGATTTAAGGGCGGCCTCGATAAAGCTTCTTCAAAATCTTGCGCCACAAATGGGGCTGGAATTAGCTGGTTGTTTACGTGTTACATCTGGTCAGCTCGGAAGCCTAATGAAGGTGATATTTGAAAATACAGGAATAACCGAGGAGCAGGCAGCAGCTGCTAGGCTTTTAGCTGATCTCCCCGAGAGGGATACAGGCCTCACCAGACAGATGCTAGATGAAGGGGTATTCCAGCTGCTTATTTCCCGAATAAAACGGATTCGACAAGGGGAAATGAGAGGCAGCCGCTTCATGACCCCTTATTTAGAAGGACTTGTGAAGGTATTAGCGAGAATTACATTTGTTTTGTCCGAGGACTCAGGGGCTGCTCTCAAGCTTTGTCACGATGACAATCTAGCATCACTTTTCATAGACCTTCTGCAAGCCAACGGGCTGGACAATGTGCAGATGGTATCAGCCACGGCTTTAAAGAACTTATCCCAAGAGTCTAAAAACTTGACTAAACTACCCGAGTTTCCTGCTTCGGGATTTTGTGCCTCAATTTTCCCTTGTTTAAGCAAACCACCAGTCATAACTGGATTGTGTAGGGTTCATCGTGGGATATGTTCTTTGAAAGAAACATTTTGCCTTTTAGAAGGGCATGCCACAGACAAGTTGGTGGCCCTTTTGGACCACACTAATGACAAGGTGGTGGAAGCAGCATTAGATGCGCTGTCCACTTTATTAGATGATGGTGTCGATGCAGAACAAGGAGTTCAAGTGTTGCTAGATGCAGATGGAGTGAAGCCTATACTTGACATTTTACTCGGAAAACGAAATGAAAGTCTAAGGAGGAGGTCAGTATGGGCAGTCGAAAGATTATTGAGAAGTGATGAAATAACTGACGTAGTTTCTGATAATCCCAATATAAGTACCGCCCTCGTGGATGCTTTCCAACATGGAGATTATCGAACACGACAGATAGCTGAGCATGCCTTACAGCATGTGGACAAATTCCC
Source organism: Primulina eburnea (assembly GCF_022965805.1). NCBI lineage: Eukaryota > Viridiplantae > Streptophyta > Magnoliopsida > Lamiales > Gesneriaceae > Primulina > Primulina eburnea. The sequence goes on along the minus strand of NC_133103.1, from coordinate 38,395,888 downwards.
CAAATTCTCTAGTATATTTACAAAAAAGTGATGATATATTGCTCGATATAGTTCCTTCGTTTGTAGGGATTTTCTGTATGTACTTTCTCTCGTGTTCTTTTAAGTTTTGAGTAGTAAATTTTAGAATACTTGTGAAGAATTTAGTAGATGCTAAAGTGTGATTTGGTCGCATTTGAACTGGCAATAGCTTGTGCATGTTTCTTTTCTCACATGAATATCTGATTTATATTTATCTTTCAAATCTGCTGATATTTAACCTTTTGCAAGTAACATTTTGGAACTCGCAAAATGAAAGCTGAACAGAGTTCATATAATATGTGTGTAAAATAGATCAAGCTACGCCCAAAAAATCATTCTTCATACGAGAACAAATAAAAATAAATAAATGTTTGCTGCAAGTTGATCAGAAAGAATTCAAGAAAAGTTGCCACAAATAAAATCATACAGAAGCAAACCACATCAACCGTAGTTACAAACGAAGCACTGCCATTGATTTTGTCATGCAGGAAGAAGCATCCAAATCATGCGCCACATGATTCCTTGAAATATGACTCCAGTTCGTTGTTCCAGTGTCGGAAACGTTAAACATAGTGAGGAAATCCAATACCTGTCCAAAAATCTTAAACATTTCGACACCGAAAATAAGGTCTTCATCAGCCACAAATGCTGCGTTCCAATCCATTGGGGCATCAGGATGTACGGAAACTTCTGTCCAGGATCGATACTCAAGATCAAGTTCCCAAAGCTTCCTAACAGCTTTGTTTCTCCGGCCAATTTGACCATCTCCTTCGCACCAAGAAACCGAGAGCATGAATAGCCGATTCTTGCAGGATATAAGTTTAGGATAATATTCATGCACACGAGGTGGGAAGGGGCTAGTCTGGATTCTGGTCCAATATCCCCTTTCTATGTCATATCCAACAAGTTTGTCGCTTTCTGAGTACACGTAGAAAATCCCGTCACATATGACACCAGAACAAGCAACGCCAAAATCTAGAGGTACCCTCTGAATCTCTGTCCATTTATGTGATACGGAATCATACATTTCCCCCGAATCCAATGGTTCATCCCATGATCCAAGACCTCCAACAGCAATCATTATGAATTTTCTACTATCTTTGCTGTGTGAGCTTTCGTTTTTTTGCCTAACAAATTTGTATGTCTTGATATTGGGAATTGGTGAGTTGTCATTTTCATCAAGAGAGTGCCTCGAGCGTCTAACGGAGAGTCGGTGCGGATCCTCATAAACATCTGATACACCGCCAACTCTTGCCCTGTAGCAACGTCTGTCAGTTCGGTTTTGTTGATTTCTAATGATCACACAATCGGAACTTAACTCTGAAATTCCTAATACGGGTGACGATCTAGCATACTTCATGGCAGCGACTTTACGCCATGATTTAGTTGAGGGGCTAAATGCCAATACACCTTTGTGAGTCTTGAATGAGCTCCTATCCACCCTCCCAAAGTTGGTCAAACTAGAACAACCCCCGACGATATAAATATCATCTTGGATGCTCGCAACTGAGAACAAAAATCTTCCTTTAAGAACATGAGAATCTAATTTGTGCCATTGGTTAAGGGAAACATCAAAAGCATGAATCTCTCCGGAACAATAACCATCTTTAACAACACCAAACACAAATAACCATGGATTTTGGAATAAGCCTTCCCTCCTCATTTGCATGAACCTAGGAGTTGTCGTCAAGTTTCTCCATTTCTTGCAGACAAAACGGGCATTCATCAGACTCGTCAATGGGAGTCGAACCAAGCACATCTCGAGAATGTCATCCGGAAGACGTGCATTCATGCTATTGTTTTGTTGCACTGTGTTAAACATTAGAAGCTTTCGATTGTTCTTCCTCCAAAATTTCTCCATCATACCATAGGCGAAGCAATCAACAGTTGTTTCCTCAGTTCCACATATCATAGTGTACCCTTTTCCCTCATCACTTGCACTTGACCCTCTTCTACTGCCCGAATCACCATAATCTTCACCTGTGTCAGCGCCTACTTTGCAACCACCACCACGACCATAAAGTGAAAGGCACCTCAAAGACATGCCAGTCACCTCATCTTCATCACGATCTTCGAATTTTTTGTTCTTTCTTTTAAATTTCTGGCTCATGCTCTTCACAAGACGTTTCGAAACACTCAAAGACTCGATATCACGATCAATATGGTCTTCCCCTGTTAATCTTGGTGAGGACATATCACACCCTTATTTTAGCCAAACAGAAGCAATATAGGCAACACCAAATCCATGCTGCTTCATCCACCTACACAAATACATCAAAGAGAGTTTAAGCATGTTTCTCGCACCAACAAAATATCAATCCAATTATGATGAGTTATGTCAAGTATTTACAGATCAGTCAAGAAAAAGATTTGGAAGTAAATTAAAAAATACCGTACTTCGGATAGCAATCCTAAATAAGATATGTTCCAAAATTTCATGTGTATTCTCACAACAGTAATATAAACTTTCACACAACAAAACCCATTAATTCGCCCCATCTGCTTGCCGGATGTAGAAATATGAGTACTGCTCTCGTATTCAAGAATTACAGATTCTGAAAATTAAACGAAAATCTGAAGAAGGGTGGGTTCCACACCCAGAAAATGATCTTCAATTCCCCCACCCCAACTTACTGTAACAACAGATGAAAGTCAACAAGCACGAGAAATCAAATCACAGATTCATAAACCAACTGAAACTCAAACCAAACTACAAAATAAAAAACAAGAACATGCTAAAAACCACAACCAAGAAAGTGTAAATCAAGATCTGGAATATGCTAAAACCCACAAGCTACAAGGCGCAAAAAAATCACACATGAACGCCAATAAAGGTGAGTGCCGAATACCTTACACCTTCTACGTAAATGGGAAGGCAAGAAACTGTAACAGCATTTGAGATTCAAAAAAAATCGCAAACCAAAAAAAAAATAAAGCAAACCTTCAAATCACAATCAAAGCATTTTCAGCTTTACTATCTGCCACCGAAGCTATTTCCGGGAGCCCATTTCTAGATTAACTCTGAAAAAGATCGGAAGCAAACCCATGAGATCCAATCTGCATAAAAGCTTAAATCTTTAGAGATCAAGGGCCAAATCACACACAAAAATCGAGCATTTATGGCGATAAGAGTTAAAAAGTAAACAAAGGGTGTCAATCATATTGCATATTTTATATTGCCATTATAATGATCTTTCTTTTGGTTGGGAATAAATTTTTAGTGAAGTGACGAGTAATGCCACGGCCAAGTTCTACCATTCACTCTGCCTTTTGTTTTTATTTCCTTTCATTCTTTTTTGTTTATGGCATGGATTGACTAACGTCTCAATCACAAAATTTAATATTTATTAGTGATTAAAAAATTAAGAATTAATTAAATTAAAAAGTTATATAAATTATTTTTATATGATTTTTATTTTTTTATAGTAATTTTTAAATGAGAGGTGATATGATTATTTGAACTTGGATAAGATTTAGAAAACATTATAAGTTTTGTGATGAAAATTAACGATAATAATTTTTTTTAATAACGATTTTAAATCAAATCAAATTAAATTAAATTAAATTAAATTTTGTAATAAATAAAGAAGACCCACCATAACATTAAAGTTAGTTAGCATAAGAATATCAAATTTCACAATATAGGAAGTATGTGTGTGTACATGCCTCTTATTAAACAAATAAAATCCCCATATGAGAAATTAATTTTGACGACTCGTTACTTAAAATAGTACTACTTTAATATTTGTGGAAAAATCTAAAATTTTCTTATTAATTAATTTATTATAAACATAACTCATAAAATAATGATCACCACTCATACTAAAAATAAGGTTAATATTAAAACTTCAACTGTGAATACCACCACCACCATAAAAGTCTCAAGTCAAAACGATCACCAAAATTTGAAAAAGTCTAGCATAACGTAATAAGTTTCAAAGCTTGCCCTCGTCATCACAAATTCATAAAATTAGAATAAATAGTTTTTAAAACTTGCATAATATATCTCGTGAACTACAAGGTCATTGAGTTTGCACCGCCACTGGCCCTAGCCTGCTCACTGGTCACCGTCTCTAGTCTCCTCAACAACATTATCTGCGTTCATCAAATCTAGTGAATCTAAAGACTCATCATGCATAATCTGTGAATAACAAATAATACATAATAAAAATTCATGCAATTTACACATAGTTTGTACACAACATAATATAAACATAAATATGTATAACAAGACTGCGTAAACATTTTCATAAAATCATATTTTTGTACTCGTCATAGTAATCTTAATCGTAAATCATTTTGCGTAGAGTTATTTCAATGCAAGTGGCTCGTAACATAAATTGTTTAATCAAACTAACCACAATACTGGGTCGACAGAGAACACTACAGCCCTTGGACTGTATGTCCACTCCCTAACGTAACATAATTCCTCCGAAGAGGTTGGAGAAGTCTCCCGACACGTTCTCCGGCTTCCAAACCCGTAACATAATTTGGCCACAAGACAAATCGCATAACTCAAAAATAATTATTTTGCACTTCATACATACTTACGAACATCGTGAACCTCGTTGGATTGTCCTCGGACATGCTACCACAACATCCTAAAATAAATACCAAGACAGCCCCTAAAGTGCATTCGCACACATGCGACTCCCGAATTAAATAGAACCTCGGGAATCAACCCACACGTAAAACACATCCCAACCTACTGCCCAAGGCCCTAAACTAGCCCCAAACCATTTCCTAGCCACGTACCATGCACAATGAACCATGAGGACATAAGATGCCCCGAAGAGAGACACTATGGCACTTACGCGTTCCGTACGACTTCCTATTGATTCCAACTCGAAATAATCCCTAGACACGACCCTTAGACATCAATTAAGACCCTGGTTTGACACTTTCCAGTACCTGACACAAGCACAACCCTCAAACCACAAAAATCGAGAGCAACCCATGCGCGACCCCTACTGCACACAGCACAATGTTTCGGATCCAGTAGCTTTGCCATCCAACCATACCCTCACCAACCCATATCAGGCTTATCTCGGGACCCTAAGACCCCGCCTAGACACTAGACATGAGCCCCGGTCCAGTCTACACTGAACCCAACGCCCATAGCCGCGACCACACCTTATGCGCGATGTTCACTTCGGCTCCTTTTACATCAGCAGCCTATCGGCACATCCCGGGCCACCTAATGACATCTAAATACACCCCATAATGTAACGATACGTAGCAGCAAGTCTTCGGATTGGTCCAGCGAAGACGGTGATCAAAATCTCGAGAAAATGAAGAAGTTCATGCATATTATATATCGAAAACAATTTTAATGCATTATAAACGCATGAAATATCGAAAACGAACGCGAGGAAGAACGGAGATGGTTTGTTTTGTTTTCTTCCTTCAAAAGGGACTAAATAAATCAAGGAATGTTGTGTGATGGTCGGCTTAAGCTGCTGGAAGAAGATTTGAAAAAAATTCTCCAACCCTAGTTGAAGAATTCGGCTTAAATGTGTGAAAATAGTGTGTGTTCTTGGTGTTTTGTGTAGGGGTGTTCAAACTTCGGATAAAGCCGAAAAAACCGAAAATCCAAACCGAAAAAACCGAATACCGAACCGAACCGAACCGAATGTCGAATTTTGTAATTCGGATATAAATGTTAAAATCGAAGTTTATTTGGTTCGGTTTTGGATTATATATGTTAAAACCGAAAAAACCGAAAAACCGAAATTTCATTAAATTAATAATTTTTTATATTTTTATTATATTATATATTTTGATATGATATTTAGTGAATAAAAAACCATTTTGAACAATTTTTAGTTGATTGTTGTTTGTTTAATTAATTTAGACCTTGTATTTAATATTTTACTAAGAAAACATATAGAAAGTTAACATATTATATTTTACAATATTTTATATTATTAATTTAAATAATTATACCAAAACCGAAATAACCGACCGAAATAACCGAACCGTTTTGGTAGAAAACCGAACCGAACCGAACCGAACCGAACCGAACCGAACCGAAGAAAAATGGTTCGAATTCAGATTATATATTTCTAAAACCGAAAACCGAAAAAACCGAAATAAAAAACAGAAAACCGAATCGAACCGACCGATGAACACCCCTAGTTTTGTGTGTGTGTGTGTGTCGTGTGATGTATAGACTTAGGAATAAGATTTTTCTATATAATGCTTAGAATATTTAGTAGGTGTTTAGGTTAATTACTAAAGTTTTTAATTATTAATTAATCCATCCAAATTTTTAAAATTTAACAATTTCAAGAGTCCTACAAATCCTAAATTCTACCCATAATTATATACTAACTAATTTAATTAATTAAGTCAAAAAAATAATTATTAAAATATTGTATTCCGAGTGGAAGGTTTTAAATCCACTACTATTCGAAATTTGCTAATTAAAATGCTTGATATCTTTATTTCGTTCGATAAATTAAATTTAGCTTTTAAATACTAAAATTCTTAATTCCTCTAAAATACCTAATTCTCAATTTTAAATAAAATATAACTTTACATTTTAACATCTCAAACGTCTCTGGCTTCTTTTTTCGGTTCGGCATCGAACATTTGCATGAAAACTAAAAGTCAGAGAAAATATTTTAAATTACATAATAAAATAAATATAATTATCTTTAAAATAATTTAACACCTTGCATACATAACCTAAATTATTAATTAAATAAATAAATTATTTCAGTCATGCAAGGGTTTATGTGTACTGGTTTTTGGACACTAAATTAATTGTAACGTACCGAAATTTTGAAGGTCCACATGAACCACATGCATGCAAGTTATCAAATTTTTTATGTATTTTAATTAAATTGTTTTAATTGTATGAATTGATTATGGTATGTATGTTTACATGTTTAAAATATAATTTTACATTAGAATACATAAGACTGTGTTAGATTATACGAGACGCGATCGAGGAACGGAGACCGGAGACCATATAAGAGAAAATATGTTTATTAAATAATTATTTTTAATTGTTTAATATATGATATATTTTAATGGATATTTTCAAAAATAAGATATTTTGATATATTTTTGCGCGTCGAGTCGTATTTTAAACCGACAATCAATCTTTGACGAAAATAAGGACTTTTTGGAGACTCGGTTATTAATTTCGAAAAGCAATCTAAACAAAATATTTTAAATATTATCTAACGGGCCTAATGAGCCTATTATACTATATTAATGAATCTAAGCTTGCACCATGTATCTTTATATCAAATAATCAACTTTCCAAGCTCTTTTATTCTACACAAAACACACGCCCCTCACCCTAGAAAACTAGGACTCTCCATCAGCACTCAACCACACACACATCACACGAAATTTTGAGAAGGAAAGTCACAAAATTTGAAGGAAAATCAGCAAAGTTGCATCCCTCGTCTTTTCGTCAACACTCTTCTCATCACAAGTCGTTTTTCTTGCGTAATAAATGCAAAGACACGCTTTAATATTCTTTCACTCATCTTTCACACCATATTATATGTTTTGATGTATGTTTGAATAAAAAACATGATACATTTATTTTATTTTCATTTTTATGGCATAACATGAATAAAACTAGAGTTTTCGTCTTTTAAAACTCTTGTTTATGATGCACTAAGGGGCTGCAATGGTAGGGTTAATAGGAGAGATGTTTTTTCACATGTTTATGGGTCCTTAGGTGCTTGTTTAGAGGCTGGAAAGGAGCCAAGAGGTTGAACGAAAATTTAGATCACTCGATGAATAAAGGATATGCATGTAAATAATTCAATATGCCCTTGTGTTTTCATTAAGAAAACAACATCCGGATGCGTAATTATTGCTGTATATGTTGATGATTTAAACATCATTGGAACGAATAAGGAAATTCAAGAAGTTGTGTCATACCTGAAGGAAGAATTTGAAATGAAGGATCTTGGAAAAACCAAGTATTGTCTGGGTTTACAAATTGAACAAAAAGAATGTGGAATGTTTGTTCACCAGACAAATTATACAGAAAAGATCCTTAAACGTTTTCATATGGATAAATCAAATCCTTTAAGTACTCCAATGGTTGTTAGATCATTAAACATAGAGAAGGATCCATTCCGTCCATGTGAAGATGATGAAGATATTCTTGGTCCAGAGGTACCATATCTAAGTGCTATCGGTGCCCTTATGTATCTTACAAATTGTACAAGGCCTGATATATCTTTTGCTGTAAATTTGTTGGCAAGATTTAGCACACATCCAACAAAGAGACACTGGAACGGAATTAAACATATATTTCGTTATCTATGAGGAACGACAGACTTGGGACTTTTGTATTCAAAAGATGCTAATCCAAGTATAATTGGTTATGCCGATGCTCGATACTTATCCGATCCACACAAGGCACGTTCCCAAACTGGATATGTATTTACTCGTGGAGGCCCTGCAATATCTTGGCGTTCACTAAAACAAACGCTCGTAACAACTTCATCAAATCATGCCGAGATTATTGCACTACATGAAACAGGGCGTGAATGTGTGTGGTTAAAATCAATGACCCAACATATCCAAATCTCATGCGGATTGTCATTCGACGAGAAGCCTGTGATACTATATGAAGATAATGCTGCATGTGTTGCTCAAATGTAAGAAAGATACATAAAAAGCGATAGAACTAAACATATTCCTCCTAAGTTCTTCACATTCATCAAGGAGCTTGAGAAGAATAAATGTATTGATGTTCGTCACATTCAATCAAGTGAAAACTCATCAGATCTCTTCACAAAGACACTTCCTACATCAATATTCAGAAAGCACATATATAATATTGGGATGCGCAATCTACGAAATTTGTGAAGAATTGTTCGTGTCAACATGAGGGGGAGTTTATGTAACTGCACTCTTTTTCCCTTACTATGGTTTTTATTCAGATGTGTTTTTCCTAGTAAGGTTTTTAACGAGACAGTATAAAAACACGTAATGAAGACAATCTTTATGATCATCATCACAAGGGGGAGTGTTGAAAAATAATATTTAAAATATGTGTATTGAATATTTGAATGTTGAAAATAAGAGTTGTAAATATTGAAAATTAGTGTGTGATGATGTAGGTAATGATGTATTTTATTTTTGGATTATTTGTAAAGAAATTCTATAAATAGGCTCACCATTTGTGAAGAAATTCACAATTGAGTAGAGAGAAAAATATTATAAAGTGTGTAGTTTGGTAAATTTTGAGAATTTGAGATTTTTACTTTTTACCATACATTTTTACTTTTTCATAACAATTTGATCCTTTTGAGTGGTCCTATCAAAATTAATTTAGATTTTTAATTATTACAATCGCATCCAATATATATGTAAACCCAAAAAATTAATAATGTCTCGATGGTGGCGGCCAACCATATCCCACATGTAATGAAATGGTACATATGTTGCTTTCTTGACCCTTTCTCTATTAATTGGTTATTATTTCACCATCATATTTTTAAAATTTTTTTAAAAAATATGGGCATTATGGGGGTGGATTTTTCTTAATAAATTTTTTCAATGGAATTTGAATGATACGAGAATTTGATAGGTGGTGTCATTTATTGATACTTTCAAAAAGAAAAAAGGGTAAAAGTGAAAAAAAAATATATTAGAGAAAAAATTTTCTTTATTATATATATATATATATATATATATATATATATATATATATATATATATACACACACACACACACATTGGATTTTATATTTGAATTTGGTTAGGCTGTAAATGGGGTCCATCCACATGATTATGATTGTCGCATGCTTCTTCAACGACTATCAAATTTTTTTCTGGTACTGATGCCACCCGGGTGAAATGGACGAGTCGGGTCGGGAACTCTACCGGGTAAGCTATCAATATAATGATGGGAATAAGAGCAATGAGATATATCTCCGTAATATGGCTTCAGTTGTAACCTGCACACAATGAAATGAACTCGTGAATGGGCGCCGGAGGGGTGTCCGACGTGGCCACTCCGATGCTTAAGTCAGCAGGGTACTCAAGCAAGAAACCAATGTAGCCAAGTAATGGCTGTGTGATTGGTGTAAATGAATGAATCTCTGTGTGTAAAGAGAGAACCTGGTATTTATAGTAGGAGAAGTAATAATGACCTCGATTTGCGTGTACACCTACCACTCATAGCATTTGATGTTGACTTCCTGTCAAGCTGTCCTATTTTCCCATCGTATCACATCAATAGGATTATGTCGGGTGCGCTTCTCGAGACAAGATCTTATCTTCTGAACCACTTGAATGCGACACTGTAATCGAGGTGCCCGGGTAGAATGCTTTATACAAGAGCCCGGGCCTATGACTGCCCGGAGAGTAGAGCATGGGCTTGCACCTGCCCGGCTCCAGAAGAATCCACCTGTAGACTTACTCGGATTTGGGAATCCATTTGATATTCCGGGTCATCCATGACCCGGGCTCTTACAAGGGTATCATCACACATCCCTTAAATAGTCGGGCTAGAGTCATACTCGCTGTCCCGATCAGTCATGCTTGGATTCCCAAAGAGACAATCAATTTTGTTCTATAAAAGCATCGGGGGCTTCATGTCTCCCAGAAATGAGATGAAATGCCGGAGTCTCGTGTCTCATGGACTTGAGATAAGATGCCGGGGCCTTGTGCCTCCCGGTCTTTGCATAAGATGACAGGGCCTCATATCTCCCGGACTTAGGAATGGTCGAGGTACGGAGCTCCAAGCCAAGTTTGAGAACCCTGGGCTTATAAATAACCAAGACGCGGAGCCTTGGGCCGGGGAGCATGTCCCGAGACTTGGGAATGGTCGAGGTGCGGAGCCCCGAGCCAGGTTTGAGAACCCTGGGCTTATAAATAACCAAGGCGCGGAGCCTGGGCTTCATTAATGGTCGAGGTACGGAGCCCCGAGCCAGGGTACGGATCCCTGGACTTAATAGATAACCAGGGTGCGGAGCCCTGGCCTTCATAAATGGTCGAGGTACGGAGCCCCGAGCCAGGGTACGGATCCCTGGACTTAATAGATAACCAGGGTGTGGAGCCCTGGCCTTCATGAATGGTCGAGGTACGGAGCCCCGAGCCAGGTTTGAGAACCCTGGGCTTATAAATAACCAAGGCGCGGAGCCTGGGCTTCATGAATGGTCGAGGTACGGAGCCCCGAGCCAGGGTACGGATCCCTGGACTTAATAGATAACCTAGGGTGCGGAGCCCTGGCCTTCATAAATGGTCGAGGTACGGAGCCCCGAGCCAGGGTACGGATCCCTGGACTTAATAGATAACCACGGGTGTGGAGCCCTGGCCTTCATGAATGGTCGAGGTACGGAGCCCCGAGCCAGGTTTGAGAACCCTGGGCTTATAAATAACCAAGGCGCGGAGCCTGGGCTTCATGAATGGTCGAGGTACGGAGCCCCGAGCCAGGGTACGGATCCCTGGACTTAATAGATAACCAGGGTGCGGAGCCCTGGCCTTCATAAATGGTCGAGGTACGGAGCCCCGAGCCAGGGTACGGATCCCTGGACTTAATAGATAACCAGGGTGTGGAGCCCTGGCCTTCATGAATGGTCGAGGTACGGAGCCCCGAGCCAGGTTTGAGAACCCTGGGCTTATAAATAACCAAGGCGCGGAGCCTGGGCTTCATGAATGGTCGAGGTACGGAGCCCCGAGCCAGGGTACGGATCCCTGGACTTAATAGATAACCAGGGTGCGGAGCCCTGGCCTTCATAAATGGTCGAGGTACGGTGCCCCGAGCCAGGGTACGGATCCCTGGACTTAATAGATAACCAGGGTGTGGAGCCCTGGCCTTCATGAATGGTCGAGGTACGGAGCCCCGAGCCAGGGTACGGATCCCTGGACTTAATAGATAACCAGGGTGCGGAGCCCTGGCCTTCATAAATGGTCGAGGTACGGAGCCCCGAGCCAGGGTACGGATCCCTGGACTTAATAGATAACCAGGGTGTGGAGCCCTGGCCTTCATGAATGGTCGAGGTACGGAGCCCCGAGCCAGGTTTGAGAACCCTGGGCTTATAAATAACCAAGGCGCGGAGCCTGGGCTTCATGAATGGTCGAGGTACGGAGCCCCGAGCCAGGTTTGAGAACCCTGGGCTTATAAATAACCAAGGCGCGGAGCCTTGGGCCGGGGAGCATGTCCCGAGACTTGAGAATGGTCGAGGTGCGGAGCCCCGAGCCAGGTTTGAGAACCCTGGGCTTATAAATAACCAAGGCGCGGAGCCTGGGCTTCATGAATGGTCGAGGTACGGAGCCCCGAGCAAGGTTTGAGAACCCTGGGCTTATAAATAACCAAGGCGCGGAGCCTTGGGCCGGGGAGCATGTCCCGAGACTTGGGAATGGTCGAGGTGCGGAGCCCCGAGCCAGGGTGTAGTGCCCTGGGCTTATCAATAACCAAGGTGCGGAGCCTTGGGCCGGGGAGCAGGTCCCGGGACTTGGAATGGTCGAGGTGCGGAGCCCCGAGCCAGGGTGTAGTGCCCTGGGCTTATCAATAACCAAGGTGCGGAGCCTTGGGCCGGGGAGCAGGTCCCGGGACTTGGAATGGTCGAGGTGCGGAGCCCCGAGCCAGGGTGTAGTGCCCTGGGCTTATCAATAACCAAGGTGCGGAGCCTTGGGCCGGGGAGCAGGTCCCGGGACTTGGAATGGTCGAGGTGCGGAGCCCCGAGCCAGGGTGTAGTGCCCTGGGCTTAATAGATAACCAGAGTGCGGAGCCCTGGCCTTCGTACCTCCGAGACTTAAGAGAATATGCCGGGGCCTCGTATCTCCCGGACTTAAGAGAATGTGCCGGGGCCTCGTATCTCCCGGACTTAAGAGAATGTGCCGGGGCCTCGTATCTCCCGGACTTAAGATAATCTGCTTCTCACAGCTGTATGCTACTGAGTGCATTGCAAATGCTCTTCCACGCCAATCCAGAATAGCTGCTGAGCTTTGACCCCATATAAAATCCACATATAATATCTGAGTGCCGAGCTGGTCAGACTTGTAGGTTTTCCAAACAGAGTGGGATTTACTGCTAGATTGTATGTTCGAGCTGTAGAAATATCCAAGCCAACATACCAAGGAGTAGGAATCCAATGTAATCACATGGCCCGATATAAGAAATCCATCACCAAACATTCCAGCTCTCATACCGATAAAATCCCAAGCATAAAGAAAGGCTAGTTATGATATATCTTAAACACTTTCAGTTAAAAATTATGACTGAGCATAATTGATAAATACGCATAACACTCGATTTTATTAATTAGATAAAAGGGATGCAACTTATCTTCGTGAAATTGCACCAAACTCAGCAGTAACGAACTGGGAACGAAGGAGCACCTAAGATGTTGAGCTAATATCGAGATATCCAAGAAATAAAGATGATATAACCATGTTTCTCGGGTGATGCCAATTGTGTGTGTCGCAACTCAATGGGGGGAGCTATGGAAGCCATGTAGAGTGGCTGTTGATGCAATTAATGGATCCCAAAGAAGCGCTAGCTGAAATTTCCTCCGTTGATTGTATTAAAATCTACCACAAGTCAGTTGACATACCAGACCCCATCATGGACCGCGAAGTTAGAGGTCCGATGCATTCAAAATCGAGAAAACCAAGCAGTTGTTGCTAATAGATTATCAATAATCGATAATGATCAGTAGAGTAAGCCACTGTCAATTAAATAGAATAATCACCGAGCATAGCAAAATGCACTGAGGCGCTGCACGGAGCTGGAAGTCGAAGTTTCATCTCGAGCTAAAGTGCCCAATAATAAAAGGACATGAGTTATAACCGTAGACAAGGCATGTAGGAAGATATGTAGCGCATCCCGAGCCCGATGTTAACAACTCAAAAAATATAGCAAGTTTGCAAGCATTGAACATCCTTAAGCATATTGATAAGTTAAATATAAGGCGAAAAACAAATGTAATATTAAGATATATAAAGAACAAAGTTTTAAATCTTCCCTGCTACGACATCCATAGATGAAGGTAGTAATGAGTCTTTTCCGATAAACTTGATAAATTCCCAAGGTTGAGAAGTATAGAAGCTCCAACCTGCCGATTGACACGAGTACCCATAAAACTCTCCTTTCATTTAGCCCCTTTTACAGAGATGTAGAGGCCTGATAGCCAACAGGCCCGATAGCAAAGATGGGAGAAATCGTGATGTAGAATCAAGCAAGCAAGACCCAGTTTCGAGATATATGAAACCTTGCAACCAAATGTCACGATCAAGCTTGTGTAATATGAGAATTTGGATTATTTGCTCTTCCTCGTCAATCCGGAACAACTGCTGAGCTTCGAGCTCATATAAAATTCACATATAAGATCTGAATGCCGAGCTGGTCGGACTTCTATGTTTGCCAAGCAGAGTTGGGCTTACTGTGGTGCTGAGCAAGGTCGGACTTGCTTCGAATGGAAACCATATCTACGTCTTGAGCTCAAGTTCCCACAGACGGCGCCAATGATGCCACCCGGGTGAAATGGACGAGTCGGGTCGGGAACTCTACCGGGTAAGCTATCAATATAATGATGGGAATAAGAGCAATGAGATATATCTCCGTAATATGGCTTCAGTTGTAACCTGCACACAATGAAATGAACTCGTGAATGGGCGCCGGAGGGGTGTCCGGCGTGGCCACTCCGATGCTTAAGTCAGCAGGGTACTCAAGCAAGAAACCAATGTAGCCAAGTAATGGCTGTGTGATTGGTGTAAATGAATGAATCTCTGTGTGTAAAGAGAGAACCTGGTATTTATAGTAGGAGAAGTAATAATGACCTCGATTTGCGTGTACACCTACCACTCATAGCATTTGATGTTGACTTCCTGTCAAGCTGTCCTATTTTCCCATCGTATCACATCAATAGGATTATATCGGGTGCGCTTCTCGAGACAAGATCTTATCTTCTGAACCACTTGAATGCGACACTAGTAATCGAGGTGCCCGGGTAGAATGCTTTATACAAGAGATTTATACAAGAGCCCGGGCCTATGACTGCCCGGAGAGTAGAGCATGGGCTTGCACCTGCCCGGCTCCAGAAGAATCCACCTGCAGACTTACTCGGATTTGGGAATCCATTTGATATTCCGGGTCATCCATGACCCGGGCTCTTACAAGGGTATCAGGTACATTTTCAGATGGCGACTTCAGTTTCCTCCAAACATTTATCCAACCAATTGAACATGTATTTGCTTCAGTTGTTTCACTATCATCTTCAATTCTATATATGCCACTTGCAGTTTCTGATAAATTTCAAACCCTAATTATGACTTCCAAAATGTATCATTTTAGCACACACGATATACGATAGGGATCGGTAAGGAAATTTAAAGATTTCGCTAATATGTCTCGTCGTGGATCATTGGATCGGATAGTTTATTCAACTATATTCGCAAAAAATGAGTGCATTCAAATTAAAAGTGGTAAATTACACTTTATCGCTTGATACATATGATAAGATATTAATTAATTTATCATAATTGTTTCATCTTATGTTTAACTCAAGTTATACAAATGATTAGATTCATAAATCGTAATATTATCGACACACATGGATTTATCATATATATATATATATATATATATATATATATATATATATATATATATATATATATATATATATATATATATATATATATATATATATATATATCATCTTTAAGTCCTCCCCTCTTTTCCCGTTTAAAGTTGTATAAAATGATCATTATTATTTCTTGTATGTGGGTCTAAAAAATAATCATGATTAAGAATAAATGTGGATTGTTGAATATACATTTGGACAATACTCTAAGGATATATTGAACTGAAACATTTTTTTTATATATAGAAGTGTATCATTAGTTTATTTATTGGACTATATTTGTAAAATAGCAACAAAAAAAGCAGAAAATTTCTCGAAGTTAATCTTAGAATCAAGATAGAGTGGTATCTAAATTCTGGGTGTAATAAAAATTGTTTTGTTTGTATTTGTTAAGATCAAACACTCACCACTAAATCAAAAGCTATAAATAGTTGTACCGGTGAGACTTAAATCTTTAAAACCATATAGCAGCTCAAGCACTACGTTTTGATTGTTCTGTTTAGTCGAAACAATTACTGTACCTAACAATCTCCCTCTCAATGATTGCACTTTTGCAATCCATGAGAATCGAACTCGCAACATTGTCTTTGATATCAATTGTTATGATCAAACTCTTACCATTATGCCAAAAGTTATAACTGATGGTAACAGTTCAACTCAAATCTTTTTAATCGTTTAACCGCTCAATCATCATGTTTCGCTTATTCTATGTAGTAGAGACAATTATTGAACCCAATAATATTTAATTTGTATATCAAGGTTATGGTCTAAGCCCCTTCATCCATGTGTTTTTACATCAATCATCCTCATATTTCAATAACCACAAAAGTTTCCATTATATTTCGATATAATACAAGAGGGGGGTGGGGGTTAATGTGGGAGGGTTTCTAAAAATATGGTGAGAGGCAAGTACCAATCAACAAGATTATTTAAATAGAATGTCCATAACATAATATTAGTACATTTGAGCGCGATAAATGCAAATCCATTCAATCTTGTTCATAATAATTGATTTTTGTTTAAAAAAAAAGATATTAAATTTTTTTAAATAAAATATTATTTTTATAAGATTTTTTTTAAAAAAAGAATTAAAATGTTTGATAATAATTTTTGGATGATTAGTGATGTGACACATACATTTGGATAAAACATTACACTTGATGAAATTGAAATAGATTTGTGCATTATTTAATTTACAAATATTGAGTTTTCTTTTCCCAAAATTTGATATTAATAAATCAGAGTATATTTGTTATTAAATAAAAGAAATAAAATGACATCAAAATTAAATTAAATAGTTTAGAAGGCTGATACTTGATAATATAGTAAATATTATAATCTATAATTCACACAGAGATGGCTTCAAATTTTGTAAACACACCTTATTTATCCACTCACTTGTGTAAATCCCTCTTTTTATTTTCTAGAATTTGAGGGTAAACATGACCAAAATTCCAACTTTATCAATAAAAAATGTCAGCAATAACACATTAAGCTTCATAAACTTTGCACTCCTCGTCTCCGAGGCTAGTCTTGCAGGAGTCCTCCAATAGATTTTGAAACCCTTATAAATCCCTTGATTATGATTTTTCTTTAGAGTGTGTTTGGCAACCGGGATTTGGGAGGATTTCATGTGATTTGGATTTCAAAATCCTATTTTTACTGTTTGGCAAGATGTTAAAAAAAAAAAGATTCGGATTTGCTTAGGATTACATGGGATTTCAACAAGTATATCCAAATCTCATCAAATTTGATAAGATTTGGTGGGATTTGGATTATAAAAACATAAAATTATTTTTTTATCCAACACATCATTCTCCATCTAAAGTTTCTAAATGGTTAAACTTTTTTTTCCTTTTAACTTTATTTAGAAGTTGAAAGATTTTGTTTAAGTTTTACAAGTTTCTTGTGTTATTTACTGATTAATATAATAAAAATTATAGTAATTACCAAAGCCTCTTTTTACGTTTAATAAATAATTTCATGTTAAAGTTTGAAGTTGTTTGATGATTTTTTAATTATTATTTTATGTGCACTGTGATTAATAAATAATAATTAATTTTTGAATTTACAAATACAAATAATAGAGAAGAATTATTAATTTTTAAACTTTTTTTAGTTATTTATGTTATATGCTTTCTAAGGGTAGTTTAGTAAAATTTTAAAATTCCAAATTCGAATCTTTTTTTCTCCAAACAAAAAATGGATTTGTAAATATCATTTTTAAATTTTAAACCAAACACCAAATGGAATTTCAAATACTTGAATTTCCAAATCCAATTCCAAATCCAATTCCAAATCCCGCGAAATCCTCTCAAATCCTAATTGCCAAATACACGGTTAGTTTTGGTCCTAAAACTTCTATTTGGAAATGTTATATCCTTCACATAAATTAAGGCACAAAATTCCATACCAAATTCTGTGGTTTCTAAAATCATAACTTAATTTTCGACTAAGGTAGAGCATGCAACCTAATTTTCACTAGGTTAAACTTGATCCCAATTCGATTCTAATAATCATTTTAACATTTCATGCAAATAAAAGCAATATAAAAATGTTAAATGACTGAGTTACTCGTAATAAGTATAGTGTCTGCCTCTTCTTCCGCTTCCTCTGCATGCATGACATAAGCTCGTGCCACAGTAGCTGCTTTTCTCTTCGGGCAATCACCAGCATTGTGCCCATTCTCCTTGCAGTATAAACACTCGAACGTCCCCCATTCACATTTGCCAAGATGTAAGCGAGTGCACTCTTTGCATGGTTGCCTCTCAGCAGGCTTTGGTGCTCCAGGATTTGGTGGCTTTTGTTGTCCTTGTTTCTTGATTTGACCTTGGGGCTTTTGAGGGCCTTGAGATCTAGGAGGACCCGTATATGGTTTCTTGTTTGGCTTATTGTTACTTTTGTGTTATTTCCTCTTGCGTTGTAACTTAAAATCAATGTCCCTCAGATATTGCTCAGACTGAAATGCATAAGTAATAGCGGTGGCATATTCCAAAGGACGCATCATCATAACATTATTTCGTAAAGTGGGTCATAAACCATCCATGAAGTGTCTAAACTTCTCTGCATGATCCCTCGCAAATAAAGGGTACAAAGTGACAACCCCTATCAAATTTCTTTACAAACTCAGCAACAGTCGAATCTCTTTGACGGAGGCTCATAAACTCTCTCTTCAGTCGTTCTCTAACATCAGCAGTAAAATACTTCTCGTAAAATATCTCCTTAAATTGGGCCCAAGTAAGAGTAGTAATATCAATACTGTCACGCCCCGAGACGGGGGTCGGTTGACACCAGCGTTGCTCTCAAATTTACATTCGAAAACAACAAGCCTCAGAAGTACAGAATTTCATAAACCAGTCTTTTTTTCATAATAATCATTGTCTGTTACAACTCAATGACAAATGTTTTACAGCGGAAATGTAAAACCATCAAATTACAATATCTGAACAGATGCAGTGGAATATAAAACATAATTCAGAACTTAAGAACAACGATCTTCATCACCAGCCCCAAAACTGACGTTGCTCCTCTTCTTCTATCAACTCTTCCTCGTTCTTATCTGAGATGGGTTTGGTGGGTGAGTGATATGATTGTCACTCAGTAAGAGAGGGCGGGAATAACTCCCAGTTTTCGAAAATCATTTTAATACGGAAACAGTAATACAATAATATACAGAAAACTTGTATTTCATAACAGAAATCAGAATTCAGAATTTACAGGTTTCAGAACAGAAATCAGAATTAGTAAGCACTGAACACGTTAGTGAATTTCATGGCTAAACTGATATCAGTCCCTTATATGTTCTCTCCTCTAAGGGGTGAGGCCAGAATCAGAATCAGAATTCAGAGATGTTCAGAATATATATTCCTACCATTAGTTTACTAGGGAGTTTCAGTGCTTCAAAATCATATATCAGAAATCATACACAAACTGAACTTAAAAACAGAATTATCAAACGGATTTCAAGATATTTATACATAAGTCCACTTACTGTAATTTGCTGAAGAATTTCGGTTGAAGTCTGGAAATCTGCTTGCCTTGCTACTGGATTTTACAGCTTCGAAAATGCACTCTCTTAGCTCTAATTTCAAGTGATAACTCAAGATTTTGGTAAACCAATTCAGATGTTTGAGGGTGATATTTATAGGTGAACTTCTGACTGTTAGCCTCCTAATTAAGGGCCATAATCTGACATTAACAATCTTTATTTCGTGTTAAATGCTTCAGTTACAAGTCTAAGTTGAATTCGTAACTGTCTGCTGCTTCCTCGCTCTTCTGCTGCTGCTGCTTTCTCACTCTTCTGCTGCTGGATTCTGTCTGCTGGAAAATACATGTCTGCTGGAAAAATACCAACGTCTGAAATATGAGTTGCTGCTGAAATTTTGATGGCTACTGAAACATTTTTGGCTGCTGGAACTGGAACTTCAGGTTCTCACATCCCTCTCTCCTTATGAGAAGTTTCGTCCTCGAAACTTGGTCGAACATGCTCCTCAAAGAGATAAGGGTATTGATCTCGCATCTTTTCTTCTAACTCCCAAGTAGCTTCTCTTTCGGTGTGGTTGGACCATTGTACTTTTACATATGGAATAGTTTGTCTCCTCAGTACTTGGTCTTTGTTATCCACAATTCGAATCGTAATTCCTTCATATTTCAGCTCTTCATTTAGATTGCCCTCAACCAACAGTGGTCCAGCTTCCAGAATATGACTAGGATCGGAAATATATCTCCTCAGCTGCGAGATGTGGAATACATTGTGAAATCTTGACATGTCGGGTGGAAGTGCTAATCTATAAGCAAGTGTTCCCACTTTCTCGAGGATTTCAAATGGTCCGACGTATCTGGGATTCAGTTTCCCAGCCTTATTGAATCGGATTACACCCTTCATGGGTGACACTTTCACATATGCCTTCTCTCCAACTTCAAATTCCACGGGCCTTCTTTTCAAGTCCGCCCAGCTTTTCTGTCGATCTTGTGCAGCTTTTAGTCGCTCTTTGATCATAGCAACTTTATCCACTGTTTCTTGGATCAGTTCGAGTCCAACGATGGCTTTTTCCTCTACTTCATCCCAATACAGTGGTGATCAACATTTTCGTCCATACAGAGCTTCGTATGGTGCCATTCCAATGCTGCTGTGGTAACTATTATTGTATGCGAATTCGATCAAGGGTAGGTGCTCGCTCCAATTACCACTGAAGTCTAGAGCGCATGCTCTCAGCATATCTTCTAGAGTTTGAATTGTCCTCTCTGCTTGACCATCGGTCTGAGGGTGGTATGCCGTACTAAGAGTAATCTTAGTCCCCATAACTTGTTGAAAGCTCTTCCAAAATCGAGATGTAAATCTAGGATCTTTGTCGGACAATATGCTGCTGGAACTCCATGCAATCGTACGATCTCATTCATGTACAATGTGGCTAGCTTGTCCAAATTATAATTCATGCGGACATGTAAGAAATGTGCAGATTTTGTGAGTCTATCTACGATTACCCAGACGCCGTCATGACTTTTTCTAGACTTTGGTAACCCGACAACAAAGTCCATGGAGATATGTTCCCATTTCCATTCTGGAATTTCTAGAGGTTGCAAAAGTCCTCCAGGTCTTTGATGCTCTGCCTTGACTTGCTGGCACACGTGACACTTGGAAACAAATATTGCCACGTCTTTCTTCATTCCACTCCACCAAAAAAATTTCTTTAAATCTCTGTACATCTTGGTACTACCAGGGTGGACTGAAAATTTCGACTTATGTGCCTCATACATTACTTCTTGTCGAAGGTTATCGATGTCTGGTACGCACAATCGACCTTTCATCCACAAGATTCCTTTGTTATCCGTCTCGAAATCTGGTGATTTCCCTTCTTTAACTTGCTCTTTTAGTTTCACCAAAGCGGAATCTCTATCTTGACTCATCTTGATTGTCTCTCGAAGACATGGTTGTGCTGAAAGTGATGTCAGGATCACCTTACTCATATTCTTTCGACTTAAAGCATCTGCTACTTTGTTGGCTTTGCCTGGATGGTAGCTTATTGTCAAGTCGTAATTCTTCATGAGTTCGATCCATCGTCTTTGTCTCATATTTAGTTCTTTTTGTGTGAACAAATATTTGAGACTTTGGTGATCGGTGAAAATCTCACACTTGGCTCCATAAAGATAATGTCTCCAAATCTTTAGTGTGAATACCATTGCAGCTAGTTCGAGGTCATGCGTTGGGTAATTTTGTTCATACGGCTTCAACTGCCTTGATGCGTATGCAATCACCCTTCCCTCCTGCTTGAGTACACATCCTAAACCTTCTTTGGATGCATCACTGTAGACGGTGTAGTCTTTACCTTCCATAGGTAATACTAGCACTGGTGTGGATGTAAGCTTCTTCTTCAAAGTTTCGAAGCTTTGCTCACATTTTTCACTCCATTGAAACTTAGAGTTCTTCTGTGTGAGCTTGGTGAGAGGTATGGCTATTGAGGAGAATCCTTCAACAAATTTTCGATAATAGCTTGCTAATCCCAAGAAGCTTCGTATTTCTGTCACGTTCTTTGGTCTAGGCCAATCCGAGATTGCCTCTACTTTCTTAGGGTCCACAGATACTCCTCTGCTGATATTATGTGTCCCAAGAATGCGACGCTCTCTAGCCAGAATTCTCATTTCTTGAACTTGGCGTATAGTTCCTTTTCTCTCAGCTTCTGTAGGGTGAGACGAAGATGTTCTTTGTGGTCTTCTTCACTTGACGAATGTACTAGAATGTCGTCGATGAATACCACAACAAACTTGTCAAGAAATGGTTTAAACACTCTGTTCATAAGATCCATGAATACTGCCGGAGCGTTTGTTAATCCGAAAGGCATCACTGTGAACTCATAGTGTTCGTACCTTGTCCTGAAGGCTGTCTTGGGTATTTCGTCTGATTTGACCTTCAATTGGTGATAGCCTGACCTTAAGTCGAGCTTAGAAAAGATTGAAGCTCCTTTGGGTTGGTCAAACAAGTCATCTATCCTTGGAAGCGGATACTTGTTCTTGATCGTGATCTTGTTCAGCTCTCTGTAATCGATACACATCCTCATACTTCCGTCCTTCTTCTTTACAAATAGGACATGAGCTCCCTGATAAGTGCAAGATTTGCACTTAATTTACATTTAAATCCATTTTGAATTATGCTTGTTTCGAACAGAATTATTCGTTTTTGGTTTGTTTATGTTGTCATTTCAGGAATGGAGAAAATAGCGAACACGAAGCCAAGTGGACCAAGAAGCACACGACCAAGAGCACATCACTGGACAGATGTGTGCGCGCGGTCCGCGCCATTTCACGCGCAGGCACGCGTACACCCATAATGGAGCATGACCAGAGAGGCGCGCGCCACCGCGCAGGCTCTCGCGCTACCGCGCGTGCATGGAAGCAAGAGATCGACAGAAGCTTGAGCGCGGCCGCGCGAGATGTCGCGCACCCGCGCGCTTAGGAGCAGCAGGAAACCCGAGAGGAACGCGCGGTCGCGTCAACTCTCGCGCTCCCGCGCGCACACACGCATGGGCCAATCACAGTAGATCGCGCGCCACAGCGCGAGATCACGCGCAGCCGCGCGCGCACAAGCACGGCCAGACACAGCAACTCGCGCGCCACCGCGCTGCGCGCCGCAGCCAGAATAGGTATAAAAGCACGATTGCTAGGTCAGAAAAGAAATGAGCAGCCGTGGAGAGAAATCACACGAGAATACACCATCTTGGAAGGAAAAGAGGCGAGAAACGGAGCGCATACACGAGACGAAGATTCAGAGGGCGAAGAACAGTCACAAATACGAAGAACGACAGATCTGGGAACAGAGACGACACTTCGGATTTGTTATCTTTTCCTTTGTTTCTTTATTCTATTGTGTATCGATGCCTAGAATTACAAATATGTCTTGTTTTCTCTTGGATTTCGTGATGAACTAAATTTCCATTCTAGAGAATGACGTAACTCTATTGATACGATAATTTGACACCGTTGTTTATTTGATTGAATTCCGCTTTGTTTAATTGTGTTCTCTGTGTTTACTGCACTGCAATTTACTGGCCATAAATTGGTTGTTGTTTGATTAATCTTATAACTCGGGAGAGGGATTAGGATTATAGATCATTAGAGACACATCGTTAAACGTTTATAGCGTTCGGAAGGCGTATAACTTTAGCGAGGCTTAGTAAGAACATTGTTTGCATTTATCTATGAAACGTAGATTCTAATTAGGAATAATTGAATCGAAGTTGACAGATACAGTTATTCGTCACTTGGGAAAGGGGGAATAAAACAATCTAAGTGTTCTTGGCCATTAAATGATTGGAATTCAGGAATATAAATTCAACTGTGAACAATTATCGTGGAAACTCTGTGAAATCATTTCACTAGATATTTTCTCTCAGTATTATTTCTCAATTCGGTGATTTAATTAATTCATTGTTTTCAGTAATTCGTTCAAGCAAACCAATCTTTTAATTGATTTCTCTAGATAAAGTCTTGGCTATTTTAACTACAAGAATTGATATACAATTTTACACACACTCCTCGTGGGATCGATATCTGTACTCTAATCAGTACTGAAACTTGACACCGTACACTTGCGGTAGGAAAACGCGCAAAAAGTTTTTGGCGCCGTTGCCGGGGAGTGTCAAATTTGAATTTATATCAGTATTGTTACCAATTAGTCTAGATTTTAATTTAGAGCTTTTATTTTTCTTTTATTTATATTGATTAAGCGTTTTATTTTTCTTCCTGTTTGACAGTGTATGCTAAGATCGCAAAACTCAGACTTGCTTATTTTTGATCCGGAGATCGAAAGAACTGCGAGAAGATTAAGAAAAGCAAGAAGAGAAGAGATCCAAGCAATGGCTGAGAACAGAGAAAATGACAGACGCGACCAACCAGAGGCGATTCCTATAAGAGATCACTTCAGACCAGTGATCAGCAATCATTACTCTGGGATTGCAAGAGGGACAATCAACGCCAATAATTTCGAATTGAAGCCCGCTCTGATCAATATGGTTCAGCAAAACCAGTTTACTGGAACAGCCACATCTGATCCTCATGTTCACCTGAGAACTTTCTTGGAGATAACGAACACGGTAAAGATTAATAATGTTTCTGATGATATTATTAGACTGCGTTTATTTTCGTTTTCTCTCAGGGATCAAGCACGAGGATGGCTACAATCGCTTCCCTTGGGAAGCATCACGACATGGCATGAGCTAGCCACGAAATTCTTAGCGAAATACTTTCCCCCTGCAAAATCTGCCCAGTTCAAGATTGAGATCAGCACGTTTAGGCAGACTGAATTCGAACAACTGTATGAGGCATGGGAAAGATACAAGGAGCTGTTGAGAAAATGCCCAAATCATGGATTCGAAGACTGGGTGCAGATTGAGTTATTCTACAACGGTCTAAATGGGCAAACAAGAGGAACAGTGGATGCTGCAGCTGGTGGCACGATCTTTGCCAAATCTCCTAAGCAAGCTTATGACTTGCTCGAACAGATGACGATAAATAGCTACCAGTGGCCATCGAAAAGGGCATGAGTAAAAAGGACAGCTGGAGTTTATGCGGTGGATCCTATTACGTCACTCATTGCGCAAGTATCTGCATTGACCTCTCAAATAGCAGCGATGAACAAAGTGAGTACATCTGAAATCGAGGGTCCATCGATCGTTGCTGAAGAACTATCCACCGCTGAAGAAGCACAGTATATCAACAACAGAAATCAAGGTGGATATGGAGGATATAGAGGTAACCCTCCCCCTAACACTTATCATCCTGGATTAAGAAATCACGAAAACATTTTTTATGCAAACAATAAAAATGTGTTGAATCCTCCACCGGGGTTCAATACATCAAAGGGGGAGGGAAAGCCTTCATTTGAAGATTTGGTAGGTACATTCGTTGCTGAGTCTGGAAAAGGGATGGCGAGAACTGAATCTCGTCTTGACAATATGGAGACTCACATGGGAAACATGGGTACCACAATGAAATCTTTGGAAATGCAAATCAGGACAGTTGGCCAATGCTCTAAAAGATCAGAACAAGGGGCAATTTCCCAGTAACATAGAGGTGAACCCAAAAGAGCAGTGCAAGGCAGTCACTTTGAGGAGTGGAAAGGACTTAGAGGTACAGAGTCCCAAAGAGAGAGTGGACAGTGAGAAGACAGTTGAAGAAAGTGAAGTGGAGGGATCCACGGCTGAAATCAAAGTTGAACCACCTCCAGTGTATAAGCCGACTCTACCCTATCCTCAGAGATTCAAGAAGAAGAATTTAGATGATCAGTTTGCAAAGTTCTTGGAAAGTTTCAAGAAGATACACATCAACATACCATTTGCTGATGCTTTGGAGCAAATGCCGAATTATGCAAAGTTTATTAAAGATGTGATGTCTAAAAAGAGGAAGCTGCAAGAGTTTGAGACAATGAAGCTTACTGAGGAGTGCAGTGCCATCAAACAAAAGAAATTACCACAAAAATTGAAAGTGTTGAGGATCGAACTTGAGTTTAGAGGGGGGGGGGTGAATAAACTCTACTCGTTTTTCGTTCTGATGAGGTACTAAAATCCTGTTAAGGATAGTAGTTGATCTTGTGCGAATACTTTCACCTGATTACAGTAGAACGTGCGGAAACAATCTAATGAAGTAGTTGAAACAACAATAAAGCAGTAGACAACAGTTGTTTATGGAAGTTCGAAGATAAACTCTTCTACGTCTCCCCTTCTTCTGTTTCCAGAAGGTATAACTAAAAGACTTTGGATATTACAGTACAACACTTGTACACACCCACTTCAGAAGGACTTACACCTCAGCCTACTGAAACTCTTAGTTTCTCAACTCACAAATATGCGAAACACAAAGTTCTGAAAAGACTCTTTTCAGATTACAGACTCTTCTGATAAAATATTAGTGCAGTAAATATCGTGAAGAGTGTAAGAATTAGTAGCACAAGATGATCTACAAAAGATCAGATATAAGCTATGAAGCGTGAGCTACTTTTCTTTGTGTTGACCTTTTAAAATGCTCAAGGAAAACTGATATTCGTTTGATAAGAGAGTAGCTTTGTTCCTTGAAAATGATATTATGCGAAGTGTCTTTTTAACAAGGATTTGATCCAAGTATATATAATCGACTGAGTTCAACGTTCACAATCAGAGAAGTCTTCAGATAACTGATACAATCAGCTTTATTACCGAAATGGGTTCCTGCAGAAAAGCTATAAAACAATCAGTCTTGTTTTATACTTAATTGGGTAATATGCATTAAATGACTCCGTATAGTATTTAATGCTGCAATTAATACTAGTACTAGGAACTCCTTAACGGTAACAATTAAGATAGCAACATTAGAAGACATTCTCTACTGGTTTGTATTGTTATCCTTTTTCTACTGGTTTAGTTTTACTAGAGCAGCAGCTACTGATAATCTATTCTGTTGTTCTGGTCTGCTGGTCTACTGGTTTTAGTTATCATCGCCACAATAAATTCATATTTAACAATTTCCCCCTTTGTGGTGATGCCAAAACCTAAACAGTAGAAAATCGTTAAGTAAAACAGATAATCATTTAATCAAACGGATAATGTTAATAACGCATTAAAGTAAACAAATCAATCGGTTCCAATGTCCCTGTAAAAGATTTCTTCATTTTGAGGTTCTTGGTCTCTTCTGTTAGAAGGTTCAGCCTCATCTTTTGTTTGCCTAACTCCCGCTTGATCTCCTCTATCTCCTCTATCTTCCCCCTTTTTGGCATCAGCGGCCACTACATGGGTAAAGAGATCATTCAGTCTGCCGGAAATATTTTGAATGCCATCGGTTAGCATCTCCAGATACGGGGTCTGAGAAGAGATGCGATTATCTAAGGCAGTGATAGATTGATTTTGAGAGTCAATCTTGGCATCCAAAAGTTCCACAGAAGTAGACAGGGATCGAAAGATATCATCATGCTCAGTAATTCGAGTGAGTATATCATTTTGAGCAAGCATGATGGCGTTGTGAGTTCTTGAGATAGCTGTTTTGAAAACAGAGGCTTCAGCATACATCTTGTCCGAGGTCTCCTTAGTGAGATAGATGTATTTCCCCATTCGCTCTCGGAAAGATTGAGCACCACTGAATTCCGCAAGGTTTTCACAAGACATGCGTTTTACTAAATCAGAAATGTTGTTGAGGTCGGTTTGTAGATATTGAATCTGATGTTCGAGGTTGAATGCATCTGATTCCGGGGAAGGGGTTCGTTCAAGAATGTGTTGTTTGATCTCAGAAAGACGAGAAGTTGTCGCAGTCAAAACAGGGAGGGAGACAGTCAACACAGTAGAAACATGAGGAGCATCTATTAAAGTAGTAGAAGGAACAGGGTCTGCTCTGCTGTCTGCTGGAAGTGTAGAAACAGTAGGCTCAACAGCAACCAGAGGAAGAGTAGTATCTTCAGTAGGAATAGCCAAGTCAGAGGCCAAAACTTTTTCCATAGGTACAGTAGCAGCCTGTGCAACTGAAGATGCTTCAATAGAAGGTGCAGAGGGCTGTTCCAGAAGAACGGTCATTTCTGCTTGATGTGCAGCAGAAAACAACTCTAAGTTCGGCAGTAAAGAAGTAGTATCTGGTTCTGCTGCTTGTTGCCCTGGGGTAGGAGATCCAGAAGCCGGCAATTCTAAAGTGGTAGAGACAGTAGGGACAATTGATTCAATGAATTCCTCAACTGAAGCCAGTTCATGTACAGACAATAGTGATGAGGACTGAATGGGCCTAGTCGGAGATGCAGGAGTACTAAGAGCAGCAGCCTTTGGGGAGGCGGTAGTCCTTTCCTCAACTGTCTGATTCTGCTGAAAGATCGGGACAAGGCCAACATGATAAGCAGTAGGCTCTCCAAAGCCTTGTTCTTGAGCAAGAAGTTGCTCATTCATCTGTTTTAATCTGTCAGATAGAATTAAAATAACATTTTGATCCTGAACAGCAGTAGGAACGGCAGGATCAAAATTCGATTGAAGAACTTTCAAAACTGATTCTAATTTCTGACATTTTAGTTGATCGAGGATGAAGTTCCGTCTGCGCAAGGCCTCGATGACATTCTCTGTTTTTGCCAGCTGAAAAGTCTTCCTTTCTGCATTCATCAACTTGCTGTAATTCCCTCTTGTTTTGAAGTAGTCAAAGGAATGGAACAGTCGGACAGTATGCCATTCATCAAAGAATTTTATGTTCTCGTTTACAGAGGTCTCAATCTCTGCTAGATGAAGGTCAACGCCGGTAATGACAGTGGTCTGGTGACCAAAAGTAGGTGGTTCTTCAATCATTTTCCCTTTCCCTTTGTCAGTAGATGAAATGGGCGCAATAGGTCGGAAAGCAGAAGACCCGCTTGCCTGTTCCCGAATAACGATTCCAGATGATGGCTTAAAAGCAGTAGCAGAAGAAGGTGCTGAGATGGACGCAGTAGCGAGCGCAGTTGAGGAAACAGTCGATCGAACAGAAGGAACCGCTTCTGGAAATACCTGTCGAATAGGTACTTTCTCAATCTCAGACAGTGCTGCTGTCTTTTTCATCTTGAGAATGGTGCGCGGTTTCTTCTTGGCTGGGGTCGGTACTGTTGGTCGAACAGCAGCAACAGATTCTTCTGATGCTGTTTTATCGGAATCCGTCGAAATAATCAATCGTTTCTTCGAAATTTTCTTCTGGGGTTTGGGAGCCTCAGAAGCAGTTTCCCCAATTTCCTTTTTCATCGCAACAAACTCCGCCACTGTTGGCTTAGGCCTTAGAGCCAAAACATTGGCTGCATCAATCATGGTAACCGAGGTAGCATCGAGATCACTGGTAGATGCGAAACCAGCATCCTTGAGCAAAACACTGATCTGAACCGCGAAACCAGAACTCTTCCGAATAACCATATCCTTCATGATTCTGAAAATAAAATGACTCCAATCCACCTTAATCCCCTTGGTGATGGCAGTCATGACCTGAACTTTCTCCTTCGTCAATTTATCGAAGGTGCCAGCCTTGATCAAAATAGCTTTGGCCACAATATCGGCCAGAATCTGATACTCTATTTTGAGCAATTTCTTGTGGCAGGAAGGAGACACTTCTTCTCCAGATGCGGAGAAAGAGCTTAGAGCAACAGACATATCTGTCTTGGAAATATCAGAGAGTTCAGAAATACCCGAAAGTGGAAGGAGGAAGGTTGCTCCTAGGTGTGCAGCATCAATGGAAATAGAAGCATCTCCTTGGGTATGAACAATTCTTCCTTCATGCACTGTTGCTTTGGCGTAAAATTCCAGGAGAGCATTTTTGTAGATAATTGCTGGTGCTTCCAGGAATTTCCGGAGTCCTGATTTCTCAATATCCTGAAATATTTTCAAGAGATTCTCATCCTTGATGGTGAGAACGGAAGCAAAGTTAACCTGATAAACGTTGAGAGTATATGCGCCAGCCATTTCTGTATGCAGATGAGATCAGAAAAATTTGCAGTAGTTAGTTATGATATAGAGAAAGCAGTAGCGGAATAATGATAGTTATGAAACAGTGAAGGTGAAAATGTGAAATATGAAATAGATATACAGCCGCAAATAAACATAAAGACACGTGTCAGTATGTTCTTGGTTGAGTGTTTGAAAAGTTTTGCAGAAACTGTCAGAAAGACGAATGATTTTGAAAATTTTGAAAAAGCGCGGGCTGTCCAGACGGTTACTAAAAGAAATCAGAAAAGGATTTGTCATTTTATGATAACGTCTGCTGGAAGTTTCAGAGTGCTGAAATATGCGAGCACTTTGTCAAAACCAGCAGACTTGTAGATTTATCGAAAAGACAAATATCCTATCTGTTTTATGAAAAGGTGTCAAATTCTTAGTCTGACTAAGATACTGTTCCCCCTCGGTAAATGCAATTAATAACTAGTCATAATTGCGACAAGTGACTCTTGGCTATCTCTCAATCTGAGTCGTTGAAAATGAACAGTCGCAATCGTGTGATTCACAAGAGTCTTTGTTCCCTCTATAAATACCTGCAAAGCTTGAACGAAGGTAAGCAAGAACAATGACAACTCAAGTAAAAGGAGAGTTAGAGTTAGATTCAGGAGATGAAGCAAAATTGTTCAGAGAGAAGTTTGAGGGTATCAAAAATGCCGTAATGATCCTTGAAATACACTCCTTGAGTTGTAGTTTCCACAGTTATGCAGATCTTTTGCTTCGATTGAGTTTAAAATATAGCATCGATTTCTTCCAGAAGCATGCTAATGCAATAAGAGAGTGCTGGTGGATTGATGATGCTGAAATCCTCTCTGATGCCCTGTAAGGCATCTAAAAATTACATTAGTGCTGGCAAGACCTAAGCTTGCTAGATTCTTTCTAGGCCTTTCTCTTTCGAAGAAGACCATCTTTTTCCTGTTGAAGTACTTTGCAAGCAAATGTCAGAAAGCTCCTATTTCAGAAGACAAGCATTACATGTAACGCTACTGGTTAAATAGCAAAGAAGATCTACTGTTTTTCATTATGCATTGTGTAAAGTACTGAAATGGTTTCTAATAAAATTCCAGTTTTGCTTATCTGACTTTTCTCTTCTGCTTTTCTGCAAAAAGCTTACTGTTAGTGCAATGCGATAACAAACACGTAATAATAGAAATTTAACTAAGATATCAGAAAACAGTTAAGTTAAATCTATTAAACCAAGAGAATTACGAAAGTAAGAAAACTTATTTTCTGGTAAGGGTTTCGTGAAGATATCTGCTGTTTGTTGATCAGTAGAAACATATTCCAGACGAATGTTCTTCTTCTGCACATGATCTCTAATAAAGTGATGTCTGATGTCTATGTGCTTCGTTCTGGAATGGAGTACTGGATTTTGTGTGATTGCAATTGCACTGGTATTGTCACAGAATATAGGTGATTCGGAGGCTTGAATCCCATAGTCTCTTAACTGTTGTTGAATCCACAGTATTTGAGAGCAGCAGCTTCCAGCAGCCAGATATTCTGCTTCTGCAGTAGATGTGGCTATGGAAGTCTGTTTCTTGCTAAACCAGGATATCAGCCTATCACCAAGAAATTGACAAAAACCACTTGTGCTTTTTCGGTCTAGTTTGCAACCTGCATAATCAGCATCTGAATATCCAATAAGATTTAACGATGAATCATTGGGATACCATAAGCCGACGTTTTGAGTTCCTTTCAAGTACTTCAAAATACGCTTAGCAGCAATATAATGAGATTGTTTGGGGTTAGATTGAAATCGAGCACAAATGCAAACAGCAAACATGATATCTGGTCTACTGGCAGTTAAATATAATAAAGAACCAATAAGACCTCGATACTGAGTTACCTCTACTGAAATACCACTTTCATCTTTATCAAGCTTAATAGATGAGCTCATTGGAGTAGAAGCAGCAGAGCATGCTTCCATTCCAAACTTTTTCAGAAGCTCCTTGGTGTACTTGGCTTGATTTATAAAGATTCCAGTCTCTGATTGCTTAATCTGTAATCCTAGGAAGAATGTTAATTCTCCCATCATACTCATTTCAAATTTATCCTGCATCAATTTTCCAAACTTTGCACATAATTTGGGGTTAGTTGACCCAAAAATAATATCATCAACATAGATCTGTACTAAAAGAATGTGCTTATTCTTGACTAAAGTAAATAAAGTTTTATCTACTGCTCCGATGGTGAAATCATGATCAATAAGAAATTGTGATAAAGTGTCATACCAAGCTCTAGGTGCCTGTTTTAGACCATATAATGCTTTGTGTAATTTAAATACATGATGCGGAGAGAAATGATCGATAAAACCTGGAGGTTGTTCGACGTATACTTCTTCTTGTAAAAGACCATTTAGAAAAGCACTTTTCACATCCATTTGATATACTTTGAAATTCTTGAAAGCAGCAAAGGCTAAGAATATTGTGATTGCTTCGAGCCTTGCTACTGGTGCATAAGTCTCATCAAAGTCTATGCCTTCTTCTTGTCTGAAGCCTTGAGCTACCAATCTAGCTTTATTTCTCACCACTGTGCCTTCTTCATTGAGTTTGTTTCTGAATACCCACCGAGTTCCAATGACAGCTTGATGAGATGGTCTAGGTACTAGAAACCACACTTCATTACGTTTGAATTGATTCAGCTCCTCTTGCATGGCTTCAATCCAACTAGGATCCAGAAGAGCTTCTTCAATCTTCTTTGGTTCATCCTGAGATATAAAAGCAGCATGCATGTATTCATTAAGCATTTGCCTTCTGGTTCTCAACGGCGCTGCTGGATTACCAATAACCAATGATGGAGGATGAGATTTTCTCCAGATAAACGGATTTGAGTGGACATCTTCCTGATTTGATATGTTAAGATTGTCTTCTACAGAACCAGTAGTAGGTTCTTGAGCATCTTCTGCTGGTATTGGTAGATCCAGAGTCTGTGCTTCTGGTTCCACTATAGGAATGTCTGGTTCTGGATTTTGAAGATCCTTGGTATTTGCTTCTACATCATCTTCACTGTCGATTTCCAAGTGAATCCTGTCTAACCTGTTACTTAAATCAGATATGTTAGAAATTTCAGCACTGTTGTCTTCATCGAAGACAACATGAATTGATTCTTCAACATTAAGAGTTCTATTGTTGAAGATTCTAAAGGCTCTGCTTACAGCAGAGTAACCAAGAAATATTCCAGCATCTGATTTTGAGTCAAATGCCGTCAAATGATTTTTGCCATTATTTAGTACAAAACATTTGCAACCAAACACATGAAAATAAGATACATTGGGCTTCTTCCCTTTCCATATTTCATACGGAGTCTGGTTGTGTCTTTTGTTGACCATAGATCTGTTTTGCGTGTAACAAGCAGTATTGATAGCTTCAGCCCAGAAGCGCTGAGAAATGTCTGCATCTGCTAGCATTGTTCTAGCTGCTTCTTTTAGAGTTCTATTTCTTCTCTCAGCCACTCCGTTTTGTTGAGGAGTTCTGGCAGCTGAATAATCATGATGAATTCCCTGCTCATTCAAATATAACTCAAGATACTTGTTAGTGAATTCAGTACCCCGATCACTTCTGATTTTAATGATGGTAGAAGATTTTTCATTTTGAATCCTTTTCAGAAGCTTGATCAAGAGACTACTGGTTTGATCTTTTCCTGTGAGAAAGATTACCCACGTGAATCTAGAAAAATCATCAATAACAACAAGAGTATATTTCATTCCCCCTAAGCTCATGATGGGGATAGGACCAAATAGATCCATATGCAGTAGTTCCAAACATCTTGAAGTTGATTTGCTATCTTTGGTCTTGAAGCTGGATCTTATCTGTTTCCCAAGCTGACAAGCAGAACAAACGTGATTTTTAACGAAATTAATGTCAGGTAATCCATCGACTATATTCTGCTTCTTGAGATAATTGATTGACTTGAAATTCAGATGATTCAGTTTCTTGTGCCAGTAGCCAATGTTTATTGCTAAGAAAAGCAACTAAGCATGTAGGAGTATAAACATGATTTGAGTTCCAAGAGACTCTGTAAGTATTGCCTTCTCTTTTTCCTGTTAACACAGTAGTTCCAGCAGAATCTCTAACTATACATGAATGCTTTTGAAAAGCCACAGAATACCCATTATCACATAGTTGGCTAATACTGATAAGATTGTAACAAAGATTGTCAACTAATAACACATCACTAATAGTTATATTACATGGATAATCTTACCCTTACCCATGGTTTTACCTTTTGAGTTGTCTCCAAAAGTTATCTTTGGTCCAGTACAGCTCACTATCTCGGAAAGTAGGTTTCGTTGTCCAGTCATGTGTCTGGAACAACCACTGTCCAGATACCATGTAGAGTTACTGATTTCTGCTTCCTTCTGCTGTTCCTGCAAACACAAATTTTAGTAACTGGTACCCAAATCTATTTGGGTCCAAGCCTTATCAGTCCTTTGGGAACCCACATTTGTACAATTCTTGGTGACCTTGTACTTCGGGTATCCAAAGATGTGTGTGCAACAGAAGGTCTGTTATTTCTAACAGTATGCATACCAAAATGTTGTTCTTCCCTTCTGTTTCTGTTTTCCAGTCTGTATCTCTTCTTAACAGGTTTAGAGTTGTAGTACTGGTAGTTTTTAACCTTCATAGGATGTTGTCTTCCAGAGTTGAATTCTTTTCTGAATCTAGAACTCTGGTCAACTTTTTCCTTAGGTTTAACGTAACCCAGACCATAGTGCATTCTTCTGTTCGTCAGATTTACATTCCTTTCAACTGAAGCAGTAGGTACTTCTGGTTCCTATACCACACTGGATTTCACAAAGTGAATGTATTTCCCTTTGCACATATTCAGTGTTGGCTTAGTATTCGTTTAAGAAGTGCCTTCATTATTACAAAAACCGAGACCACTCCTATCTCCTGACTGTTTTTGTAATTCTTGCATCTTTTCCAATGAAACAGAAGACTTGTTCCAAGCATTTACCAGTAGCGACAACTTCTGGTTTTCAGAAAGCACTTTCTGGTAATCTGCTTTGGCTCTTTCATTCTCAGTTATTAATTTACTCATCTTAACTTGTAAATCATTGCAGCTGTCTACTTGCAAGCAAGTTAACTTACTGTTCTGATTTTTTAAGTTCTGATTTTCAATCTTAACTTCTTCAAATGATTGAGAAAGTCTGGAATACTCTTTTACCATTTCATGCAGTGCATCAATCAAGTCATTTCGTGTAAATTCACTAGAGTCAAAATCAAATACCTCTCCAGATGTCGAGGTTGAGTCATTGTCTGCCATTAGACATTTGACTTCTTCTGCATCACTGTCACTGGAATGACTTTCTGAGTCAGATGACTCAGAACTAGAGTCCGCCCACTTAGATTTGCTTTCTTCGGCAATCATCGCTTTTCGATCTCTTCTGGACTTTTTGTCATTCCTCTTGTAATCCTTTCTCTTTTGATCATCCTTCTTTGGTTTAGGACAATCAGCAATGAAGTGACCTATCTTTCCACAGTTGAAGCATCCCATATCACCAGATGGTGAATCTTTCTTGAAGTTGCGATTGGGACCTTGATAGGTTCGATGGTTTTTCTTTATAAACCTGGAGAATTTCTTTACAAATAAGGACATAGCATCACTACTGATTTGTTCAGCAGTCTTCTCCATTGTATTGTCAATGATCACGGCAGGTGATGCCTGAGGTACAACTGCAGCAGCAGTAGAGGAGGTCGAGGCAGTAGCAGTAAAAGCAGTAGCAGTAGCAGCAAGAGCCTTGGTGGATAAGCTTGAAGGCTCTTCTCCACTTCTCACTTCCAATTCTAACTCGTAGGCCTTTAGATCTGCAAATAAGTCGTGCAGTTCCAATTTGTTCAAATCTTTGGATACTCTCATAGCCATTGTTTTAATATCCCATTCTCTGGTTAAGGCTCTCATCACCTTGAGGGCTATTTCTCTGTTGCTATGCTCTTTACCCAGAACAGCTAGCTCATTGAACAAGCTACTGAATCTTTCATCAAACTCATTTAGAGTTTCACCAGCTCTCATTTTCAGATTTTCAAACTTCTGCATTGCTACAGACAGTTTATTTTCTTTTGTTTGCTCATTTCCTTCACATATCTGGATGAGCTTTTCCCAAATATCCTTTGCAGTAGAGCATATTTTTATCTTGCTGAAAGTGTTCTTGTCAAGAGTTTTATACAGTATATCCTTCGCCACATTATCAAGATTGGCCTTCTTCTTATCTTCACTGGTCCATTCACTTCTTGCCTTTTCGACCATCTGTGGTGCACCGTCAGTAACAGCAACAACTGTGTTAGGCTTTAAGATTTTCAGTGGACCATCTGTGATGACATACCACATGTCATCATCTTGTGCTGCAAGATGAGCTTGCATTCTTATCTTCCAGTCGTCAAAATCTTCCTTAGAGAACATAGGGATCTTGCTGAAGTGTGCCATTTGTTGTAGTTTTTCACAAACAAGAATAACCTGCTCTGATACCAATTGTTGGGGATCGAACTTGAGTTTAGAGGGGGGGTGAATAAAGTCTACTCGTTTTTCGTTCTGATGAGGTACTAAAATCCTGTTAAGGATAGTAGTTGATCTTGTGCGAATACTTTCACCTGATTACAGTAGAACGTGCGGAAACAATCTGATGAAGTAGTTGAAACAACAATAAAGCAGTAGACAGCAGTTGTTTATGGAAGTTCGAAGATAAACTCTTCTACGTCTCCCCTTCTTCTGTTTCCAGAAGGTATAACTAAAAGACTTTGGATATTACAGTACAACACTTGTACACACCCACTTCAGAAGGACTTACACCTCAGCCTACTGAAACTCTTAGTTTCTCAACTCACAAATATGCGAAACACAAAGTTCTGAAAAGACTCTTTTCAGATTACAGACTCTTCTGATAAAATATTAGTGCAGTAAAGATCGTGAAGAGTGTAAGAATTAGTAGCACAAGATGATCTACAAAAGATCAGATATAAGCTATGAAGCGTGTGCTACTTTTCTTTGTGTTGAACTTTTAAAATGCTCAAGGAAAACTGATATTCGTTTGATAAGAGAGTAGCTTTGTTCCTTGAAAATGATATTATGCGAAGTGTCTTTTTAACAAGGATTTGATCCAAGTATATATAATCGACTGAGTTCAACGTTCACAATCAGAGAAGTCTTCAGATCACTGATACAATCAGCTTTATTACCGAAATGGGTTCCTGCAGAAAAGCTATAAAACAATCAGTCTTGTTTTATACTTAATTGGGTAATATGCATTAAATGACTCCGTATAGTATTTAATGCTGCAATTAATACTAGTACTAGGAACTCTTTAACGGTAACAATTAAGATAGCAACGTTAGAAGACATTCTCTACTGGTTTGTATTGTTATCCTTTTTCTACTGGTTTAGTTTTACTAGAGCAGCAGCTACTGATAATCTATTCTGTTGTTCTGGTCTGCTGGTCTACTGGTTTTAGTTATCATCGCCACAATAAAATTCATATCTAACAGAAAGATCCAGGGAGTTTTACTATTCCTTGTTTTATTGGTGGTTCTCATTGTAGTAAAGCTTTATGTGATTTAGGAGCAAGTATTAATTTGATGCCATTTTCTATTTTCAAGAAATTGGAGCTTGGAGAAGTCAAACCAACTACTATCACCCTACAGCTTGCAGACAGAAGTCTCACGTATCCGCGTGGGATCGTCGAGGATGTACTGGTAAAAGTGGATAAGTTTATTTTTCCTGCTGACTTTGTGATTTTAGATATGGAAGAAGATCATGATGCTCCATTGATCTTTGGGAGACCATTCTTGGCGACTGGAAGGGCATTGATTGATGTTCATAAGGGTGAACTCACCTTGAGAGTTGGTGGAGAAGAAGTTATTTTTAACATCTATCACGCCATGAAGGGATCGAATGAGGTAAGCACTTGTAAAAGCATTAATGTTATAGACTCATGTATGTCCCTTGATTGTGCAGGAATGAGGGATCCCTTGGAAAGCTGTCTGATAGGTGCGGCAGGAACTGTTGATGAAGATAATTGGGAAATGAAAGAGCAATTGGTGGCTCTTAAAGCACTACAAAAAGAAAAGAGAAAAGATGCACCGCACGAGGAGTTGGATGTAAATGAGAAACTAGAGGTAACACCACCTTCCCCTGAGTTGAAAGAGTTGCCAAGCCACCTGTGTTATGCTTTTTTAGGTGAGAAGTCGACGTATCCGGTAATTATCTCTTCCTCCCTTTCGTGTGATGAAAAAGATAAATTATTGAGAGTGCTGAGAGAATACAAAACTGCTTTAGGATGGTCGATATCTGATATTAGGGGAATTAGCCCCACTATATGCATGCATAAAATTTTGATGGAGGAGTCGTATACTCCTTATGTGGATCACCAGAGGAGGTTGAACCCAGCAATGAAAGAGGTTGTGAAGAATGAGGTACTTAAATTATTAAATGCTGGTGTAATTTATGCTATTTCTGATAGTAGCTGGGTATCTCCTGTACAAGTAGTACCAAAAAAGGGTGGAATGACAGTAGTAAAAAATGAAAATGATGAATTAATATCTACTCGTACTGTAACTGGTTGGCGAGTATGTATTGATTATAGAAAGTTGAACAATGCCACACGAAAAGATCATTTTCCATTGCCTTTTATTGATCAGATGCTTGATAGACTTGCAAGTTATTGTCACTACTGTTTCTTAGATGGTTATTCAGGTTATAACCAAATTGCTATAGCTCCGGAAGATCAGGAGAAAACAACATTCACATGCCTCTATGGCACGTTTGCCTTTATGAGGATGCCTTTTGGGCTATGTAATGCACCTGCCACTTTTCAGAGGTGTATGATGGCCATATTTGCAGACATGGTGGAGGAGATAATGGAAGTCTTCATGGACGACTTCTCGGTATTTGGCTCGTCATTTGATCATTGTTTACATAACTTATCTCTTGTTTTGCAGAGATGCCAAGAAAAGAATTTAGTTCTTAACTGGGAGAAATGCCACTTTATGGTCCAAGAGGGCATAGTCCTTGGACATAAAGTGTCGTCTCGGGGATTAGAAGTGGACAGAGCCAAGGTGGATGTCATTGAAAAACTTCCTCCACC
This sequence comes from Primulina eburnea, assembly GCF_022965805.1. Taxonomy (NCBI): domain Eukaryota; kingdom Viridiplantae; phylum Streptophyta; class Magnoliopsida; order Lamiales; family Gesneriaceae; genus Primulina; species Primulina eburnea. Next base: position 38,356,784 of record NC_133103.1, on the reverse strand, counting down.
AAAGAACATCAAGGGAATAAGGAGCTTCCTCGGACACGCGGGGTTTTATCGTAGATTCATTAAAGATTTTTCTAAGATCACTAAACCCCTGTGCAATTTACTTGAAAAGGAGTCGACTTTTATATTTGATGATAATTGTTTGCAGGCATTCGAGAAGATAAAAATGGCATTGGTGACTGCACCAATTATGATAGTGTCGGACAGGGAGCAGCCATTTGAGCTGATGTGCGATGCAAGTGACTATGTAGTAGGTGTAGTGTTGGGCCAGAGACGTGATAAATTCTTTAGATCAATCTACTACGCAAGTCGTACCATGGATGCGGCACAGCAAAACTACACAACTACCGAAAAGGAGATGCTTGCAGTAGTATTCTCCTTTGACAAGTTTAGACCCTACTTGGTAGGTACAAAGGTAATCGTTTTCACTGATCATGCAGCTATCCGATACTTATTTGCCAAGAAGGACGGAAAGCCACGCTTGATAAGGTGGATCTTGTTGCTCCAAGAGTTTGATTTTGAAGTAAAGGATAGGAAGGGATGCGAAAATCAAGTGTCTGACCACTTGTCAAGACTTGAGCTAGAAGAGAAGGAAGAAGAGGGAGCCATACAAGAGACATTTCCAGATGAGCAGCTTTTTGAGGTAAACTCTGTACTTACTTGGTTTGCTGATATTGCTAATTTTTTGTCTTGTGGAACCCTTCCCCCATACATGAGCTACCATCAGAAGAAGAAATTCGTCCATGATATAAAGTTCTTCTATTGGGACGATCCGTTCGTGTATAAGAGGTGTGCTGACCAAGTGATTAGGAGGTGCGTGGAAGGTCTTGAAGCACAACAAATTTTGGAGAAGTGTCATTCTTCACCATATGGTGGACACTTTGGAGCGTCACGAACAGCGGCTAAGGTATTGCAATCCGGTTTTTATTGCCCTAGTTTGTTTAAAGATAGCTATACCTTAGTAAAATCATGTGATAGATGCCAAAGGTTAGGAAACATCTCTAGGCGTCATGAATTACCACTGACAAATATTTTGGAAGTGGAACTTTTGACGTTTGGGGCATAGATTTCATGGGACCTTTTCCCCCTTCCTCTGGTTATTCTTATATTCTGTTAGCAGTTGATTATGTGTCGAAATGGGTGGAAGCAATCGCCACCAGTACTAATGACTCTCATGTTGTAGCGAAATTCGTACAGAAAAACATTTTCACCAGGTTTGGAACACCGAGAGCCATCATAAGTGACGAAGGTACGCATTTCTGCAATAGAATTTTCAACTCACTATTGGCCAAATATAATGTGAAGCACAAGGTGGCACTAGCATATCATCCGCAGTCGAATGGACAAGCTGAAGTATCCAACCGGGAAATTAAGCAGATACTGGAAAAGACTGTCAACACAAACCGGAGGGATTGGGCTATGAAGTTGGATGATGCGCTATGGGCTTATCGGACTGCATTCAAGACGCCTATTGGGATGTCTCCCTATCGGCTGGTATTTGGAAAAGCATGCCATCTACCATTGGAGTTGGAGCATAGGGCATTTTGGGCTGTGAAGAAGTTGAACTTTGATTTGAAAGCGTCTGGCGAGGTTAGAAAACTACAATTGAGCGAGATGGACGAATCCCGAAATGATGCATATGAGAATGCCAAGATCTACAAAGAACAGACTAAGAAGTGGCATGACAAAATCATAGTTCGAAGAGAGCTCAAACCAGGACAACAGGTACTGCTGTACAACTCTCGTCTGAATTTGTTCCCTGGTAAGCTTAAGTCGCGATGGTCGGGGCCATTTGTTTTGGAAACGGTGTCGCCCTATGGAGCTGTCGAGCTAGAGTGCAATGATGGAAGAACCTTCAAAGTGAATGGACAGCGGGTTAAGCCCTACTATGGAACTGAAGTAAGGAATATCGACAGTTACAAGTTGATCTGATCAGACAGGGTACAGTCGGGCTGTCGACGTTAAACCAAGCGCTGTGTGGGAGGCAACCCGCATTTATTTATTTTCGCAATCGCTCTGCTTCATTATTTCATTTCAATTTCATAGTTAATATTTTTAATTTTTTATATTTAAGTATTAATTTGAATCATTTTATTTTTGCAGGTTATTATTTTTTAAAAAAAGGGTAGAATACAGAGGCATGCGCGCCCCAGCGCAACATCTCGCGCAGCAGGGCGCGCAGGAACAGTGGGCAGAACCCGAGAGCAACGCGCGACCGTGCAAAATCTCGCGCTACAGCGCGCACCCCGAACACTCTGAAGAACAGAAGCCAGCGCGCGGCAGCGCCATAACTCGCGCCACTGCGCGCACACAAGCATACGCGGAATACAGAGGCTTGCGAGCGGTAGCGCGACTTCTCGCGCGACCGCACACAGCGCACAGATTTTTTTTAAAAAACCCTACCCCCGATTTTTTTTCACACACAAAACATCCTCCTCCACACCACAGCCGCCTCCCTCGATTTTTCTCTCCTAAAATTCATCACCCTCACAAATCCTCTTCCAATTCACTCAACCCACAACCCTCCATCAACAAAACTACTACATAACTCCTTCAATCCACCTTTTTCTCTCATAAACACATAACCCATCTCTCCCAAAACCAAAAGCAGCCGCCGCCGCCGCTCAGGCACACCGCCGCCGCCGCCGCTCAGGCACACCGCCGCCGGTTGTCATCTCAAGATATTGTCTTCAAGGGTACCTTTCTTCCTCATTATTATTGTTTGGGGTCAATTTTCAGAATTCAAGCTTTGTTGGTGGCATTGTGCTCCTTATTTGTTGATTATTGGAGTGGATACAAATTGTTGAAAATTATGCCGCCTCGAAAAAAATCAAAGGACGGGACTTCCTCGTCTCGTTCCTACAATGCTAACAAATTTTGGAACGAGGAAGCCTTTCGGGTATATGAGAGCACCATGTCTCGATCTATCATTCCTGAAAGAGGCCTAGATATGAGCCACCTTGATTGTGATATAATTGAGGAAGTTGTGCGACGAAGATGGGTGGATATAGCACAATCTCCGCCAGACGCCGTTATACCCGTAGTCCGTGAATTTTATGCGAATTTGAGAATCAAACATGAGGAATACGGTGTCTTGGTGAGAGGGCAACTCGTTTTTTTTATTCGGCCACCATTAATGCAATCTACAATTTGCCGGAGTTTGATAATGACGGGTACACAGAGTTGATCACTGGGGATGTGGACTACGATCAAATTCTAAAGACCTTATGCATCGAGGGTGCAGAGTGGCGATTGAATCAGGGCTCCCCGGTTACGCTGAAGAAGTCTGATCTACGTCGTGACCCACGCCACTGGGCATCTTGTATTCTCTCACGAATCATGCCCTCCTCCCATCAGACTGAAATTACAAAAGACAAAGTGGCGTTGATTTACGCCATCATGACTGGGCGAACCGTCGATCTTGGGAAGCTCATTCACAGCTATATCATGCGTGCTGGCACGGGACTCATGACCGTCAGCCTCCCTTCTGCACATACTATCACCGCCTTATGTCTGCATGCCGGTGTGCAATGGGGCGCCGATGAACATGTCTTGAAAGCCAAAGGCCCAATCACAGTATTTGAGGTAGAGCGTTCGCGCTTTAGCGACGAGATAGAACGACAAGAGGCCAGGGCAGCTTATAATAGGAGGGCCAGAGCACGCCAGCCACCACCACCACCTTCGATCCCTCGATCAAGTTTGGGAGATCGCATGTTCCGACTGGAACAAGATATGCGGGTCGAACGCCAAGAGCAAGCTGAACACCGACACACTACTAGTAGCTTCATGTCTTTTATGATGGACTTCACATCAGTGCTCGCCCAGCGTTTCCCACCGACTGGACCCGACGATGTTCCTTACCCACCACATCTAGTTTGGCCACCACAGTACCCACCACCAGTTCCAACACCACCGCAGCCCATGGATGATGATGATGAAGAGGCTTCGAACGATGACTCGAGCCCCGAGTTCTGACACTTGGGAGCGAGGTATCTGTTGTCATGTTAGGACAATTCATACTTTAAGTTTGGGGGGTTAAAAAAATTGTTTTTTAGATTTTCCTGAATTTATTTATTTATTTATTTATTTTTATTATTGCTCAGTAGTTAATTTAGTTTCTATTTACTTTTTGCATTCTATATTTGTTAGGGAAAGTCATGGATAAGTAAAACGTGTGGTCGATGATGAAAATTGAATTGTGGTCATGAGATCTATATGTGTTCACGAGAACCTAGGAGTCACAGATATTTTGCACTGTCGTGTTTATTGATACTATTGTTGCTTAGAGACAAGTTGCATGCCTATGATGCTAAATAGATGAGGGAGACCCGATTCTTGGTAAAACTTGCATGACATTGATTGACACTTTTGCAGACTTAAAAATGATCTAGGCAGTCTTTCATAACATCCTTGGGCCTGTGTTTTTTGTTTACTGTCAATTGTAGCCCTTTGAGCTTAAAAGTTAATTGAGATGCTTACTTTTTCTTCGTGCACCTATTTCATATATCATTTTGATTGAAAATTGCATGTGACTGGTTTGTATGAGATGACTAAGAGATTGACGGTAATCTAGAACTTGTTTGAGCACTTTTTGAGGCGAAATACGGATAATATGTGACATAGGAATGATTTAGGCGATCTTTGAAACCGTTGAGCCTTCGAGCCTACCAAATGAACATGAAATATCCCTAGTGTCCCATTTTGAGCTTACTAAAAATCAAGTGGTGTGTGTGTCAATGACATACAATTAGCCCCCACTTGTATCTATTCTACATCCCACAACAACTACCTAATGAAGCTTATACACTTATTTTCCTACCTGATTTTGAGATAAATAAATTCATTGGTGTTGTAATGATTCAAAAGCTCCTTGAAAAGAAAAAAAAAATTTTGAAGTGTGCAAAGAGGGAGTTGAAAATAGACAAAAAGAAAGAGAAAAAGTTCAAACAATGAAAAGAATGAATCAAAAGTGGTTAGCAAGAAAGAAAATGCGGGAAATGGAGGATATGAATGAAAAGAAAACAATAAAATGGGTGGTGGTTCAAAATAAAAATGAAAATGAGTGAAGTTGATGAAGTTCAAATATTTCTCTCAAATTTTGATTTCCATACCTTTATTATAGCCGTGTGCCGTGGCCTAACGTTACAAGCCTATAAGACCTATTAACCTTGTCACATTTATCCAATATACTAGTGGAGAAAAGTTGTTCAAGTTAAGCCTATGGATACCTGAAAAACATAGTCATCAAGTGTAGACATTGATCACTTGCTTGCAAGCATCTCGTTGTGTGATTTCATCTTTGGTATAATTTCGTTGAATATTCATTGAGCCAATTAATCACCAATAAAGTCCTATGTGATCTATGAATGTGAATTTGTATTTTGATGAAGTGTGAGTTGAACTAAACTGAGGATTTCTCGATTCTGTAAGGCGAATGGGCATTATTACTCTATCTGAGCATTCGATGGGGTAAATGAACATTGACATACCACACACACACGTGACTCTTGGGAAATCGTGAATTACATTAAATAGATAAAATCTGAGGCCAATATCACTTCTTGCGAATCCATGACTGTTAAGAGTTTCTTTACTTGTTAATTGACTTCCTATTTTTATCTTATTTTGCTCGGGACTAGCAAAAGTTCAAGTTTGGGGGGTTTGATAAGTGCAAGATTTGCACTTAATTTACATTTAAATCCATTTTGAATTATGCTTGTTTCGAACAGAATTATGCGTTTTTGGTTTGTTTATGTTGTCATTTCAGGAATGGAGAAAATAGCGAACACGAAGCCAAGTGCACCAAGAAGCGCACGACCACGAGCACATCACCCAACAGATGTGTGCGCGCGGCCGCGCCATTTCACGCGCAGGCGCGCGTACACCCATAATGGAGCATGACCAGAGAGGCGCGCGCCACCGCGCAGGCTCTCGTGCTACCGCACGTGCATGGAAGCAAGAGATCGACAGAAGCTTGAGCGCGGCCGCGCGAGATGTCGCGCACCCGCGTGCTCAGGAGCAGCAGGAAACCCGAGAGGAACGCGCGGTCGCGCCAACTCTCGCGCTCCCGCGCGCACACATGCATGGGCCAATCACAGTAGATCACGCGCCACAGCGCGAGATCACGCGCAGCCGCGCGCACACAAGCACGGCCAGACACAACAACTCGCGCGCCACCGCGCGCGCGCCGCAGCCAGAATAGGTATAAAAGCGCGATCGTTAGGTCAGAAAAGAAATGAGCAGCCGTGGAGAGAAATCACACGAGAATACACCATTTTGGAAGGAAAAGAGGCGAGAAACGGAGCGCATACACGAGACGAAGATTCAGAAGGTGAAGAACAGTCACAAATACGAAGAACGACAGATCTGGGAACAGAGACGACACTTCAGATTTGTTATCTTTTCCTTTGTTTCTTTATTTTATTGTGTATCGATGCCTAGAATTACAAATATGTCTTGTTTTCTCTTGGATTTCGTGATGAACTAAATTTTCATTCTAGAGAATGACGTAACTCTGTTGATACGATGATTTGACACCGTTGTTTATTTGATTGAATTCCGCTTTTGTTTAATTGTGTTCTCTGTGTTTACTGTACTGCAATTTACTGGCCATAAATTGTTTGCTGTTTGATTAATCTTATAACTCGGGAGAGGGATTAGGATTATAGATCATTAGAGACACATCGTTAAACGTTTATAGCGTTCGGAAGGCGTATAACTTTAGCGAGGCTTAGTAAGAACATTGTTTTCATTTATCTATGAAACGTAGATTCTAATTAGGAATAATTGAATCGAAGTTGACAGATACAGTTATTCGTCACTTGGGAAAGGGGGAATAAAACAATCTAAGTGTTCTTGGCCATTAAATGATTGGAATTCAGGAATATAAATTCAACTGTGAAAAATTATCGTGGAAACTCTGTGAAATCATTTCTCTAGATATTTTCTCTCAGTATTATTTCTCAATTCGGTGATTTAATTAATTCATTGTTTTCAGTAATTCGTTCAAGCAAACCAATCTTTTAATTGATTTCTCTAGATAAAGTCTTGGCTATTTTAATTACAAGAATTGATATACAATTTTACACACACTCCTCGTGGGATCGATATCTGTACTCTAATCAGTACTAAAACTTGACACCGTACACTTGCGGTAGAAAAACGCGCAACACTCCCCACAGAGATGCGCTTGGTCGGATTTGCTTCTTGTCCAACAACTCTTGAAGTTGCTCTTTGAGTTCTTTCAACTCTGCTGGAGCCATTCGGTATGGTGCTTTTGAGATTGGTGTAGCATTGGGCTCTAAGTTAATTTCAAATTCCACTTCGCGATCGGAAGTTCGCCAGGGAGTTCTTCATGGAAGACATCCGAGAATTCTTGTACTACTGGAATCTTTTCTAGCGTAAGTGTGGTTTCTTTCTTCACCTCGCTTAACATAGCTAGGTAAACTTCTTCTCCACTGTTCATGGCTTTCCAAGTTTGAGAAGCAGAAAGAAGAGTCTTTTGTTCTTTGGTCTTGCCATGAAATAAAAGTTTCTCTTGGTGTGGAGTTTGGATGGTTACCGTTTTTCCATGACAGTCTACTAAGGCATGATTCTTGGCTAACCAATCCATTCCAAGAATTACGTCGAATTCCACCATGTTTAGTTGAATCAGGTTTGCCTTGAAATTCTGATCTTCTATGAGAACACCAATATTCCGATATAGAGTGCGAGTTTTTAAAATTCGATTTGCAGGGGTTGCTACTCTATATGGTTCTTCTAAGTTATCAGGCTTAGCTCCTAGTTTCATGGCAAATCTCTTAGACATGAATGAATCCGTAGCACCACAATCAAATAACACATAAGCAGGTATATTATTGATTAGAATGGTATTGGCTACTACATCATTTGAGTTGTCCGCATCTTCTTGAGTGATAGCATAGACTCGAGCATTGGGCTTGTTCTCCTTAGGCTTATTTGGAGTTATTCCACCTGCTGGACCATTCCTTGGATCTGGAATAGGACATTGAGCAATGCGATGGTCCATCTTCCCACAACGGAAACAAGCTCCAGAATTCGTACGACATTCACCAGTGTGTGTGAATCCGCAAGTTTGGCACTTGACTCCTTCTTTGTTTGATTGAGAAGAAGTGGTTCCTTTGGATGGAGCACTAAATTGGTTGCTTGAAAACCTAGGCCTCTTGAATTGCTGGCCCGATTGGTACTGGCTTGGTTGAGGACGTTTGAGTTTGTTCTCGCCTTCACGCCTCTTAATATCATTTTCAGCCCTGATGGCGGCTCCCATCAATTCATCAAAACTATTGGGCTCGATAACGGCAAGGGCAGATTGAATACGGCTGTTCAATCCCTTCTTGAAGCGACGCATCTTCAAGGCTTCGTCTCCCATTATGGTTGGGGAGTAAGTTCCCAACGAGTGGAACTTGGATGAATACTCCACCACTGTCATGTTTGGTTCTTGAACCAAGCTTTCAAATTCTAACAGCTTCTGCACTCGAACTGCTGTTGGAAAGTACTGCCTCAGGAATACCTCTCGGAACCTTTGCCAAGTGATAGGTCCCGCCTCTAACATAGCTGGTGAGAATCCTTCCCACCATTTGGCAGCTTTATCCTCAAGAAAAGGTGTAATCACCTCTACTCTGATCCTTTGGGAAACCTCAATTAGTCGAAGATGATTTTCCACCTCTTTCATCCAATTCTGTCCGATCTCTGGATCGGTGCTTCCATCGAAGTTATGGACTCTTGCTCTTCGGAGAGCCTCATAGTGCTACTTAGTCCCATTCTGAGCTGGAGGTGGTGGCGGTGGCTGGTTAACATTAGGGTTCACCAACCCTTGTAGCGTGGTAGCCACAATCGTGGCTATAGCCATCAATTCCACCTGACTGAGTCCAACTGCTGGTGGCTGTTGTGGGGTTGCTGTTGTGTCTCCTCATCGTTACGGCCGTCATTGCGATTGTTGCGGTTTCCATAACGGGGGTTGCGATTGTTTCTTACTGGTCTTCCGTCCATTTCCTACAGTTATGAAAGTTCTAAGATTTTGGCAGAATATGAACTAAACAAAAGAAACACAATGTTTAAGTAATTGCTCGAGAATTAAATATGAAACCAATTGATCGAAAGAAATTTTATTGATTTCCCAAGAAATTGCAATTACGACGAAATATCGAAATTGTTAACAAGAAGGTAAATGGAACAAGTGTTATTACAAAGAAAATCACTACTGATAAACTAATCTACTACTTCTCCTAATCCCAAATCCATAAGAGCCTCTTCAACTTTTTCTTCCTCCTCTGGTTCCTCTTCAGGTTCATCTTCGTTGGCTATTACTGCTTGTAGATGTTCAATATGGCCATGCAGAACTGCATTCTGGTCACTAAGAACTTCAACAGTACTCTGCAACTCATGAATATGTGCATCAGTCTGTTCACTATACTGATTATGTTGGTGCACGAGTTGGTGATTCTGATCCTTGAGTATTTAGATCTTCTCAAGTAGTGTATCACGTAACTCGATGAATTCTACCACATTCTCTTGGGAGGTTTCAAACTCCTCTTGAGCCTTCCTACTCCTCTCTTCTGCCTCTTGCAGATAATGAGCATAACGTTGAACATCACACCTCAAATGTTCTGCTTGACGCTCTAACTCATCTTTGTCCAACTTTAGGTAGTAGTTATTCTCTTTTAGTTTTTCTAGCTTCCTCTCTAAGCTCTTAATGTAGCTACTTTGGTCTGCCATATCCTACATCCAAAAACATAAGGATAAAGGTTCAGAAATGATCTCAAGAATATAGGTCGAGTTATAGACAAATACTGGAATGAACAGAATCAGTACTGCCTATACAATTAACAGAAGAATAGCTCAAAAATTTTCGATCTCAGAATTACGTGAAAAATTTACTAAAAATCCTTGATATCAAGAACATGAATGGTGCCAAGTTTGGTGCAAAAATACTAAGCCAATTAGAAATGAAAATTCCTCAAAGTTTCAAAATTTTGGAAAATTTTACGAAATGATGATATCACTATCTAAACGATGGATTTTGGGGTTTGTCGGCGGTGCTAGAACGTTAAATGGTTCTAGGTTAGGTTCTCCTCGTCGAGAGCTTTCCAACGCCTACTTTTAATAGTAAAATTCATCCTGGATCAAAAGTTATGGCCGTTTGAAGTTTGCACGAAAAACACCTCAACTTCCATGTCATTTGCAATGTCTACTGCATTCCCTTGCTGGAATACACTATCTGCTGCAACTCTGATGCTTCTGCAATCAGTCTGCTGCTTTTCCAGCATTGTCTGCTGCATTCCGAGTCTACTGACTCAGTCTTCTGCATTCAGATCTACTGATTTCGTTTACTGGTTCTGGTTTCGGGCTACTGGTTCTGGGTCTACTGATTTCCATCTACTGGTTCTGGTCTACATCTACTGGTTCTGGTTTCAGATATACTGGTTTACTGATTTTTTTCCCTACTGATTTTTTCCTAACCGTACGTATTCAGTCTATCATTTCAGTAGTCTATTACAGTAGCTTATTTCAGTAACTTTCAGAACTTATTTTCAGAATTCTATAAGAACTTATTATCTCTAGTTCCTCCTCCCCAGATTATGAAACCCGGTTCTGCTCTCATACCACTTCAATGTCATGCCCCGAGACTGGGGGTTGGTTGACACTGGCGTTGCTCTCAAATTTACATTCGAAAACAACAAGCCTCAGAAGTACAGAATTTCAGAAACCAGTCTTTTTTTTCATAATAATCATTGTCTGTTACAACTCAATGACAAATGTTTTACAGCGGAAATGTAAAACCATCAAATTACAATATCTGAACAGATGCAGCGGAATATAAAACATAATTCAGAACTTAAGAACAACAATCTTCATCACCAGCCCCAAAACTGGCGTTGCTCCTCTTCTTCTATCAACTCTTCCTCGTTCTTATCTGAGATGGGTTTGGTGGGTGAGTGATATGATTGTCACTCAGTAAGAGAGGGCGGGAATAACTCCCAGTTTTCGAAAATCATTTTAATACGGAAACAGTAATACAATAATATACAGAAAACTTGTATTTCATAACAGAAATCAGAATTCAGAATTTACAGGTTTCAGAACAGAAATCAGAATTAGTAAGCACTGAACACGTTAGTGAATTTCATGGCTAAATTGATATCAGTCCCCTATATGTTCTCTCCTCTAAGGGGTGAGGCCAGAATCAGAATCAGAATCAGAATCAGAATCAGAATCAGAATTCAGAGATGTTCAGAATATATATGCCTACCATTAGTTCACTAGGGAGTTTCAGTGCTTCAAAATCATATATCAGAAATCATACAGAAACTGAACTTAAAAACAAAATTATCAAACGGATTTCAAGATATTTATACATAAGCCCGCTTACTGTAATTTGCTGAAGAATTTCGGTTGAAGTCTGGAAATCTGCTTGCCTTGCTACTGGATTTTACAGCTTCGAAAATGCACTCTCTTAGCTCTAATTTCAAGTGATAACTCAAGATTTTGGTAAACCAATTCAGATGTTTGAGGGTGATATTTATAGGTGAACTTCTGACTGTTAGCCTCCCAATTAAGGGCCATAATCTGATATTAACAATCTTTATTTCGTGTTAAATGCTTCAGTTACAAGTCTAAGCTGAATTCGTAACTGTCTGCTGCTTCCTCGCTCTTCTGCTGTTGCTGCTTTCTCACTCTTCTGCTGCTGGATTCTGTCTGCTGGAAAATACATGTCTGTTGAAAAAATACCAACTTCTGAAATATGAGTTGCTGCTGAAATTTTGATGGCTACTGAAACATTTTCGGCTGCTGGAACTGGAACTTCAGGTTCTCACAAATACCATGCTCGGCTCCTTCCCACCATAAAGAAGCATCATCCCTAAACAGATAAGTGGTACACCTCACACGGTCAGCATCCCCAATCTGCAGATAAAGAAAGTGCACCTCAAGTGAACGAATCCAACTTTCAGCACCAAAAAGATCGATAGTGGCAGAAAATTCCTTTGGCCCTAGCCTTTGGAACTGATCATATATGTCATGTTGCGGCCGAGGTGCTTGCTGCATCTACTGTAACTGCTGATGTAACAGCTGCTCGAAGAAACGAGCCATCCCCTCTAACGGCACGAGTAGCAGCATCCCCTGGAGGAGCTGGTGGGTGTGCATTCCCTTGATGATTCACACTGTTCTCGGCTTTATTCTCATTAACAGGGGCACGTCTAGGAGGACATTTTATCTGAATGTTTTTTCAAATTCTAACGTAACCAATATGCATTTAAATCTAAGTTTCCTAATCATGTGACATATCCTAATTCATTTAGCAATTTAAGCATACAAAGCATATATACTCAAAAAGCTAGTAAACTTGTAATCGTAAACATATTATTTATATAATCATGCAGGTGACATCATATTAAATCATATAAAGCATGTAAAACTTACAAATTTAGGCTTGATGACTGATCTTTCCAGCGCTCATGGTGGCCCAAACCTTTACAGGACCTTTGCTCTGATACCAACTGAAACATCTGCTTATTCGTTTTCGTAAACAGTGCTAGGATTTTTTTTAATATATATAAATACTTTGAGAATACCTTGTACCATTTTTAAAAATAATCAATCAACTAACATTCAAAAATCAAAGGAAAATATTTTAAATCGTCAAATGTTTTACCAAACCTAAAAGTATTATTCGAAAAGTGTAGCACATACTAAACCTCTCAAAAAGAATAAATAAAAGTCTTAAAATCTTTAACATAATCGTAAACTTAAATCATAAGTGCGGAAAATAAAAGCGCTGGTCCTCGGTTATATGTACCGTCAATCCAGTCAGCTCAACCATCAAGACCTCCAGTAATATTAATATCATCACCTGCATCCATCACACCTAGTGAGTCTAAAGACTCAACACACCATAATCTTAACAACAAATAATACGTATAAAACCACATGCAACAGTGAAAATACTTTTACGTAAAAATAACTTTTTCATATCATAAACCTCAACATTATCCTTTTCCTCATTCGTAATATGTATCCTTTTATCATGAACATAAACCTTTTCTTTTTTTATTGAATTCAGATCGTTAATTGTGACTTTCCTCATTCTCATAAATTCGATGGATCCATCTACATGTAACCACAGTACTAGGCTTCGGGTGCATCAGCAACACTCTCACCGGTCAACTGGGCCTTGGCCTATCCTCATCGAATGGAAATACGATAGTCAGGCTCCTTCTGGGGCCTTCTCCCATAAATGGGCTCCCTCTGGGCCTTTTCCCTTACGATATTCTCATTTTTATCCTCATATCCTCAATAGTCACAATTACTTCACTTCCTTCAACGTTTTACATTTTCATCACTTTATAAAAATCATGCATTTAATGTCATTTTTCCATTTAGAAAAAAACAAGCATGCAACATATCCTTTTAACTTTATCGTTTCATCATATATTTCCATGAATGAATCATAAAATTCCATAAACCTTTAAAACAAACATTTTAGCATATAAAAATCCTCTACCATTTAAAATAATCATGATAGCATATAAAACAGCATTCAGAGCACTGCCATGACGTTTATTAAATTTTCGGGTGTAAAAATTACCGTCTTACCCCTAGACATAAAATTTTACGTTTTTGACTTTTTCTTAATTTTATTGACTCTAACTTGTCCCAAATAATTATTTAAGTATAAATTAGTTTTTCCATAATTTTATTTAACTTAGAGATTAAACTTTTTAATTAATCGTTTTTACAGCGTTTTAATCCTGAAAAATCTCAAGCTTTAAAATAAAATTCATAACTTTAAAACATAGACTTTTAATAATTATTTGGCCCTCGTGAACCACGACTCGACCCTCGTGAGTCGTGTTTTGAATTATTTTATGTTTTAAAAACCCTAGGACCTTTGAACTAGTTACCCTCGAGCCTTCTCCATCTTTGGTCGAGCCATGCTCGAGCCATCATGAACCAGCATCGAGCCAACCCTTGTATAGACCCTACTAGACCCTTGGCACCCCTAGGAACGAACCTAACTCGAACCCACAACCCTGGAACTAGAACACACTCGGCCGAGGACCCCTGAAGTGCATGGACTCTTGATTGTGTGCCTAGGACCTAACCCGCCGAGCCAGCCCCTGAACCAGCCATTTGATCACCCTCCTAGGACCCTAACCCCTTTACCTAGCCCAGCCCAAGCCCCCTGGCCAAGCCCCTGAGTCCCTACAAGTCTGTGCAACTCAAGAGTGCTGAGCGCATATTCTTGGGTAGGAGTCCTTGTTGGTTAGGACTCCTCCCAGCCCCTGGTGTTCGAGTCCTAGCGTGTCTAGGACTCCACCCTTGACTCCTACACATCCCTAGCCAAGCCCTGGACCAACAGGTCCCAAACCCAGCAGCTAACTCCCTTAAACCAAACCTATGATCACCATGACAGTAACTTGCTTCCAGCTGGTGTTCATGATCGTGTGTGCAGCATTTGGTAACGACTTAGGACTCCCTAACTTGTATAAAAACATCCCTTGATCATAGCCTAGGTCATGACAGCCTCTTAAACACAAGAAAACGTGAGTTTGGATCATAGAGTCATATGTTTATCCCATGTGCATGACATAATACGAAAATATTAACAAGAACCTCAAGATTTTTCTTACAAACATAATTTAAACAATAATACGATGTGATAGACGAGAAAAGGAGATGTATGGTGTGCCTTTGCGTTTTAAACGTACGGATATTCGATGGCGATTGAAGAATGACGACGAGGAAAAACCTAGGCTGAAATCATTGAAGCTTCTTCGAAATTTTCTTCAAAATATTGTGTGTGTGTGTGTGTGTGTGTTGTCGTGTGTTTGGGAGAGATTTTTCAGAAGGAGCCTTGAGGTTTTGTGAGTTATGGGGAGGGCTTAACACATTAAATAGTTAATTATTATTAACAAGGTTTTAGTCCTATTAAGGATTTAATTAGGCTCATTGGCCTTTAATTAAAATACTAAAAATAGTTTTGTTTACATAAGTTTGAGAATTTAATAGCCGGGTTGTCAAAAAGTTAATATTTTTGTTGAAAAACCAACACCGATAAAATTTACGTCCCGACGTATAAAATCACCTCAAAACCCCTTATTTTCAAAAATATGAAAAAACCATCAACCATATTTTAAATAATTAAAAACAATTATTTAATAAAAACATTTTACGTTTTTCAGCCCTCAGTCTCCGTTCCACGATCGCAACTCGAATAATCTTTAAAAATATAGTTTTATGCATAATGACAATAACATCCTATTTAACATATAATCATGCATGTCACATAATTAGTTAAGCCATTAAAATCAACTAATTAGCCATTTATCATAATTCCTATATTTGCATGCAGTTGAATTACGTCGTCTTAATTTTGGATCTTACAAGACCAGTTCAGAACATCAGTTAGAACAAATCAGTTGCAAAACTCGACAAGCTTATTCAATGGGATCCAGCTGTGCACAAAGGTACAAAAGCATTTGTACTATCAATAGTACAATAATGGATGTTGCAGCAAAGTTTAAAGACATAATGTTCCAGAATGACTGTCGTAAAAGTCGAGACACAAATTTCAAGGAACACATTCAAGCTGCAACGATCACATGTGCTGAGTCTTGATGTACGGTCGCATTACTGCTATGAATACAGACCAAGACCATCAACAAACATATAAAACGAGAGGTGAAAAACAATAGAGAAAAGAAAGGGCACGATTATTACATATCAGCTTATAAAGAAGCAATCAGCCCAGTCGAGGGAACACTTCAAAATTATATCAGCTTAGTATAGAAACTTATTTCCTTCAGTGTGTGAGAACACCTTTTGGGTTGTTTTTCAGATATCAGTTGTCACACAAACACACACACACACCCCACCACTCACATACCGTCTTGCACAAAGACGTAAAACTTGTGTATGTAGTCTTTGACACATAGACGTTAAACAAGTATTGACTGGAAGGTGATGCCTTCAGTCTAGACTAGGAGTTCAGTTAGGCAGTGGGTAAGTCCTAAGCTGGGTAGGTTTGTACAAGGTGTTGTATAAATCAAAATCTTCTAGTGGATCATACCTGAGGTGGTAGAAGAGTGACGTATGAGCAGTTGAAGTTTTCGAATGTCCATAAATATATCTTGTGAATTAACTGCTCAACTGTGTTTCTTAAACTGATTTGATCAATTCAGCTGATATCATTTCAGTTTTGTCTGATAGAAGCCATATCGGATTCCTCGCATTTCATTCAATTAGTTTACACAAGTCATTAGATTTTAATCTATCGGTTTTTCTTAATGAATGATTAATGAGTGTTTTCCGCTTGGTTTGAAACCAAAATCGATCTAACTCATCGGTGTATGCATTCTTAGAACACGAGCTATTGCACATCATTGAAAATATTGTGTTTGAAGCACCCTCGTAGGTGCCCGAACCGATCCATCAACAATTTTCAAATTCCTCAGCCAATCATGATAATTCGGTCGTGTCAGCTTGTTTCGATCATGGCTCTCAATCATCCTTTTACGATATAATAACATATATTATATAAATTCGATAATATCACATATTATCAACAAATCGTGTATCTCGTAAATTATCACTGACAATCATAATTATCAAATTAAATAAACACTTTTATTTAATTTTAAATAATTAATTTTCTTGTAAAACACATTTTACCATAAATAATTAAAATCTTATTTCAATTATTTATTTTTTAAGAAATCAATTTTATCAAAAATTGTTGTAGGAGTAAAATCGTCCGTATTTTCATAAAATATCAATTTAACCCCAAATTTATGAAAATTTGGAAAATCTCCCCGAGGAAGAGTCCTAGTTGGATTAGGCTTGGGCAGCTCCTTTTGCTGCTGCTCGCCCACTACCCGAAATGTTCGGTCAGTCGCCGGGGGCAGGCTGCCCTTTTCCTAATTTTTTTTATTACACTATTTTTAAAAAACAAATCTGGGCAAGGGCGCTGTCGGGTCTTACGGCGGTTGTCCGGAATTATTCCGGGAAAATGCGTGTTGCGTCTTCTTCCTTTTTTTGTTTTGAAAATGATTTTCATGGGTTGCGATTTCCTGAAAAATTCTTACGTGATTAGAAATAATAAACTCAACACGATTTAAAATATGTTGTTACCTCTTCTCTGCGTTTCTGAAATCTGGTCTTGAATCACGAACAACAGCAACAAAACGATCTAGTCGAGGCAAGGAAGATCCTTTCTCCGCAAGACGCAATTGCCCGTATCAAAGTGCTATACGTTTCAGGCAATCGTCTCCAAGATACAACGACTTCAAGTCAAAACTTTGCAGCACCACAAAGCCTTGATATCGGCGAACAAAGATATGCAATTGCTTTCAAGGATATGAACCGAAATTGTGCAGCAAAATGTCAAGAAATATGCAGCAAAGCAAAATGATTCAGCAGCCTTTGAATATGATTTGAAGGATTATTTATAGATGATCACTGGTTGCTTTGAAGAGACATGTTCCTCCAGATCGGATGCGCAGAAGAGACACATTTTTAGGCAAAGGACACAAGGTTTGGTGGAAACGCAGCCATGAACGGATGTTTAGAAGCCAATGGACGCGCATGTTCTTCTGAAACAGTGCAGCGCGTTTAGAAGCCAATGGACGCGCATGTTCTTCTGAAACAGTGCAGCGCGCGCTGCCGCGCGACAACACGCGCGGCCGCGCGCAACGCACTGTCTCAGTGCGCGCATTGCACTATTTCTGCCCGAGTGCGTGCACCATGCACTCTGTTGTGCATTCTTGTTGAGCTCAAATTTAATTTCCAAATAAATTTGGTGTAAAAAGATTAACTTTGGTCAAAGACCGCACCGCACCGCACTGACCCGAAACGAGAGCGCGCGCGTGTGTTCCACCGAGACGCAGCCTATTAGCGTTTTCCCCCTTCTAAAAACTTCTGGTACCCCTTGGGAACAAACCCTTGTCTCAACTTGGAGCTTATTAGAGAAACTCCATTTGGTGATTTTCTCAATGTGGGACAAGCCACATTAAGACATCTCACTTCCCTTTACAACTCCTCACTCTTCATTATTCATTTATCCAACAAAATACACGATTGAGAACATCCTGACTCTGATATCACTGTTGAGACATCGATTTCTCGCATCCAAGACACAACGGAAGTTTAAAATAAAGATTGTTATACATTAGAGTCAATAAAAGCTCAAGCCACAAATTGTCTTGTCGGAAACCTACTCTAACAACTTTGAATAACAAAATACTCGTGGCATTACATATTATGACTCAAGGAACGATCATGCATGCAGAGAAGTGGAAGCTCAAAGAGAGTGAAGGGCAGAGGCTCATTTTATATTCTTTCGATTCTTGTATTTGCGTTGTAATTTAAACTTGAGGAGTCATCAAAACATGAGGAGTAATCAATAAAGTGGTTGTTCTCCCTTGGATGTAAGCAAATTCATTGTCGAACCACGTAAAATTCTCGTGTAATCTTAATGTTCACATTTCGTGTTTCTGCTTATTCGTTTGATGTTTCATAAATTGTCAATTCTGTAATAGCAGAGGTTTGATCTTGATACAAGTCTGGTGTGAATTGAATTTGCAATCTCATAAATCTCCTAACACAAATAAACAATGTCTCGTGACATGAAAATAAGATATAAAACTTCAGATGCCCTCTCAATATTTGTTACTTGTTTCACCTCAAAAAAATTTCTACTTAGCGTGTAGCAAACCAAAATAGCGACGGTTTTAGCGATGGAAATTAACACCGTCGCTAAAGTCGTCGTCACAAACATATTGCGACGATTTTTCAAAACTCGTTTCGTTTTGAGTAGATAAAACGTCGACAGTTTTGATATAAACCGTCGCCAATTTAGCGACCCAATATAACCAAAACCGTCGCTGATCACCTGAATTTTTTATAGTTTTCCGGACACTAGGTAACCGGCACAGACAACAAAACTAAGTCAGCACATGAACCAGCTAAGTCATATTTGGATTTCATATTCTTGAATCAATAAATCATTGAGTCGTTTCAATGAAATGGTCAAGCGTCCGGATAAATAAATACAAGTTTAAACATATTTACAGTTACGTTGCTTTGATTTAACTTGGAAAAGAGATTTGAAATTCGTTCACTTCAATTTTCTTCATCCAAACAAATCAATAAATTTGAAATCTATAATCTCAAATTCTTTTAAGAAGCACGAGTTCAAGTAAAATAAAAATGTTTAAATTTTTTAATATAATTTTAATTTTAATTAAAGCTAATTATAGAGAAAATAATGTATAAATAAATATACTCAATTTAAGATCACATACATAAAATTACAACTTATCAAAAATACAAAAATCTCATATTCACAATCATTCATTTGCTGATCAATGGCGACGTCTTACAAAGAATTTAGACAAAAAATTTAATATTTTATCCTGCCAAATAATATATTAACATATATTAATATTAGTTAATATATAATCGTGATAGTTGTAGAAACTAAAAAGTGTAAAGTGTACGTTTTATAGGCATTCTTAAATAGAAGACTCATCCCCTACTTACAAATGGCCTAAACTTATTTTTTTGAACATTGGTTTAGAGATCATTGTGCTCAATGTCAAGTGATTAGCAATGCTCTCATATATATATATATATATATATATATATATATATATATATATATGTACACACACACACACACATACACACACATACATGTGTGTGCGCGGGCAGGGCCAGGAAAACAGACCATGAAGGGAAAGTACATACTAGTGTAATGTAACACTATACGGCCAACACAACGTATTATTTCTATAAATTGTAGTATCTACTTTGACACGAAGAGCAGAAAACATGGGAAAAAGAAATCCAAGTATCACAAAGAGCATCAGCATTTATCAATGGCTAGCAAGTAGAAATTTGCAAACCGCGACATCCCCAGGTAGAACAGTAGTCACCTAACTACAGGATGTGATTATAGAAGAGCGTAACCGACATAGCCTTAGATAATAGCTTCAATGTCGTCTGAGCTCACTACGGATCCATTTGGCGGTGGTTCTTCTGATCGTAACTGATTGGACACATTATCTATAGCAGAATTGAGCTGATCGATCTTCTCAGCTAGTTTCTTGCGTTGTTTCTGTTGATAGGAATAGTGCATGAGTCCGTTATAAAGGTGGAGCAATACAAGTAAGCATCTTCACACAACCAATCATGCGATCCATGGTGATTGATTCAGCCGGTTTTCCCGTTATATCAGTGTCACGACTAATATATAGCTCAGAATAGTTAGTTTAATGACAAGACATCGAGCTCCAGAAAGAAAACAAAAATGAAATTATCATTTCCATCTAACAGTTTTTAACTATATCGCTTTCAGGCCTCAGAAATGTAGGCAGGAAACTACCGTAAATGATACAGATAACGCATAAAATTACAAAAGGTTCTATTCAGATGACGTAAGACATATTCACCACTCGACTCTCTCTTGTTCTGGGGTTTGAAGAGCAATCATTTTTGAATGATACAACTATGGGATTACTAAAAGACTTGAACGATACATCACACCTCCAAATGTTATGGCCCCGGACTTATTGAGCCCAGTTACTCCAAAAGTATCAGGCCCAATAGATGAAGAGATGGACAGGCCCCAGCCCAAGACTGTAAACACGTATGTTAGGAGAGGGAGGGGGAAAACACGCGAGAGAAGTATAAAATGAGAGGGAGGTTGGGTAGAGAGAGGTATTCAGTTATTCCTTCTATTGAGTGAGTCAGTAGCATTTTGTGAAGTGTGAGAGGCTGATTGTAACAGAGTGAAAACTTTGGGTTGTTATCTCAGTGGAATAAAATAGTATATTTTCTTTTATTTGTGGGAATCCAAATATCATAATCCTAGTTCCATTCGGGAGGATCATAACACCAAACAACACATTTTTGGGTCAAAATGTCCAGAGAAAGTATATAGTCAGTCATATTGGTTACAAACAGCATACAATTGATATAGAAGCTATTAAATTCATTTGTAAACATAATGAAAAATTTAAAGAAACTTACTCTTCAGCAAACCAAGTCAAATCAAGCTATGACGAAGTAAACAAAAAATTAATTGTTTGTAGAGCTTTTTTAACCAAAAAAATTCTACGCAAACAGGGTTTGCTGAGGAGATAAGAAAGCGGCTCACCTCCAAAGCTTTTTCTTCGTCATATAAAAATTTGGGCAAATTTTTCATGAGACCCTTCTTATCAGTACCAGTTAAAGCCTTGCTGATCTGTGGAAGGGAAAAAAAGCCTGTTGCATCAAAACGTAATCATCTTTCACCTTCAAGTTGGAACAATCATGCAATGACAACACAAAACAAAATCTATATGAAACAACAAAGAACATAGTTCCTAAGGTAAGGATCGTTATGAATAATAAAATGAACATGAACGGCTCATAGAGAAATCAACTTGATGCAAAGACAATAGTTATCACTGTTTGAGAATTATCACCTGAGGGGCATAGACACAACCAAGAGTGCCTACAATCAATCCCCCTAAAACAAATCCACCAACAAAGGCACTTGCACCACTTTGCTTTTCACTATCACTGAATAAAAAAAATCAAGCCCCGACAAACTGTTAGAAACTTCTCTTGAAAGATATTAAAAACGTTCAGTAGTACTCTTGCCACTCATTACTACTTAGACCCCTGAGCCAATTTGAGATTCATCTCATTAGAAAATCAGAAACGTCCTCATCATTCATTTATAAGAACCTATAAAGAAATAGTTTGTAAATTTAGATTATCAACCGTCTTAGCTCCCCTGGAATCCTCCAGGGTCCAAAACTTATGTCAAAGAAGAGAGCATGTCCACGTAAGATTCAAACAAATAGAAAGGCGAATTATTTATCCATATAATAACTGTTTAAGGTTAGTTGGTAGGGGAGGGGAGGTCACAACTAACAACCACAATTAGAAAGTTAAATCAACTTTAATTCAGTCAGACTAACAGAAATGGCAATCGAATCTGAAGATGATACCTATAACTTGCTTGAACAATGAGCCTCCTTTTCTGGGATAAAGATTTGCTGGTGTCCTTTGAACCGAAACCCAAGTAGTTGTGATCTGCACATCGGTCTCCTGACTTCAAAAAGGAACCTGACAAGACGAACTATGTTAGCTCACTTGATAATTATAATTATCATGCCTGACAGCATTCGGCAGAGGCTTTGAAAGTAAATCATCAGCAAAGTGATGTAATTCGATGGAGTTATATTTTTCTGCATTTTAAAGGCAATCGATTCTTTTGTTCTCAAGCATCTCCACATGAAAAGTTGAGAGGGCCTGGCTGACGAGATAATTCAGGCGAATTAGAACATTCATGGGTCAAGATCAAGGGAGATCCTTGGAATTTGCATTTTCCAAATTCAAGCTTTTCGCACCAAAGGAGTGATGGAACCTTCATTTTACCTAATGATAATGTGCTGAGGTTTCCAATCGAGCGTATATAAAGGTTTACTGATCACAGTGTCCAACCATTAAGTATTTTAATGAAGTAATATTTCAGTTCTAGACAAGCCAATAAGGCATGTCCAGGGAGAGAAAAGACAATGCATCGCCAAAAGCATTTTCGTGCAGTTACCAAGAGGACGTACAAACAAGATAATTTACGATTTTCACAATCTTTATTTAAAATATTCTTGAGTCATGCTAATTTAGCAGATGACAAAGTGAGGTGCAAGCGTGTAGTTTTTTGTCAATTGGAAAATCACCCTGCAACAAGGGGAAAGAAACATTTGTAAATCATTAGAATTTGAAGAAATTTATGTGGTGTTATCTTATGAAATTAGATTTCTCGGAAGCCATTCCCAGAAGATTCATCTTTTTCTTCGAGGGATTCGAAATTCCAGTAATCACGGTATCATCCAATATTATTCACAACATCCGGAGCAACAAAACAAAGGAACAAGCTCAACCAAACAAGACACAAAAATGAGCTGAAAAAGGTCCACATTTTTTTAAAATCAACAGAACTCTGATTGCGCCTATCTTGCTAGCACTCGTAACAATCAGAAGATAATACTAAATCACCCACTGTATTGTTTGAATTCTGCTCCCACGCCATTCTAAGTTTTATTGATGCAGAAAGATTGTGAAAATGGTACCATATTGCCCTTTATCAGCTGAAATTCTGAACCAAATCAATCAACTTTGGCCCACACGATTAAACAATTTATTTTTAATCAATTCAACAACCAATAAACTCTTTTTCTTTTATATATCGTTGAGGAACGTAAAACAAAAAAGTACACTTAGACGACAGCAAACCAGGGGAAAAAGGCACAAGCCAGACAAAGGAGGTGTATTCAATTTTGGAAATTTAATTATTTTTATG
This sequence comes from Primulina eburnea, assembly GCF_022965805.1. NCBI lineage: Eukaryota > Viridiplantae > Streptophyta > Magnoliopsida > Lamiales > Gesneriaceae > Primulina > Primulina eburnea. Next base: position 38,333,419 of record NC_133103.1, on the reverse strand, counting down.
GATTTTTGTAGAGTTCAAAAGTTATTGAATATAGACTTTTACAAACTCTATAAAAATTTAGTTTTATTCAAATTAGATTTTTCTAGAGTCCTAAAAAATCATTTGTTATTCAAACTTGACTTTTTAAAAATCAACAAAAATCTATAAGTATCTAATATTTCCATAGATTTCCAATGATTCTAATATAATTCTTTCCATACAAACCATAAAACTATAGGTAGAATTGTAGAAACTCAAAAATTGTCCTCTACTTACCCTAGAGATTCTTGTAGACTTTTAATTGAACAAATATCATTCTCACCCATATATCTCTCATTCTCACTCAAAAGACGGCGTTTTTCTCCTCTCTAAAGACAAATCGAGGGTTTCTCAAATTTCAAAGGTATTCTTGAATCGTTATTGATTTGATAAAAAAATATATTATGATTTCTATGTATCCAAATCATGTGTTCAACAAGTGTTCTTATGTGTTTTGTATTCAAATATATATTATTCATATCATTCATATGCCACTATGATGACCAAGTTCCCTAAAAAAATTTGAACCCCATTTTTAATATATGCAAAACCCTTTCGATACTTGGCCGGAAATGTACAATACCTCTATATAAACTAGAAGAGCCTTGAAAGAAAGCGTGTTATCTATGAGAAAACCAATGCTTCCCAAATCATCATCAAACGGGGCTCCAGCACCAAGATACGCAAAGATGGGATAGCCTGAATCCGCACCACACCAATACTTAGAATTCACCACATATTTTTGTTTAAAAGTCTCGTAACTTTCGGATCCGAAGTTGAGATGATCAAGGGTTTGAGTATAAAAATACGTCTTGAAATCCTTTGAAATTGTCGATGCAGAAGAGATTTTATCATGGTTTCTTGATATGAATGCTTGTTTATAAAATGGGGTGAGCCTTGGGGTTTTGTGGGAAAATGGTGAGACAAATTTCAAGAAACATGGAAAAAGTAGAAGGGAGAATCGGAGCAGAAGCACTCTAATTGATATCATCGTTGATGTAAAGTAACACTTTTGCCGGTGTGCATGCTGTTTTGAAGTAGCACTTGTGTTGGATTCACATAAGAATGTATAGCTATTTTATATTAACCATAATAATGAGTAAGTTTGACATATTAATATCTAATACTAATATTTTTAAGGCATTCAATAATATTAATTCCATTGCATTGTTAAATGTCGCACAATAAAAAACATAGTCCATTTAGGAACTAATACATTGACTTAAAATCAATGTATATCATGTAGTTGTAATAAGCATAAAACTTAAGAGCTTCTTTTTTAAAATTCTTGTTAGTCCTTGTTGTTTGATTGTTTGTATCACACTTTATCATTGTCTCTAGATCTTTTTACTTCTTTTGGTCAATATTTAGTAAAATGTATGTGCTTGTTAGCTTCTTATCACTGTATATTTTATATCTTATGCATACTCAAGTAATACTTACAATGGGAGAGTCACAAACAAAATATAATGTGTGGACGACTGAAGAGAGTAATGAATTGCTAAAACTCATGGTTGATGCCACAATGCGAGGATGGCGTGATAAGAATGGAGTATTTAACAAAAAAACTGTGGAGAAAAAAATACTTTCTGCTCTGAACGAAAAACTTGGATGTGAAAAGAGTATTACATAATATCAAAATCGTTTAAAGTGGTTCAAACAACGATACAACAATTATTGTAAGCTTGTACGTCATAACTCTGGTTTTGGATGGGATTCCGTGACAAAGAAATTCACTACTAAAGATGAAGTATGGGAGGATTATTTCAAAGTAAAAGCCTTTGAGTTAAAATAATAAATTTATTTTTATAATTAGAATTATAACTAGTTTTAACAATTGTTGTTTTTTGTTCTTTACTAATCTCATCCTAAACATGAACAATATCGGACAGACACTTTTGAGGATTATGAAGATTTGATAATTGCGGTCAGGACTGGAACTGCTACTGGAAAATACTCAATTGGACTAGGAGATGACACTGATGCAAGAACATTTGAGATAGAAGAAGATAGGAAAACTAATTTATTAGATGATTATGTCTTTGATTATGATAGTGGTGAATTCGTGCAAAGTGATAAACAAGAATCTTCACACCAGCCTCCATTGTTTGAGGACTATGCTTTACCATTACCCTCTCAGCCCAGAAGTTCAGAGGTTCCACCAACAGCTGAAAAACGAGATAGGGCTGAGTTTGAAGCAAAATCAAGTACATTCAAGAATACAGACCCAAATTATATATGTGAAATATCTCACACTCTTGAGAATGTAGTTTCTAAGATAGAATTAATAGGGAATGCATGTGATACTTGTTGGGATGCTATCAAAGAGGTCCCGAATTTGGATAACCGTACTCGATACAAAGTGCTTGATTTACTTAACACCAGATCAAAGAAGAATTTCTTGAAAATGACAGTTGAAGAGTGTTCAGATGGATAGACTACAAATTAAATGAATGAATATTTTTAGGGACATGATCGATAATGAGTTATATTGTGATATAATTTCTGGACATATTCTTTTTATTTGATTTCTGATTGTTGATTTTTGGATTATTTATATAAGTTTTGAGTTTGACATGGAATGATGTTAAATAAATTCATAGATTTTTTTATTCTAATTCCTTGTCTGATATCAGGTGGTTCATTAAAATGTCATATATGAACGTACATGATGTAGAAGATCAAAAGGAAGAAGAGGAATTCGAAGAAAAATTACACGAAACTTTTAGGTATTTGTTGAGGGAAATTCTTGGAATCCTCTATGTGCTAACTAAGCATATAACTAACATGAATGACGAACGTGTTCAAACCGTCCCTTAAACAAATGACCAATAACTTCAAGTGGATAAGATTATATCCATAAAATATTAAAAGAGGATCCAACAAACTTTCGAGAAATTTATAGAATGTACCCTAACGTATTTTTAAAATTATGCAACATCCTTAGAAAAAAAACACCATTGCAAGCTACAGGATATATTTGTATTGAAGAAATGCTTGCCATGTTTTTACTTGTTGTCGGTCAAAATACTCGATATTACTTGATTCGTAAAAATATTTGGTCGATTACAATACAATACCAGCCAAAACTCCAACAAGGTGTTGAGAGCATTGAATAGCATTGCAGCAGATATGATGGTCAAACCTGGATCTGTAGTTCCAGAAAAAATTAAGAAAGTACAAATTTTATCCTTATTTTAAATTAAGTGATTAAATTCTTTTTAGCTGTTATTATCATAAGTACCATAATTTTTATTATGTTTTTCTTATTGTAGGATTGCACTGGGGCTATTGATGACACTCGTATTCCAGCAACAGTGTTCGGGCATGATACTAACAGTTATCGTAATCGTCATGGGACAATTTCTCAAAATGTTTTAGCAGCTTGTAACTTTGATGTCGAATTTATTCATGTGCTCAGTGGGTAGAAGGGATCTGCCCATGATTCAAACATATTGACAGATATTTTATCAAGAAATAACGGGTTTAAAGTACCACAAGTATGTTTTTTGTTTTATATGCTACTTATTTAAAAAATTTGTAATTTCCAAGATTATATGTGTTATCCATTGGTTACTTGATTCTACAAAAATGGTTCGATAGGTAAATATTTTTTAGTAGACTATGGATATACAAATCGTCGTCAATTCTTGGCTCCTTTTAGAGGTGCTCGTTATCATCTCCAAGAATTCACTGACCAAGGTTGTCATCTTTGAGATGCAAAAAAATTGTTCGATCTTCGTCATGCCTCTTTGAAGAACGCCGTTGAGAGGATATTTGGTATATTTAAATCACGGTTCAAAATATTCAAAACAGCTCTTCCATTTCCATATATAACACAGACGGAGCTTATATTGGCTTGTGCCAGATTGCACAATTTTCTCCGGAAGGAATGTCGATCTGATTAATTTCCAGTTGAACCAGAAAATGAAGTTCCACAACTTTCCACAACCACTGCCTAAAATTTATTAAATTTCATACTGTTTTGATTAATTATCTATCTAATATTGATATAAAAAATGTGTTACATATATATATATTATATTATATAATATATATATATATATAAATTTTTATATTTGTTTATCAATAAAACATTTATTGCTTAATTATTATTGAATTGACTACTCGAAAGATTTAAATTTTGATTTTTTATAAATTGAATTGTGATTCATTTTTCATAAATTAAACATATTTACTTTTTAAATAAGTAAAATTTATTTACACTAAAAAAATTATTTTAAAATGCTAGTTCAAAGAATATATATATGTGTGTGTATGTATAAAAGTACAAATTTAAATCATCGATGAAAAATTTACAAATGTCTACAAAAATCTTGCAAAAGTCAACAAAAATCTATAGAATTCTATTTACAAATCTTTGAAATTCTATAAAAATTAATAAAAATATATCAAATTCACGAAAATCTATAATTTTAAAAAATTCATTAAATTACTATATTGCTCCAAAAGGTGAAATCGCTCACCTTAGGCGCCCCTCATCCCTGGCCCGACAGGATTATGAGAGGAGGTAAATCATGATGACTCAGCCAACCAGCAGCAGCTAGACCTTATGCTACGCCGCGCACAAGGAGCTCTCCTCATTGGAGAGAATTTAACTCTCACACTGCCGCTTGCGAGACTCGATCTCTGGTCATTGCTCCAAGATTTACTGCTGCTGACCAACTGAGCTAAGTCTATGCGGGCATTAAATTTCTATATTGACTACACCCACGGAGTTCATCCACATCCAAACACAAATAATTAAACTTCACCAATTAAAAACATCGAAGAACACCACCAAGCCAAAAAACGAAAGGAATCAGTAGATTTACCGGACGACAAACGCAGAGCATGAGTCTTAGAAATCACGAACGAATTGGACAGAGCAGCCATTGTTGCAACTCAAAAATTTCAGAGAAGAAATCCTGAATGGGAGCGACCAAATCGAAGTATTGAAGGAAAAACAGGGGGCGGAGCTGGTGAAATGGCATAATCCTCTTGTTCTTTTATCCTTCGGTGAAATCGAAGCTGCATCATAAATGCAACGTGTCACGAAACCGAGTCTGTACGGGACCCGGATTATGGTTTTGGATCGGACCATATGCCTAATTATGAAAATGTAAATGAATCAAGTCGATATTGAGTGGTTTAAATCTCGATTCATAGAAGTTTTTTTTATCTCGTTTAAAGAAATTTGTTATAATAAACAAATCAAGCTCAAATTTTATAATATTCGATTTATTAGCTCATGAATATATTTGTTAACTCATGAGTCGTTCTTAGATAAAATAATAATAATAGTTTTAGTCTCTGATTTATAGATTTTATACATTATTCATGAAAAATATTGATTAAATTTATTTTTTAATAAAATTACAAATTTTAATAAGAATATATATATATATATATATATATATATATATAATTTAAGTTTTAATGAATTTAATAATATTTAATTTATACTTCATATTTATTAAACTCGTTTAACCTCGAATAAATTCGTTAGTCATGAATATATTCGTTAAATAAAGATTGAGTTTGACTTGATTATAAACGAATTAAACTCAAACATTCAAGAGTTCTGATCGATTTGACCCGATTATATCTCTATTAATTATGTCATCTGATATATATTATAGTAAAAAAAAGGCAATTTTGCATTTGATATATATTAGATTAAAAAAGCCAGTTTTGCATATTCTTTATATCGATATTTACGAGTTAGCATGTTTGTCACGTTTAATAATAATTGTGGGAATGATATAAAATAGATTTAATTGAACATAACTGATAAAATTACATATAAAAAAGAATCAAGTGAACTTAATTACTCAACAATATGATTATATATATAATAATTTTATCAGAATATGATTACATATGTACTTGTTTCTCATGTTTTGCATTAGAATATGATAAAATTACGCTTCGCATATGAGGGCTTTTTCACCGTTTACAACAAATTTCTTAAAAACTTAATAAAATAACGTAAAAAAAAAGTTAACAAACTAAGGTATTACGCCTCTTGAAGAGGCGTAACTTTCAATTTTTTTTTAAAAAAAAAGGAAGTCACACCTCTTCAAGAGGCGTGACTTGCCTTTAAATTTTTTTTAAAAAAAAACAAGTCATGCCATCTCATATGGCGTGACTTGCTTAATAATATTTTTTAAGTAAGTCACGCTTATCGAACTGGCGTGATTTTTTTTATTTATTTAAATATTTGCTGGACGTTGGTGGAAGTCTGTCATCTGAAACACCAACGACCCAATGCAGTCAATAATGCATGTTTCTTTCTTTTATTTCACAAAGAAGACGTTAAAAAAAAATTATGATTAAAAATCATGTATTAAAGTGATTTGATGTATCACTATGACTGACGAAAACTAACATGGCTTGTTCTTTATCTGAAAATTTGCTTATATATTATTTGTCTTTGTTTCAAATGTATTATTCTTGTGCTTCATTTATCTGGATTTAAATGTATCGTTATTGGTCATTCCTTGTTGATTTTCGTTCGATGTTCGATTATGTAATGCCCGAAAATTTAATCCTAGTAATCTGTAATTAGTGACTTATAATTTGATATGATTATGAAAAGATTAATCGGGACACGAAATAAGATTATATATGAAAGGTGCAAATTTTTAGACATAACAAGTGGCGCCCGAGCGGTAAGAAATGACCGCCCGAGCGCCAAAGTTCAATAGAAACACATCCTGGACAGAAGGTGTGGCGCCCGGGCAGGTAGTTTTTGACCGCCCGAGCGCCAAGGGTGCTTTCGGAAATGTTTGGACAGAGAGGGCCGCGCTCGAGCGGTAAATTACTACCTGCCCGAGTGCCGACCGAAATTCAAGAAAACAAGCCACGTTTCTTTAACCAGCCAACTTGATATATATATATGCATATATACGTTCATTTCCTTCAGAAGAAAACCGAGAAAGGGTCGAGGGAGGTTTAAGAAAAATCCTTACGCCTTTATATTTCAATCCGCCAGTCAGATTTTGAATCCGACTTCGGTACCGAGTTCCTAGCAACGTAGGCTACAACTGGACGTAAGTTTTACTACGTTTTGACATGTTTTGAAATTATGATGTTGTCAGAATTAAATGGAATTCATATATGATGTTCTTGACATGTTAAACATCGTAGAATTGAAGTCAGACTGAAAAACGGATTGATTATGGTATTATTATGATTTTCTGAGGTTGTGGATTGGAAATTGGACAGAATTGGAATATGAATGAAGTACAGATTATATCAGGATATGAGTTATGATTTGTAATTGATGTCTGGTTATGTTATATTGACTGGAATATCGAGATTGCGCGATTATACCGTTGAATTGAATGATTAATCAGATTGGTATTGATTTGAACGGTATATTGATATGATATCATTGATATTACCAGTGCTAGATTGAGGGATTGACAGAGTTTGGATTCCAGACCAAAACTACAAATGAAAGGTATAAGTCAATGTGTATTGGGACATCGACTCAAGTAGGATGTACTTGAGTTTCCCTAAATCACATACTTATTATTTGTTTATCATTGTATTAATAATTTGATTTAAATGCTTGTTCTATGGAGTTATAGGAGCATGCATTAGACGAGTAATCTTGTGACAGAAGTACCTCATAGTGCAGGTAACCACGGGTACATTGCACGATGTCACAAGATATGGTGATAGACCATAGTCTATGACGGATGCGTCTGGACACTGGATGTTTGGTTATATCGACTTGGATAGAACTGGAGTCTTTTCTATTACTGTTTGTCGATATAGGAATGCCACATCTGGACACCGGGATCCCTAGGCTAGGATTGAGTCTAGTCTGAGTCGTGGATTCACGAGTATTGTCGACAGATTGATATTGATTACATTTCTGATTTTGATTTGTATTACTGTCATATGTTTCATGCTTATACTGATTATATGGCTGCATGTTCGTTGATTTATACTGGGATGTAATCTCACCGGAGTTATCCGGCTGTTGTCTTGTTTATATGTGTACTTGACAACAGGTGGGACAGGATCAGGGTCCAGGAGATGAGGAGAGATCGTGGTTAGAGTAGAGGCTCCGGACTTGGATTGTATATAGGGGGGTTAAACACTTAATAGCAGTTGTTGAACCTTAGTTTGTACTGATTTGCAGACGGTACAGGACTTGTACTTTATTATATACTGAGTTGTATATTAGATTGTTGTCACTACGTTCCGCATTTTAAAAAAAAAATTAGACCCTGTTTTATAATTGATTAATTAGTCCCAATGAGGATTATGGGTATGATTAGCGTCCGGGTCTCCACAACAGGTGGTATCAGAGCGATAGATCCTTGAGATTGAGATAGAAGCTAGTGAGCGGAGTAGACTGTGTTTTCTTTTCTACTTTTGATTGCTAGCATGATTTACTGCTTTATAATACATGCTTATCTGTTTATCTGATTTGATTTGAAAACATGTGTTATTGAATATGAATTGGAGCTAATTCTAGATCAGCAGTAAGATGATCGGAAGAGGATTGAAATCGGATTTTGTTTGGGATTGCTAACCCTTTTGAGTTTCAGATATGCCTCCGAGAAGAGTACCGGAGCAGGGTAGTACATCGAACCCTCCCATGGACGTTACAGCCACACCCATGGAGACACTTTTGAAAAGATTTCAGTCTTTCCATCCACCTACTCTGAAAGGAACCGAAAATTCAGTGGATTGTGAAAGTTGGCTGGATGATATTGAAATGATGTTTGATTCGTTGGAATATACTGATGAGAAGAGGGTGAAACTGATAGGACACCAATTGCATGACATTGCCAAGAACTGGTGGATCAACACAAAAAGGGCATTGGAACACCGAGGTACGATTATTACCTGGAGTGTATTTAGAACTGAATTCTATCAGACGTTCTTTCCAGTGTCTTATAGGAAGGACAAGGGAGCCGAGTTTGCGAACTTGAGACAGGGCCAACTTAACATCGAGGAATACGTAGCCAAGTTCTCTTCCCTGTTGCGCTTTGCTCCACATGTGGCGAATCATGACGAGGCTGTGGCGGATCAGTTCATTAACGGCCTGAATCCGGAAATATTTATGTTGGTGAACACGGGAAGACCGAACAACTTTACCGATGCTTTGAATAGAGCCAAAGAAGCTGAAGCCGGTCTGATGAGACAGAGAGGAGCTTCGTTTATGCTTCCAGCACCGGGATTACAGCAACCACCTCCTCGATTTGAAGTGGCAGAAGTAGTGGCGGAAAGAAGGACTTCTTGAAGATGAGAGGAAAGCAGTTCAAGAAGTCAGGGAGCAGTTCTTCTAGTTCTGGGAGTCCTCGACAGAGCCAGAGCTATACTGGACCTATTTGCAATACTTGTGGAGGGAAGCCTCCCACTGAGCAGTGCCGAGGGGTGTTTGGCAGCTGCCGTATTTGCAAGCAACAGGAACACTTTGCTCGAGTGTGTCCCCAGAGAGGTGCCCAGGGATTCCAGGCAGCTGAGTCATCTAGATCAGCGGCTCAGGCAGGTAGACGACCATCTGCTGTTCATTCTTTTCAGCCAGCACCGTCTACCCAGTCACAGCAGAGGCCAGGAGGAAGCCAGACAGTGAGCCAGCCTCCGAGACAGCAGGCCCGAGTGTTTGCTCTGACCGAGGAGCAGGCACATGATGCACCCGATGACGTTGTAGCAGGTAACTGTTTTATTTCTGGTTATCCTGCATACGTATTGATTGATACTGGTGCATCGCATACATTTATTTCTGAGAGGTTTGCATTGGGTCATGCATTACCTATTGAGTCATTATCGGCGGTAGTGTCTGTTTCCTCCCCGTTAGGGACATGTTTGATATCAGTGAAGTCTGTGAAATCTTGTACACTGCAGTATGATGGGCATAAGATTGAGTTGGACTGTATTGTGCTTGGGATATCTGACTTTGATTGTATTATCGGTATTGATACATTGATCAAGTACAGGGTTACGGTCGATTGTTTCCACAAGATAGTGAGATTCAGACCTGAGATGGCTGAGGAGTGGAAATTTTACGGTAAGGGTTCTCGAGCCAGAATTCCTTTGATATCTGCAATGAATATGACACGATTATTGCAGAAAGGAGCAGATGGATTCCTGGTATATTCAGTTGATTTACTGAAATCGAGCCCATCATTGGCGGACTTGCTGGTGGTGTGTGAGTTTGCTGATGTCTTTCCAGATGAGATTCCTGGATTGCCTCCGATTCGAGAAATAGACTTCAGCATCGAGTTGATGCCAGGAACAGTTCCGATCTCGAGGGCTCCTTACAGGATGGCACCGATAGAATTAAAAGAATTGAAAGAACAGTTGGAGGATTTAATGGCCAAGGGGTATATCAGACCGAGTGTTTCTCCTTGGGGTGCTCCAGTACTGTTCGTGAGAAAGAAGGATGGCTCGATGAGGCTTTGTATAGATTACCAGCAAATGAACAAGGCAACGGTAAAGAATAAATATCCATTGCCTCGTATTGATGATTTATTTTATCGGTTGCAGGGTTCTTCGGTGTATTCCAAGATCGACTTGAGATCTGGATACCATCAATTGAGAGTCAGGGACTCTGATATCTCTAAGACTGCATTCAGAACCAGGTATGGACACTATGAATTTATTGTCATGCCATTTGGTTTGACGAATGCACCAGCGGTATTTATGGGATTGATGAACCGCGTCTTCCAGAAATATTTGGATGATTTTGTTATCATACTCATTGATGATATATTGATTTACTCAAAGAATATGATTGAACATGCTAATCATCTGAGGATTGTGTTGCGAACTTTGAGGACGGAGAAACTGTATGCTAAACTGTTGAAATGCGATTCTGGGACATATTATGTCAGGAGACGGGATATCTGTTGATTCCAGCAAGTTTGATGCAGTGATTTCTTGGCCGAGACCGACATCTGTACCAGAGATTCGCAGTTTTATGGGTTTGGCAGGATATTATCGCCGATTCATTAAATATTTTTCGAGCATTGCCAAGCCGATTACGCAGCTGACTCAGAAAAATGCTCCTTTTGTTTGGTCTGAGGAATGTGAGACCAGTTTCCTCGAATTGAAAAAGAGATTAACCAGTGCACCGGTGTTGACTATCCCGTCAGGTACTGGTGATTTTGTTGTTTATTGTGATGCATCTCACCGAGGATTGGGTTGTGTTTTGATGCAGCGAGGGCATGTGATCGCTTATGCCTCAAGACAACTGAAACCCCATGAGTCTCGATATCCAATTCATGATCTTGAATTGGCAGCCATAGTCTTTGCGTTGAAAATATGGCGACACTATCTGTACGGTGAGAAGTTCGAGATTTATTCTGATCATAAAAGTTTGAAATATCTCTTTTCACAGTCAGAATTGAATATGAGAAGCGGAGATGGCTGGATTTATTGAAAGATTTTGATTGTGAAATCAAATACTATCCGGGGAAATCTAATGCAGCAGCAGATGCACTAAGTCGAAAGGTATGTTCTCTATCCTTATCGACTATGGGAGTCTCGAATTTGATTGAGGACTGCTGTTTGTCTGGATTAGTATTTGAGACAGATAAGAGACCAATGAGATTATATACTATTCAAGCGGAACCAGAGCTGATTGTGAGAATTAAAGCGGCTCAGAAAAGGTGATCAGAATATATAGAGGTCGATTGCTATGGTTAGAGCTGGACATCGATCGGAATATCAGGTTCAAAATGGTATTTTGTATGTGAATAATCGTCTTGTGGTGCCGAATGTTTCTAATCTGAGACAGCAGATACTGACAGAAGCGCACAACAGTCGATTTAGCATTCATCCTGGTGGCAGGAAAATGTATAATGATTTAAAAACACAGTATTGGTGGAAACAAATGAAAACGGACATTGCTACATTTGTATCAAAGTGTCTCAATTGCCAACAGGTGAAAGCTGAGAGGAAGAAACCAGGAGGATTGTTACAGAGTTTGTCTATTCCTGAATAGAAATGGGATCACATTTCCATGGATTTTGTGATACAATTACAGAGATCCTCCCGAGGTTATGATGCGATTTGGGTCGTGATTGATCGATTGACCAAATCCGCATGTTTTATTCCATACAAAATGACATATAGATATGATCAGATGGCCAATATCTATGTTAAGGAAGTAGTTAGACTGCACGGAGTGCCGAAGTCAAGTGTTTCAGACCGTGATCCTCGGTTTACATCGCACTTTTGGCAAAGTTTGCAGCAAGCTCTAGGTACGAAATTGCATCTTAGTACCGCATATCATCCACAGACTGACGGACAGTCAGAACGGACGATTCAGACATTTGAAGATATGCTAAGAGCAGTAGTGCTTGATTTTAGCATTAATTGGCAAGATGCATTACCTCTTTGTGAATTTTCGTACAACAATAGCTATCAAACGAGTATTGAAATGGCACCATTTGAAGCGTTGTACGGAAAAAAGTGTCGATCGCCTCTTTATTGGGATGATATCTCTGAAGTTCCTGAGACTGGACCTAATATGATCAGAGATATGACTGAAAAAGTGAAATGGATTCAGAAAAAAATGAAGGCAGCCCAGGACAGACAAGCCAAATATGCCAACCTTCGACGTAGACCGTTGGTATTTGAGGCAGGAGACCGAGTGTTTCTGAAGATTTCTCCTTTCAGGGGTGTTGTCCGATTTGGAAAGAAAGGGAAGTTGTCTCCACGATACGTCGGTCCTTATGAGATTCTCGAGAAGATAGGAGATCGTGCCTATCGACTAGCATTGCCGCCTTCTTTATCTGGAATACATGATGTCTTTCATGTATCAATGCTGCGGAAATATCTCCCTGATGATTCTCATGTTATTCACCCAGACGAGACCGAGCTGGACGAGACATTGAGTTATGTCGAGAAACCGATTAAGATTATCGATCATAAAGAAAAACAGCTCATAACAAAGACAATTCCGCTTGTGAAAGTTCAATGGACTCGTCATGGCGTTGAGGAAGCGACTTGGGAGACTGAATCTGACATGAGACAGGAATTCCCAGCATTGTTTCACTAATGTAAATTTCTTATATAGTTTTGTAATACTCTTTGTTAATACGATTGATTGCTTGTGATTTCGAGGACGAAATCGTATCTTAGAAGGGGAGAAATGTAATGCCCGAAAATTTAATCCTAGTAATCTGTAATTAGTGACTTATAATTTGATATGATTACGAAAGAATTAATCGGGACACGAAATAAGATTATATATGAAGGGTGCAAATTTTTAGACATAACAAGTGGCGCCCGAGCGGTAAGAAATGACCGCCCGAGCGCCAAAGTTCAATAGAAACACATCCTGGACAGAAGGTTTGGCGCCCGGGCGGTAGTTTTTGACCGCCCGAGCGCCAAGGGTGCTTTCGGAAATGTTTGGACAGAGAGGGCCGCGCTCGAGCGGTAAATTACTACCGCCCGAGCGCCGACCGAAATTCAAGAAAACAAGCCACGTTTCTTTAACCGGCCAACTTGATATATATATGCATATATACGTTCATTTCCTTCAGAAGAAAACCGAGAAAGGGTCGAGGGAGGTTTAAGAAAAATCCTTACGCCTTTATATTTCAATCCGCCCGTCAGATTTTGAATCCGACTTCGGTACCGAGTTCCTAGCAACGTAGGCTACAACTGGACGTAAGTTTTACTACGTTTTGACATGTTTTGAAATTATGATGTTGTCAGAATTAAATGGAATTCATATATGATGTTCTTGACATGTTAAACATCGTAGAATTGAAGTCAGACTGAAAAACGGATTGATTATGGTATTATTATGATTTTCTGAGGTTGTGGATTGGAAATTGGACAGAATTGGAATATGAATGAAGTACAGATTATATCAGGATATGAGTTATGATTTGTAATTGATGTCTGGTTATGTTATATTGACTGGAATATCGAGATTGCGCGATTATACCGTTGAATTGAATGATTAATCAGATTGGTATTGATTTGAATGGTATATTGATATGATATCATTGATATTACCAGTGCTAGATTGAGGGATTGACAGAGTTTGGATTCCAGACCAAAACTACAAACGAAAGGTATAAGTCAATGTGTATTGGGACATCGACTCAAGTAGGATGTACTTGAGTTTCCCTAAATCACATACTTATTATTTGTTTATCATCGTATTTAATAATTTGATTTAAATGCTTGTTCTATGGAGTTATAGGAGCATGCATTAGACGAGTAATCTTGTGACAGAAGTACCTGATAGTGGCAGGTAATCACGGGTACATTGCACGATGTCACAAGATATGGTGATAGACCATAGTCTATGACGGATGCGTCTGGACACTGGATGTTTGGTTATATCGACTTGGATAGAACTGGAGTCTTTTCTATTACTGTTTTTCGATATAGGAATGCCACATCTGGACAGCGGGATCCCTAAGCTAGGATTGAGTCTAGTCTGAGTCGTGGATTCACGAGTATTGTCGACAGATTGATATTGATTACATTTCTGATTTTGATTTGTATTACTGTCATATGTTTCATGCTTATACTGATTATATAGCTGAATGTTCGTTGATTTATACTGGGATGTAATCTCACCGGAGTTATCCGGCTGTTGTCTTGTTTGTATGTGTACTTGACAACAGGTGGGACAGGATCAGGGTCCAGGAGATGAGGAGAGATCGTGGTTAGAGTGGAGGTTCCGGACTTGGATTGTATATAGGGGTTAAACACTTAATAGCAGTTGTTGAACCTTAGTTTGTACTGATTTGTAGACGGTACAGGACTTGTACTTTATTATATACTGAGTTGTATATTAGATTGTTGTCACTACGTTCCGCATTTTAAAAAATAAATTAGACCCTGTTTTATAATTGATTAATTAGTCCCAATGACGATTATGGGTATGATTAGCGTCCGGGTCCCCACAGATTAAGGCATTGTATTTCAGCACATGAGGTTTGTATGCTTTAAATTAAGTTTTCATTCGACGTTTGATTAAAACTGTTAAATACATTTGTAGATAAAATTTTGATTTTGAACTTCTATTTGAGGTAAACGTTGATATAAATTAATTTACTTGAGTATTCAAATATAAATTATGAATTTATCATAATCTTACGGTTTCGAGTTTATGATTAAAATGCTTAATTATGTTTCTGTGTATTATCATTTATTCTTATTATTTTATATTATGCAAATGATAATAACAATACTTTTTCTTCGATGTTTTATATTGGTAGTATTTAAAAAAAATTAGTATAACGATTAATTTATTTTACACAAATAATATAAATGTTTTTATTATAAATACGGTTAATAATGTTTTTAATTACTTAAATGTAAATAAATATTATAATTAATTTCATTTCTTATTATTTTATTTGACATGCGTAATATCAAAACTTTTTATTATAAAAATTATTATTTATAATATTATTGACTTATAAGATACAACTAAGAAATACATTTTTTGTATTTTAAAATAATAATCAACTTTTTTTTAGAAAATAATAATAATACTTTTATTTATAATTATTATTGATGTTGTTGTTTTATAAATGTAGCATATAAAAAATTAAATATTACAGTTATTTTATTTTACACAAGTAATATAAAATTTATTATTATAAATAATGTATTTTTTTTCTTAACGTATTCAACATAAAATCAGTTGTATAATTAATTTATTTAATTATTATTTTATTCCACGTGCGTATTTGTGAAAATTTATTATTATAAAAATATTATTTTATTATAATTAACTTGTAAGATATAAATAAGAAATAAGATTTTTTATTTTAGAATAAAAATAACACTTACAATTGTAATTCTTATGGTTTTTGTTTTATATAGGTATGTTATAAAAAAAAATATTACAGTGGATTGATTTTGTTGAGGATCGAAGTTGAGTTTAGAAGGGGGGGTGAATAAACTCTATTCGTTTTTCTTTCTTTTCTGATGAGGTACTAAAATCCTGTTAGGGATAGTAGTTTATCTTGTGCGTATACTTTCACCTGATTACAATAAAACGTGCGGAAACAATCTGATGAAGTAGTTGAAAGACAATAAAACAGTAGGCAGCAGTTGTTTATGGAAGTTCGAAGATAAACTCTTCTACGTGTCCCCTTCTCCTGTTTCCAGAAGGTATAACTAAAAGACTTTGGATATTACAGTACAACTCTTGTACACACCCACTTCAGAAGGACTTATACCTCGGCCTACTGAAACTCTTAGTTTCTCAACTCACAAAAATGCGAAAGACAAAGTTCTGAAAAGACTCTTTTCAGATTACAAACTCTTCTGAATAAAGTATAAGTGATGTAAAGATTTGTGAAGAGTGTAAGAATCAGTAGCACAAGATGATCTTCGAAAGATCAGATATTAGCTATGAAGCGTGTGCTACTTTTCTTTGTGTTGAACTTTAAGTACTCAAGGAATTTCGAGATTTGTCTAATAAGAGTTAATAGCTTTGTTCCTTGAAAGATGATATTATGCGAAGTGTCGTATCGTATAAGGATGTGATCCATGTATATATAATCGACTGAGTTCAACGTTCACAATCAGATGATGTCTCCAGATAACTGATACAATCAGCTTTATTACCAAAAGAAGTTCCTGCAGAAAAGCTATAAAACAATCGGTCTTGTTTCATACTTAATTGGGTAAAATGCATTAAATGACTTCGTATAGTATTTAATGCTGCAATTAATACTAGTACTAGGAACTCTTTAACGGTAACAATAAAGATAGCAACGTTAGGAAACGTCCTCTACTGGTTTTGAATTACTATCCTTTCTACTGGTTTAGTTTTATTATACCAGTAGCTTCTGATAAGTTAGTCTACTGTTCTGGTCTGCTGGTTTTAGTTAATCATCGCCACAATAAAATTCATGTCTAACAATTTCCGTCTTTGTGGTGATGCCAAAACCTAAACAGTAGAAATTTGATAAATAAAGCAGATAATCATTTAAACAAAAGGATAATGTCAATAAAATATCAAAGAAAATGATCAATCAGTTTCAATGTCCCTGTAGATGACTTCTTCATTCTGAGGTTCTTGAAGTCTTCTGTTTGATGGTTCAGCTTCATCTTTTGATTGTCTGGCTCCTGCTGGATCTCCTCTATCTTCCCCCTTTTTGGCATCAGCCTCAACTACATGGGCGAAGAGGTCATTCAGTCTTCCGGATATGTTTTGAATGCCATCGGTTAGCATCTCCAGATACGGAGTTTTAGAAGAGATGTGATTATCCAGTGTAGTGAGAGATTGATTTTGAGAGTCAATCTTGGCATCCATAAGTTCCACGAAGTAGAAAGTGATCGGAAGAGATCATCATGCTCAGTGATTCGGTTGAGTATATCAGTTTGAGTAAGCATGATGGTACCGTGAGTTCTCGATATAGCCTGTCTAAAAACGACGGTTTCAGCATACATCTTTTCCATGGTTTCCGCCGTGTTATAGATGTGTTTGCCCATTCGTTCTCTGAAAGATTGAGCACCACTGAATTCTGAAATGTTTTCACAGGACATTCGTTTCACTAAGTCAGAGATGTTGTTGAGTTCTCGTTGTAGAGACTCAATCTGAAATTCCAGGTTAAATGCATCTGATTTCGGGGAGGGAGTTCGCACAAGCATACGTTGCTTAATCTCAGCAAGACGAGAGTTTGTCTCAATCAGAACAGGATGAGAGATAGTCAACGTAGTAGAAACAAGATTAGCGTCCATCAAGGCAGTAGAAGGACCAGGGTCTGCTGTGCATTCTTCTGGAAGTGTAGAGACAGTAGGTTCAGCAGCAACCAGTGGAAGAACAATTTCTTCAGCGGGAACGGCCAAGTCAGAGGCCAAAATATCTGCCGTTGGTGCAATAATAGCCTGTGAGTCTGATGGTTCTTCAGTAGAAGGTGCAGAAGGCTGATCCAGAAGAATGTGCATTTCTGCTTGATGAGCAGCAGAAAATATCTCTAAATTTGGCAATAAAGAAGAAGCATCTGGTTCTGCTATATGTTGCACTGGGGTCGGAGAAGCAGAAGGTGACAATGAAGTAGCCGGTGCTACTTCCAGAGTAGCAGAGACGGTAGGAACAATCGACTCAATGACTTCTTCAACCGAAGCCAGTTCATGTACCGATAACAGAGATGATGACGGAATAGGCCTAGTCGGAGATGCAGGAGTACTGAGAGCAGAAGCCTTTGGGGAGGCTGTGGTCCTTTCCTCAACTGTCTGAGTCTGTTGAAAGTCTAGAACAAGGCCAATGTGATAAACAATAGACTCGCCAAAGCCTTGTTCTTGAGCAAGAAGTTGCTCACGCATCTGTTTGAACTTGTCAGATAGAATCACAATAACATTTTGATCCTGAACAGCAGTAGGAACACTAGGATCAAAATTCAATTCAAGAACTTTCAGAACCGATTCTAGCTTCTGACATTTCAGCTGATCGAGGATAAAACTCCTTCTGCGCAAGGCCTCGATGACATTTTCCGTTTTTTCAAGCTGAAAAATTTTCTTCTCTGCATTCATTATTTTGGCATAGTTCCCTTTTGTATTAAATTAAGCAAAAGAATGGAAAAGACGAACTGAGTGCCACTCATCAAAAAAATTCATATCATCATTTGCAGAGGTTTCAATTTCTGCTAGATGAAGATCAACGCCGGTGGTTACAGTTGTTTTGTATCCAAAAATTGGTGGTTCTTCGACCATTTTCCCTTTGCCTTTATCAGATGAAGAAATAGGCACGATGGGTCGGAAAGCAGAGGACCCACTAGTTGATTCTCGAATCACTATTCCAGATGATGGCTTGAAAACAAAAGCAGTAGGTGGTGCTGAAATAGATGCAGTAGCTTGTGCAGTCGCAGAAGTAATGGATTGAACAGAAGGAACCACTTCTGGAAATACCTGTCTGATAGGTATTTTCTCAATCTCAGACAGTGCTGCTGTCTTCTTGATCTTAAGAATGGTGCGAGGTTTCTTCTTGGTTGGAGTTGGCACGGGTGGTTGAACAGCAGCAGCAGACTCTTCTGATGCTGTTTTGTCCGAGTCAGTCGAAATGATCACTCTTTTCCTCTTAATTGTCCTTTGAGATTTTGGAACCTCAGAAGCAGTTTCTCCGATCTCTTTTTTCAAGGCAACAAATTCAGCCACGGTTGGCTTAGGCCTTAAAGCAAGTACGTTCGCAGCATCAATCATGATTACTGAAACAGCATCTTGATCACTGGTAGAGGCGAAACCAGCATCCTTGAGTATTGCGCTGATTTGAACAGCGAATCCAGAACTTCTCCTGACAACCATATCCTTCATAATCCTAAAGAGAAAATGACTCCAGTCCACTTTGGTTCCCTTAGTGATGGCAATCATCACTTGAACTTTCTCTTTTGTCAACTTGTCGAAGGTGCCAGCTTTGATCAAAATGGATTTTGCCACAATATCGGCCAGAATTTGATATTCCATTTTGAGTAATTTCTTGTGACAAGAGGGAGACACTTCTTCTCCAGAGGCTGAGAACGAGCTAAGCGCAACAGAAATATCTATCTTGGAAATATCAGATAGTTCAGAAGTACCTGAGAGTGGAAGAAAGAAGGTCGCTCCTAGAAGTGCAGCATCAATAGAGATGGATGCATCTCCTTGAGAATGAACAATCTTTCCTTCATGTACTGTCGCTTTAGCGTAAAAATCCAGGAGAGCATTTTTGTAAATTACGGCTGGTGCTTCCAGGAATTTTCTAAGTCCCGATTTCTCAATGTCTTGAAACATTTTAACGAGATTCTCATCCTTGATGTTGAGACCAGAGGCAAAATTTACTTGATAAGCGTTAAGAGTGTATGCTCCAGCCATTTCTGTATAAGGATAGAAGCAGATATAATTTGAAGTAGTTAGAGATGATAGAGAGAAATCAGTAGCTGAATAATGATAGTTATGAAACAGTAAAGGTGAAAAGGTGAATTTGAGAAAAAATATACAGCCGTCAAATAAACATAAAGACACGTGTCAGTATGTTTTTGGTTGAGTGTTTGAAAAGTTTTGAGAAACTGTCAAATATACGAATGATTTTGAAAAATTTGAAAAAGGCGGGCTGTCCAGACGGTTACTAAAGAAATCAGAAGAGGATTTGTCGTTTTATGATAACGTCTGCTGGAAGTTTCAGGGTGCTGAAATATTTGAGCAATTTGACAAAAACCAGCAGACTTGTAGTTTTATCGAAAAGACAAACATTCTATCTATTTTCTGAAAAGGTGTCAAACTCTTAGTCTGACTAAAATACTGTCCCCCCTCGGTAAATGCAACTAATAAGTGGTCATAATTGCGACAAGTGACTCTTGGCCATCTTTCAATCTGAACCGTCGAAATGAACAGTCGCAAGGGTCTTTGTTTCTTCTATAAATACCTGCACAACTGGAACGAGATAAAACATACACAATCTAAAATGAAAACTCAAGTTAAAAGTAAGTTAGAGTTTGATCCAGGAGTCGAAGCAAAAATGTTCAGAGAGAAGATTGAGGATATCATTATTTACGTAATGATCCTTGAAACACACTCCTGGAGTTGTAGTTTCCACAGTCAAGCAAATATGTTGCTTCGATTGAGTTTGAAATGTAGCATCGATTCCTTCCAGAAGCATGCTAATGCAATAAGAGAGTGCTGGTGGATTGATGATGCTGAAATCATCTATGATGCCCTGTAAGGCATCTAAAAATACATTAGTGCTGACAAGACCCAAGCTTGCTAGATTCTTTCTAGGCCTTGAGCTTGCTGGAGTCTCTTGTTCCTGTTGAAGTACTTTGCAAGCAAATTGCAGAGAGCTCATATTACTGAAGACAAAAGCTAAAAGTAACGCTTCTGGTTAAATAGCATTTGTAGATCTACTGTTTTTACTTTAGCATCATGTAATGTACTGAAATGGTTTCTAATAAAGTTCCAGTTTACGTATCTGACTTTTCTGCAAATAACTTTCTGTTAGTTCAATACGATAAATAATCGAGTAAGAATAAAATTTAACCAAGATAACAGAAAATAATCAAGTTAAATCTATCAAACCAAGAGAATTACGAAAGTAAGAAAACTTATTTTCTGGTAAGGGTTTTGTGAAGATATCTGATGTTTGTTGATCAGTAGAAACGTATTCCAGACGAATGTTCTTCTTCTGCACATGATCTCTAATGAAGTGATGTCTGATGTCAATGTGCTTCGTTCTGAAATGAAGTACTGGATTTTGTGTGATTGCAATTGCACTGGTATTATCACAGAATATAGGTGATTCGGAGGCTTGAATACCATAGTCTCTTAACTGTTGCTGGATCCACAATATCTGAGAGCAGCAGCTTCCAGCAGCCAGATATTCTGCTTCTGCATTAGATGTGGCTATGGAAGTCTGCTTCTTGCTAAACCAGGATATCAGCCTATCACCAAGAAATTGACAAAAACCACTTGTGCTTTTTCGGTATAGTTTGCAACCTGCATAATCAGCATCTGAATATCCAATAAGATTTAACGATGAATCATTGGGATACCATAAGCCGACATTTTGAGTTCCATTCAAGTACTTCAAAATACGTTTAGCAGCAATATAATGAGATTGTTTGGGGTTAGATTAAAATCTAGCACAAATACAAACAGCAAACATGATATCTGGTCTACTGGCAGTTAGATATAATAATGAACCAATAAGACCGCGATACTGAGTTACCTCTACTGGAATACCACTTTCATCTTTATCAAGTTTAATAGATGAGCTCATTGGAGTAGAAGCATTCCGAACTTTTTCAGAAGCTCCTTGGTGTACTTGGCTTGATTTATAAAGATTCCAGTCTCTAGTTGCTTAGTCTATAATCCTAAGAAGAATGTTAATTCTCCCATCATACTCATTTCGAATTTATCCTGCATCAATTTTCCAAACTTTGCACATAATTTGGGGTTAGTTGACCCAAAAATGATATCATCAACATAGATCTGTACTAAAAGAATATGCTTATTCTTGACTAATGTAAACAAGGTTTTGTCTACTGCTCCAATGGTAAAATCATGATCAATAAGAAACTGTGATAGAGTGTCATACCATGCTCTAGGTTCTTGTTTTAGACCATATAATGCTCTGTGTAATTTAAACACGTGATGATGTGATAAATGATCGATAAAACCTGGAGATTGTTTGACGTAGACTTCTTCTTGTAAAAGACCATTCAAAAAAGCACTTTTCACATCCATTTGATATACTTTGAAATTCTTGAAAACAGCAAATGCTAAGAATATTCTGATTGCTTCGAGCCTTGCTACTGGTGCGTAGGTCTCATCAAAGTCTATTCCTTCTTCTTGTCTGAAGCCTTGAGCAACCAATCTTGCTTTATTTCTCACCACTGTGCCTTCTTCATTGAGTTTATTTCTAAATACCTACCGAGTTCCAATGACAGCTTGGTGAGATGGTCTAGGTACTAGAAACCAAACTTCATTTCGTTTGAATTGATTCAGCTCTTCTTGCATGGCTTCAATCCAACTAGGATCCAGAAGAGCTACTTCAAGTTTCTTTGGTTCATCCTGAGATATAAAAGCAGCATGCATGTATTCATTAAGCATTTGCCTTCTGGTTCTCAAAGGCGCTGCTGGATTACCAATAACTAATGATGGAGGATGAGATTTTCTCCAGATAAAAGGATTTAAAAGGATATCTTCCTGATTAAATATGTTGAGATTGTTCTCGACGGAACCAGTAGTAGGTTCCTGAGTGTCTTCTGCTGCTATTGGTAGATCTAAAGTCTGTACTTCTGGTTCCACTAATGGAATGTCTGATTCTGGATTTTGAAGATCCTTGATGTTTGCTTCTACATCATCTTCACTGTCAATTTCCAAGTGAATCATGTCTAGCATGTTACTTAAATTAGATATGTTAGAAATTTCAGGAGCACTGCTGTCTTCATCGAAGACAACATGAATCGATTCTTCAACATTAAGAGTTCTATTGTGGAAGATTCTAAAGGCTTTACTTACTGCTGTCTTCATCGAAGACAACATGCATCTGATTTTGAGTCAAATGCAGTTAAATGATTTTTGTCATTATTTAGCACAAAACATTTGCAACCAAATACATGAAAATAAGATACGTTAGGCTTCTTCCCTTTCCATATTTCATAAGGGGTCTGATTGTGCCTTTTGTTGACCATAGATCTGTTTTGTGTGTAGCAAGCAGTATTGATAGCTTCAGCCCAGAAGCGCTGAGAGATGTCTGCATCTGCTAGCATTGTTCTAGCTGCTTCTTATAGAGTTCTATTTCTCCTCTCAGCTACTCCGTTTTGTTGAGGTGTTCTGGCAGCGGAATATTCATGATGAATCGCCTGTTCATTCAAATATAACTCAAGATACTTGTTAGTGAACTCAGTACCCCGATCACTTCTGATTTTAATGATGGTAGTAGATTTCTCATTTTGAATCCTTTTCAGAAGCTTGATCAAGAGGCTACTGGTTTGATCTTTTCCTACGAGAAATATTACCCAAGTGAATCTAGAAAAATCATCAATAACAACAAGAGTATATTTCATTCCCCCTAAGCTCATTATGGGGTTTGGACCAAAAAGATCCATATGCAGTAGTTCCAGACATCTTGAAGTTGATTTGCTATCTTTATTCTTGAAACTGGATCTTATCTGTTTCACAAGCTGACAAGCAGAACAAACATGATTTTTAACAAAATTAATATCAGGTAATCCATCAACTATATTCTGTTTCTTGAGATAATTGATTGACTTGAAATTCAGATGATTCAATTTCTTGTGCCATAGCCAGTGTTTATTGCTAAGAGAAGCAACTAAGCATGTAGGAGTATTGACATGATTTGAGTTCCACGAGACTCTGTAAGTGTTGCCTTCTCTTTTTCCGGTTAACACAGTAGTTTCAGCAGAATCTCTAACTATACATGAATGCTTCTGAAAAGCTACAGAATAACCATTATCACATAGTTGACTAATGCCGATTAGATTGTAACAAAGATTGTCAACTAATAACACATCATTGATAGTTATGTTACCATAGATAATCTTACCCTTACCCATGGTTTTACCTTTTGAGTTGTCTCCAAAAGTTATCTTTGGTCCAGTACAACTCACTATCTCGGAAAGTAGGTTTTTCTGTCCAGTCATGTGTCTGGAACATCCACTGTCCAGATACCATGTAGAGTTACTGATTTCTGCTTTCTTCTGCTGTTCCTACAAACACAAATTTTAGTATCTGGTACCCAAATCTATTTGGGTCCAAGACTTATCAGTCCTTTGGGGACCCACATTTGTATAATTCTTGGTGACCTTGTACTTCGGGTATCCAAAGATGTGTGTGCAATAGAAGGTCTGTTATTTCTAACAGTATGCATATTAAAATTGAATGTATTTCCCTTTGCACATATCCAGTGTTGGCTTAGTATTAGTTTCAGAAGTGCCTTCATTATTACAAAAACCGAGACCACTCCTATCTCCTGACTGTTTTTGTAATTCTTGCATCTTTTCCAATGAAACAGAAGACTTGTTCCAAGCATTTACCAGTAGCGACAACTTCTGGTTTTCAGAAAGCACCTTCTGGTAATCTGCTTTGGCTCTTTCATTCTCAGTTATTAATTTACTCATCTTAACTTGTAAATCATTACAGCTGTCTACTTGCAAGCAAGTTAACTTACTGTTCTGATTCTTTAAGTTCTGATTTTCGATCTTAACTTCTTCAAATGATTGAGAAAGTCTGGAATACTCTTTTACCATGTCATGCAGTGCATCAATCAAATCATTTCGTGTAAATTCATTTGAGTCAAAATCAAATACCTCTTCAAATGTCGAGGTTGAGTCATTGTCTGCCATGAGACATTTGACTTCTTCTGCATCACTATCACTGGAATAGCTTTCTGAGTCAGATGACTCAGAACTAGAGTCCGCCCATTTGGATTTTCTTTCTTCGGCAATCATTGCTTTTCGATCTCTTCTGGTCTTTTTGTCATTTCTCTTGTGATCCTTTCTCTTTTGGTCATCCTTCTTTGGTTTAGGACAATCAGCAATGAAGTGACCTATCTTTCCACAGCTAAAGCATCCCATATCACCAGATGGTGAATCTTTCTTGAAGTTGCGATTGGGACCCTGATAAGTTCGATGGTTCTTCTTCATGAACCTGGAGAATTTCTTTACAAATAAGGACATAGCATCACTACTGATTTGTTCAGCAGTCTTCTCCAATGTATTGTCAATGATCACAGTAGGTAATGCCTGAGGTGCAACTGTAGCAGCAGTAGAAGAGGTAGTGGCGGTAGCAGTAAAAGCAGTAGCAGTAGCAGTAGCAGCAAGAGCCTTGGTAGGTAGGCTTGAAGGCTCTTCTCCACTTCTTACTTCCAATTCGAACTCGTAAACTTTCAGATCTGCAAATAAGTCATGCAGTTCCAATTTGTTCAAATCTTTGGACACTCCCATAGCCATTGTTTTAACATCCCATTCTCTGGGTAAGGCTCTCATCACCTTGAGGGCTATCTCTCTGTTGCTATGCTCTTTACCCAGAGCTGTTAGCTCATTAACCAGGCTACTGAATCTTTCATCAAACTCGTTTAGAGTTTCACCAGCTCTCATTTTTAGATTTTCGAACTTCTGCATTGCTACAGACAGTTTGTTTTCTTTCGTTTGCTCATTTCCTTACATATCTGGATGAGCTTCTCCCAAATATCCTTTGCAGTAGAACACATTTTGATCTTGCTAAAAGTATTCTTGTCGAGAGTTTTATGCAATATATCCTTCGCCACATTATCAAGGTTGGCCTTCTTCTTATCATCACTGGTCCATTCACTTCTTGATTTTTCAACCATCTATGGTGCACCCTCAGTAACAGCAACAGCTGTATTAGGCTTTAATATTTTCAGTGGACCATCTGTGATGACATACCACATGTCATCATCTTGTGCTGCAAGATGAGCTTGCATTCTGATCTTCCAGTCATCGAAATCTTCCTTAGAGAACATAGGGATCTTGCTGAAGTGTGCCATTTGTTGTAGTTTTTCACGAACAAGAATAACCTGCTCTGATACCAATTGTTGAGGATCGAAGTTGAGTTTAGAAGGGGGGGTGGATAAACTCTACTCGTTTTTCTTTCTTTTCTGATGAGGTACTAAAATCCTGTTAGGGATAGTAGTTTATCTTGTGCGTATACTTTCACCTGATTACAATAAAACGTGCGGAAACAATCTGATGAAGTAGTTGAAAGACAATAAAACAGTAGGCAGCAGTTGTTTATGGAAGTTCGAAGATAAAATCTTCTACGTGTCCCCTTCTCCTGTTTCCAGAAGGCATAACTAAAAGACTTTGGATATTACAGTACAACTCTTGTACACACCCACTTCAGAAGGACTTATACCTCGGCCTACTGAAACTCTTAGTTTCTCAACTCACAAAAATGCGAAACACAAAGTTCTGAAAAGACTCTTTTCAGATTACAAACTCTTCTGAATAAAGTATAAGTGATGTAAAGATTGTGAAGAGTGTAAGAATCAGTAGCACAAGATGATCTTCGAAAGATCAGATATTAGCTATGAAGCGTGTGCTACTTTTCTTTGTGTTGAACTTTAAGTACTCAAGGAATTTCGAGATTTGTCTAATAAGAGATAATAGCTTTGTTCCTTGAAAGATGATATTATGCGAAGTGTCGTATCGTATAAGGATGTGATCCATGTATATATAATCGACTGAGTTCAACGTTCACAATCAGATGATGTCTCCAGATAACTGATACAATCAGCTTTATTACCAAAAGAAGTTCCTGCAGAAAAGCTATAAAACAATCGGTCTTGTTTCATACTTAATTGGGTAAAATGCATTAAATGACTTCGTATAGTATTTAATGCTGCAATTAATACTAGTACTAGGAACTCTTTAACGGTAACAATAAAGATAGCAACGTTAGGAAACGTGCTCTACTGGTTTTGTATTACTATCATTTCTACTGGTTTAGTTTTATTATACCAGTAGCTTCTGATAAGTTAGTCTACTGTTCTGGTCTGCTGGTTTTAGTTAATCATCGCCACAATAAAATTCATGTCTAACAGATTTTATACAAATAATATAAAATCTATTATTATAAAAAAAATTATTAATTTATTAAATAAAAATAGGTATTATGATTTTATTATTAACTTAATTCGTATTTAGTAGGACCTATTATTATTTTACATAACTAATATAAAATTTATTATTTCTAAAAACTTTATTAAAAAAATATACATATAAATGATTTTACTACTATTTTTTTTCCTATTTAGTATGAAATTTATTATCATAATTATTTTTATTACTAATTACTTACTAAAAAAAAAATTATTATTATTGATAGTAGTAGTTTAGTAAAACAAATTTAGCATTATCATCATTATTATATTTAATCTTAATAAAAATGAAAGCATATGTAAATTAATTTTATAGTGTATTATTTTGTTATATTTCACATTTTTTATTCAATTGAAATTTTAAAAAATTTATTATCACCTTTTTATTTTGTGTGACCTATTGAATCTTTTTTTATAGGAATGGACAGTGTGTCGGTGCTTTTATTCGTAGGTGGTAATGTTATTATAGGACATCACACCGTAAAATATAGTACCACTGCATTGAGGGTAACACGAATACCAAGATCTATTAATTTGCATGAGTTGAAAGAAATAGTATACCGTCTGACAAATATTGAAAGTTCAAAATTTAATTTAAAATTGTCAACAAAATATTCCTACACGGATAAGTCGCATTGCGTAGAGGTGCATCTTGACATCAATGATGACAACATTTTACAGTTTATGATGGATTCTATTAACAAAATGCGGTGTATTAAATTGTATATCAAAAAGGATTTCTATAACGGCCCGAAAATTCGTGTTTGAATTTTTGTGGAAAAATTCAAAATTTTCTTTGTAAAGTAAGTAAAATGCCGCATTCATAAAATAGACCGTTAAATAAAGTTTAAATGTTAAAAATAGCAGCGGAAGAAATTATTTGTTTGCAAAAGAACAATTTAAGAATAATCCAATAACGGATAAACTGTTTGAGCATAAAAATGGTAAATGCTAAAATGAGGTCATCGGATTCCACTACTGCCGACCCAAGCTAGCTCATTGGTCCCCGCCCTCGGCCCCGGCATCATCAGTACCTACAACAATCAAGTCTAGTGAGTCTAAAGACTCAACATGCATATATCGTAAATAACAAGTAAATAAATAGTAAAATTTCATGCAAGTGAAAATATCATGTCATGAGGCATATCGTAAAAATGTCGTGTCACAATTAATTATAATACGTGCATAACTGAACTGAAAATCATAGTGAAAATGTTTGATTCTTGGAGCCCCGTACTGAAATAGCATGTAATAATTTTTCTGGTGAGATTATGGTCTACGCAAGTGGCCTCTGCACTGAAACTGACCGGTAACTGGCGACCGGATAATAAAATGCTCCCATGACCGGTAACTGGCGACCGGGTAAAATAATAAACGTCTGATCAGACTATGCCACAGTATACTGGGTGGTACAAACTGAACTGACCGGTAACTGGCAACCGGACTGGTAACTGGCGACCGGATTTAGCAATAATCCCATGATAGTGAAATGGCCACAAGCAATATCGCATAATCTCAAAAATGAACATTTTTGCACGTAATATAATTAATTCACATAATTAAATATCCTGTAATAATTTACTGCTTGGATTGGATCGCTCCAGGCTCGCTGCAACCTACATATGCCATGAAAAATATGCAATAGATTTATGGGACCAAACTATGCAATAACATTCGAAAATGTGACAATTACACCGAACGACTTTGTATTTAATCATGACTCCGAACCAACCCGAGCCAACACTTAAACATCATATAGTCATGATTAAAATACGCTTAAAATGATGAATTAATGCTCCTAAAATGATGCAATTCGAATCTTAGGTGAATGGAGGCCAAAACATGAAACGCTCTTTCGAGATCCAATTTGGCACATCGCACCTTAAATTCTCGTACGACTTCAAAAATGATCCGAATGACGAACAGGTCAAAACCATGACCTTCAGAACTCGACGAGGCATTGTCCAGTCCAAGGCCATGGGCTAAAAGCCAACCAAGAACTCAAACGACTCCTGAGAACCACAGCACACTTTCTGTCAAAATTACAGCAGTTGCGCACTTGCTTTCCTTGTGTCGTTTTCGAGACTACCGGCCATTGGGGCTTGTACCACCGACCAGAGACTCTTACCAAAATCCCAAGAAATGATTTGAACCATGGCTATGGGCCCTAGACCAGCCACAATTCGCACCATTCAGAAAAGACCCGAAAACTCCAACCGAGAACACCTTGCATGCGTGTGTGGTGATGTGTTCCATTTGTTGTCTCGTGTCGTTCCAGTGGTATGGTATGAACCATTTGTTGTCTCGTGTCGTTCCAGTGGTATGGTATTGACCATGACACGATCTAGACATCTTGGGGTATGGTATGAACCATGGCTAGGGGCCATAGGCCAACCAAGATCCACACCAATCCACCAAAATTTGAAACACACATGCTGTACAAAGGAAGAGCCGAAATAGGGAAGGGCTGTTCTTGTTGTTTTGTTTGAAAACGGATTCACCATGGACCAAGCCACCAAAAGGGCGACTTAGTCATGTCTTAGACATGCTAGGGAAGTGATCTAACCATGGCTATATGCCTTGTGGCTGCCATGATCAGATTCATTTCCCATATGACAGCAACACAAAATTTCGAAAGGTTCAAATGGACAACATGTGAAGTTGCTGTCATTATCGTGTCTTCCAGTGTGTATGGGGTCGAATGAGTGGACCAACATGGTCTTAATGCATCCTATTACATGTCTAGATGTCACCTTGGGAGCCTGGAATCGAACCAATACCTGAAACCCACAACACAAAGCAAACCGTGAAGTTGTCAAAGGAACTCGAAAATCTGCATGTGGTTTTTCTGAAAATTCTTGCCATGTTTCGGTTTTTGCTTATCAAAACATGATTATGTAATGAAAATAAATGATATTAGGACTTGATTGAAGAGTCAAGGAAGAATATAGGCATGCCTGGTTTCGTTTGAAAGAAAAACGAAAGAATGAGACGATCCGGCGCGGAGGAGGTGGAGCGCTTTCTTTTCTACCTTTCTTCTTACTCGATTTTTCTCTTGTTTATGGCTAAGTGACACACGACTTTTACACTCAGAAATGGCTCTGAATTCACTCCAAATTTTCGGTGGAGAGGGGGGAGAAATGTTGGTTAGGAGGGTGAGGGAAATGGTTGCAAGATATAGGGAACAAATCAAGACCAAGTCTCCACATTTTGAATTTTGAATTTTGTTTGCTAACAAATGATCATTGGATGGATCTAGAAGGAGGTGACCGAATTTTTCCTTGCTAATCTAGACTAGGATAATGCTCATTAATTAATTAATTAAGGTTGACTAATAATTAAAAAGATTAGTATGCTAACACAACAAAGAATGGGTCAAAGGTGTTGAGTTGGCAAGGTAAAGCTTAGTCATCTAAGGGGGCCGAAAATTCATCTAATAAATGGAAGGAAATATTGTTTAGTTGATAAATTTTAATACCTTAAGAGCCTTACATATCCCTAATTAATTTAGTGAACTAACCCTTTAATTATGGAACTTAAATGAATTTATTTTCTACTCACCTCAAGTAACTTAAATAATTCCTTAAACTTCCTTTTAACTTAAATTAACTTATTAATTAGCTAAAATAAACTCTGGAAATGTTTTCTAAATATTAAATTTTATCTCTAAACTCCAACTCCAGTCCAGCCTCACTGAATTAACTGAAATGATAAAAATTCAAACTACTATGATAAAATAATTAAATTAAGGAAAAGCATTTAAATACTCATGCAATAAAAATCATTTTAATTTAAATACTAGAATTATGCATGGCTTATACATAGTCTAAGTTACGGGTTCTACAATCCTTCCCCCCTTAAAAAAAATTTCGTCCTCGAAATTAAGACTCACCGAATAACTCGGGGTAACGATCTCTCATCTCCGGCTCAGACTCCCATGTAGCTTCCTCCTCAGAATGGTTAAGCCATTTGACTTCGACTCGCCTAACCAGCTTGTTCCGAAGCTTCTTCTCCTGCCTGTCTAAGATCCGCACTGGTCTCTCCTCATAAGATAGGTTCGGAGTAAGCTGCAACGGCTCAAAGTTCAAGACATGCGAAGGGTTCGCCATGTACTTCCTCAGCATAGAGACGTGGAAGACATTGTGTACTCCGGCCAGATTCGGCGGAAGAGCAACACGATAAGCTAGCGTCCCAACTATGTCGAGGATCTCAAACGGTCCAATGAATCTCGGACTGAGCTTCCCTTTCTTCCCAAATCTCATGACACCCTTCATAGGTGCCACCTTCACAAAGACATGGTCACCGACAACAATCCTCTGATCTGCATAACTCTTCTGTCCACTCTGAGCAGTCCTCATTCTATCACGGATCCGGGCTACTACGTCGACAGTCTGGTGAATAATCTCTAGACCCAACTCTGCTCTCTCCTACTTCATCCCAATGAACAGAAGATCTACACTTACGGCCATATAGTGCTTCATAAGGAGCCATACCTATATACGATTGAAAGCTGTTGTTATAGGTGAACTCTACCAATGGCAAATTCGACTCCCAACTCCCAGAGAAATCAATGATGCGAGCGCGGAGAAGATCCTCTAAAATCTGAATGACTCGCTCTGAATGCCCATCTGTCTGCGGATGGAAAGCTGTGCTAAAAAGCAACTTCGTCCCCATGGTCGAATGCAAACTCTTCCGAAATGAGAAAGTAAATCTGGGATCTCTGTCAGATACGATAGAAACTGGAATACCATGAAGTCGGACTATCTCCCGGATGTACAAATCTGCATACTGAATCATGGTGAAAGTCGTCTTAATAGACAACAAATGCGTTGATTTGGTAAGACGATCAACAATCACCCAGATGGCATTCGATCCTCTGACTGACCTCGGCAATCCAGGTCACAAAGTCCATGGTAACATTCTCCCACTTCCACTCAGGAATAGGGAGAGGCTTGAGCAAACCTGCTGGTCTCTGATGCTCGGCCTTCACCAACGTATAAGTCAGACACTCGGATACAAATCGTCTGATATCCTTTTTCATCCCTGGCCACCAATACAATAGCTGCAGATCCTTGTACATCTTCTGACTCCCTGGATGAATAGAGTACGGCGACGTATGGGCTTCTGATAAGATATCTGCTCGGATAGAATAACTGCTAGGAACCCATATCCTGTCTCGGTACCTCACAATACCATCACTGACTGAATACAAGACACTGCCCTTGGCCTCATCTCTCTGCTTCCACTTGGCCAATTGCTCATCTGTTGTCTGACCACTGCGAATACGGTCCAGGAGAGTGGACTGAATAGTCAAGGTAGATAGTCGGGAAACTCTACTTTGAGGATAAGTCTCAAGATCAAACCTCTGCCTCTCAAACTGAAGAGGTTTCAAAACTGTCAAATGGGACATCGCTGCAACTTTCCTGCTCAATGCATCCGCAACTACATTATCTTTACCCGGGTGGTAGCTAATGTCACAATCATAGTCCTTCACAAGCTCCAACCAACGCCTCTGATGCATATTCAGCTCCTTCTGCGTAAAGAAATACTTGAGGCTCTTGTGGTCGGTAAAGATCTGGCATTTCTCTCCATACAGGTAGTGCCTCCAAATCTTCAAGGCAAAAACTTCTGCCGCCAACTCTAGATCATGTGTAGGGTAATTCTTCTCATGAGTCTTCAACTGTCTAGAAGCATAAGCTATTACCTTCCCATGCTGCATCAATACGGCACCAAGACCGAGCTTCGAAGCATCGGTATACAGTACAGCTCACCGGACCCTGAAGGCACGGTCAAAACTGGTGCTGAGATAAGAGCTTGCTTCAAAGTATCGAAGCTCTTCTGACACTCCTCGCTCCAAACAAATTTCACAATCTTCTTTGTCAGTGCTGTGAGTGGAACTGCAATCGAAGAGAATCCCTTAATGAACTGCCGATAATATCCTGCTAAGCCAAGAAAACTGCAGATCTCTGATGCATTCTGCGGCACAACCCAATCTCTGACTGCTGCAACTTTCGCTGGGTCTACCTCAATGCCACTGCTGGAAACAATTTGGCCTAAGAACGCCACCTTCTCTAACCAGAATTAGCATTTACTGAACTTTGCGAATAATTTGTGCTTCTGCAATGTCTGCAACACTGTGGTCAGATGCCTGCTGTGATCCTCCCGATTCTTGGAGTAGACGAGAATGTCATCTATGAACACTATCACAAACTGGTCGAGGTACGGCTGGAATACGCGATTCATGATATCCATGAAGATCGGTGGCGCATTCGTCAAACCGAACGGCATCACAAGAAACTTGTAGTGGCCATAACGAGTCCTGAAAGCTGTCTTTGAAACATCAGCATCTCTCACCCTCAACTGGTGATAACCGGAACGCAGATCTATCTTGGAGAAAATTGAAGCTCCCTGCAACTGGTCAAACAGATCCTCAATCCTCGGAAGTGGGTATTTATTCTTCACTGTAACCATGTTCAACTCCCGATAGTCAATACAAAGCCTCATCGTGCCATCTTTCTTCTTAACAAACAATACTGGCGCGCCCCAAGGTGAGAAACTAGGGCGAATGAACTCCTTGTCAAGAAGTTCCTGAATCTGCTTCTTAAGCTCTGCCATCTCTATCGGTGCAAGTCGGTACGGTGCTTTTGAGATCGGAGCCGTACCTGGCATAAGCTCGATGGAAAACTCCACCTCTCTCTCAGGTGGCATACCAGAGACATCCTCAGGAAAAACGTCTAAGAAGTCTCTAACAATCGGAACATCTGGGGCTGACTGACTGGGTGCCTCGGGGACAGATACAAAGGTTGCTAGAAACGCCCGACACCCTCTATGCATGAGCTTCCTAGCCTGGACATAAGGAATATACGTGGTAGAGGAAAGTACCTGTCTGGCTCGAATAAGAATTACGTCATTCTAGGCGGTCGGACTAGAACTGATCTCCGCTAGAAGTCAATCAAAACTCTGTTCCGCAGTAGCCAATCCATCCCTAGAATAATGTCAAACTCTGGCATCGGCAGTACGATAAGATCCGCATAAACAAGGTTTCCATGGAGCTCAAGATCTATGTTTCGGATCACATTGGTGGCTGCCATCTCCCCGCCAGACGACAGTACTACGGAATAGGCTATATCTAGCCCAATGGTCTTAACTTTGAGGAAATTAGCGAAGACCTCTGAAATGAATGAGGGAGTGGCCCATGAATCTATCAAGGCCTTCGTAGCGGAACCGAATATAAAAATTCTCCCTGAAAGATCGGAACTCTAAGTTGAACCCAATAGTTACAAAGACTAAACTTATAGACATGCAAAAGTTGAAGTTCTTCTAGCTAAAGTTCCCAAGTAATACTAAGTAGAGCATGCAATCCTATCACAATTCTATGTTCAAAATATTAACCCAAAACATTATGTTCCAAATGCAGACTCAAAGCTTAAGGTACCTGTCATAAGCATCGTATCTGGGTTCGTCTCCGTGGCATGGAGAGCAAACACTCTGCCTTGGGTAGGCAGATTCCTCTGAGGGCACTGCAGAAATAAGTGGTCTGGACTACCACACCTATAACACTTTCCTGAGCCGTACATACATGCTCCAGGATGGCGATGTGAGCACCTAGGACAGACTGGGCGCTCAAGAGCCCTCGGGGTTGGGCGTCCCCGCTGCTGCTGCTGCTGCTGCTGCTGGCCTCTGTTTCTAGGCGGCCCGTGAAAAGGCCTCTTGTTCTGCTGCTGATGCTGCTGAGGAGGAGGGCGGTGCGGTACCTGGGCTGGTCGCTTTCCCAAGCGATCTCTCTCGATATCACGCTGATCCTGCTCTGCGGCTAGAGCTTTGGAGACAGCGACCTCATAAGAAGTAGGGTCAGACACCCTAACATCACGGCGCAAGATCGGCCGTAGACCCACCAGAAAATGCATCATCTTGGCTCTAGCATCATTTGCGATCAGGGGTACAAAATGACAACCCCTCTCGAACTTACGGATGAACTCCGTAACAGTCATATCCCCTTGCCTCAAGCTCATAAACTCAGTGGTCTACCTGGTGCGCACTTCCTCAGCAAAGTATTTGGAGTAGAACACCTCCGTGAAGCGCACCCAACTCAGCGTAGCCACGTTCAAGGCTACCGATGCTCCTTCCCACCATAAGCGGGCATCTCCTTCGAATAAGTAGGTGGCACATCGGACTCTGCCTGCATCTCCAAGCTCCATGAACTCGAAGATAACTTCGAGGGACTTGATCCAGCCCTCAGCAATCATGGGGTCGGACGTCCCAGAAAACTCCTTCGGACGCATCTTCATGAATCTTTCGTAGACAGCCTCGGGCCCTGTCGGTCTGGTAGCCACAACATGGTTCACCGCAAACTGTGCAAAGAATTGCGTTATCCCAGCTAGCATCTGGGCATTCATGTCCGGTGGAGGTGGAGGTGGTAAGTCTCTCTCCTGCCTCGGCTCCTCCCTGTCCTCTCGGTGAGGCTCATCCTCAGTAGGGCGCTCAAGGATGCGTCTAGGTGGCATACTGTTCCAAACATAACCCATACGTAACTAACATGCATAATTCCATAATTTATTTAAATTTAAATATTGAACAAATAAAATGAATCTGGACATAAAATGCTTCATGAAATCATGCCGTTAAAAATAATTCATGCTTTAAATAAAATGCGTAAATGTAAACTTACAGACTGAAGACGTGACTTCATGAGCTTCTCGTGGTCAGTAGTAGTACAACCCTATACAGAACCATTGCTCTGATACCATCTATAACGGCCCGAAAATTCGTGTTTGAATTTTTGCGGAAAAATTAAAAATTTCTTTGTAAAGTAAGTAAAATGCCGCATTCATAAAATAGACCGTTAAATAAAGTTTAAATGTTAAAAATAGCAGCGGAAGAAATTATTTGTTTGCAAAAAAACAATTTAAGAATAATCCAACAACGGATAAATTGTTTGAGCATAAAAATGGTAAATGCTAAAATGAGGTCCTCGGGTTCCACTACTACCGACCCAAGCTAGCTCACTTGTCCCCGCCGTCGGCCCCGGCATCATCAGTACCTACCACAATCAAGTCTAGTGAGTCTAAAGACTCAACATGCATATATCGTAAATAACAAGTAAATAAATAGTAAAATTTCATGCAAGTGAAAATATCATGTCATGAGGCATATCGTAAAAATGTCGTGTCACAATTAATTATAATACGTGCATAACTGAACTGAAAATCATAGTTAAGATGTTTGATTCTTGGAGCCATGTACTGAAATAGCCTGTAATAATTTTTCTGGTGAGATTATGGTCTACGCAAGTGGCCTCTGCACTGAAACTGACCGGTAACTGGCGACCGGATAATAAAATGCTCCCATGACCGGTAACTGGCGACCGGGTAAAATAATAAACGTCTGATCAGACTATGCCACAGTATACTGGGTGGTACAAACTGAATTGACCGGTAACTGGCGACCGGACCGGTAACTGGCGACCGGATTTAGCAATAATCCCATGATAGTGAAATGGCCACAAGCAATATCGCATAATCTCAAAAATGAACATTTTTGCACGTAATATAATTAATTCACATAATTAAATATCCTGTAATAATTTACAGCTTGGATTGGATCGCTCCCAAGCTCGCTGCAAGCCTGCAACCTACATATGCCATTAAAAATATGCAATAGATTTATGGGACCAAACTATGCAATAACATTCATAAATGTGACAATTACACCGAACGACTTTGTATTTAATCATGACTCCGAACCATCCCGAGCCAACACTTAAACATCATATAGTCATGATTAAAATACGCTTAAAATGATGAATTAATGCTCTTAAAATGATGCAAGTCGAATCTTAGGTGAATGGAGGCCAAAACATGAAACGCTCTTTCGAGAGCCAATTTGGCGCATCGCACCTTAAATTCTCGTACGACTTAAAAAATGATCCGAATGACGAACGGTCAAAACCATGACCTTCCGAACTCGATGAGGCACTGTCCATTCCAAGGCCATGGGCTAAAAGCCAACCAAGAACTCAAACGACTCCTGAGAACCACATCACACTTTCTGTCAAAATTACAGCAGTTGCGCACTTGCTTTCCTTGTGTCGTTTTCGAGACTACCAGCCATTGGGGCTTGTACCACCGACCAGAGACTCTTACCAAAATCCCAAGAAATGATTTGAACCATGGCTATGGGCCCTAGACCAGCCACAATTTGCACCATTCAGAAAAGACACGAAAACTCCAACCGAGAACACCTTGCATGCGTGTGTGGTGATGTGTTCCATTTGTTGTCTCGTGTCATTCCAGTGGCCATTTGATTGACCATGACATGATCTAGACATCTTGGGGTATGGTATGAACCGTGGCTAGGGGCCATAGGCCAACCAAGATCCACACCAATCCACCAAAATTCGAAACACACATGTTGTACAAAGGAAGAGCCGAAATGGGGAAGGGGCTGTTCTTGTTGTTTTATTTGAAAACCGATTGACCATGGACCAAGCCACCAAAAGGACGACTTAGTCACGTCTTAGACATGCTAGGGAAGTGATCTAACCATGGCTATAGGCCTTGTGGCCGCCATGATCAGATTCATTTCCCATATGACAGCAACACAAAATTTCGAAAGGTTCAAATGGAAAACATGTGGAGTTGCTGTCATTATCGTGTCTTCCAGCGTGTATGGGGTTGAATGAGTGGACCAACATGGTCTTAATGCATCCTATTACATGTATAGATGTCACCTTGGGAGCCTGGAATCGAACCAATACCTGAAACCCACAACACAAAGCAAACCGTGAAGTTGTCAAAGGAACTCGAAAATATGCATGTGGTTTTTCTGAAAATTCTTGCCATGTTTCGGTTTTTGCTTATCAAAACATGATTATGTAATGAAAATAAATGATATTAGGACTTGATTGAAGAGTCAAGGAAGAATATATGCATGCCTGGTTTCGTTTGAAAGAAAAACGAAAGAATGAGACGATCCGGCGCGGAGGAGGTGGAACGCTTTCTTTTCTACCTTTCTTCTTACTCGATTTTTCTCTTGTTTATGGCTAAGTGACACACGACTTTTACACTCAAAAATGGCTCTGAATTCACTCCAAATTTTCGGTGGAGAGGGGGGAGAAATGTTGGTTAGGAGGGTGAGGGAAATGGTTGCAAGATATAGGGAACAAATCAAGACCAACTCTCCACCTTTTGAATTTTGAATTTGGTTTGCTAACAAATGATCATTGGATGGATCTAGAAGGAGGTGACCGAATTTTTCCTTGCTAATCTAGACTAGGATAATGCTCATTAATTAATTAATTAAGGTTGACTAATAATTAAAAGATTATTATGCTAACACAACAAAGAATGGGTCAAAGGTGTTGAGTTGGCAAGGTAAAGCTTAGTCATCTAAGGGGGCCGAAAATTCATCTAATAAATGGAAGGAAATATTGTTTAGTTGATAAATTTTAATACCTTAAGAGCCTTAACTATCCTTAATTAATTTAGTGAACTAACCCCTTAATTATGGAACTTAAATGAATTTATTGTCTACTCACCTCAAGTAACTTAAATAATTTCTTAAACTTCCTTTTAACTTAAATTAACTTATTAATTAGCTAAAATAAACTCTGGGAATGTTTTCTAAATCTTAAATTTTATCTCTAAACTCCAACTCCAACTCCAGTCCGGCCTCACTGAATTAACTGAAATGATAAAAATTCAAACTACTATGATAAAATAATTAAATTAAGGAAAAGCATTTAACTACTCATGCAATAAAAATCATTTTAATTTAAATACTAGAATTATGCATGGCTTATACGTAGTCTAAGTTACGGGTTCTTCAATTTCATTGAGCATCATGTAGATGTTGAGGTTCCTGAATCATACATTCCATGTATAACTGAAGGGTTCAATTCGATGGGATTTCATGATGAAGCTGGTACTTCCGTTGCTGCTTATTTCGAACCAATAGATGAAAATCGATTTAATTCGCATGATTGGACTGGGGGATATGATCGGTATATTAGTGACACCGTAGAAGAAAATTTTAGTTAGCTGATTTCCGCACGAGGATGGGATTCTGGTGCAAGAGGATGGTACTCAGTTGACACAAATCAAGTAGGTTTGGATTGTTCACTGAGTGCACATCATACTGGATCGGGTTACTGTCGTATATATTTATCATATCATATTTAAACCTACGTATCTTATTTATTATAGCAACACAATCTAATGTCGTTAGAAAAAAAAAACAAATAAATTATTTAAAACTCAAAACAAATAGATTTACTTGTATTCAATATACATAACTTATACATTTAAATATTTTATTTTTTGTTCCTACCCAAGTGATGTCCAATCCCACAATCACGTGGCTTTGGGATTCGTTCACTTTTACGCACTAATTGTGGGGATTCAACTTCTTCTTCATTAACATTCACTCGAACGTTGGCAGACTCGTTCATATCAATGTCAGGTTCCTATCAATGTTCAGGGGAACCTGACTTGGTGATTGAGGATGAGAATATCCCAAGTATGAAATTGGTGATATGTTATAATTTGGGCGGATTTCTTAGTACTGCTGGAGATGCCCGTCAAATAAGAGTTCCGTAAATGAACGTTCGTAAGCCTGCTGTGGAGTTTGAAATCCATTATCCGTTCGCGAAGTACCTAACCCAAAAGAAACATTGAAAGAATCCTTATTTGGCCAATTATCATACGAGGAAGGCACACTATAGGAATGAAGTGGAGCTCGAAATACAGAATCTCCATGCGAAGTACCCTCTCCTGAAAGTTAAAAAAATATGATATCAAATAAGTACATGGAGATAGAAATAAACATATACTTCGATAATATGCGAAGTACCCTCTCATTATTTTTTTTTTTTACAATAATGCATATTATTAATGGAAGTTTGCAAATTATCAAAAAAATAATAAGGGAAGTCACTTCTTTACAAAAATTAGTAATGACTAAAAAATCAAGTAATTATTAAAATTGAAAAAATAAATAAATAACACTACAAATTAGTCTAACATAAATAATGACTTTCATTTTTTAAAAAAAATTATTATATTTTTTCCAGGGAAAGTCGCGCCTACCAAGTATGCGTGACTTCTCTTTTTTTAAAAAAAACAATAATGCTAATTTTTTTTTACAAAAATACAAATTATTAATGGAAGTGTGCAAATTATCAAAAAAATAATAAGGGAAGTCACTTCTCTACAAAAATTAGTACCGACTAAAAAAACACGTAATTATTAAAATTGAAACAAAATTAAATAACACTACAAAATTAGTCTAACATAAATAATAATCTCATTTATAAATTTAATAATTAAAATAATAATTTATGTAAGTATACATACCTTAATATAAGTTGTCAAATAAAATGAACCTGCAAAAACAAAAAAAATGTGCTGAGTCCGCGTCTTTTGAAAAATATACAAAAAGTGAAAAAATAAATTCGAACATATACAAAAACTTACCGATGAAAAATATGAGAAGAGTGAATGAAATGAGAGAATCAAGTATTCAATTTATAGAAGAAAATTTATAATATTATAATAAATTCGAAATTATTAAAATTATGGTGTCGCAGCTTTTAACACGTGCTGAGTCCGCGTTAAAGTTAATGTGTCGCAGCTTTTAACATGTGCTGAGTCCGCGTCTTTTGCATAAAAACAAGTCATGCCGCAATTCACGCCTGATGGCGTGGCGTGACCTAATTTTTTTTAAAAAAAAATTAGGCAAGTGAGATGGCGTGACTTGCATTTAAAAAAAAATTGGTTAGTCACGCCTCTTGAAGAGGCGTGACATCTTAGTTTGTAATATATATATTTTTTTACTTTATTTTATAAAAAAATTAAAGAAGGTACGGTAAACGGTGAAAAAGCCCTCGCATCTGAACATAACTGTTTCTCACGTTTTCAATATATATATGTATGTATGTATATATATATATGTCTAGATATATATGGAAGAGAATATGATCATATACATACTTATTGTTGAGTAATTAAGTTTTGGTTATTTAACAAAATAAAATCAAGTGAACATAACTGATAAAATTACGATTAAAACCAAGTTAAAAGAATATAGAAGAGTATAAAATTTAGCAGGATAACAATATAAGAAGGTTGCAAAATTAATTCAGAAGAGCTGCTTGATTATTGGTAGATGTTGACAACTTCTTTTGACAGAAGAATGTTAAAGCTAAATTCATTAGTCAAATTTGGTTGGTCAATGAAAATTGATTCATTTGTTCACACTGGAAGATTGCATCTATAAGTTGAGTTCAATTGTCATTCATCCCATCAGAAGTTTTTTTAAGCATCCCAAGCTCAAGAGACCAACTCAAGTGCAAAAAAAAATTAAGTGTTATTTTTTAGTGAGTTTGAGAAATTATTTTTTCGGTTTTACTCGGATTAAGATTGTGAGGGATCAAATTTTTTGTATACACTTGTAATTTTCTCCATTTAATAAAGATTTACAGTAGTTCCGTTGAAGTGGCCTACATTGGGTGAATCACATAAATCTTTGTGTTCTTGTTAATTATTTTATTCCACATTTTTGGTACTATATTATCGTCATGATCGCCATCAATCGGCTTAATTACCCAAAAACTTGTATCATTTATAATTATGAGTATGCTCTTTGGTTGCAACTTTGTCTGATCTTCCACGTCATAAAAGATTTTTTGTTAAAGCTAGATAAGTGATGGCCGTAGATGATGGATCGGGACCGGGAATCAACAAGTTCAACATAACATATTTTTGTTCTGGAGGTTATAGATTAGATATTATTTATATAGCAAGAAGTTGCATCAACCTCTATCAGAAAATAAGCTGGAAAATATAGAGGATGATTACTAGGAGATCCTATACCGATAGGTGTTAGGTGTAATATGATTAACTCTAACGAAAAATGTGGCACATAACATGGCAAAGGCACAAATCACAGAAGATATTATGTCCATTTTATTGGATGTGTACGAGAATCCATCAGCAAAAAAAAAAGTAAATCTCATGAAAAGTTATTCAACTTGAAAATGGGAGAAGGGGTGTGAGGCCCGGGGCCGAAGAGGGCGGGGTGTGATCGTCGGTGACATGAGGTTGCACGAACAATGAGCGACTCTTGGCAGGCTTCTAGGCGGATCGGTTGGAGAGGGATTCCTAAACTATTCAATATAATGGACTGTACAGTTGAAGAGGGCTTAAAAGATTTGATATGTACTACTCATACCACGAAGGTGCGTCTTCTTTTCGGTAGCTCATCACATAAGAACTCCAAAATTAAGCGTGCTTGACTTGGGGCAATTCTGGGATGGGTGACCTCCTAGGAAGTTTCCTAGGGTGCGTGTGAGTGAGGACATAAGCACGCTGAAAAGACTCATCTTGTTACAGTGAGGACACTCGTCGATTCTGGGGCTTTACAGTTGGTATCAAAGCCGACCTCTCCTAGTACGGTGTGGGTTCGGGGATGAACCAAGCGGAAGATGGTGGGCATGTGAGGCCCGGGGCCGAAGAGGGTG
Source organism: Primulina eburnea (assembly GCF_022965805.1). NCBI lineage: Eukaryota > Viridiplantae > Streptophyta > Magnoliopsida > Lamiales > Gesneriaceae > Primulina > Primulina eburnea. The sequence continues at coordinate 38,290,814 of NC_133103.1, read as the reverse complement.
GGGGTGATCGCCGGTGCCATGAGGTTACACGGATAATGACCGGCTTCCTGGCATGCTTCTAGGTGGAGGGAACATGAATGAACCGATCTTACACCGAAAGGATAGGGATTCCGAGACTATTCAATGTAATGTATTGTACAGTTAAATAGGGCTTAAAAGATTTGATATGTACTACTCATACCACGAAGGTTCATCTTCTTTTCGGTAGCTAATCACATAAGAACTCCAAAATTAAGCGTACTTGAGTTGGGCAGTTTTGGGACCTCCTGGGAAGTTTCCTAGGGTGCGTGTGAGTGAGGACATAAGCACGCTAGAAAGACTCGTCTTGGTACAGTGAGGACAGTCGTCGAATCTGGGGCGTTACAAAGAGCTTTGGTGGCTAAACATATTAATGATTTCAACACGATTGTATCTCATTTAATATCAATTGAAATTAATTTTGATGATAAGATTTGTGCACTTATCTTTGGCATCTTTACCAAATGTTTAGAAACCAATGCAGATAGGGATGTAATCGAGTCGAATCGAGCCGAACTCTTGAATGTTTGAGCTTGGTTCGTTTATAATCGAGCCGAGCTCGAGATTTATTTGATGAATATATGCATGGCTCACGAGCTTATTCAAGCCTTTATCGAGCCTAAACAAGCTTAATAAATATGAATTATACATTAGAATTTTCATTAAATTAATTAAAAAGTAAATTATATATTTAAAGAAAAATATATTATTCTTATTAAAATTTGTAAATTTATTATAATAAATAAATTTAATAGATTTTTCTATATATTTCATAAATAATATGCAAAATCAATAAATCAAATATCAAAACTATTATTTTTTCATCTAAAAGATTATTCATAAACTTACCAACGAACATGTTCACGAGCTAATGAGCCGAATACTGTAAAGTTTGAGTTTGGTTTGTTTATCTTAACGAGCCTCATTAAGCGAGCTCAAATGAGCTTTTATCGAATCGAGCTTCGAATAGCTCACAAACGGTTTGGTTCGTTTACATCTCTAAATGCAGATAGTGGTTAACAATTCTATTGAAAAAAGAAAGCTACAATTCAATTATGTTAGAGATCAAATTCTTGCTGAAGAAATTCATAGGATGGATTCGGGTGAAGGAATATCATCGAGTTCTGCTCTAAATCTCGAGAGCAGAGGACCGGGCAAGAGTAGCGAAAAGAGTTCTAACCGATGGTTCGGTAGGTCCAAGTCAAGAAATGGAAAAGACAAAAACAACTTTGAAAAAAAATTGAAGTGCAAGAGCTGTTGTGAGACTTGTCACTTGAAAAAAAAAACAAATCAAGAAAGAAAAATTCAAATCCTATTAATCGTGATGTATTTGATAATTACATCGTTTGAAATTACGGAAAAGTTTTACTGGTTGATGGAAAATCTTTGGAAATAGTTGGTATGGGTGATGTCCAGATGAAGATGTCAATGGATCTGTGTAGAAATTAACAAAGTTAGGCATGTAACGAATTTGACACGTAATCTGATCTCATTGGGACGGCTCGATGACGAAGGCCATAATGTGACATTTGCTGATGGTTCTGAGAAATTGAACAAATGAGCCATGATTGTTGCTCGAGGAAAGAAAATTGTGACTCTTTATATGACTTCCAATTGCAGAGATACATTAGCAGCCATGGATGCTAGAGCTAATTCATGTATATGTAATTGTAAGATTGGGCATATGAGTGAGAAGAAAATGAAGATACTTGTATCAAACAGAAAGCTACGAGAATTAAAGATCGTTGAACACAAGCTATGTGAAAGTTATATCTTTCGAAAGCAGAAAAATGTAAGTTTTTCAAAAGACGATACAGAAAAGAAAGCAACAAAGTTGGAGCTGTTTCATACTAATGTATGGGGACCATCTCCTGTGACATCCGTTGAAGGCTCAAGATAATGTGTCATATTTATAGACTATTCGAGATGGAAAGTTTGGGTTTATTTTCTGAAAAATAAATCTAATGCTTATGAGACCTTTAAAAAATAGAAAGTCATGCTTGAGAATGAGACTAACTTGAAAGTTAAAGTGCTTACGATCTGATAAAGGTGGTGAATACGAAGATGATGAGTTCCAACAAATATTGTGCAAAGAACGAGATCAAGATGGAGAAAACCATTCCTGGTACACCTCAACAAAATGACGTAGTTGAAAGGATGAAATGGACCCTGAATGAACGTGCTAGGAGCATGAGATTGCACTCTAAATTACCGACACTACATCATATCTGCTCAACAAAAGACCTTCAGCACCGCTTGACTGTAGAATACCCAAAGAGGTATGGAGCAGCAAAAAATTAAACCTTTCTTTATTGAAATTGTTTGCATTTTTATCCTATGTTCATATTGACTCAGCTAGTAGAACAAATATTGATCCGAAATCAAAGAAGTGTTTCTTTATTGGTTAAGGTGATAATGAATTTGGTTATCATTTTTGGGATGAAAAAAGAAGATCATTCGGAGCATAGATGTAATCTTCATTGAGCAAGTATTGTACAAGGACAAGTCAAGCATTGGATCTGGAGATGAATGTCCTGAAGTCAAGAATACAGATGAGATGTCATTGATAGGTATTCTTGTGAATGAAATGAAAAGCAGTAACCAGGAAGATGAAGAAGCAACTGCACAAAATAATGACCCACAAACTTCAGTGATTGAACTCAGGAGATCTTCGAGAACAAGTAAACCACCTGAGATACACTCCTATGTACTTCATTATATTTTTCTAACAGACAAAGGTGAACCAGAGACTTATGAAGAAGTAATGCAAAATGTTGATTCAATCAAATGGTAAGATGAGATGGATTCACTTTGATCCAACCATATGTGGGAGTTGACACAACTTTTGCAAGGCAAAAAAGATATTACATAACAAGTGGATGTACCGATTAAAGAACAACATGATGGTTGCAAGCGGTAAAAGGCGAAACTTGTTGTAAAAGGTTTTCAAGAAAAGAAAGACATTGATTATACTGATATTTTCTCTTTAATAGTTAAGTTAACCACTATCAAGATTGTACTCGGATTAGTGGCAAAATAAGATTTATGTGAAGCAGCCACAAGGCTTTGAAGTTTGGGGAAAAGAGAAAATGATATGCAAACTTCAGAAGAGTTTGTACGATTTAAAACAAGCTATAAGACAGTGGTACAATAAGTTTGATGGATTCATGAGTAAAAATGGTGATGCGATCATGGTAGGTCAAGCTCCAAGGAAAGCATGAGGTCCTTTAGAGTTGTCGGAGGGACCAATCACGAGAGGACGACTGAAAAGATTCAAGTAGGCACTACATGGAGTCATGAGGAATCAAGAAAGGTTTACAAGCAAGGTGCAAAGTGTCGAAGGGTTCGTGATGCATGTAAGTAAGTTTGGGAGTCATAGGACATTATTCAAGTGTTAAATGATGAGGATTCCAGAAGCCTCGGCGCCCGAGCGGCCAAATCTTACCGCCCGAGCGCCACACTTACTGTCCACGATGATGATTTTCAGAACACCTCGTGCCCAAGAGGCCAAATATTACCGCCCGAGTGCCAAAATTCCATAACACTCGATGCCCGAACGGTCACATCTTACCACCCGAGCGCGAAGACCTGCAGGGGAATCTTTGTTTCCTAGTTTAGAGTCCTAATTATTTTGAGAACTAGATTTGATATCCTTTTGATATGTAAATATATTTTGCACGAAATTTGAAACATTTTTTGACAATTATCATTGAGTTTATTCAACTTTGAGTTTTCTCTCAAACGTTTCAAGGCTTGTGCTTTGTTATCAAACTTATCAAAGTTTTACTTTGTGGTTTTTGTCGATCATTTCTTACGTGAATTATCAAATACGAGTTTTTTGAAGATTCATTTGAGCATCGGTTGTTCCTTTGTGATCGTTTATTACTAAACCACTTAGTTTAAGGGTGAAGATCGCACATCGCTTGAATCAAAAGATAGGGACATAACAACACCGATCCTTCTTCGTTATTGAATTGAGGACACGATTCAAATTTAATCGTGTTTGTCTTTCTTTCGTACGAGGATTCATATCATTTGGTATCATAGCTTTGGCTCATTGAATTCAAGTAAGTATCTTATTCTTAAAATTTCAGATCTATGTTATTCCTTCATTTGTCTCCAGATCTGTTTTGTCTATCGTTCTTCGTCTTTTCGTGAATATGTGATTCTAGAAATTTTGTGATTTTTTTCTAGGGATTTTCGAGTGCACAAATCCTTCTTGTGCAAGAGGGGGAAAAAGTACAAAAATTCCGAAAATTTGCTACAAATTTGTTTTGGTATTTTGTTATATTCTCTTTTGTGAGTCATATTTAGTGTCTCTCGTGGTCAAAAAAATAATATTTTTTTCTTTTCAAATTTTTTGTCTTCGCAGTCCAAGTGAATCGATCACAATTGTTCACGAGTTTAATTTGATTGTTTGATATCTACGCATACAGAACTTAAGCACCTCTGAGGGAACTCTCAAATTCGAGTGAAAATACCTGAGTGTGAGTGAATTTTCTTTGGAGTGACCGGTGAGTATTTGAAGTGAGGACAAAAAAAAGAGAGAAGAGTGCATTTTCTTTGGAGTGGCTGTGAGAATTTGGGTGAGGAATATATTTTATTTCTACTAAAGTTTTCTTGCAGGTACAATTTCCGAAAGAAAAATTGAGAAGGAGGTAGGAGATAGTTCGAACCAAGGGTTGTCTAATGTTCAAATGGAGGCGTTGTTCGGTCATTTCACTAGTGATGAGATCGATTCTAGGCACCTACGAGGGTGCTTCAAATAAAATATTCTCAATGAGCTGCAATAGCTCGTGTTCTAAGAATACAAAAACTAATTAATTAATTCGAGTTTGGTTTTAAACCAAACGGAAAATACTCGAAGTAATCATTCGTTAAGAAAAATGATCATTTTAAAGCTTTTAGCTTGTGTAAACTGATTAACTGAAATAGGAGGGATCAGTTTTATACAAACTCACTCATCTTAGGACTTACACTACTTCCTAACTGAACTCCTAGTTTAGGCTGAAGGCAGCACCTTTCCAACCAACACTTGTTTAACGTCTATGTGTCAAAGACTACATACACAAGTTTAATGTCTTTGTGCAAGACTCACTCATCTTTTCAATACGCTCTATTATTTGTCTATATGTGAGTGATGGTGTGTTCATGTGTGAGAACTGATCTATTAATATAACACGAAAGTGTTCTCACACACTGGGAGAATTGTGCTTCTAATCTAAGCTGATAACATGATGAAGATGGGATGATTGCTTCTTGTAAGCTGATATGAATTGAATATACCCTATATTCCTCTCTCTGTTTTTCACAGTACACTTATTTGTTGATGTTCTTGATCTTGTATTTATAGAGGCAACGTGACCGTACATCAAGAATCATCAAATGTGTTCATTGTAATTTGAATATGTTCCTTGAAATGTGTGTCTTGTCATTTCTGACAGCCATTTTGGAACGTCTCGACTTTAAGCTCTGCAGCAACGTTCATTATTATCCTTTAATTGGACAATTTCTTTCTTTAATACGCACAGCTGGATTCCACTTAGATAAGCTTGTCTTGTTTTGCAAACTGGTCGGATCCTAACTGATGCTCTGAACTAGTGTGGTGAAATCAGTTGGCTCGTCAGCTGAACTGATTTCACTGATTTAGTTGAGCTGGTCAGTTGGGCTCTTCACCAGTTGAACTCTTCATCAGCTGGCCGGGCTTCTGAAAAGCTTTTGCTGAACCACCTATCAACTGAACTGGTCTTTGATATTTCAGTTGGACTAGTATAGTTTGGGCAATCGGTTGGCACTTTCAGTTTGAGTCTTGATAGCTTCAGTTTTGGCTCGGTAACTGATCAGTTCGAAGCCTAATCAGTTTCAGCTCTGCGCACTTAGGCAAATTAATTAGAAACAAAATAACAAGTTTTGTTAACATCAAAATCAAGATTGCGAATATGAAAAGTTCCAACAACTAGGATGACGATGGTTGATTTGGAGCCGTTACATGAGAGGATGAGTAGGCTTGAAGTTAGTACTAGTGGAAATAAATCTAAGCCTAAAGATTTGGGTAAAGGAGAAGAAGAGGCGGAATATGATTTAGAAGGAGACGAGGAGAGCCAAAACGAAAATTGGGGTAGGGATGGACGAGGTAGAGGGTTTGGTAGAGGAAGAAAAGAAGCCGTACATTGAAGAAACAATGATGGAAATAGGGAATATGGTAACTGTAAGGTCTAGGAAATTCGAACTACGTAAACTGACTATATGCAATCTAGGGTTTTACTAAAATATGTGTTTGATTATTTAAACCTTTAAATGCATGATTATTGCATGGATATGTGTTTTATTTCATGGTTTATTAATGTTTCATGCATTAGAGATTTTAGTATTATTTCGCGCTCGAACGAAGAATGGAGACTGGAGATAATTAAAGAAATATAATTTTATTAAAATTATTATTTTTAATTATTTAATATATGGTGTAAATAAGTGAGATTTTCAAAAATGGGCTCAGATACTCGCGGAGTCATATTTTAAACCGGTACGCAAATTTTAGCAAGTCGGTCGACTTTTTGAGGATTCAGACAATATTTTCAAAAACGTACCTAAACGAAATATTTTTCGTGAGTGTTTTAAGGCTCGATGAAACTATTTTATTGCATAATAGACCTAAAATCATTTTAAACCTCATTATTTTAAATAAAGGCCCATTAGCACTTAATATTATACCTCCCTACACTTAAACCCTAAAGCCATCTCCTAACCACTTGGCCGCCCCTCCATCATTCTCCAACAAATTTTTTGAAAATACACCAGCAACCACATTCGAATTCTCTCAAGCTTTTGCAAAAAAACCTTCCTCGTCTCTCCGGATCAGGTCCTACGTGAATATCTTTAAGGTTTCAAGCTTATATACGCAAAGGCATGCCCAAATTCTCCTTTTTCGCATCATTCACATCATTATATGCTGATTTGTGTGTTTATGGATGATAAATTATTAGTTCTATTACGTTGCTTCAATTTTGCAAGGTTTGTCATGAAATATGCACAACGTTTTACATATAACTCATGTTTTTCCATGGTTTTCATGCAAGGGCTGCTAGACCTAGGTGTCAAGGGAATAAAAAATTCAAGGTCTATGGTGTATAAGATCGAGAGGGCTTCGCTTCATGTCTAAGGGGAGAGGCCGATCGCTTGTGTCCTAAGAACCACATAGCGGCTAGATCGAGTAAAGGAGGTGGTGTAGCCGTGCATGGCTCATTACAGGGGCTAGCTTGGGACGTTTGTGGTCCATGACAAGGCCTCGGAGTGGTCCATGATTGGCTGGTAGCGTGAAAATTCATGGATCGAAGCTAGAAGGTGATTTAGGGCAAAATGGTGGCTAGATCAAGTGTTTCATGGGGAACCGAGGGGTGCGCGTACATGAGGCTGAGGGCAGTGGTTAGCTCAGTCCAGGACGGTTCAGAGGTGGGCTAGGAGTGGTTGGTTCGTGGCTGATCAGGTCTAGTTTGGGCTAGGATCGAGTTCTTGAGGGTTACGTGCAACTAGGGTTATCGGTGCACACGTACAGAAAATTCCAGCAAGGTTTCAGTGGCATACAAGGGTATTAATTGTAATGATTTAGGTTGATTATGGTCTGTAGGGTGTGAATAAGCGGTGGTTAAAATTTGGGAAAGTTTGGTTAAATTTCGGGTTGATTCGGGTTAAAATAAACCATGTCCAAGTTTTAGAACGAATAGTAAAAGTTATAGAATGGGCTTGAGGTTACATCTAGGAAAAGATTATAAATATGTTTTAAGGAGTTTGGTTGGCTTCAGGGTCGAAATTTTAAAGTCTATGGATAATATGGCCAATTAGGGTCTTTAGGGGCAAAATGATCATTTTGCACCCGTGTTGAGTTAGCAGTCATGGCAGCGTCTTGATCAAAAATTTCACGTATTAAATGTATATGTTATCAAGAATATGACATTTTATGGAAATACGAAAAATACGTTGCATGTTTGGGTTGAAGAAAATTTACATATATGCATGATTTTTGTAATTGATGAATACGATGACATGTTTTTGAAGGAATGGGGTTGGTTGTGAATAATACAAACACGACCACGAACACGAATGTTAGGATTGGTTTGGTGAGTGAAAGTGTTTAGAAGGGAGTTGAATAAACACTTTACGATTTTCAAATCTTTTTTATGGGGTGAATCAGTTTAGTGATAAACTGTAAGGACCATGTATCGTATTATCGTAAATCTTATGTGATTATCGATAATTCATGAATTTGATATGTGATTAACCATTTGATTTATATTATGACAATGAAATTGAGAAAAGGAATATTGAATATGAGTTGACGTTGTAAGAGCTCGAGTGGAGAAACCGGGCGTTAATATAGTACAAAAGTCAATATTCGTACAGAACATGTGGCGCCCGGGCGGTAGAAAATGACCGCCCGATCACCAGGGTAGAATTTGTTAATGTTCGGGTAGAACGTTCCGCGCCCGAGCGGTAACGTTTGACCGCCCGAGCGCGGCACAAATACAACTCGGGGGCAGAACCTCTCGCGCTCGGGCGCGAGAATTCTACCGCCCGAGCGCGAGAGCGGTGGAGATAAGAATAAGATTTTCCTTCTTTTTTTCTTCATTTTCATTTCAGCAACTTCGAGAGAGAGAAAGGGAATTCGATTTCTTTCGTCCGAATCGACTTCGAAACGCTGTCTAAACGCGAAACAAATTATATATTTATGATCTTCGAGTCGAGATTTTCTGACTGAGGTAATTTTCTACTAGTTCCAGCAGCTCTAAATATCAAAGTGCTGGAATAGCATATATTTGAAGTTGAAATTTGTATATGTAGTAGAATAACCGACAAGAAACTCATATTCGAAGTCGGAATTTAATTATGATATGATTTGGATTTGATATGAATTTTTGAAGTTTCAAATAATATTTGAAACTCATATTAATGATTTTGGATTATGTTATTGATTGGAATGAGTATGTTATTGATGTAGATAAAGTGTAATATCAATATCTTCAGGCTACAACAACTGGAAACGAAGAATTGAGGTATGTTGCGACCAGGGTAACATACGACAGGTATCTGTATTATATGATATATGTTGGATTGATTTGATTGATTGGGATGAGATTATGGGTCTGTATGCCTTATTTGTTGATTTGATGTGGCATACATGACATTATGATTGGAATATCGATGTATAAAATAAATGTTTTGTTAACACACATCGTTTGATGCATACATGATACATGACATGCACGTTGAGCTATGATCATTGGATATCCTGATATGATTTGATTGGATTCTGGGGTTTGTGAACACAATGCTATGTTTGGTATTACATGACCCTTAAAACATACACATTTGTGGCCCCGACGATTGATTTGAGATTTGGGATTTGATTGCGCTTCGTCGACGCTATCATATGAGTATCCTTTATTGAGGCCGGTGTGCCAGCTCGAGCATTGATTTGATAGCGATTCGTTTGATTCTGACATGTGCTCAGTGGATAGGCATATTACCTGATACCTCCACGACATACATGCATTGCATACCATATATCATTGTTTACATACTTGTGGTATATATGATGGTTGTTCCATACGGAGCTTTGCTCACCCCAAGGGGGGCTGTTGTTGTCTTTGTGTGTGGACAATGGCAGGTACTCCAGGATATCAGGAGACCGGAGAGGGTTCTTCTGGAGGGAGTCACAGTTTGAGTTGAGGTTTATATTTTGTTCCCAGTATATATGTATATGTATCTATATATCGGGGCATGTATGAGGATATGAGTAGTTTGTATATGATTGGTTTTGATTACGTGTGGGCATGTTTATGATGTAGATGAAATACTATTTTTAGTATTCAAATGAAATGATTTGGGCTCATTGTAAAGAAAATTTAAATTCGTTTTCCGCTGTAGTTAATTAATTAACCCTAATCAGATTGTGTTGTAATAACGACTAGGAGTTAAGGGCCCCACACAGAGTGGTATCAAAGCATAGCTGGGAATGCTCGATTGAGTCTTGTGTACACTTGAATAGGCACAAATGAATTGTGCGCTTGTGTTTGATTTATTTGTATTACTTGCTCCTACTTGATTTGATTCGAGTAAGTATCTAATGAGATTGATGATATGAGATGGTGGTATTATGAAATTGATATTGATTTGTGATATTCATCATTTGATTTGTAGATGGATCCCACAAATGAAACTGCGAGTAGCAGTACTGAGAGAATAGTTGGGCAATTTGAAGGATTGTCCATGGATGTAGTGATGGCTCGATTTCAGGATGTGAAACCACCGAGGTTCTTTGGCACTAAGAGTGTAGAAAGAGTTGAGGCCTGGTTGAAGGATATCGAGCATCTGTTTAATATTATTGAATATTCTAAGGCTCGAAGATTGAAACTTGCGCTCTATCATTTGAAAGACCGAGCAAAATCTTGGTGGGAAGCCGCTGAGATTGGACTGAAAGAGGCCGGGATGAAGTCACCTGGGATGTCTTCATGGCCCATTTTTTGGAGCAGTATTCCCCTCCATCCTATTATACTGCTCAAGAGAATGAATTTAATAATCTGCAGCAGGGAACGATGACTGTTGCAGAGTATGCTTCGAAATTTTCTACGTTGTTGAAGTATGCACCTCACGTAGCTGAGAATGCGAAGGCAAAATATAACAGGTTTGTGAATGGATTACATCCTGCTATATATACTTATGTTGTTTCTGGATTGCCTACCAGCTACGCAGATGCAGTTGAACGAGCCAAGGCAGCCGAGGCTGGACTTAGGCGGAGAGGTCCACAGTATACTCCTCCACCTCCAGTGTCAGCTCAGCAGCCCACTTTGAGGCCGAGAGGTAAGAAGTTTAAGAAGACTGGTTCTGTTTCTTCGTCTTCTTCGAGTTCGAGTGGATCCCAGAGAGGGAGTCCTGTGATGGCTCTCTACTGTAGCCATTGCGGGGGTAAACATACTATCGAGCAGTGTCGAGGTATGTTTGGTACTTGTTATCAGTGTGGGCAGGAAGGCCATTTCTCGCGAGTATGTCCGAATAGGGGTACGACTTCTTCCTAGCCCCAGCCAGGATTTAAAGGTGGCCCAGTATGATTAGACCTGCTGTTCCTGTTCCATCCTTTCAGCAGTCGAATGTTCCACGATATCGAGGACCAGGTGGTCAGAGTGCCCAAGTCCCTCCTCAAGTGAGAGTGTATGCTATGACGGAGGACCAGGCGAAAGAAGGTCCTGGCGGTGTGATTGCAGGTATTTGCATGCTTTGCGATTATCCTGCACGTGTTTTATTTGATACAGGAGCATCTCATTCATTCATATCTCATGCATTTGTTGCATCTCACGGTATTGAGTGTACTCTGTTGTATGATACCTTGTCGGTAGCCACGCCAGCAGGAAAGATTATTTTGTCTGAGCAAGTTGTGCATAATTGTGTATTGATATACAAGGATAATGTGATGTTCTTGAATTTGATTGTCCTCCCAATGCACGACTTTGATTGTATTGTTGGCATGGATATCTTGACGACAAATCGAGCTACTGTTGATTATTTTCATGGAGTGGTTCGATTTAGACCTATTGATGGACCCAATTGGAATTTTTATGGCAAGAGTTCCCAAGCTAAAATTCCATTGATATCTTCCTTGGAAATGTCTCGACTTTTGACTAGCGGAGATGAGGGTTATCTGATCTACGCTATTGATGTTTCAAAGAAAGAGCTTTCTTTATCTGAGATTCCTGTTGCGAAAGAGTTTCCAGATGTATTTCCTGATGAGATTCCTGATTTTCCTCCTCATCGAGAAGTTGAGTTTAGTATCGATCTTATGCCGCGGACTGCTCCCATATCTAAAGCTCCCTATCGCATGGCACCATTGGAATTGAAAGAACAATTACAGGATCTTCTCGATAAGAGATATATTCGACCGAGTGTATCACTTGGGGAGCTCTAGTTTTATTTGTTCGAAAGAAAGATGGTACTATGCGAATGTGTATCGATTATAGGCAATTGAATCGGGCTACTGTGAAAAATAAATACCCACTTCCTCGTATTGATGATTTATTGATCATCTTCAGGGTACTTCTGTATACTCGAAGATTGATCTTCGATCTGGATATCATCAAGTACGTGTTCAAGAGGAAGATGTGCCTAAGACTGCTTTTCTTACGAGGTATGGCCACTATGAGTTCTTGGTTATGCCTTTCGGTCTCACGAATGCTCCTGCTGTTTTTATGGATCTAATGAATCGTGTCTTTCGAGATTATCTTGACCGATTCGTTATTGTGTTTATTGATGATATTCTTGTCTATTCGAAATCGAAAAAGGATCATGCTGAACATTTAAGACTAGTACTTCAAACTCTTCGCAATGGACATTTATATGCTAAATTGTCCAAATGTGAATTCTGGATGGACAAAGTGGTATTTTTATGCCACGTCATTTCGAGACATGGCATATCTGTTGATCCTGCTAAGGTTGAAGCTGTATTGAATTGGCTGAGACCTACGAATGTTCCTGAGATCCGTAGCTTCATGGGTTTAGCTGGTTATTATCATCGTTTTATTGAAGGATTTTTGAAAATAGCTAAACCTGTTACTCAACTGACACAGAAGAATCAGAGATTCATTTGGTCAGATGAATGTGAAGCTAGTTTTCTTGAATTGAAGACGAGATTGACCACAGCACATGTACTTACTATTCCCTCAGATACCGGAGGATTTGTGGTATGTACAGATGCGTCTGTTAAAGGTTCGGGCTGCGTTCTGATGAAACATGGCAAAGTGGTTGCTTATGTGTCTCGTCAATTGAAATCTCATGAAATACGTTATCATGTACATGATCTTGAATTGGCCGCCACTGTATTTGCTCTGAAGATTTGGCACCATTACTTGTATGGAGAGAAGTTCGTTATCTATTCAGATCATAAGAGTCTGAAATATCTCTTTTCTCAATCCGATTTGAATATGAGGCAACGCAGGTGGATGGATCTCCTGAAAGATTTTGATTATGAGATTCAGTATCACCCTGGATCGATGAATGTTACTGCGGATGCCCTTAGTCGTAAGGTGCATGATTCTGTATTAGCTTCTGTCAATTTTGCCAAAGTACATGAGGATATATGTACTTTTGGTTGGACTTTTCACTCGAATTGGAATTCTGTCACTGTCTCAGCATTGCAAATTGAGCCAAACTTGATATCGAAGATACGAAAGGCCCAACGAAGCGATGCTCAGATTCAAAAATCGAAAGAACTTGTATCTGCAGGACATCAGTCTGGATTTCAGATTTCTTCTGATGGTTCTTTACGACTTAATGGTCGGATGGTAGTTCCTGATGATTCTGAATTGAAATCTGCCCTTCTTCGAGAAGCACACTGTAGCAAATACAGTATTCACCCTGGAGGTCGAAAGATGTATTTGACATTGAGACCACAATTATGGTGCAAACGTATGAACAAGGACATTGCTGAATTTATTTCTAAATGTCTTGTCTGCCAGCAAGTGAAAGCCGAGAGAATGAAACCTGGAGGATTACTCCATAGTATCGAAATCCCGAAATGGAATTGGGAACATATTGCTATGGATTTTGTGACTCATTTACCTCGTTCGCCCAAGGGCTGTGATGCTATTTGGGTAATTATTGATCGACTTTTGAAATCTGCACATTTTATTCCGTAAGAACGGACTTATCCTTATAAGAGAATGGCCCGTTTATACATCGAGAATATTGTGAGACTGCATGGTGTACCATTCTCGATTGTATCTGATCGTGATCCCAGGTTTGCTTCTAAATTCTGGGGTTAGTTTTCAGGAAGCGATAGGTACGCGTTTGGCTATGAGTACTGCTTATCATCCTCAAAATGATGGCCAGACTGAGCGTACAATTCAAACGTTGGAAGATATGTTGTGTGCGATCGTGATGGATTTCAGAATAAGATGGCAAGATGCATTGCCATTGGTTGAATTTTCTTATAATAATAGCTTTCAGACGAGTATCGATATGGCACCGTTTGAAGCTCTATATGGGAGACGTTGTAGATCACCGTTATTCTGGGATGAAATTGGTGAGAGATAATTGACTGAACCTGAAATGATACAGAAAATGAATGATAAGGTTCAGTTGATTCGGCAGCGGATGAAAGCTGCTCAGGATCGTGAAACGAGTTATGCGAATAAACGAAGACGACCCTTGGAATTACAGAAAGGTGACAAAGTGTTTTTGAAAATATCTCCCTTTAGAGGCACTGTTCGATTTGGCATGCGAGGTAAGTTATCGCCTCGATATGTTGGTCCATACGAGATTCTTGATTGAGTTGGCGATCTTGCTTATCGATTGGCATTGCCACCAGCTATATCTGCTATTCACGATGTGTTTCATATTTCTATGTTGAGAAAGTATGAACCAGATCCATCACATGTACTTGCACCTGATGAGGTTGAACTTGATCCTTCTCTTTCCTATGTCGAACAACATGTTCGCATTATGGATCGAAAGGAGAAGATATTGCGTAATAAATTGATTCCTCTAGTTCGAGTGCAATGGACACGACATGGTGTTGAAGAATCAACGTGGGAATTGGAGAGCAAGATGAGATTCGTATCCGCATTTTTTTGATTCTATGTCATCTGTTCCATTTTATTCGATGTATTCTGATCCGTTTACTGATTTTAGTTTTGATATGTACTATAACTGGTGACATATGTATTGTAACGTCCGAAAAATCAGTCTACGTAAACCACATGTATGCAAAAATATTTTAATTGTTTAATTGTTTTATTTAATTGCTTTTAAATGCTAGCATAATGTTTACTATATGATTAAATGTAAAATTTCATGAATAAATGATTATATGACATGATTTCATTAAAATAAGGATTTTACCCGAATATTCGATAATAGGCAGGGAAAAGGAGACCGGGGACGACCAAGACCAGAATATGTAATTTTATTTAAATAGTGGCAAGGCTTCCTAATATGATTAAAATGATTTAATTTTTCTAAAAATGTTAGAGTTCGAATTATTTTACGAGTCGAGCTCGATTTTTCCCGGGAAGCCAGTTTTGGACAAACAAGGAGTTTTAAAAGATCAAAAATATTATTTTATGGAAACTAATTTTATAAACTCTTATTATTTAATTAATTAAGTGTTATTGGGCTCAATTTAATTAATTTAAGGAGGCCCAATTACCCTTAAGTTGTAAGCCCAAACCAAAGCCCATTTAACATATTAATTTAATTATAAATTAGTGTTTTAGGTCTTCTAAACCTAATAATTCAGCCTCCATCAGCCTATGTCACTCTCAAGCACACACGTACAATTTTTGAAAAATTGGAGGAAAAGAAAAGCTTGTGTTCTTCGTCGTCCGGTCGTCCAAACGTCGCACCCTCGCCGAAGATCGAATAATCGAGCGTTATAAACGCAAAGGCACGTTCCTTAACTTTTTTTTAACATCATACAAATCATAATATGCTTGATTTAATTGTTTATGCATGAAAAATATGTGGGTTCGATTATTTTACGGTACGTTGTGTATTTTCAAAGTTTTAACGATTTCGCGCTTAATTTGAAAAACGATTTTTAATCCAACGATACGCTGCCAAGGTAGGATGATATATGATTGGAACATGATCAAAACATGATAAATTAATCAAGAGAACAAGCTGGAAACCGTAGGAAATTTGGAGAAGAAGAACCGTGAGTCTTATTGTGTGTGCAATGTTCAAGTGGCTTGATCACTTTGCATGGGCACTTGGGGCTCGACCAGGTGTGGAGGCTTGGTCCTAGGGGTCATGGTTAGGTCCTAGGTAGAGTCCTAGGAGGGCTAGGGTTCGTGGTTCAGGCTGGGGAAGAGTCCACGAAAGCTAGGACTCTCCCCCAAGCTCCTCGCGTTATCTGCGTTACTGGTACAGGGGGGGCTGCGGCTTGGTTTGGGGACGGGCAAGGTGGTCTGGGTGATGGCTTGTGACGGTCCAGAGAGGGGTAGGAAGGGTCAGGGCTCGTGGTGGCTCGAGCAAGAGGCCAGGCGAAGCAACACGCTCACGCACGCTGGAAGCAAAGGGACGCGCAGCTGGGTTCCTGGTTACAGAAGCTTGGTGCGTGGGTTAGGGGCTCGGGTCTGGTCTGGGCAAGGTTAGAGCATGGTCCAGGGGTGGTTAGGGTCGTGTAGGGTCAGTGGTCAAGTGGCTGGAAGAGTCCTAGTGCCCCTAGGATTCTTGGGCGTAAGATACAACCAGCAAGCAGAATATGGTCATGTTTCAGGTGAGTTTGTGTGAGCTATGGGCTGGTTCTAGGGGCTGGGCTTGTTCAAGAGGGTGCCTAGATGGGTTGGCTAAGTTTTGGCTCAAGGTGGCTCGTGCGTGGCTCGGGTATTTTGGGAGTTGGCTCGGTGTGTTCACTAAGGTGTCAATTTCGAAAATTAAAGAACTAATATTGAATCCATGGGTCCACGGGTGTGGCTCATGACTTGGAATGGTAGAATAAATACTAAAAATTCTATGTTTAAAATTTGGGATCAAAATAACGAGTTTTGGAATTTTCCGGGATTTAATCGCCGCACAAAACGTTAATTAGCGAATTAATTGAAACGCCTAGTTTTAAGCTTTATAAAATATGAAAAATTAGGTTTTAAGCTTAAATAATTATTAAAAGTCTAAGTTTTAAATTTGGGAATTTTATATTAAGGTTTGGTTTAATTCGGGATTAAAACGCATTAATATGTTATATTTAAAGATTAATTTAAAAGTTATCGATTTTAGCCAAATAAAAATATGATAAAATTCATGTAGGTTTAAATAATTATTTAGAATAATCCCATGTCATTAAAAGTGAGGAAAAGATAAAATCGAGAATTTTTACGTCCAGGGGCAAAACGATCTTTTTACACTTAAGAAAAATACGATAACGCTTGGCAGCGTCCCGAAGGATCATAATGCTTGTAAAATGATATTTTATGATTTATTAAGATGATTTTGATGATATTATGAATTTTTACGATTTATGGTAAAGCTGTGCAAATTATACTGTCAAAAATGCTATTTTTGGAAAGCTGTCTTATTTTATGATTTTTAAAGAAAATGAAAAATATTTTGAGGAATGTGAATTGACTGTGACAAAAGATATGATATATGATTTATGATTTGTGGGGGATCCGTTTATGTTGAGGACGGTGAACTTACAATTTTGTGGGAATGTCGTGAGGGGAAAAGGCCCCAGAGGGAGCCCATTTACGGGAGAAGGCCCCAGAGGGAGCCCATATATGGGAAAAGGCCCCAGAGGGAGCCCGTCTATGGGAGAAGGCCCCCGAGGGAGCTCCGACGATCGTATTTCCATGGTGGAGCCTAGTGCACACCCCCATGGGCCATGTGGAGCTAAGACTGCAGTCGACCAAAGGATAAAAGCTAGTCACTTTCAAGGATCAAACTTCACCCAAAATGATATATGATTGAAAGCTAATGATAAAAATGATTTTTATGATATATGATTTATGATGATGATTAAAGCTATTTTTTTAAAATGATTTATTTATGCTTAAAGTTATTTTAAAATGATTTTTCTATTTATGATTTAATTATGCTTAAATGATTTTTAATGGTTTATTTATGTTCAAAAGATTATTTTAAATAGAAATATGATTTTTAAAGGTATGTGTATGTATATGTATTATTTGTTATCCATGTTTAGAACGTGTTGAGTCTTTAGACTCACTAGGTTTGTATGATGCAGGATTTGATGATTTTGGAGGCAGTGACGATTGAGTCGATCGAGTGCAGCAGTACACACCCGAGGGCCTTTACGTTTCCGCACTAGCTAGATAGATTTATGATTTAAAGATTGCGATAATGATTTTTATTAGAGATATTTTTATGCTTTGTTTATTGTTAGCCGATCTTTTTAAAGGTCGATTTAGGAATTTTTGGTTAGCCGATGATTTAGGATTTTATTTCACGCACTTGAGATTTAAGTTGATACATTATTATGATTCATGATTAGGTTAAATTATTTTATTTAGTAATTTAGAAATTATGATTTAAGAAAAAAAAAACAAATCGAGGTCGTTTCAGTTGGTATCAGAGCCAGGTTTTCCCCAAAGGGTTGTGTACTATCACTTCGAGAAGCTCAAGAAGTCACGCCTCAAATATGTGAGTTTTACTGCTTTATATTTATATGCTTAAAATTCTTTCAATGATTATATGATGCATGATATAAATGTTAGTTGCATGATGCATGAAAATTTTTAAAATGCATGTTGGGTAATAGAATTGATGAAGAACTTAGGGGAAAATAGGTTGCATGTACTACTTGAGCTAGATTTAGGAGTCGACATTGAGAATTTTTGGGTTAGAATTGGAATTTTCAAGATTTTGAGGATCGAATTGAAGAGTTAGAGGTTAAGTTAGAGGTGAATAAGAGAATCTAAGCTTTGCAATAATCAAGTCAAGGAAAATTTCGAGGACGAAATTCAATTTAAGAGGGGGAGAATTGTAACGTCCGAAAAATCAGTCTACGTAAACCACATGTATGCAAAAATATTTTAATTGTTTAATTGTTTTATTTAATTGCTTTTAAATGCTAGCATAATGTTTACTATATGATTAAATGTAAAATTTCATGAATAAATGATTATATGACATGATTTCATTAAAATAAGGATTTTACCCGAATATTCGATAATAGGCAGGGAAAAGGAGACCGGGGACGACCAAGACCAGAATATGTAATTTTATTTAAATAGTGGCAAGGCTTCCTAATATGATTAAAATGATTTAATTTTTCTAAAAATGTTAGAGTTCGAATTATTTTACGAGTCGAGCTCGATTTTTCTCGGGAAGCCAGTTTTGGACAAACAAGGAGTTTTAAAAGATCAAAAATATTATTTTATGGAAACTAATTTTATAAACTCTTATTATTTAATTAATTAAGTGTTATTGGGCTCAATTTAATTAATTTAAGGAGGCCCAATTACCCTTAAGTTGTAAGCCCAAACCAAAGCCCATTTAACATATTAATTTAATTATAAATTAGTGTTTTAGGTCTTCTAAACCTAATAATTCAGCCTCCATCAGCCTATGTCACTCTCAAGCACACACGTACAATTTTTGAAAAATTGGAGGAAAAGAAAAGCTTGTGTTCTTCGTCGTCCGGTCGTCCAAACGTCGCACCCTCGCCGAAGATCGAATAATCGAGCGTTATAAACGCAAAGGCACGTTCCTTAACTTTTTTTTAACATCATACAAATCATAATATGCTTGATTTAATTGTTTATGCATGAAAAATATGTGGGTTCGATTATTTTACGGTACGTTGTGTATTTTCAAAGTTTTAACGATTTCGCGCTTAATTTGAAAAACGATTTTTAATCCAACGATACGCTGCCAAGGTAGGATGATATATGATTGGAACATGATCAAAACATGATAAATTAATCAAGAGAACAAGCTGGAAACCGTAGGAAATTTGGAGAAGAAGAACCGTGAGTCTTATTGTGTGTGCAATGTTCAAGTGGCTTGATCACTTTGCATGGGCACTTGGGGCTCGACCAGGTGTGGAGGCTTGGTCCTAGGGGTCATGGTTAGGTCCTAGGTAGAGTCCTAGGAGGGCTAGGGTTCGTGGTTCATGCTGGGGAAGAGTCCACGAAAGCTAGGACTCTCCCCCAAGCTCCTCGCGTTATCTGCGTTACTGGTACAGGGGGGGCTGCGGCTTGGTTTGGGGACGGGCAAGGTGGTCTGGGTGATGGCTTGTGACGGTCCAGAGAGGGGTAGGAAGGGTCAGGGCTCGTGGTGGCTCGAGCAAGAGGCCAGGCGAAGCAACACGCTCACGCACGCTGGAAGCAAAGGGACGCGCAGCTGGGTTCCTGGTTACAGAAGCTTGGTGCGTGGGTTAGGGGCTCGGGTCTGGTCTGGGCAAGGTTAGAGCATGGTCCAGGGGTGGTTAGGGTCGTGTAGGGTCAGTGGTCAAGTGGCTGGAAGAGTCCTAGTGCCCCTAGGATTCTTGGGCGTAAGATACAACCAGCAAGCAGAATATGGTCATGTTTCAGGTGAGTTTGTGTGAGCTATGGGCTGGTTCTAGGGGCTGGGCTTGGTCAAGAGGGTGCCTAGATGGGTTGGCTAAGTTTTGGCTCAAGGTGGCTCGTGCGTGGCTCGGGTATTTTGGGAGTTGGCTCGGTGTGTTCACTAAGGTGTCAATTTCGAAAATTAAAGAACTAATATTGAATCCATGGGTCCACGGGTGTGGCTCATGACTTGGAAGGGTAGAATAAATACTAAAAATTCTATGTTTAAAATTTGGGATCAAAATAACGAGTTTTGGAATTTTCCGGGATTTAATCGCCGCACAAAACGTTAATTAGCGAATTAATTGAAACGCCTAGTTTTAAGCTTTATAAAATATGAAAAATTAGGTTTTAAGCTTAAATAATTATTAAAAGTCTAAGTTTTAAATTTGGGAATTTTATATTAAGGTTTGGTTTAATTCGGGATTAAAACGCATTAATATGTTATATTTAAAGATTAATTTAAAAGTCATCGATTTTAGCCAAATAAAAATATGATAAAATTCATGTAGGTTTAAATAATTATTTAGAATAATCCCATGTCATTAAAAGTGAGGAAAAGATAAAATCGAGAATTTTTACGTCCAGGGGCAAAACGATCTTTTTACACTTAAGAAAAATACGATAACGCTTGGCAGCGTCCCGAAGGATCATAATGCTTGTAAAATGATATTTTATGATTTATTAAGATGATTTTGATGATATTATGAATTTTTACGATTTATGGTAAAGCTGTGCAAATTATACTGTCAAAAATGCTATTTTTGGAAAGCTGTCTTATTTTATGATTTTTAAAGAAAATGAAAAATATTTTGAGGAATGTGAATTGACTGTGACAAAAGATATGATATATGATTTATGATTTGTGGGGGATCCGTTTATGTTGAGGACGGTGAACTTACAATTTTGTGGGAATGTCGTGAGGGGAAAAGGCCCCAGAGGGAGCCCATTTACGGGAGAAGGCCCCAGAGGGAGCCCATATATGGGAAAAGGCCCCAGAGGGAGCCCGTCTATGGGAGAAGGCCCCCGAGGGAGCTCCGACGATCGTATTTCCATGGTGGAGCCTAGTGCACACCCCCATGGGCCATGTGGAGCTAAGACTGCAGTCGACCAAAGGATAAAAGCTAGTCACTTTCAAGGATCAAACTTCACCCAAAATGATATATGATTGAAAGCTAATGATAAAAATGATTTTTATGATATATGATTTATGATGATGATTAAAGCTATTTTTTTAAAATGATTTATTTATGCTTAAAGTTATTTTAAAATGATTTTTCTATTTATGATTTAATTATGCTTAAATGATTTTTAATGGTTTATTTATGTTCAAAAGATTATTTTAAATAGAAATATGATTTTTAAAGGTATGTGTATGTATATGTATTATTTGTTATCCATGTTTAGAACGTGTTGAGTCTTTAGACTCACTAGGTTTGTATGATGCAGGATTTGATGATTTTGGAGGCAGTGACGATTGAGTCGATCGAGTGCAGCAGTACACACCCGAGGGCCTTTACGTTTCCGCACTAGCTAGATAGATTTATGATTTAAAGATTGCGATAATGATTTTTATTAGAGATATTTTTATGCTTTGTTTATTGTTAGCCGATCTTTTTAAAGGTCGATTTAGGAATTTTTGGTTAGCCGATGATTTAGGATTTTATTTCACGCACTTGAGATTTAAGTTGATACATTATTATGATTCATGATTAGGTTAAATTATTTTATTTAGTAATTTAGAAATTATGATTTAAGAAAAAAAAAACAAATCGAGGTCGTTTCATGTATGTTTACCAATGTTATGTATACAGAGATGTTTGAGATTTCGAGGACGAAATCCTTTAAGTGGGGGAGAAATGTAAGGAGCGTGTATCGTATTATCGTAAATCTTATGTGATTATCGATAATTCATGAATTTGATATGTGATTATGCATTTGATGTATATTATGACAATGAAATTGAGAAAATGAATATTGAATATGAGTTGACATTGTAAGAGCTCGAGTGGAGAAGCCGGACGCCAATATAGTACAAAAGTCAATATTTGTACAGAACATGTGGCGCCCGGGCGGTAGAAAATGACTGCCCGAGCTCCGGGGTAGAATTTGTTAATGTTCGGGTAGAACGTTCCGCGACCGAGCGGTAACGTTTGACTGCCCGAGCGCGGCACAAATACAACTCGGGGGCAGAACCTCTCGCGCTCGGGCGCGAGAATTCTACCGCCCGAGCGCGAGAGCGGTGGAGATCTTCATTTTCATTTCAGCAACTTCGAAAGAGAGAAAGGGAATTCGATTTCTTTCGTCCGAATCGACTTCGAAACGCTGTCTAAACGCGAAACAAATTATATATTTATGATCTTCGCGTCGAGGTTTTCTGACTGAGGTAATTTTCTACTAGTTCCACCAGCTCTAAATATCAAAGTGCTGGAATAGCATGTATTTGAAGTTGAAATTTCTATATGTAGTAGAATAACCGACAAGAAACTCATATTCGAAGTCGGAATTTAATTATGATATGATTTGGATTTGATATGAATTTTTGAAGTTTCAAATGATATTTGAAACTCATATTAATGATTATGGATTATGTTATTGATGTAGATAAAGTTTAATATCCATATCTTCAGGCTACATCAACTGGAAACGAAGAATTGAGGTATGTTGCGACCGGGTAACATGCGACAGGTATTTGTATTATATGATATATGTTGGATTGATTTGATTGATTGGGATGAGATTATGTGTCTATATGCCTTATTTGTTGATTTGATGTGGCATACATGACATTATGATTGGAATATCGATGTGTAAAATAAATGTTTTGTTAACACACATCGTTTGATGCATACATCGATACATGATATGCACGTTGAGCTATGATCCTTGGATACCCTGATATGATTTGATTGGATTATGGGGTTTGTGAACACAATGCTATGTTTGGTATTACATGACCCTTAAAACATAGACATTTGTGGCCCCGGCGATTGACTTGAGATTTGGGATTTGATGGCGCTTCGTCGACGCTATCATACGATTATCCCTTATTGAGGTCGGTGTGCCAGCTCGAGCATTGATTTGATAGCGATTCGTTTGATTCTGACATGTGCTCAGTGGATGGGCATATTTCCTGATACCTCCACGACATACATGCATTGCATACCATATATCATTGTTTAGATACTTGTGGTATATATGATGGTTGTTCCATACGGAGCGTTGCTCACCCCCAAAGGAGGCTGTTGTTTTTGTGTGTGGACAATGGCATGTACTCCAGGATATCAGGAGACCGGAGAGAGTACTTCTGAAGGGAGTCACAGTTTGAGTTGAGGTTTATATTTTGTTCCCAGTATATATGTATATGTATCAATATACCGGGGCATGTCCCGAGGATATGAGTTATTTGTATATGATTGGTTTTGATTACGTGTGGACATGCTTATGATGTGAGATAAAATACTATTTTTAGTATTCAAATGAAATGATTTGGGCTCATAGTAAAGAAAATTTAAACTCGTTTTCCGCTGTAGTTAATTAATTAACCCTAATCAGATTGTGTTGTAATAACTATTAGGAGTCACGGGCCTCAAATAAACCGAATTCGATTAGCTTGTTGTCAATGTCAATTAATTAACTTAAAGTGTGGAAATAAACTAAAAGACAGATTGGATACTTGAGAAATAAATAACACAAAGATTTATGGATGTTTGGAAACTTCAAATGCTCTTACGTTGACCCCTTCTATCTCAAGGATAGAATTTTCACTAAAAAACTTTGATTATTTACAGATGATGTAATAACCCACTTCAGTTTGGTCTTAAACACTGCCAAACTAAAATATGTTTACAATTTTATCAGTACGCAATTGATATATTTTTCTAAGCACAACTGATCTAAAAAGATCGAATACAGTAACAATAAGTACTTGTACTAATGCTCGAAATATAGCCTGAAAGCTATGAATATATCTGATAAAGCATGAGCTTTTTGTAACTGAGAATGATTTTCTTGTTCTTGTTCTTGCTAACTCGGTAACTGTCATTCTCTTCTTCTCAGCTGGTCTTCTCGGCTATTTATAGGCTTTGCTCCCAACAGTAATATTGAATGCGTTTAAATGTCATATATCTGTTGATTTGTCCTGAGTAGACACGTCATCATTCTTCAGACAATCATACACTGTGGCATTTTGATATGTGGTGCTCCCACTACAAGTTGCAGTCTGCTCTTGTAAAAATTGTCGGTTGTTGGCTACGTTCTTTAACTGATGACGTGTCAAGCTGATTTATCAGTTGACTCTATAGCCGATTCGATGAACTGACTGTGTAACTGATCAGTCTTAACTGATAGTTCAGTTTGCTACACAGCTTTGGTTAGCTTTAATCAGTTCAGTTGCCTTCGATTGTTTAGCGCATTAATTATTAGTCAGGCAACTTCAGTTCAAGTCATTTCAGTTCAGTTACGTGCAGTTGAGTTGAATAGTTCTGTAATCTTCAAACGCTCAATTTGTCAAACTTCCGAAATTCTGATTCCAACAACAAACACGAACATGTAAGGCAAAGGTTCAGTAGATGGTTAATACTATCGTTGACGTCCCGCCATCGGGTACCGTGGTTATACGTAGATGGATCCATCGACTAGAGCTGATACGAAAGTAAAAAATAATGATCTGAATTCAAATAAAGAAAATGAACATGTATATGTTGATTTGATGAAATATGTTGTGGACACGTTTATGCTTTGACATGATATGTTTATGCCCATGTTTTAAGATCGTGAAATGTATTTTAAATATAGTATTTTTCACTGTTGCATGCTATGTATATGTACTTGCTATCATGTTTCAAGTGTGTTGAGTCTTTAGATTCACTAAGCATGTATGATGCAGTGAGCTTATCGATATGGAGACTGGAGGCGCCGAAGACCGAGTAGGCGGAGCTGGTTCTGCGCACATTGACCCAATGACCTCATGTTTTCCACATTATACGTTTATGAGTTAGGAGTGAAACTTTGATATTTTTATACATTTTCGTCTTTTTATGTTGATGGTTTGACATGGCTTTGCATGTTGTATATTTGATTTCTATTACAGAACAGTCTAGGGTTTGATGATGCTAAACTATTTTTAACTGCGGTAAATTTGTTACCCGTCATTTGAATACTTTTTAAAATGTGCTATTGATAGATGTTATTACATGCATGCATTTAAATATATTTACGAAAATAGTTTTAAAAAAAATTTCTAGTAGTATTTTAGTAGCACGAGTCGTCATAGTTGGTATCATAACAAGGGTCCTATAAAGGGTTGTGTCACGGCCAGCTTCAGAAGCTCAGTCGTCAAGCCTGAAGTCTGTAAGTTTACATGTTTTAAATAGTGTAATACTATCACCTACTAGTTTACATGATATATGTTTTTTAGTGATTTACAGTATATGTTTAACTGTTTGCATTATTTAAGGATTAAATGTTTTTAAAACTAGATTAAATTGCATGATGGGTTACGTTTAGAATTTGGATTGTGTTCAGATATATGGCTCCCAAACACGCCCTTATCACTGACAGGTAGGGTGATAATTCTGGAGGCGATAGAGGCCTTCCACCACAGCCGCCTCCACCAGGAGACGTAACTACCCGAGTCCTTGAGGGTACTGCGAGATTGATGGAGCAGGCGCAGCAGGTTTCCAGACCCCAGACAGATATCTATGAGAAGTTCAGACGGCTCAGCCCGAAGGAGTTCGGGGGTACCACTGACCCTTTTGTGGCGGAGGGATGGATTCGATCACTACAGCTACACTTCCAGTACTTAGATATGAGAGATGGCGACAGGGTCATATGAGCCATTTAAATGCTGATGGATGATGCATAACTATGGTGGGAGGGAGCAGCACACGAGGTGGATTTGGCTACCTTACTTGGGGTCGTTCAAGGAAATATTCTACAACAAATACTTTCCAGCCGATGTCAGGGGGCGCCTGACGAGAGAGTTTATGAGTCTATGATAGGGAGATTTATCTGTGGCTGAGTTTATCCGGAGGTTTAATAGGAGCTGTCACTTTGTGCCCCTTATAGCGAGAAATGCGACAGAGAAGTTGAGGTATTTTATGGATGGCCACAAACCCACTATTTGTCAGGACGTTATGCTGATGAGACCGGCTACATATGATGCTGCCAATGCCTGTGCTTTTCCAGCAGAACAGGCCCTTCGGGATATTGACACCGAGAAGCAGTGAAAGAGGCATCAGGCCCAGCAGAGCTCGCATCTGCAGAAGAAACATTTCACTGGGCCACCCAGGTATTAGGGGCAACAGAAGCTCCAAGGTCAGTTCAAGAGGCCCAGACAGCAAAGGCCACCGCAAGCTCCAGGGGCTCATAAGCCGGAGGAGAGATAGCCTTGCAAACAGTGCAATCGGTTCCATACGGTAGGTGTATGTGGGGAACCTTCAAGTGTTTCATTTGCAAAGAGGAGAGTCACAAAGCAGTTGATTACCCTAGGAACAAGGGCCCCACTACTGGCAGGGCCTATGTGATGCATACCGAGGAGGCGGAGGCTGAGCCAGACTCGACACTGATCACCAGTAACCCTTATGTTTAAAATTTTTATTCGTCCCGATTGCATGGATATTATATTGTTTGTTGGAATTATTTTTGGGATTGATAACTTATAATAAAATAGGTTGCATGTTCTAATATGTGGACTTAAAAGGTTGAATTGATTTAATTAAGAGCTTTAAGGACGAAAATGCAATAACCGAAATTGCAGGGACCTTGTTGAAAATTTCAAAATTTGAGGGGCTATTTCGAATTTTTTGAAATTTTGGGATCAAATTATAATTTTCGAAATTTTAGAGCATAAATTGAGTAAATTCGAATTTTTTTGGGGCTATAATGCAATATCGAAAAAAAGAGGTATTACATTGAAGAAAATTCGAAACTTTACGGATGAAATTGCAATTTTCAAAAATTTATAAGGGAAAATTTTGTAATTTTCGAGGGACTTCTAGGACGTTGTTTATTAAATCGTAACTATTTAATTATTTAACTGTCGTTATTAAATCGTCGCTATTGGCACCGATTTTTGTTTAAACCCTCGTTATTTTAAAAATTGTGACGGTTGTAATAATACCGTCGCAAATTTTAAAATAGCAACCGTTGCTATTTTAAAAATAGTTCACTAAAACTGTTGTCATTTCTCCGAAAAAAATACGCTTATCCACAACGGTTCATTAAAATCATTGTCGTTTCTCTGAAAAAAACACGCTAATCCACAACGGTTTACTAAAACCGTAGTCGTTTCTCCCAAAAAACACGCTAATCGACGACGATTTTCTAAAACCGTCTAAAACCGTTGTCGTTTTTCCAAAAAAGACGTTAATTCACGACGATTTTTGTTAAAACTGTTGTTTAAAGTAAAAGCACAACTGTTTTCCAATAAAATCGTTGTCTTTTGAGTGTTGTTGAAGACAAATTTTCTTGTATTGCGAATCTATCATCATTATACTTTTTTTTAGTCTTTTCATGCACTTTTATTAAATATATTTTAAAAGCTAGTTCGTAGTTCAGTTGATTGAGATTTGATTCTTGCTATTAGCTCAGCCATAAGCACTCATATTAGGGGGAAAAAAGGTATATATTTCGTAGTGTGTTTATTCATTTCTTTCTAAATATTTTCACCGATCCCCAGCAATTATAATCAATTATACGTATTCCTTTATCCTAAAAAATATAGATATTAAAAAAATACGATTGCAACAATTTTAAAATCGAACACAATATTTTGATTTGAAATGTCGTCATTTTAATTTTTTTTAAAAAAGAAAAAAATAATAAATCAACAATATTGAAACCCTCAATTTTGTTAACAATAATTAATTTGAAAGTAAATGAATCGTCAATTTATCAAGCATAAGCAATATGATTCCATTTCAAGATTACATATGAAATTATGATTTTAATCTTTCATTTTATTAACACAATAATTATTGTATTTAATTAATTTTATTGTGAAAATAATACGAGAAGTGAACAAATTTCGTGTGTATATAGTACAATATCTTTGAGTTCAGTCCCACGTATTTAAATCTTTATAAAATATGTTGCTCACAATGTTTATACAAACATTAGGATGTGAAATAATAGAAACTCATTTTTCATTTTAAATTTATAACTCTACAATACTTTTATTATTAATTTTAATTGTAAGAGATAAAAATTACATTAACATTTTACTTAAAACTAGGGTTATACATGTGGAGCGACGATCAATAGAAGGAGTGATATATAATGGTACATGGCATTGTTTAATTTAAATTTTTTAAGAGGTTCAAAATAATATTCATATTTTATATATATACAAACATATATGTTTATCTAACAATTTTATCTAAAACACAAATAAAACTAGTGAAAAAAACCTCATGATTAGAGGTGTTCATTGGTCGGTTCGGTTCGATTTTTTGTTTTTTTTTTTTTGGTTTTCAATTTTAGAAACATATAATCCGATATCCAAATCATTTCCCTTCGGTTTGATTCAATTTTTATTTTGGTTTTCAATTTTAAAAACATATAATCCGATATCCGAATAATTTTCCTTCGGTTCGGTTTGATTTTCTACCAAAATGGTTCGATTATCCGGTCGGTTAATTCGGTTTTGGTATAATTATTAATCATAAAACCTCCTCCTAATCTTAAAAAGGAAAAAAAAATAAATTTTAAAAAAGATGATGATTTTATGGAAGGTTTAATAGATAGACTACAAAAGATTAATATATAAAAAAAGAGTTTTGTTTCATTAATAACTAAAAATGAACAATTTGAAAATTGTTCAGGTTCTTCTGATGAAGAAATGCAAATTAATAAAATACATAAGGTGTCAATTGTAAAACCTTTTCTTATAAAAAGACAACAGCAATTGATCTTCAAATAGAAGAAAAGAAAAAAATACGTTATGTTTAATGAGAAACCATTACTGAATGGAATATAGACGAAAAATCTGAATATCAGATAAAAACTGTTATTAAACCAATGTTAATATACTCTTTTGCCGCTAAAATAAAAAAGTAATAATGACATGGAAATTGCCTAAGCTATTATTACTGGTTTTACCGCCGGACAATTTCAAGGTTGGTGGGATTTTATCTTTCAAAAGAAGCAAAGAATAAAATTCTTAATTCTGCCATAATTGATCTTACTTGTAGGGAAGAATCTGATGTTGTAAATATAATTATTTACACTATATTATCTAATTTTATTGGCGCTGATGAGCTTCAATTAGGTAGATATCAAGAGCAATTAATGAATTTAAGATGTCCAACATTATTTGAATTCAGATGGTATAAAGACGTTTTTATGACAAAAAATTTAACCAGAATTGATTGCAATACAATTTTTTAGAAAAAAAATTATTTCAGGACTTTTTGTTTTTTTTGCTGAAAGAGTTAAAAACAAATTAAAATCTAAGACTCCAACGAATTCTATAGATTGGAATTCACTTTCTTATGGTGATTAATCTGCAGAAGGAATAACTCTTTGCAATAACATTAAGTTAAAAAGACAACTTGATATGCAAAAAAGAAAAAAATAGAAATATTACAGGTGATAATTGTAAGGTCTAAATTAATTAAACAAACAGCAATCAACTAAAAATTATTAAATATAATTCTTCATTCACTAAATATCATATCAAAATATATAATATAAATAAAAATATAAACGAAATTATTAATTTAATGAAAAATTTTGGTTTTTTCGGTTTCGACATATATAATCCGAAACCGAATCCAATAAACTTTGGTTTTAACATTTGTATCCGAATTATAAAATTCGGTTTTCGGTTCGGTATATGGTTTTTTCGGTTTGGATGTTCTATTTTATCCGAGCTTTGAATACCCATATCCATGATTTTATCAACGATGTTCGCTTGGTACAAAAATACAGAATATTACTAAAAGATAAATATAAATCTGCCTTCTATTTGCGGTGTGCACTATCTACGTAGCTCCATAATGTTTCAGTTTATGCTCTTATAAAAAATAAACAATGCCTTAAATTTTTACTTCTACTATACTTAGCTATTTGCATGCGAGAACAAAAAAATATATTTATAACTAATAATGGCATCAATAACATAATTGTTTCCTATTTTTTTTTATTTATTGGATCTTACTAAATTTATCATAGATTAACGAGGTAAAACTAATCGTAAAAAGTGACGTCCTTGTCAATCTGAAACGCAAGACAACTATCAACCTGGGATTTGAGGGATACGTATTCTAATTAATAGGAATCGAGTCAATTGGTTGTTAATATACGTTGATGGTGGGTTCAGATAATTGAATTGGTCTTCCCATTATTGTGAGTCAAATCATTCGGTTGAGGGTAAACAAATCAAGCTGTTCTAAAATTATTCGAAGCTCCGTTCGACAAAAAATTCATTCGATATCGTTTGTTAAGCTTGCCGAGCCGAGTATAAGGATATTCGACTCATGAGTTCGTAAGCTCGACTAGTTTGTTGAGCCTTCAGTGTACAATAATAACTTGCATTGTTCCACATCGAAATTTGAGTGTATGATAAGTAATTGAAAGACTAAAAAATGATAAGCATATCCTCTTAAATTCTTATATTTTAGTTGATTTGTTGGCTAAGAATGTTCGACGAGATCAAAAACGAGTTCGAAAATGATCTTATTTAACAATCTCAAAAACGAGCCCGCTTAACGAGCTAAGCTCGAGTCAGACTCGTTAAAAATGATAAACGAGCTAGTAACAAGCCGAGATTGAGATATTCACGAGCTTAATAATTTTAAAACGAGTCAAGATCACTCCTCCTGATTAAAGCTCGAATCAAAGTTGAGCCGATCTCGAGCCTATATACCTTAAACGAGCATAGAGCCTGATAGTGTTCGGATCGGCTCATTCACATTCACAGCCTTACTCTTAGGACACAACATTGATGAACTGATATATCATGTTGGAAGTGTTAAATAGTAATAATTCGAATTTAACTCGTTCCTGCGTGAAATATTATTTCTGGCACATTTAAAAATAAATTGTAACGGTGTCCTCAGGGTGTCTAAGTTGGTAGAGTTGATGAGTGTTTGGTCAATGATAATGTGTTCAATTCTCCATGCAACACTTTCTCGGACGAGTATGTCGTACAGTAGAAAGTCTGCTCAACGTGATTTACTCGACTGACGTCGTCTGCAGGTTACTATGTTAGGCCGATAATTTACTCAATATATACCGAAAACTAAGAACACCTCATAAAAAGAAATAGATTGCAATGGTATGTATATAAGAGTTAGCATGTGGTTTGAATTATTCATCACAACTTGAATCAGCGGAAGAAAGTTAAAATATTTTGTATGCAAATTGATTTCTTAGCGGCAATTGGCACAATACAGATTGTTATCAATTAATTTAATCTCGACATCTTCTAAGGTATCGTATATTAAATTTGAAACCAAAATTTATTGGAATTAGGTCAATTAATTTAATTTCTCACACCTAGTAATTGTTTATTTCGAGACATTAGGTCAAAAGGTGCGTAAGATGTAGTAAACTAGTTTACAACCATTTCTTTTAATAATTAAAATTACAATCATTTGACATTGATTATCCAACTAACAAACATGTTACATCATTTCAATCCATTTGAGGTATATATATTTTTTTAATTTGGAAATGATGTGATTTCATTATTATTTTGGCCGAATTGAAAGTTATCGATTGGACATTAGTGTATTTTGATTTTAATATGTTTGAAACATTATATGTATTAATTTATTATATGTAAAATGGTTTAGAGGAGTCCAATGTTTGAGGAGGTCTTTTGTGAGACGGTCTCATAAATCTTTATATGTGATACGAGTCAACTCTACCGATATTCACAATAAAAAGTAATACTCTTAACATAAAAGGTAATATTTTTTCATGGATGACCCAAATAAGCGATCTGTCTCATAAAATACGACACATGAGACCGTCTCACATAAGTTTTTGTCTCGATGTTTCGGCGAAAAAGAAAATACTAGGTCAAACAATACGAAGGAAAAAGAAGGAAAAAGATTGAAATCTCTACAACTTTTCGATCAAAGAATAAATTCTCAAAAATTAAATCATATTTTGATAAGTTTTATTTTTAAAAAGATATTTTTTCCCCAAATTTAAATAACAAATAATGTCAATGTCAACATAAATATTTCAAAATTTGAAATGACAGTGCATTGAATTTGGTTAGAATAATATGTAAGCATGTTATATACACAAAAACTCTCTCGACAATATTACAGTCAATTTTGTTAAGTATTAATTTTATATCAAGAGTAAATATCATTCAATACAATTTTTTTTTAAAAAAATATAAAAAAAATTAGAATTTTAATTTCGGAATATGAACATATTTAAAATCCAATATCTTTAAGAAAATTTATTATATGTAAGATTTTTTTTCTTTACTTATTATAGGAGAGAAAAATTAAAACTTTTTTTTTTCTGATTACTTTATTTAATTTAAGATTAATTAATTGTGTAATTATAATAAAACAATAAATGCATATAACGAGAGCACTGAGAGGCTACGACTCACTAGTCACCACCATCACTAACCTGAAAAATTAATTAATTGTGTAATTATAATAAAACAATAAATGCATATAACGAGAGCACTGAGAGGCTACGACTCACTAGTCACCACCCTCACTAACCTGAAAACAAGATTCGTCTCTTCTTCTTCTTCTTCTTCTTCAACTCAGCTCATTTTGATCGGCAAATCGAAATGTAGAAACCCTAAACCAAGAACATTGGTCTTCACAAAATTGGTTTTTAGCATCTGGGTCAGCATTGGATTCTCCAGAACTACTCCATTATCCTTTGTAGGTTCAATAGTCGTGCGAGTAATGGAGATAAAATTCGAAAACTCTATTGTTTAACGTGAACAGTCCCCCGATTGCTCGTTGTGACGAAATTTTTTCTGCCGGAGATTTTTCAAATTTTGTGTTTTGAAGTGTGAATGGTGTTGATTTGTTCTTGGTTTTACAGTAATCGATGGCTAGGCGACATGGGTGGCAGCTGCCTGCTCACTCCTTTCAGGTTTAGATTTTCTCATCCTGCTTTTTGCTCTGCTGTGTTAAATTCTTACAATGTATTATGTATGCATCTTGATTGTTGTTTGGCTCGTGGCATTTGGTTTCTTCTCATGGGCGAACCAGCCGGGAGTTACTCGAGGACAGAGAGATTTAATTATTTGTTGGCAGAACTTACATGAAATTTGAGTTTTTTGAGGCGAAAATTACATAAAATCGAATCTATCTGGACAGGTAGGGGCCGATGCTCGTTCAATGGGTAGCCCTTGTCTTATCGACTTTTTTCTGAAGCTTGTGATATATGCTCCCTCGCTTGCTTTGTCCATATTCTTTAATGTTTGTCTTTTGCGATAGCGATAGTTTAATCATTGATTTTTCTTGAATACAACCAAAATAAAAGATTCCTGTGAAGATACTTTTTTAAATTTATGATTATAACTTTATATGGACATGTTTTCCGATTTAGTGATAAGTACAAGAAAGCTTCGTCGCTTTCTTCTTTGATTTTTTTGCTTTACAGTCTCCTTAAGTCAATACATAAGCAAATGTACACTTACCATTCAATTTTCTCATTGGTTATATTCTTCAAGAGTTATATAAAAATTTGTTGCCTTCAGATTCTAGCACACAGTTGCTTCGGTTTGTAAAGCATAAGCATTAACATTTTACCATTTACTTTTTATTTGATATTGTAAGGCAGTTCTGTATAATGATGGCATATCTCTTTCTATTTAACATTTTTCACCCTTTTCTTCACGACTTTCTTTTTCAATCCAGGTTGTGGCTATAACAGTATTTTTCCTGTTATCTGTTGCATTCTTTGCATTCTTTGCTCCTTTTTTAGGAAAGGACATCTATGAGTACCTAGCCACAGGCATTTATTCCTTCCTGGTAAGTGTATTTGAGCTCTTATGTTGTTAGTTGTGTAAAATTATACTCTAACTGCTTCTTATCATACTTAATTGTTATACGTAGGCACTTTGTGTATTCATACTTTATGCAAGATGCACTGCTATCGATCCTGCTGATCCCGGAATTCTTATTGCTGCTGACAAGACATCAGCTTACGGATCACACTATGGAACAGAGTTGACTAGTAAGTGAATACTGTTGAAGTTATCTACTTATCTTAGTGGAACTTATCCTGAGTAGTGTCAAAACCCACCATGAAAACATGTGATCAAACTCCAATGAATTCACCATCCATTGAATTGTTTGATCTTGTTTAATTAGCATGTGGTCCTTGAAGGATGAGTTATTTACCACACATTTTCTTGAAAAATTAATTCTGGGCCGACCTCTTCACATTTTCTCTCTTCTTAACTACCAGGTTGTTGTTAGGTGTAAGTATCCTTCTATTTGTTGATGGTTTTATATTGATTAGGTAATTTGTCTACGGCTGAGGAGCTGAGTAAGGTAGGACATAAAAATGAAGGAAAATCTTACACAAAAGATAAAGGTTGCTGTGCAATACTTGGGGGTTGCCTCTGTGGTTGTCTTGTGAAGGAGGACTGTCGCAAGGATGAAGGCTATCTACAGGAAGAAAATGATGAGGAGGATGCTTTGTTCTGCACATTGTGCAATGCTGAGGTCTCTATCCATTTTTAAAAAAAGATTCTCCGTGTGCAGGAGTTCATTCAGGAGCCCATTGTAGAAATCAATTTTCTACCTGCGTTAAGATTTTGCAATACATTTGGATAGTATGACCTGTCCATGCCCCATGAAGGAAACCAGTCACCTCCTGTTAACACTTAAGAACAACATGAAATTGTCGGTTACTCCCCTGTTCCCCCTTATATCCGAACCCTTCACTCCACAAGCTTTTCTTTGGATTTACAAATAACACTAAAATAATCCATTTCATTAAAATATCTGCTATAATTACTTTGATTTATTTCAGTAGATAGCTGTTGCAGACACACAGAATGGTTCAACGGTTAACCTCCATTTAAAATATCAAATATTTGGGTTAGATTACGAATGTTATATTTATCCGACCTGTAATAATCTGTTTTATTTTAAGCTGTTTCAATGTTGGTGTTGGGGCCCATCTGAGCTCGTTTATTACTTGATCCAAGTTCGCTTTGCTTTTTCCATTTATGATAGTGTAGCTGTATGCCCAAACTTTTGAACATTGACATCTACAAAGTGAACACACGAAAATAAAAATAAAATGAGAGGAAGGGAACTTATTGGTTTTACATATACATGTTATGATGAAAGTCTACTATCCAAAATACGAAGTTTAAAGAGCATTTGGAAGGAATCCTCAGCTTTTATACTGGTACATGTAGATTACAAGGTGGATGGCCAGAATATCCAGTTCTATTTTTTTTGGTCCTAATATAATCCTGAACTTAACTGTAACCAGTGGAGTTCTGGAGATTTAATGTATAATTTTCTTATGTTTTAAGTGATAATTACCGCTGTCTTACTCCCTCTCTTTAAAAAAATAATTGTGTATTCCAAGCTATTATTATATGCGTGGCAATCATACCTTGTGGTGTGAAAGTAAATTGATTAATTCATACTCGAAGTCTCAGTCCACCCAGTTGACCTTGTCACTTTGACCTCCAATCTTTCCAATTGCCTGAAAGACATGCTGAAGCAGTTAGAAAGGTTTAATGCAGAATGTATGATTCAGAAGTTTTCCAATCCTGTTATCAATGTTTTATCTGCTTGTTCTTTGTTTACTGTTTCCCTCCTTGAATGTAGTTTTTATCTGCAGTTTGAATAAAATAATGAAAGTTGACGGATCTGATATTTTTAGTTTTCTTTTAATTCTTAGGTGCGCAAGTTCAGTAAACACTGCAGAAGCTGTGACAAATGTGTCGATGGATTTGATCATCATTGCCGCGTAAGTCTGAACTTCAATCCAAGATTAGACATTCATATACACATATATACGTGCACCCAATAAATTTGGATATCAGCGAGATGATCCTCTTTTGGAAGATTTTTTTCTTCATTGGGCAGTATTTTCTCGCAATCTGTTTTATATAACTGTCACCTTGGCATTTGGCATGGTTGAATGATGTTAGGACATTTTATTGCTTGCAGTGGCTGAATAATTGTGTGGGTAGAAAGAACTACTTCACATTTGTGTGTCTGATGGCTGCAAGCCTTGTCTGGGTAAGCTTTTTACTGGATTCTTACTTGGTTGACTTGCTTAGGCATCAGTGTGCTGACAAACCCTTTTCTCGTCTCTTCTAATGCATGCTTTCCTTTGGTGTCAGCTTGTGTTTGGATGTGCTGCAGGCATCCTTGTCCTTGTCCGTTGTTTCGTTGATCGAAAAGCTACTGAAAATCAAATTATCAACAGGCTCGGGGATGGATTTTCTCGCCCACCATTTGCAACTGTAGTGGTATATCATTTTACGTTTGAGCCCTCTGTAGCTAGAATGTTTACCCAGGTTGGCTGTGACATGATCTGGAAGATCGAAATTCATGTTCAAAAACTAAATCTGACTGGATTTTTATATCAAATTATATTAGAAGATTGATTAATCTTAGAATTTAAAAAAAAAGAGTCTTTTGTGTAGGGATTATGTATCCAGTGCCCTTTCTTGGACTAGCTGTTTTTCATATTTTTGCTTCGAGGGGAAGGTTGATTGTCTGGTTTTAAAGTTATGATATCTCTAGTTTCCGGTGATTTGGATTTTCCTTGACTGATAAAATGCATTGAATTCAAACTGGATTGTTTTTGACATTTAACTAATAGATATATAATTTTCTACCTCAGGCGATATGTACAGCTCTTTCTTTTCTTGCTACTGTGCCTTTGGGAGAGTTGTTCTTTTTCCATATCATTCTTATCCGAAAGGTGTGCTTTCAAGTCTACTTCCTTTTTCTCTCCTTTTGTTTGCCCACAATTGTATTCTTTTATGTTTGTGTTTACTTATAGGTACAATCTTTTGTGAGACCAAAACAGAAATTTCTAGAGCTATAACCATATTTGTTCGTCAGGGCCTCACAACATATGAGTACGTCGTTGCTATGAGGACACGAAGTGAACCTCCTGAGCTTTCCCAAGACGGAGGAGATCAACAAAGTCTGCCTTCTTCACCAACTAGTTCTGCTGTGACTGCCATTAGTGGAAGAAGCTCGGTTGGAAAGGGCTTGCAGTATAGAGGCGCTTGGTGTACACCACCTAGAATATTTATGGATCATCAGGTATTGATGGTTATTCGTTCCTCTTAACTGCATGCTTATTTTTTACTTGTCCGAAAAGAAGTTTATTTTGAAACTTACAGTAATTCATGTGGTATTTTAATCCAAGAAATTCGATCCAGATCATGCTCGGTAGGCATGAAACTTTTTTTTGATATATAAGAAACCATATTAATCATCGTGGACTAAAAAATAGTTTACTTGTACCATTTGGCAACTGCAATTTTCAAGTTTTTGTGTTGAGCCGTTTGATTCAAGCTTCGCAAATTTGTATTTGAGCATTTATGTCTCAGAAACCTATGCATCGAATGACAAAATGCACCTTTCCATTGCATCTGAGTGTTTAAACACTCATTGCTGTACTGTACTTCTCGTTCCGTACTTCACAATACTTGTTTTCTTACAAATTGTTTAACCATTTGAAAGCATGTGAGTCCTGATTAAAAAAAAGGATTGTCGCGGAAATGATTTGCATTTTTTAATATCAAGTTATTATGGTAATGCTAATGGTAGGAATTAGTGATGATGAGGAATCTGACATTATTACGTTTAGATTACATTTCTTGCCTCTAGTTCTTATTTTCCAACTCGATTTTACGCGTGATATCTGTTAGCTCGTTGCCTTTTGAAATTTCAATATCATATTATCTTGCATTCTACTTTCCAGGATGAAATTATTCATCATCTTGAGCCAGGACGGTTACCTTCCACAGTTGATCCTGATTCTCCACAATCCGAGAGGGGTAAAAGAGGTTTGCATCGTCCCATCAGAATCAGTGCATGGAAACTCGCAAAACTGGACTCAAACGAGGCAGTTAAAGCCGGTGCTAAGGCCAGAGCTTCATCATCCATTTTGCTCCCAGTAAACTCAAAACATCATCGTTATGATGCTGATCATTTATCTAGTGCCACAGTGAGCGGTAAAAGCAGCCCAATTAGCACAAGGCAAGGATATTACGAGGCAAGTAATAAAGCCGGGATGTCAAGGTTATCTTCATCCAAGGGCTCTTATCCCCCGAGTGGAGCCAGCAGGGATGACATGGATACATGCTGTCCTAGTGTCAGTAACTTGAGCAGCCCCCTTGCCTCGAATCTTGCTCCATCTCCACTGGTCGAGCGTGCTTCGAACCTAGACCATTTTAACCCCATCTATCAGTCTTCCACTTCTCAGTCCCCTCTGTCGGCTAGAACTATTCAAGAAAACGTAGTAGCACGAGCTCCTTTGAGGAACAGCAATGTAAATCTTGTGGAAAACTCGAAATCCTCGGTATACTGGGACCCAGAATTGGGACGTTTCGTCTCTGCTACAACACGTAATGTCGGTTCTTCCTCCCAAGGTCCCACAACAGAGCTTACTTACACCGGTCAGTCTATATTCTTCGGTGGTCCACTAGCGAACAAACCGATGAATCAAGGGACGAGGACTGGAAGCTCGAATTCGACGACTGCCCCCAAAGAGGAGGTACTATCTCGAGTTACTATCAGCAGGGTAGATCTCAGCGGGGTGGCCAGCTTCCTGTATTTGTCCCGAGTGATTCTCAGCAAAACAAATTTTCTTCTTGATTTGGTTTCCGAGAGGAGTTAGTTTTGAGAGAGATTTAGATTTTCAATATGAATTTCTCATTTTTTTTTCTTCCTTCACTTTTTCTTTCTGGAAAAATTGCTTCACCTTGTGCTGTCTGAATATTTCACTCACTTTTTCAAAAAAAGAATTAACCAACATTTAACGATCATGTGACCAAGTTGAATTTCTCGCTTTCCAAAATCCAAACAATGTTCATAATATTTATTAAATATATGTTTGTATCTACGTGGTAGATCTGTCCGATCATTCATTATTATTTTATTATTATGTAATATATATTTTAATGCATTACTTTTTATCTATTTGGATCCAAGAATTTAAATTTAATAAATAAAGAATTTAAAATTGATAATAATAATTTGGTATTTAAAATCCGCAGCTTTAAAATTATTACAAAACATAGCTAAAGTTGTCATCTTTGTCCAAGTACGTTCGGTTACTCTAATTAATTTGTGTGAAATTTAAAGTTTTATTTATTTCTAAATTATTTTATTAGTATTTATAATAGTAAAACATAGCTTTTTTATTTTACGAAATAATCGTATCATAGAAAAGTTATGAAATATCAACGAAATTATATAATATTTAACTTATAAAATGAAAAAAAGCAGCCTAGTGAATGTAAAAAGGAAGAAGGGTCGTTAAATCTTAAAACCCTTCCCTCCTCCCGTTGCCCCCAAAACCTAGGGTTTGTGAAACCCACCGCGGTTCACTTCACTCCGGACTTCAACAATCACCATGTACCTGTACAGCCTAACCCTTCAACAAGCTACAGGAATAATCTGTGCCATCAATGGAAGCTTCTCTGGAGGGAAATCACAAGAAATTGTTGTGGCGCGTGGGAAAGTACTCGACATGCTGCGGCCTGACGACAATGGTAAGCTACAGTCTCTTCTATCTGTTGAAATTTTTGGCGCTATTCGCTCTTTAGCTCAGTTTCGCCTCACTGGAGCGCAAAAAGATTATATTGTCGTTGGCTCTGATTCTGGTCGCATCGTAATCCTTGAATACAACAAAGAGAAGAACACATTTGATAAAATCCATCAAGAAACTTTTGGAAAGTCTGGGTGCCGTAGAATTGTCCCGGGTCAGTATGTGGCCATTGACCCTAAAGGCAGAGCTGTAATGATTGGTGCTTGCGAGAAGCAGAAGCTTGTTTATGTTTTGAATAGGGACACAGTAGCTAGATTGACTATCTCATCGCCTCTTGAGGCGCATAAGAGCCACACTATTTGTTATTCCATTTGTGGGGTGGATTGTGGGTTCGAAAACCCAATTTTTGCTGCTATAGAATTGGACTATTCCGAGGCTGACCAGGACCCCACAGGTCAAGCGGCCAGCGAAGCGCAAAAGAATTTGACCTTTTATGAATTGGATTTGGGTCTTAACCATGTTTCGAGGAAATGGTCTGAACAGGTTGATAATGGTGCTAATATGCTTGTCACAGTGCCTGGTGGTGGGGATGGGCCGAGTGGTGTTCTTGTGTGTGCAGAAAATTTTGTCATATATAAGAATCAAGGGCATCCAGATGTCCGAGCAGTGATTCCGAGGCGTGAGGACTTACCGGCTGAGCGTGGGGTTTTGATTGTCTCGGCTGCTATGCATAAGCAGAAATCCATGTTTTTCTTCCTCTTGCAAACGGAGTATGGGGATATGTTTAAAGTGACATTGGACCATGAGAATGATAGAGTGAAAGAGTTGAAGATAAAATATTTTGATACTATT
The DNA here is from genome assembly GCF_022965805.1 of Primulina eburnea. NCBI lineage: Eukaryota > Viridiplantae > Streptophyta > Magnoliopsida > Lamiales > Gesneriaceae > Primulina > Primulina eburnea. The sequence goes on along the minus strand of NC_133103.1, from coordinate 38,250,186 downwards.
CCTGTCACATCATCTTTGTGCGTCTTGAAGTCAGGGTTTCTATTTGCTGCATCTGAGTTTGGAAACCATGCCTTGTATCAGTTTCAGGCGATAGGAGATGATCCAGATGTGGAGGCCTCATCAGCTACACTGATGGAAACAGAAGAAGGTTTCCAGCCTGTGTTTTTCCAGCCTAGAAAACTGAAGAATCTACTCAGGATAGACCAAATTGAGTCTCTGATGCCAATTATGGATATGAAAGTCAATAATCTATTTGAGGAAGAAACTCCTCAGATATTTTCACTTTGTGGGCGGGGTCCTCGTTCATCACTCCGTGTGTTGAGACCTGGTTTGGCTATTAGTGAAATGGCAGTATCACAGTTACCTGGTGTTCCAAGTGCTGTCTGGACTGTCAAAAAGAATGTCACCGATGAATTTGATGCCTATATTGTTGTTTCTTTTGCAAATGCCACTCTTGTGCTTTCCATTGGTGAGACTGTTGAAGAAGTAAGCGACAGTGGGTTTCTTGATACAACGCCTTCTCTTGCTGTTTCTTTGATTGGCGATGATTCTTTGATGCAAGTGCATCCCAGTGGTATTAGGCATATCAGGGAAGATGGGCGTATTAATGAGTGGAGAACTCCAGGAAAGAGAACAATTGTTAAGGTTGGGTCTAACAGACTTCAGGTTGTCATTGCACTGAGTGGAGGGGAAATTATATATTTTGAAGTTGATATGACTGGTCAGTTGATGGAGGTTGAGAAGCATGAAATGTCAGGAGATGTTGCCTGTTTGGATATTTCTCCTATCCCTGAGGGAAGACAGAGATCACGCTTTCTTGCTGTTGGATCTTATGATAACACTATTCGAATTTTGTCTTTGGATCCTGACGACTGTATGCAAATACTAAGTCTGCAAAGTGTTTCTTCACCTCCGGAATCTCTCCTTTTTCTTGAAGTTCAGGCTTCTACTGGAGGTGATGATGGGGCTGACCACCCTGCAAGCCTCTTTTTGAATGCTGGTCTACAAAATGGGGTTTTATTCAGGACAGTAGTAGATATGGTGACTGGACAGCTATCAGATGCCCGATCTCGGTTTTTAGGACTCAGAGCACCAAAGCTGTTTTCTATTATTGTGAAAGGACGGAGAGCTATGCTTTGCTTGTCAAGTAGACCTTGGCTTGGTTATATACACCAAGGACATTTCCTTCTCACACCATTGTCATATGAGACTCTCGAATACGCTGCTTCATTTTCATCAGATCAGTGTGCGGAAGGTGTTGTTGCTGTTGCTGGGGATGCATTAAGGATTTTTACTGTTGAAAGACTTGGAGAATCTTTTAATGAGACAGCTATACCTTTGAGGTATACTCCTAGGAAATTTGTAGTTCAACCCAAGAGGAAGCTGTTGGTAATAATTGAGAGCGATCAGGGAGCATTCACTGCAGAAGAGCGTGAAGCTGCAAAAAAGGAGTCCTTTGAGTCTTCCGGAGTGGGGGAAAATGGAAACATTGAGCAGATGGAGAATGGTGATGATGAGGAGAACAGTGATCCGCTTTCTGATGAGCAGTATGGTTATCCAAAGGCGGAGTCTGGAAAGTGGGTTTCTTGCATTAGAGTTCTGGATCCTAGGTCAGCTTTAACAACCTGTCTGCTAGAGCTTCAGAATAATGAAGCTGCATTCAGCATGTGCTCTGTGAATTTCCACGATAAGGAGTATGGAACACTTTTGGCTGTTGGAACAGCTAAAGGTCTTCAATTTTGGCCCAAACGATCCTTTGAGGCTGGATATATTCACATATATAGGCTTAAAGAAGATGGAAAAGTCCTTGAGCTTTTGCACAAGACACAAGTGGACGGTGTACCTCTCGCATTATGCCAATTCCAAGGAAGATTGCTTGCTGGGATTGGTCCTGTGCTTAGATTGTATGATTTGGGGAAAAGGAGGTTGCTTAGAAAGTGTGAGAATAAATTGTTCCCCAACACAATCACTTCCATCCAAACCTATCGGGATCGAATTTATGTCGGGGACATGCAAGAGGTATTTTCTTGATTGTATAGTTTCAAGCATTCATTTTGAATTTTACAACTGATTTTCTGATGCTGAATGTATTGTTTCTTAATTTTGAGTTGGTCACTGTATATTCTTTTTATTTTGAGAAGTTCAATGTCAGATGTTTTCATGAAGAATTATTAGCTTTGGAACTGTAGAACATGATAAACTTATACACAATTCAAAGTTCTTGTAACTGCTCTGTTTTTAGTAAGAGCTTGTCATATGAGCATCATCCACTGAATTATAGTTGAAACAACATTTGTTGAAAGGCGATAAAAACATAATGCAGATGCAAGTTCTGTAAATGAACATTTTGTTTACCTAATGATTTGGTTAGTTCTGGTCGGAGGGTTAGAACTGCTCTAGGAGAAATACATGCTATATTTTGTATTCTAAAGATGAATCAAAGAACTTTAAAAGTAAGTATTCTATCTTTTTTCCCTTACGATGATGTCTTTTCTTTGTCTTTGATATATTGTCAAATCAAGATTCAATACTAATCAAGCTGAATAAAGGAACCTATGGAAAGCAAAAAAATTCTGATACATCCAAGTAAAAAGATCGAAAATGACCTTTTTCTGTACTGTGTACATCGAATAAAAAACCACATACCAGTGTTTTACTGATCTTTCTTTGTTTGTAGGCATTATCTTATAGTGCAGTAAATCTCCTGCATAATATTTGTATCTTACCATTTTTTCCTAAGATGACCAGTAGCTTAAACCTTTTTTCACCCAATAGAAGCTTTTTGTGTGTGTATGTAGGGTTGGGGTGGAACGGATAGTTTTCATTTTGTCATCTGGAGTTCGACTGAGAATACCTATTAACGAGATACTGTTTTAAGATATGTTGTCCTGAATTTTGTCACGATGTAGTTTGTTACGATGTCTACCCTCATGTCGCCTGTCGGGCGTGATTTTGGGCCTAAACATCTGGTGAACTGGTTCTGATTCCAAATCTAATTGTTCAAATATGCTGAGTTTGACCAGTATTATTAATGTTATTTTTTTCCAACCTCGAATTCGAAGTGTTTATGATCTGATCTGGGTCTGGTTCAATTTTTTCAGTCATTTCACTACTGCAAGTACAGACGTGATGAAAATCAGTTATATGTATTTGCTGATGACACTGTTCCAAGATGGCTTACTGCTGCTCAGCATATCGACTTCGACACTGTGGCTGGTGCAGATAAATTTGGAAATATATACTTTGTCCGATTGCCCCAGGATGTGTCAGATGAGATTGAAGAAGACCCCACTGGTGGTAAGATAAAGTGGGAGCAGGGGAAGTTGAATGGAGCACCGAACAAAGTAGAGGAAATAGTTCAATTTCATGTTGGTGATGTGGTCACTTGCTTGCAGAAAGCATCTCTGATTCCTGGAGGTGGAGAGTGCATCATCTATGGGACTGTAATGGGTGGTTTGGGGGCATTCCTTCCATTTACTTCACGTGATGATGTTGACTTCTTCTCTCATCTGGAGATGCACATGCGGCAGGAGCACCCACCTTTGTGTGGCAGAGACCATATTGCCTACAGATCATCTTATTTTCCCGTGAAGGTGGAGGTCCTTAATAGTGATTCATCCATGAAAATGTGCTATGAATTTACCCTTGTTTCATTTTTTCTAATTTCCCTTAATTTATTTCTAATCCACACAAAATGTACCCTTATGTCTTTGATTTTTGAGAAACGGTTGGTTGGAGGAAAATTGGTATTAGACACAGGTTTATGCAGAGATGAACTGTTTGATCTTAGAGCTATAGATGGAGCCGATCAACTAGAATAGGGCCATAGTGAGGAGGTTATAATTGGAAATGTAAAGTCCTCTATTTGGGTTTTTGGAGTAATTAATGAAATGAGTCGCACTAGGCTCTGAGCTATGCAATTAGCTACCCACATCAGTGACATGCATTTAGCTATACGACTGTTGAGCAACTAAATGTATCTGAAGTTGGATTCAAATCGTGCTAGCTAGTTGCAATATCTAGAGTGTTTTATTCTCGACTTTGTCTGCAGTTTGTTTTTTCCTGTTATATCTCCGTCAGTTGATGAAAATGAAGATTGCAATTTTGAGGGATTGCATAGTTTGCATTTTGTCTTTTCATGATTATATCTCATCTGACAGAATAAAGATGTGCGATTGCAGGATGTTATAGACGGAGATTTGTGCGAACAATTTCCAACCTTGCCCATGGATATGCAACGTAAAATTGCTGATGAGCTGGATAGAACTCCGGGGGAGATTTTAAAGAAACTGGAAGAAATAAGAAATAAAATCATCTGAGACCAAATGCATCAGTAGTAAAATTCTGGATCCCTTTTGATACAATTCTTGCCTTGATAATATTTTGCACATGTATGCTTTGCAAAACCCAGTGTCTTCTTTACTGGCTCAGTTACTCGGTTTTGACAGGCATATTTACTTGCTCTTGTTCATGTTCTAGTTCAATGGTTCGAAATGTTTTAATGACAAGATTTCATGTGAATTCTCATTCCGTAGTGAAGTGATTTGATTTTAAATGTACACAGGTCAATGTCTGTCTCTTCTCTCGAACGGCAAGAGTTGGATACAGTCACTGGGAGGCAACACGAAGAGCAGCCGACTTACCATTAAATGGGTCTCTCGTGGCTCAAATGTATGGTTAAAGTTTATCAGATGGAACAAACATGAATTTTGTGCTTCAGATTTCCAGTTCCTGCCCCATAAATTCTGAGAATCCGTTGTAGTTGTCATGTAGGCGAATTAGTGGTTCTATAAATTATATTTATGTCTATTGAATTTAGTTTGTCAAAAGTGTAGGTTCATTCCTAGGCTTTTGAAAGGGTTTGACCCTCGAGCTGGCCTAGCAGCCAAAAATCAAGCTTCGAGTTGTGCTAAACCGAAGTGAGATTTTTGGGCAAAATAAAGAAGAATCAAAATGTTTTATCAGAGCTAATCTTGTTCTAATGGATTTGAAATCTTGAATAAAAATAGATTTAGTCAAATTCACTCATCTTTAGTTTTAATTTTGGAGAGAGTGGGTTCGTTTCTCGGATATTAATCTGTGAGACGGGTCAATTCTACTCATATTTCCAATAAAAAGTAATACTCTTAGTATAAAAAATAATATTTTTTTATGGATAACTCAAATAAGAGATCTGTCTCATAAATACGATCTTTTAGATTGTCTCACATAAATTTTTGTCTTTTAACGAATATAGACAACTCCAAATCATTGCATTATTTTAATGTAACTTTAATTCAAACAATTAATTAGAATTTAATTTAATATAATGAAATAATTTATTCAAATAATTTTATAAAAAATAGATTAATTAAAATAGTAAATGGATAAATAATTTTAAAATATTTAATACACAATTAAATAAAAAAATTCCATACAGAGAAAAATGGATTAGAATGTATTAATTAAAGGATTAAATAAAAAAAATGGATTAGAATGTATTAATTAAAGGAAACAAAAAACAATAAAAAAAAAGTAATATTATAATGCTACGTAAAGAATGGCCTAGCTACAATTCCGCGCCAGGAATGGCATGGCGCTGTTTACCTTTACATACTTAGATTATCTCCACCCAAAACTCTATTTTAAAATAGTAATATTCATCTACAACTCATCTATTTCAAATTTTACTCTAAAAAAGAATATTTATTTTTTTATTAGTTATTAAAAATGTATTTTTTAAATTTGGTGATATAATTATAATTATATTTTATATTTGATATAATTAATATTATATTAGTAATAATTGTGATATATTATTAAAAGGATTAATTTAATTATTTTAAATATATTATTGAAAACTATATTATACGAGAGTGAGTGGGTCGAGTGAGCCACTCTATTTTTTTTTTATATTTTAAGCTGAGTGGGTGAAGAGCTCGACCCACTTTTTTCTTCTTTTTTATAATTATTTTTTATTTTAAATATTTATAATTAAAAAAACTCCTCTGCGCCAAATTTGGCGCATAGAAAAATGGATTTGCGTTATTTTGCGTTTGGAGATGCCTTAAGAGGAGTTTTTTTGTTTTTAGATTTTTTTTTTGTATTTAATTTATAAATATTTAAAATAAATAAAATTAAAAAAAAAAAAAGAAAGGCACAAGAGCTCGAGCTACTCAGCTTAAAACATAAAAAAAAATGAAGATTTCCGAGAATATTCTTTTTTAGAGTAAGATTTGAAGTAGATGAATTTGAGATGAATATTGTATTTGGTGCAGAAACTGCATTATTTTAAAATGAGTATGTCTCTTGTGAGATGGTTTCACGAATCTTTATCTGTGAGACATGTCAACCCTACCGAGATTCACAATTAAAAGTAATAATCTTAGCATAAAAAGTAATATTAATGGATGACCCGAATAAGAGATCTGTCTCACAAAATACGACCCGTGAGACCGTCTCACACAAGTTTTTGTCTTTTAAAATAAAGTTGCTTTAAAATAGAGTTTTGAGTTGGAAATGACTAAGATCACGCAAGGTTGGAATGCCAACCATGTAATTGTCAAAATTGTGTAGAGACGTCAAAAAAAAAAAACTCAATTTTTTTTATTCTTTCAGTGTTATCATAAATCTCTTCAACAAATTTTTTATGATCCCACTTTCAATTCTCTTATTTTTATTTTAAATTTCATTATCTTAATTTATAATTTCATTTACCATATATTATTAATTAATATTATTAATTTAATATTTCAATAGGATTTAAATTTTATTACATTATATTTTATGAAATTAATAATTTGACAAAAATAAACTAAAAAACTGCAAAAATTATATGTACCGGCTAGTTTGGATAATTTGAGAGTGACTTTGATGAAAACTAAATCGCATAAATTGAGAAAATAATGGTGAAATTAAAAACATACAAAACTAGAAAATACAAAGACAAACCACACACACACAATTACAAATACAACTACAAATCCAAATCTACTACATACCCCATTTTTTTTAATCATTTGCACGCGAAGTTGTTCTTCTATCATTGGCCCATCCCTAGCCCAAATGATAAAACTTTGATGGAAGACAAGCCCATCAAGGTCCCAGATTCAAAGCTCACCGGTCTCCCCCTCCCGAGTCGAACTGAATCGTAGGTTTAAAGTTCGATTAATTGTACTGTCCTCGGTTCACCGGGTGCGAGTTGTGCGTTTTCTTCCCGCTGCTCATCAGTCCCCAAAAATTTCGCGCCATCAACCACGCCGACCTCGTCAAGCCCTCGCCAACCGCCCTGCCCAAGCACGCCCCGCCCGAATGTACCTTCGCCCTTGCCCGAGCATGCTATTACGCATCGTCGCCCTGTTCATCCCCGCCAAAACCAGCTTCGTCTCACCTACACCACCCTCACCGCACGCCTTCCCTCGCACAAGCACGCCTCGCCCCGCCTAGTCGCTCTCGCCCTCCCCTGCCGCGCTTCACCCTCGCCCCTCGCCCTCTCGACGCTCACCTGCCATCACGCCGCATCCACGCCCAAGCACCCTCTTCGCCCACGCCCAGCACGCACAGCCAGCGCGCGCTCGCCCATCACACCTGTCGCGTGCTCGCCCCGCTCCCTTCACCTGCTCGCCCCCTCCCTTCACCTGCTCGCCCTGCCAAGCGCACGCTCGCCCACCTTCTGCTCGCCCGAGCACACCTTGCTTGCTCGCCCTGCTGAGCGCACGCTCACCAGCCTTCCGCTCTCGCCCTCACCCCTCGCCCTCTCGACTCTCGTCTGCCATCACGCTGCATCCACGCCCAAGCACCCTCTACGCCCTCGCCCAGCGCGCACAGCCAGCACGGGCTCGCCCATAACACCTGCCGCGTGCTCGCCCCGCTCCTTTCACCTGCTCGCCCATCCCCTTCGCCTGCTCGCCTTGCCGAGCACACGCTCGCCTGCCTTCTGCTCGCCTGCTCGCCGTGCCGAGCGCACGCTCGCCCGCCTTCCGCTCTCGCCCTCGCCTGCCTTGCTTCACCCTCGCCCTCTCGACGCTCGCCTACCATCATGCTGCATCCACGCCTAAGCACCCTCTTCGCCCTCGCCCAGCGCACACAGCCAGCGCGTGCTCGCCCATCACACCTGCCGCGTGCTCGCCCCGCTCCCTTCACATGTTCGCCCCATCCTTTCGCCTGCTCGCCCTGCCGAGCGCACGCTTGCCCGCCTTCCACTCGCCCGAGCACTCCTCGCCTGCTCGCCCTTCCGAGCGCACGCTCGCTCGCCTTCCCCTCTCGCCCTCGCTTGCCGCGCTTCACCATCGCGCCTCGCCCTCTCGACGCTCGCCTAACATCACGCTGCATCCACGCCCAAGCAACTTCTTCGCCCTCACCCAGCGCGCACTCGCCCATCATACCTGCCGCGTGCTCCCTCGCTCCCTTCATCTGCTCGCCCCCTCCCTTTGCCTGCTCGCCCTGCCTAGCGCACGCTCGCCTGCCTTCCGCTCGCCTGAGCACGCTTCGCCCGCACGCTCTGCCGAGCACACGCTCGCCCGCCTACAGCTCTCGCCCTCGCCTATCGCGCTTCACCCTCTCCCCTTGCCCCTCGCCCCCGCCCTCTCGATGCTCGCCTGGCATCACGCTGCATCCATGCCCAAGCACACTCTTCGCCCTCGCCCAGCGTGCACAGCCAGCGCGCGCTCGCCTATCACACCTGCCGCGTGCTCGCCCCGCTCCCTTCACCTCCTCGCCCCCTCCCTTCGCATGCTCGCCCTGCCGAGCGCATGCTCGCCTGCCTTCCGCTTGTACGAGCACGCCTCGCCTGCTCGTCCTGCCAAGCGCAAACTCGCCCTCCTTCCTCTCTCACCCTCGCTTGCCGCGCTTCGCCTCGACCCTTGCCCTCTCGACGCTCGCCTGGCATGAAGCTGCATCCACGCCCAAGCACCCTCTTTGCCCTCGCCCTAGCCCAGCGCGCGCTCCCCCATCACACCTGCTGTCTCAACATCCGTATCTCCCTCCTCATCTCCCGTATCTCACTAACTTCCCCACTTTGGAGGGGCTGCGTCTCTTCAACCCGGCTCTGGTGGCCCTCCACATTCTCCTCTCGCTCCTGGCGAGCGGCCTGCTCTTCTGCAAACATAGACTCTTGATTCCTCTTCATGGCCTCATCCACTATCCGAGTGATAAATTGGCTCAACTGTTCTAGGATCAATTTCCCCACATTCTCATTGGGACGGGTTTGCTCGACCCTTGTCTCAAGGAAGGGCTTCTCGGCTCTTGTCTCTTGACGAGTCTCAAGATGCGGTTGTTCCTGTCTTGTCTCAACATGAGATTATTTGGGTCCCCTCTGAGGACGCGATGATGCTCATGTGGCTCTTCTATTCCTCTCTTCCCTACCATCTCTACATCTCAACTCAAACTTCCCACAGACGGCGCCAAGTGATACTCACGAGAAATTTAGGGTCCGCTTCCAGTAAGCATCACTAGTCCAGACGCAGGTTTTGAAAGTACCCTGAGCCTGAAATCACAAATAAGCTCGTTAGAAGGGGGCCAGGAGGGTGTCCTAGCATAGCCTCTCCGACGCTCAAGTCAAAGACTGAGGATATATGGGGAGAGCAGCTAAGGGTGCTGCTGAAAAAAATATAGTGAATTCATTAACTGAACACTCAAACCTGATATTTATAGGAGAATACATGGGCCCTTGATGGGCTTGTCTTCCATTTGGGCTAGGGATGAGCCAAGGGTAGTGGGCCCATCCATGGGATATCATGGTGGTCTTCTGATTGTGAAATGTACTTCTAACATTCTTTGAGAATTCTCCAAACATATTCGTACTTGAAAGACTTGTTTTTTTATTACTCATCAACTTTTGATGTGCCTTGGTTAGTTTACATCGTCACTCCAACCGCTTGCATACGGTTGTTATGCCACTTATTATAGCGATGGATCGTGTGTGTTAGCGCCTTTGAAGGCATTTTGCACACAACAACCTTCAATGAGCTTCAATAGCTCGTGTTCTGAGAATATTAACACCGATGAATTAAATCGAGTTTTGTTTCAAACCAATCGGAAGAAGCTCGAAGTAATCCTTCATAAAGAAAACTGAAATGCTAGAAAATATTTTAACTTGTGTAAAAAGACTAACTGAAAGAACACATATTAGTTTTTGCATTCTTGTATTTCAGTTATGGTAACAACTAAACACACAAGCACTCTAACTAATCAAAACAATTTTAAAGCGATAGTTAATCAGTTAAATATATAAGATATGTTTATGGATATTCGGAGACTTCAACTGCTCCTACGTCACCCTTTCTATCTTCACGGATAGGATACACTAGAAGACTTTGATTTATACAACTACGTGTACAAGCCCACTCAGCTAGGACTTATCTACTGCCTAAACTGGACTCCTAGCTACGACTGAAAACAAAACTTTCAGTCTACACTTATTTAACGTCTATGTGAGAAAGACTACATAGACAAGTTTAACGTCTTTGTTAAAGACTGTATTTGAGTGGTTTTGAGAGTGAATGTGTGGGATAACTGAACAGAAACGTTCTCACGCACTGAGGGATAAAAGGCTTCTAAACTAAGCAGATATTACGATGAATAATTCCCTCTGGGCTTAAATGTTTTGATAAGCTAATTTGCAACTGAGCGTGCCCTTCTATGTTTTTCTTTTCACTCTCAAGAATGTTTCACTACTATATATGTTGAGTCTTCACTGATCTTCTCTTTATATAGCCGAAAGAGGATGATCGTACAGTGAGATTCATTAATTGTATCTGCTGCATTTGAATCATCTTCTTGGACTATGTGTCTCGTCTTTTTGACTGTCCATCTAAAGCGTTTTGTCTTTAATGCTCTGATGCAACGTCCATTATTGTCCTTTGACTGGACAATGGCTTTGTACCTTCTTGTACAGCTGGAATCCACTCGAAGGAATCTATCATCGTCCATAACTGAAGGATTCTAACTGATGCTTCGAACTGGTCAGTTTGAACTGATCTTTCAGTTGGACTGGTGAAATCAGTTGACTCGTCATTTGAACTGATTTCACACTCTTTCAGTTGGACTGATCAGCTGGGTTTCTTCATCAGTTGAACACTCTTTCGGCTGGCCAGGCTTCTGAGGTTTTCCTGCTGAATTACCTATCAACTGGTCAATCAGTTGTACTGCTCAAATGACGTAGCCAGTTGAACTGATTCATTTTGAGCGATCAGTTGGGTCTTCAGTTTTGCAATGTAAACAACTCGTAGGTGATCCTAGATGCTGCACAACTAAGGTAGATCATTAGCAACACAATTAACAAGTTTTGTTACCATCAAAATCAAGATTGCTAACTTGAAAAGTTCTAACAATCTCTCCCTTTTTTATGGTTACAAAACTTGAGCAGTTAAGCGCAATATATTCAGTTTGAGAGTTAGTACATTCAAATTGTCGAAATCTCCCCCTTAACAACTGAATTAAAAAAAAACAAACATCTTTTAAAACTGAGTGGAAAGGAAAAAAATTAAAACAGTATTTATTTGTTGACCTGAGAGAGTAACTGGATTTTAATACATGTTTTCAGTTAAAAAGAACACTTCCCCTCAGGAACTGAATGAAAGCTCGTATTTGAGAATTATTTTATTAGTCATTTAATCATTTAAGCATTATAGACAAGAAAACTGAGAATATCTATTCAATCACAACAAGACATAACTGAATAATCATGATGTTTTATTTGAATAAACTTCCATGTATTTACATGTGAGTACATACATCAGTTGAGAAAAGAAAAATTGCTACAACAATAGCATATTTTAAATAACATCAGATATCAGTTGGTTTTTGTGACAGAACTGGATATACCATCAGTTGGTTTTCTTGACTGCTTGAACTGCTGCATCAGTTGTGAGTTCAATTTGCTAGAGAAACGAGTAAAACTGCTTTGAACTTGTCCTCTGTGCTTAACCAACTGGTCGAGCAGGCTCTGACTAGGCTTACGTGGAGTTCAGCTGGTGATAGAATCGACCAACATCCCAACATAGATGAGTTTCGTATGAAAAACAACTGACTTGGTAAGTTTGCAACTGATTTCTTGTTCAGGGAGCAATTCAGCTGTTCATCTTTGCAGATGTTCCTCAGTCCCCTGCAAGCTGATTACGATCTCCGAGGTTAGGAAATTGGAGATGTGGCCATAACGAAAATTGCATGACCAATCCTCTCAACTCTTTACCAAAGAGCGACATAGAAATATTTTCAAATAGTTTTTAAAATTGTATAAAATGTTTTCAAATAGCTTTTAAAACTATTTTAGAGTAATATATTTTAAAACACAGTTTTCTTCAAATGTTCTTCTTAGAACAACCCGCTCTGATACTAATTGATGGATCGTGTGTGTTAGCGTTTTCGAAGGCATTTCGCACACAACAACCTTCAATGAGCTTCAATAGCTCGTGTTCTAAGAATATTAATACCGATGAATTAAATCGGGTTTGGTTTTAAACCAAGCGGAAGAAACTCGAAGTAACCCTTCGTAAAGAAAACTGAAATGTTAGAAAATATTTTAACTTGTGTAAACCGACTAACTGAAAGAACACAAATTAGTTTTTGCATTCTTGTATTTCAGTTATGGTAACAACTGAACACACGAACACTCTAACTAATCAAAACAATTTTAAAGCGATAATTAATCAGTTAAATACACAAGATATGTTTATGGATGTTTTGAGACTTCAACTGCTCCTACGTTACCCCTTCTATCTCCATGGATAGGATACACTAGAAGACTTTGATTTATACAACTACGTGTACAAGTCCACTCAGCTAGGAATTATCTACTGCCTAAAATGAACTCCTAGCTACGACTGAAAAGAACACTTTCAGTCAAAATTATTTAACGTCTATGTGAGAAAAACTACATACACAAGTTTAACGTCTTTGTGCAAGACTGTATTTGGGTGGTTTTGAGAATGAATGTGTGTGAGAACTGAACAGAAATGTTCTCACACACTGAGGGATAAAAGGTTTCTAAACTAAGCAGATATCACGATGAATAATTCCCTCTGGGCTTAAATGCTCCGATAAGCTAATTTGAAACTGAGCGTGCCCTTCTATGTTTTTCTTTTCACTCTCAAGAATGTCTCACCACTATATATGTTGAGTCTTCACTGGTCTTTTCTTAATATAACCGAAAGAGGATGATCGTACAGTGAGACTCATTAATTGTATCCATTGCATTTGAATCATCTCCTTGGACTATGTGTCTTGTCTTTTTGACTGTCTATCTGAAGTGTTTTGTCTTTAATGCTCTGATGCAACGTCCATTATTGTCTTTTGACTGGACAATGGCTTTGTACCTTCTCACATAGCTGGAATACACTCGAAGGAATCTATCATCGCTATAACTGAAGGATTCAAACTGATGCTTCGAACTGGTCAGTTTGAACTGATCTTTCAGTTGGGCTGGTGAAATCAGTTGACTCGTCAGTTGAACTGATTTCACACTCGTTCAATTGGATTGATCAGCTGGGTTTCTTCATCATTTGAACACTCTTTCGGCTAGCCAGGCTTCTGAGGTTTTCCTGCTGAATTACCTATCAACTGATCAATCAGCTGTACTCCTCAAATGACGTAGCCAGTTGAACTGATTCATTTTGAGCTATCAGTTGGGTCTTCATTTTTGCAATGTAAACAACTCGTAGGTGATCCTAGATGCTGCACAACTAAGGTATATCATTAGTAACACAATTAACATGTTTTGTTATCATCAAAATCAAGATTGCGAACTTAAAAAGTTCCAACATATAGATTTCACTAAACTCACTCACCAACCTTTGAAAGTTAAAGAAATGTTATTTTACTTGCTTCAATTGTCTTTCTGCAGTTCCAGCAGGCCGATGTTCATTTTACTCCTCTGTAGTACGTTTCCAGAAGCTTCCACTTTTTGTGCATTGCCAATCATTGGATCGATGCTCACAATGATGCATGACCTTGCAAACACCTTGCCTTCTTCCAGTGACCAAGGCAATCTTCTTCTTATTTCAATAATTTTTTTCATAGCCAGTTTTTGTATTTCTATCAAGAGTAATGTTATCGAGACCAAATGGATACAAATGTGGAGGAAATTTACACTCCGGTAGATAAGATGACGTTGCAGACCCCTTATCAATGCCAACGACTTCTAAAATGGCCCTTAGCTTCTTGATTCATCTGAAGAGAGTATTGAATAGGATGAACGTTCGAATTTTGAGAAGATGAATTTTCTTCGATATTTGAAGAGTTCAAAAACTTCATAAAAGCTCAGATTTAATTTTCATCCATCTTGGATAAAATTACGAAGATATGATACAAATGAAGGAAAATTTAGAGAGAAAGATATTATGAAATTGATTTAAAAAATGAAGAAATTAAAGAGATATTTATAAGATAAAAATAAATGTGGTAAAACTAAATGTTAAATTTCAGACACGATTCAGAACGACTAAATTTTTAGACATAATGACTAACTTTGTTCAGATACAAAAAGTTACCTAAAGAAAACAAAACATAAAATAAGTAAAATTTAAAATAAAAAAATATAAAAAAATAAAGACAACAACGAAACCACCGTTGACACACGCATATATAACATGTACGTTGCATTTAAGACACAGTAAAAAAAATATAAACCGGTCCCAACGGTTTATAAAAAGAATTAAAAACATTGGGGGTGAGGTTTATAAAGTATTCAATAATTGAAAAATAATCAACTCTTTCAAATGCAATTTTTTGAGAAAAAAAAATGAAGGTTGATACTCACTGAAAATTCAAGGTTCTGTAAGGTCCAAAAATAAGACGACGTAATTCAACTGCATGCAAATCTAAGAAAAATCGAAAATAGCTAATTAATTGATTTTAATTGCTAAATTGATTATGTTTATATGATTTTTAAGTAGTTTTCTACTTAAATGCATTAACATGTATTTTTAAAAAGTTATTCGAGATGCGATTGAGTAATGGAGACCGATGACTGAAAAATGAAAAATGTTTTTATTAAATAATTGTTTTGATTATTAAAAATAAGGTGGATGCTTTTTATTATTTTTGAAAATAAGGAGTTTTGAGGTGATTTTATACGTCGAGACGTAATTTTTATCGGTATTCGTTTTTCAACAAAAATACGAGCTTTTTGACAACTCGGCTAATAATTTCACGAACTTTCCTAAACGAAATATTTTATTAATATAATAATAGGCTTAATGGGCCTAACTAACCATGTTAATGGGCCTCAGCCATTATTAAGTGTTTTGATTAAATATTTAAAGCATAAACCCACCCCATAATCCAAATATCACACGTCCCACTCTCCTATTTGTCACAAACTCTTTTCTCCCTCTCAAAACTCACGGCACACACAAAAACTAGCAAGGAAAAGCTTCAAATTTTCAAGGGAATTCAGCCAAGGTTTTCTCGTCGTCGTTCTTCGCATCGTCAACAGGATTTTCGTGCATTAAATACGCAAAGACATGCCATATTTCTTCATTTACTCATCCATCACACCATAATATGTATGTAATTTTGATTTGTATGAAAAAACATGTTCCTTTTTTATTATTTTCGTTTTATGCAAAACATGGGTTTGAAAGTGGGTTTTTTTTGCATCAAATCATGTTATATGTTTATATGAAGGGGCTGCCATGATCTGGGATCTAAAGGGCAATGTTTTACACAATTTAAGGAGTCCTAGGATGCACGAAATAAGCTATGAATGAATCTGGAACATGCTGCGACCGAATTAACATGGTTTTGTGTCAAGAGATTGGTCAAGGGGGTTAAACCTTCCATGGCTCGGCTTGGGCGCGACCAGGGTTGGGCTGGGCTGGGACATGGTTGGGTCAGGGAAGGAGTCCTAGCCACGTTAGGACTCTAACATGGTGGTTGGGAAAGGAGTCTTAGCAAGCTAGGACACTTCCCGAGTCAAGACACGAATGTGTTGCAGCGTGCGCATGGAGTTGTGGCTCGGCCAGTGTGGTTAGGGCTGGGCTAGGCTAGGTATCTAAGGTCCTGAGAAGGTGCAGGACGGAATGGGTCAGGGGTTGGCTTGGTGGCTAGAGTCCTTGCAGGTTTTGAAGAGTCCTAGTCTTGTATGGTTCTCGGCCGCAGCGCATGGCTCACACAGATGGCTTAGGGTGAGTTAAGGTCGAGTCCTAAGGGTTCTAAGGGTTCAGTAGGGTCCAGGAGAGGTCTGGTCAGGGGCTGCCTCGGGGTGGCTCGGGTGCGGCTCGTGGAAAACGTAAGTTGGCTCGAGGGTTTTAGCTTAGGGTTCGAAAATGTGGTTTTAATGCTTAAGGATTGAACCATGGGTCCATGGGTCACAAAAGAAAATTAAGTAATTAAAAGTTTATGTTTAAAATTTAGGAATTTTATATTAAAGTTTGAATTAATTCAGGAATTAAACGCTCCGCGAATTAATAATTAAAGAATAAATAAAAAGCTATCGATTTAAGCTAAATAAAAATATGAGAAAATTTATCTAAGCTTAAACAATTATTTGGGATGGTCTAGAGTCAAAGGAAATAAGAAAAAATCAAAATCGTGAGATTTTACGTCTAGGGGTAAAACGGTAATATTACACCTAGAAAATAGTAAACGTCATGGCAGTACTTTGAATGTTGTTTTATATGCTAATATGATTATTGTAAATGTTTTTGTAATTTTATGATGAAATGTTAACGTTAAAAGATATGTTGTATGCTTGGTTTAAAAGAAAAATGATATTTATATGCATGAATTTTATAAACTGATGAGAATATGAAATGAATGTGAAGTAATTGTGACTAATACGAATACGCTGATATGTTAATACGTAAGTTCAAGCCTCAGTTGACAGGGTGAGAGTGTCGCTGATGTTCTCGCCGCCCAGTACTGTGGTTACATGTAGATAGATCCATCGCCCCCAATACAAATACAAAAGTCACAATCAATAATCTGAATTCAACGAAAAAAAGAGTACGTATACATATATGATAAATATGAATATGTTTATGATGATATGAACATGAATATGTTTATGTTGATATGGAAAATGTTTAAGTTTATGCATGAATATGAAATGTTATTTCAAATAAAAGTATTTTTACTGTTGCATGTGATTTGTATACGTATTATTTGTTATCAAGAATATGGTTTATTGAGTCTTTAGACTCGCTAGGTGTGATCGATGCAGGTGAGTATGATGTTGATGCTAGTGGAGGTCTTGATGGTTAATCTGACTGGACTGAAGGTGCACATAACCCGAGTACCAAAGCTTGTTCTTCCGTACTTATATTTATGATTTATGATTTTAAGTTTATGTTAAAGATATTTTTACGAATTTTATTACGTTTTGAGTAGTTTTTGCGAGGTTGTTAGTTTTAGCAATATTGCTAAGTTATGATTTGAAAACGTTTGAAGATTCTTAAACTAGTTCATTTGTTTTTCAAATATAGTTGGTTGTTTTACTTTTAAAATGGTACAAGTATTTTAAAGTATAAATACCATTCAACCGAGAGTAATGAGTAAAGAAAAAAAACTTCTAGTATTTTTTTAAGAAAACGAGTTGTAGACGTTTCAGGTTTGGTTCCAGCAAGTGATAATAGTCCGATTGCAAACCTCGAATTTACTCTAGTCCTATAATCACGAAAGAGACCATCAGAAAGGGGCCTAGAGAGTGTCTCAGTATAGCCCCACCAACTCTCAAGTCAGATACTGTGAGTGGAATGAGATAACAGCTAAGGGTGCAGCTAAAAGTCAATATAGTGAATGACTGAATTATACACGCAAACATGTTGTTTAGGAGAATACCCGGGCTTGTGATGGGCCGCCTACTTTGGATAGGAATGGGTCGGGGTCCCAAAGTCCAGTTTGTGCCTGGTCTTGATGGGCCTATTCATAAGGTACCAACAGTCTCCCCCTCCCAAGTCGAACTGAATCACATGTTCGAAGTTCGATTAATTGTGTTGCCTTTGGTTTACAATATGTGAGTTACGCATTATTCCCCCACTGCTCACTAGTCTCCAAAAATTTGGAAACAAATTGAATCACCTTCCCATTTTGGAAGGGCCAGATCTGTGTTGGGCTCCTCCACACCTACGCCTAGCGCCCTCGCCTTACTCACGCTCTCGTCTCACCTTCGCCTCTCCCGCACACCTCGCTAACCAGCCCTTGCCCTCGCCCCTCCGTCGCCTCGCCTGCCCATGCTTCCCTTTCCCCTATCCCAGCCTCGCCAAGCCCTCCCCTTCACTAGCCTTTTGTTGGAACATTTCATGTTCGCAATCTTGATTTTGATGTTCACAAAACTTGTTATTTTGTTTCTAATGATTTTACCTAATGCGGAAAAACTGGAACTGAACTGATCAAGATATAACTGATCAGTTATCGAGCCAAAACTGAAGCTATCGAGACGCTAACTAAAAGCGCCAACTGATCGTCCAAACTGAACCACACTAAATATCAAAAAACCAGTTCAATGGATTATCTAGGTGATAGGTGGTTCAGCAGAAGATCTTCAGAAGCTCGACCAGCTGATAAATAGCTCAGCTGACCAGTTCAACTGAAGCAATGAAATCAGTTCAGGTGACGAGCTAACTGATTTCACCAAACCAGTTCAAGACCAGTTCAATTGACCAGTTCATAACATTAGTTAGGAATCAATCAGTTTGCAGAACACGACAAGCTTATTCAATGGAATCCAGCTGCGCGCACTGAGGAAAAGATATCGTCTAGTCAAAGGACAATAATAGACGTTGCAGCAATGCTTAAAGCCAAAACGTTCCGAAATGGTTGTTAGAAAAGTACAAGACAAATATCGAGGAACGAATTCAAACTGCAACATTCATATTTGACGAGTCTTGGTATACGGTCTCATTGCCTCTATAAATATCAGACCAATATCATCAATATACAAGTGTAGAAAACACACAAGTGTGTGAAGATCAAAATAAGAGAAAAATAGGGCATGCCAACTGCTTAGTCTAGAAGCAAAATTCTCAGTTTGTAAGAACACTTTCGTGTTGTATTCATATATCGGTTCTCACACACGTACACACACAATCAGTCACACATACAGTGAGTTGAGCTTATTGAATAGCTGAGTGAGTCTTACACAAAGACAATAAACTTATGTATGTAGTTTCTGACACATAGATATTAAACAAGTGTTGACTGGAAGATGTTGCCTTCAGTCTAGGTTAGGAGTTTAGTTAGGCATTAGGGTAAGTCCCGAGATGAGTGGGTTTATACAAGGTGTTGTATAAATCAAAGTCTTGTAGTTGAACCTACCCGAGGTGGTAGAAGGGGTGACGTAGGAGCAGCTGAAATCTCTGACCATCCATAAACATATCTTGTGTATTTAACTACTTGACTTTTGTTTTAAAACTGATTTGATCAGTTCAAGTTGTTATCGGTTCAATTCTCACCATAAATAAACTGATATATGCAAAAACTGATCCCCCTTATTTCGGTTATTCAGTTTACACAAGTTAAAAACTTTAAAATGATTAGATTTCTTAACGAAGAATTATTTCGAGTATTTTCCACGTGGTTTAAAACCAAACTCGTTCTAATTTATCGGTGTTTATATTCTTAGAACACCAGCTATTGCATTTCATTGAGAATATTATGGTGGAAGCACCTTCGAAGGTGCCCGAACCGATCCCATCACCCTCGCCTCGCCTCGCTCTCGCCCGCCTTCGCTTAGCCTGCACACGCCCACTGTTCCCTTGCCTCCATCTCTGGCCTCTTGCCTCGACCTTTGCTAGCTCTCGCCTCTGCAC
This sequence comes from Primulina eburnea, assembly GCF_022965805.1. Taxonomy (NCBI): domain Eukaryota; kingdom Viridiplantae; phylum Streptophyta; class Magnoliopsida; order Lamiales; family Gesneriaceae; genus Primulina; species Primulina eburnea. The sequence goes on along the minus strand of NC_133103.1, from coordinate 38,230,459 downwards.
CAGCTTTCACCTCGCCTCTCGGCCATCGGCAGGCTTCGCCCTCGCCCCATCCATCGCCTCGCCTGCCCACGCTTTCCTTTCCCCTCGCCAAGCCTCCCCTTCGCTAGCCCACGCCCGAGCCCACACCCCGCCTTCGCTTCCCTCTCTCCTCACCTAGCCTCGCCAAGTCTCCCCTTCTTCCAGCCTCGAGCGCTCGCCCCGGCAGCTTCTCGCCTGCAAGTGCCTAGCCACAACCCTTGCACTCGCTCCGCGCAGCGCCATCCACGCCCGCACACCCTCGCCCTTTGCCTGCTGCCTCGCCAGCATCCCCTTCGCCCAGCCTTGCCCGCACCCTCGCTTGCAACTCCTTCACCCACTAGCCTCACCACTCCAGCCCTGCCCCTCCTCATGTCATAGCCACACACCACATCTTGACATCCTTTCTCCCCATTTTCAAGGTCCTCTACTAGGCTTTAGGTAGGAGATACAAGTACTTCACTCACCCTACATACTTCAAGCACCTCACTCTCCTCACTTCAAGCTATTCTACGTAGGGTCCAAACTTCACCCTCACCACCTCAAGCTCTTTTAGTAGGCTCCACCTTAGCAGGAAAATTATGAACCCTCACCCTCCATGCTTCAGGCTTTTCACCCTCACCACCTCAAGCTCATCTACTAGACTCCAACCTTCACCTTCAACAGCTCATACTCCTCAAATAGTCTTCATCCTTAGTGGGAAAAATGTGAACCATCACTCTCCACACTTCAAGATCTTCACCCTCATCTCCAAGATCATATACTATACTTTAGTCATAGTAGGAAAAATGTGAATCATCACTCTCAACATTTCAATCTCTTCACTCTCACCACCTCAAGCTTATCTACTAGGATCCTACCTTCACCCTCACCACCTCAAGCTCCTCTACTAGGCTTCAGCCTTAGTAAGAAAATAAAACTCTCAACTCCTTATCTCGTAACTCCTCTACTAAGACAAGACTTAGCAGGAGATATGAAAGACCCCTTAAGACCTCGCCCTCGCCCTCGACCTAACACCTCTTCTAGGCATATACCGGATAATAAAAGTTCCACCTACTTATCCCATGACTGCTCTGCTAGGCGATGCCTTAGTAGGAATATAAAATTTTCACCTCCTCACCCCTGACTTCTCTGCTAGCTGATACCTTAACAAAATAAAACTTTCACCTCCTCACTCTCTGAATCCTCTGCTAAGCGATGTCTTAGAAGAAAATTAATAAATTTCCACTTCCTCGCCCTCTGAATCCTCCACTAGGCGATGCCTTAGCAGAAAGATAATAAACTTCAATCTCCTCAACTCTTCTCTTCTACTAGGCGCAACCTAAGTAGGTAAAATTTAATTTTTAATCTCCTCGGCTCTTCTCCTCAACTGGCTCAGCCTAAGTAGGTAAAATTTAATTTTCAATCTCCACATCTCTTCTCCTCTACTAGGCTCAGCCTCAGTAGGTAAAATTTTATTTTCAATCTCCTCATCTCTTCTCCTCTACTAGGCTCATCCTAAGTAGGTAAAATTTAATTTTCGATCTCCTCACCTCTTGTCCTCTACTAGGCTCAGCCCCAGTAGGTAAAATTTAATTTTCAGTTTCCTCAACTCTTCTCATCTACTAGGCTCAGCTTAAATAAGTAAAATTTCATTTTCAATCTCCTTGTCTCTTCTCCTATACTAGGCTCGGCCTAAGTATGCAAAATTTAATTTCCAGTCTCCCCAACTCTTATCCTCTACTAGGCGCAGCTTAAGTAGATAGAATTTAATTTTCAATCTTCCAAACTTTTCTCCTCTACTAGCTCAGCCCTAGTAGGTAAAATTTAACTCATATTATACTCATAATACAATAACATCCACAAACTTAATATAAGAACTTGGCCTCATTAAATTTCAACCGATAACATATAACAAATTCAAAAACGAAATACATCAACTATAAAGTCAAGAGTAATATTTCCTAAGGTGTTAAGCATTCCAGGGCCTTTTTAAAGCCTTGCCTTGAGCATTCACCAATTAATAAGTTCCAAAATTAAGATTCTCGATCGCTCTGAAATGACCCTCCCACTTTGAATCCAACTCTCCTCTCTGCTCTTCTTGTACCTTCATCAGGACCAAGTCACTCACTTCTTCCTTTCCTAATCTTGTTAACTTCCACACGCGCTCTTTTTCCCTCCTCCCTCACTACCCCTTCATGAAACTGACGCGCAACTTTTTGGTCCATGCACAAGACTTCAACTTATTTTCCCACGAGAAACTTAAGCTTTTGATGATAGGTGAAAGCTACTGCTCTAAAATCCTTTAAGGTTGTCCGTCCCAAGATTTCATTATACGATGATGGAGTGTCTACCACCTTGAAGGTTATCATCTTGATTACCCGCCGAGGATCACTCCCCATGGATAAGGGAAGAACAATTTGACCCAATGGTTGAATGGCCTGTCTCGCGAACCCATACAGAGGGGTAGAGATCGGCTTAAGCTCAAATCCTTCCACTTTCATCTGATCCAACATTCTCTTGAACAAAATATTCATGGAGTTTCCATTATCAATAAAGATCCTTGCCACGTTAGACATGCTAATTGGGTCAACCCGGAGCCGACCCGAAAAAATCAGAACCGGAACCGATTTTTCCATACTGGTTCCAAAACCGGTCCAAAACCTTATTTAAATGGAGTGGACCAGTTCAATTAAAAAAACCGGTGAAAGTAGGTTCAGAGCCGGATCCAAAAATTCGAATCGGATCAGATCCAGATTTTGGTTTGAATATAAAAAAAATTAAAAATAAAAAATACAAAATGACATATCTGTTGGCCAAAAAAATAAACTAAAAAATTAAAAATTGAAATATCCGTCGGGCAATCGTTGCACCACGGATATTTTTGAAATAATTGCAATTAGGCCCCCAATTCAGGGGCCAAATTACAATTTTTTTGGGATAAAACTGTAAATATTTTTTTCCATCCCTAAAATGTGTGCTTGTTTTTCATAATGTTCACCCAAAATATCTCATTTTATATTTCTTTAAACTCAATATCGAATTATTAATATTTTCAACACAATGATTATTTGTTATTATTCATTATACATATTACTAAATATATTTTCAATGGCGTCGTCTTCAAACCGCGTTTTAGATTTTGGTGAAGATTTTCCCTACATTTCCGATTTTGAAGACTTCGAACCCAGTCACGAGGAAGAACATGTTGCGGAACTTCCCGAAGAAGGTTGTGGGAATTTTCGATCATCATCATCCGCCAGAGGAAGCAACATACTGACGAGCACGAAAACAGGTCGAGCAAAGCGAAGCAAAGTTTGAGATCACTTCGACATTGAAAAAAACCTGGTACAAACGACTCTTTTAATGTGTGTAGAGTTTGCAAAAATAGATATTCTTATAAAACAGGTGGTGGTTCCGGTGATACTGACACTTTGAAAAAACATTTAGTCAAGGTACATAAGCTTGACTTTGATAATCTACAACCATTTGGTAGAGAAACAACTCAACAACAAATTAATCTTTCATCTGGTAAAGCTTTCATGGTGTGGAGAGTTCTATGAGTGACGGTGTTCGGCCCATACTGGACCATCCTAACGACCTATGACCAGTAGTGGTGCGTGGGTATGGGCCGAGGCCTTTGTTGGTTCAGCCTAATGGCCCATGATCGTTATAAAAAAAAAGGCATCTTTTTTTGTAACGATCATGGGCCGTTAGGCTGAACCAACAAAGGTATCGGCCTATACCTACGCACCACTACTGGTTATGGGTCGTTAGGATGGTCCAGCATGGGCCTCGACCCATGTCCATGCACCGTCACTCATAGAATATCCCACTCCTGTAAAGTGGTTTCTTTCACCTCCCCCAACACTTGAACCCATGACCTCCAGACATAAGTACCTAGATTCTTAAAGTGTGGGTACCAGTTGGGCGTCTATTTTTGTAACGATCATGGACCATTAGGCTGAACCAACAAAGGCCTCGGCCCATACCCACTCACCACTCAACTGGTACCAAGTTTCTTTGAACTATATACTTATGCCAGGAGGTCATAGGTTCGAGACTTGGGGAGGTACCACTCCACCATCCTGGTGTGGAGAGTTCTATGAGTGACGGCTCGGCCCACTGAACCATCCTAACGACCCATGACCAGTAGTTGTGTGTGGTTATGGGCCGAGGCCTTTGTTGGTTCAGCCTAATTACCTATGATTGTTACAAGAGTTGTCCTCTTCATTCTCCTCCTTGGATTGGCAGGCTCTCGAGAGACATGACCCCGCCACTCCTTTCTTGGCTCTACTACCCTATGGTTAATCTAAGAAGGGCCTTGACCTCGCCTAGGGGACGAGTGAGACCTTGGGAGACTCCCGGATGAGGATCCCTCTCGTCTATCATGTGGAGGCAATCTAGCATAATTTTCCACCCTCTGTGATTTTTCCCACTTCCCTTCTCTCTCACTCACTTCCATCACCTTATCTCAATTCCTATTTAAAGTAACGTGTGATGAGAATTGTCCTTTACCTGTAGCTTTATCCTTTTCTCTCCCCCACACCTCTCTTCCTACATCCTCCCTCCGCTCCCTCAACCCTACTTCCCCATGTCGCTGCTCCATCATCTTGTGCTTTTGCATCCTCCAGATTCACGTACTTTTCTGCCCGAGCTAAAAGATCACCATAGCTCAACCGAGTTTTCTTGACTAGTGATTTGAAGAATTCCTCCTCTCAATCCTTGGGTAAAGGTACTGATCATCATGTCAGGGGTAGCCGCTGGTATTTCCAGCGCTGTATTGTTGAAACGCTAGATAAACTCTCGCAAAGTTTTTGTTTCTTGTTGCTTCATCACGAACAGGCTTAAATTCTTTTTCTGATACCTCTTGCTGCTAGCAAATCGGTGCAAGAAAGCTCTAGAAAAATCCTCGAAAGACCGGTAGGAGTTGGGTTGCAGCGTATTAAACCAATGTTGGGCTTATCTCACCAACGTGCCTAGGCACACCCTGCACCTAACTCCATCTGTGTAATGATGTAACAAAGCTGCATTCTCAAATCTTCCCAGTGTTCTTCTAGGTCTGTACACCCATCATACTCTCCTACGCTCGATTGTCGAAAACTTGGGGGAAGCCCTTCTTCCAAAATTGTCGGGGGAAAATGACTCTCTTTCTTGGGCACTGGAACCATGTTTCCCAACTGTTGCCTCAACATTCTTATCTCCTTCCAAACCTCCTCCATCTCAGGATTATCCCCACTTGGGAGGAGCTGTGTCTCTTCAACTCTGCTTTGATGACCCTCAGCGTTCTCCTCTCGTTCCTGATGAGTAGCTGCTCTTCGGCAAACATAGACTCTTGGTTCTTCTTCATGGCCTCGTCTACTGTCCTGGTAATGAATTGGTCTTATTGTTCCAGGATCAAGTTCCCCAATTCTCATTGGGATGAAGTTGTTCAGCTCTCATCTGAGGACGAGGTTGTTCGGATCTCATCTCAGGATGAGGTTGTTCGGATCTCATCTCAGGACGAGGTTGTTCATGTCTCGTCTCAGGCAAGATTGTTCGTGAAACGTCCACTACTCGTGTTTCTTAAACAATACTAGAATTTTTTTTTACACTAGATCTTGACCAATACATATTTATATACTTAAAATATTTCCGATACCATTTTAAAAATAAACTAACCAATAATATTTGAAAATTCAAAGGAAATAGTTTAAAACATCAAAATCGTCAAACCCTTGACAACCCTAACTTAGAGATATTTCAAAATCGAACTAACTCTAACAACCTCTAAAAAACCACTCAAATGTCATGTTGTGATCTAGGAGCATGCTGAAACTGCTGCCCAAAAAATCGTGTCATGCCCTCTAGTGCGCAGATAGCAGCATCCCCATTAGGAGGCGGGGGTGGATTTTCGAGTGACAAAATTGATATTTGCATTGTTGAAATAAAAAAAATAAAAATAAGTGTGTTGAAATTTAAAAAAAAACATAATATTAGTATCATATAAGGGTAAAGTTGGAAAAAAAAGTCGATGTCTTTCTTAGGTGATTATTATCATGTTCTCAACTTTAATAAAATAGAATTGATATATCAGTGTACTAGACTTGCACACTACCATTGGTTTTTAATTTTAAAAATAAAATAAATGACAAAAATAAGGCAAAATGATGGGATTGGCAAAACTACTGTAAATAGCCAGGCCCACCATCATCGTCCGCCAAGAATATTGGCTGAGGCTGCAAATTTTGCAGCCTTCTTTTTTAATTTTTTTTTAAAAAAATTTGAGGGTCTAATTGGTTTTTAACATTTTGTTTCGATTATAAGTTATGGTGAGAAATTCTTATATACAATTTCATATTATTAAAATAAATAAAATTATTTGTTAGTTTTTTAGTTTGTTGTTTTTAAGGTATTTACTATTTATTTTTTAATTATAAATTTAATTATTGATTACGTTTTTTTTTTATAAACAATTCGTTACACAAAAATTCATGTAAGACAGATCTCTAATCCGACTTAACTCATGAAAAAATACTAATTTTTTTTTATATTGAAAGTATTATTTTTCATTCATGTTATGAATATATTTCACAAAAGACGAATTATTTGTTTAATTACTTTTGTTTGGTTTTATTTGGTTTGGATGCTTTTATATTGGTATTTATACCAATATTTTCTTATTTATGATAGTTATTTTAGAATTTTTAAATTATATATAAAAAACAATCTATTTCATTTGGAAAAAATATTAAAGTTAAAAATCTTTCATCCAAATAAAATTGAAACGAACTAAAAGAAAATTTAGGTTTGATTTGGTTTTATTTTATCTAGTTATTGATTAGTAAACAACAAAATACTCAAAATAGTCTAAAAAATAAATTAATAAAAAATATTATATTCTCGTAATAATTATAGTTTAATAATTAATTAATAATACAAATGTGATCCGGACTGGATCAGTCGAATTGGATTTGATTCTAAATTATGTTTATAAAAATAAATCCCATTTAATTAGAATATCATATTTGATTTGACATGAAACTGATTTAACCGATTCTAGATTTGACCGTTCTAATATCAAATCGGTTTTGAACCATTCCAAATTATACCTTTTGGATTTTGAGTGAGTCTCATGTGAGACCGTCTCACGGATCATAATCTGTGAGACGGGTCAACCCTACCCATATTCACACTAAAAAGTGATACTCTTGGCATAAAAAGTGATACTTTTTCATGGGTGACCCAAATAAGAGATCCGTCTCACAAATAATACCCATGAGACCGCCTCACACAAGTTTTTGTCCTGGATTTTATTGAACTTTTTTTATTTGATTTTGTTGTAAATATACAAGTTAAAATTTAAAAAAATATTATGAAAAAAATTGTTTGAAAAGGTCAAACGAGTCTCATATGTAAAATTTATAAATTTTGAATATTATTAGAGAAAAAATTTATGTGAGACGGTCTCATGGGTCGTATTTTGTGATACAGATATAATATTTTTTTTGTCATCTATGAAAAAATATTATTTTTTATGCTAAAAATATTACTTTTCATTGTGAATATCGGTAAAATTGACCCGTCTCACAAATAAAGATTTGTCAGACCTTTTCACAAAAGACATACTCCAAAAAGCAAAAACTTGTGTGAGACGGTCTCACGGGTCGTATTTGTGAGACAGATATTGTAGTAGCCCGAATTCCAAATTGGGTAATTAACGGAGTAATGGTGATTAAGAAGGTTTAAGGTGTAATTTTGGCTATGGTCATGATCGGACGGACCGAAGAGGGTTCGGAAGCACCGAAGAGTTCGGACGATCCGAAGTGTAGTTCGGTGAATCCGATCATAGGTGTCAAGTGTTGATCGACACGTCATTTTCCATGCATGTTCGGACGGTCCGAAGTGTATGATCGGAGGATCCGATCATGAGCTGTCAAGAGCCAATGGACACGTAGCGTTCGGACGTTCCGAAGTGTTGTTCGGAGGATCCGAACATGGCCTATAAATAGTGCTCGGATTTCCTCATTTTGACTTGCCAATTTCTTGAGTTTTGCCTCATAGTTGAGAGGATTTGGAAGGTTTCTAGGGTTAGTTGTTGGTCGAGCGATAGCCAAGAGCTGCCAGGAGTAGTAGCGTAGCGGCGCCTGAGTTTCAAGGCAATCGACATCAAAGGGCTGTCGACGGACGAAGGTAAACCCTAAACCTTTGGTAGTACTAGGGAGTACTGGTTTTGCTAGTCGAGCATGGTAGTATTGATTGAGTATGCTTTTGATGCGTAGGCTTGTGCTAAACCTGATTAGCGGTGTTGCGTAAGGCTAGGCTTGCTGTGATAGAGGTACGAAAGTACTATCCGAGATATCCTGGTTGAGTATACATTCTTATATGTGTTGCATGAGTATTTGCTGCATTGTTATATGTCATATGATGCATTCTATTATGTCACGAGTTATGATGCATATTGCATATCATGTTGAGCCGTATCTCCTTCGAGATAGCCTTTACTGTTGAGCTGTATCTCTTTCGAGATAAGCTATATCTTGGGGCCGCTCAGCCCTGTCTTGTGGACGCATGGACACCGAGAGTACACAGTGGCCGACGGGTCGGGAGGGCTTCGGTGGTCCGGGACATTTTAGGTCCACGTCTGTCTTGTAGTGGATGCAGTGACCCAGAGGTTGGACCGCGCGGCACTATCCACTTGGCGCCTCTAGACTGAGCATTTTGAGATCCTTTGTGATTCCTGTTTCTTGACTACCCTGGTATCATATCATAGCATGTGCATTTCTTATAGGTTTGTATACTCATACTTTTGTACTGGGCGTTCTTATCGCTCACGTCCTCGGTTTTGTTTATTCTTGGACACCCCATTCCCACGGGGCAGGCCTCAGGTTGGATGGCTCAGGAGGAGCAGGAGGAGGACGTTGAGTAGCTGGTTGGTTTAGTTTTCAGTGTTTTCCATTTGATTCGATATGGTTGTACTGGATATTTCATTTTGAGTTAGTCTAGACTTCGATTTCGATTGGGTTGTATAACTATTGTTGTTGGCCATATTTCCGCTGTTTTCTCTGATTATAATTGATTAGGTTAATTGCATGCTTAGTTTTTGATTAGTAGGTGATTCTGGAACGGGTCACTACATTTATGGTATCAGAGCATGCATACGATTTTGGGATATAGATTTCTGTTTTGGGATTTCCGTTGACCATTTTACCATTTTCCCTATTCTATCTTGTAGCGATGGCTGACCATTTTGATGACGGGAGTAGTCAGGGGAGTGTAGGTCGATGGGGTGACCAGGACGATCATAGACGTCATCGTGAGCATCGTCATCGTCGGGATGGTCCTAGGCGGTTCGATATGCATCGTTTCATGCAGATGGGGCCTAAGCCTTTAGTTGGCGGTGAGACTCCCGATGATGCGGAGGATTGGTTAGAGCGCATGGAGAGTTGTTTCCGCGCATTCCAGTGCACCGATGAGCAGAAGATGGAGACCCTTAGTTTTCTTCTCGAGGGCCGTGCTCGCAGGTGGTGGCGATCGACTTCTGCGCCGATAGTTCAGTCGCAGGGTAGAGCGACTTGGGTCGATTTCCGTGCAGCGTTCATACAGCTGTACTTTCCTCCAGCCCTTCGCCAGGCCAAGACGATTGAGCTCCTGAACCTTAAGCAGGGGAGTATGTCTGTTGATGAGTATCAGCAGAAATTCTTTGAGTTGTTACCCTTCGCTCCTCATATCAGTGGCAGTTCTGAGGCCAAGTATGATCATTTCCTCCAGGGCCTTAATCAGGAGATCTTTGATCGAGTCACTGTCTGTGATAATCCTACTTCTTATGATGGGTTAGTGAACCGGTGTCGCCAGGCAGAGATCAGTCTCCAGCGTGGTAGGGCTATTCTTTCTTCTTCTAGACCTCCGAGTACTTTGAGGCCTCGATCTCAGTCATTCAAGAAATCTGGTTCATCTTCTTCTGGATCTGGATCTCGATCTAGTGGTGTTTTCCGCTTTGGTAAGAAGAAGGAGTCTTGTGCGCATTGTGGGAAGAACCATCCAACGGAGCAATGTCGAGTAGCCGCAGGAGCTTGTTATCAGTGCGGAGAGATGGGGCATATTAAGAAGAATTGTCCTCAGTTGCGAGGTGGAGCAGGATCCGGTTCTGGATCTCAGACGACTGTTCAGCAGAGGAGGCATGGTCAGGCAGTGGGTAGTTCGAATCTTCGACCTCGTGCCCAAGGTCAGGTTTTTGCGCTGAACCAGGATCAGGCTGCAGATGAAACGGAGAGAGTCATAGCAGGTACTTTTCATTTATGCGGTATTCCTGCTTTTGTTCTTATTGATACAGGAGCCTCTCATTCCTTCATTTCTGCACGATTTGTTAAGCGTCATAGGTTACCCTATGTTTCTCTAGACGTCATTCTTTCTGTTTCTACTCCGATGGGTCATTCGGTGTTAGCGAAGCGTCTAGTGATGGGTTGTCCCTTAGATTTTGAGGGTAACGAGTTGACTGCGAATCTTATGATCCTAGAGATGGAAGATTTTGATTGTATCTTGGGTATAGACTTATTGACTACCTACCGAGCTACTGTGGATTGTTACCAGAAGCTTGTTCAGTTTCGTACGACTGAAAGCTCTAGTTGGTTTTTCTATGGTGAGGGAGCGCGACCTCCGATGCCAGTGGTATCTGCTCTGAAAGCCTGTCGTGCTTTAGAGTCGGGCGGGGAAGGCTACCTCATCTATGCGATTGATTCATCCACAGGTAGTGTTGGTCTAGAGGATATTCCAGTGGTTTGTGAATTTCCTGATGTTTTCCCAGATGAGATTCCTGGTTTTCCTCCGGTTAGAGAGGTGGAATTTGGCATAGATTTAATGCCAGGGACTGCACCTATTTCTCGTGCCCCCTATCGTCTTGCTCCGTCAGAGATGAGAGAGCTGAAGCAGCAATTGCAGGATCTTCTTGATAAGGGTTATATTCGCCCGAGTGTTTCGCCTTGGGGAGCTCCAGTCTTGTTTGTCAAGAAGAAGGATGGATCGATGCGGTTGTGCATTGATTATCGCCAGCTAAATCGGGTAACGATCAAAAACAAGTACCCTTTACCCCGTATTGATGACTTGTTCGATCAGCTTCAGGGTACTTCTGTTTACTCCAAGATCGACTTGCGATCGGGTTATCATCAGATGAGAGTCAGAGATGATGATATTTCCAAGACTGCATTTCGTACTCGTTATGGGCATTACGAGTTTCTAGTTATGCCATTCGGATTGACGAATGCGCCAGCGGTGTTCATGGATCTGATGAACCGAGTCTTCCAAGATTTTCTGGATCAGTTTGTGGTGGTTTTCATTGACGATATCTTGATCTATTCCCACAGTGTGGAAGAGCATGCCCAACACTTGAGGATTGTGTTGCAGATTCTTCGCGAGAAGCAATTGTATGCTAAGCTGAGTAAGTGCGAGTTCTGGATTGATCATGTGGTATTCCTTGGTCATGTGATTTCCAAGGAAGGAGTTTCTGTGGATCCCAGCAAGATTGAAGCAGTGCTGAATTGGTCACGTCCGACGACGGTGGCTGAGATCCGTAGTTTTCTAGGTCTGGCAGGGTATTATCGTCGCTTCATCGTGAATTTCTCTCAGATAGCCAGACCATTGACGCAACTTACTCGGAGGGATGTTCCATTTGAGTGGTCATCCGAGTGCGAAGATAGTTTCAGAGAGCTTCGTCGACTTCTGACTTCCGCACCTGTTTTGGCGTTACCGTCAGGATCTGATGGTTTCAGTGTTTACACCGATGCCTCCACTCAAGGCTTAGGGTGTGTGTTGACGCAAAACGGTCATGTGATTGCTTATGCTTCCAGACAGCTGAAATCTCACGAGGAGAAGTATCCCACTCATGATCTGGAATTGGCAGCTATTGTGTTTGCGCTGAAGATTTGGCGTCATTATTTGTACGGTGTTCAGTTTGAAATCTTTACTGATCATAAGAGTCTGAAATATCTGTTCACTCAGGCTGAGTTGAACATGAGGCAACGTCGTTGGATGGATTTGCTGAAGGATTATGATTGCGAGATCAAGTACCATCCAGGTTCTGCGAATCTCACAGCTGATGCGCTTAGTCGCAAGGTGAGAGCCTCTGCACTTCAGACTTGTGCTATGACTAGTGCCATCCAGGATAGTTGCTCGTTGGGGTTTAACTTCAAGCATCGGAAAGGTATGGAGAGCATTCGTGTTGCTACCATTTTATCTGAGCCCAATTTGTTCACTCGGATTCGAGAAGCTCAGATGTCTGATCTCAAGACTCAGAGATTAGCTCGGTTAGTTGGTGGTGATAGTAATTTCCATTATCAGTCCGATGGTCTTCTGTGCTTATCTAATCGGGTTGTAGTACCAGAGGATGACACTTTGAGGGACGAGATATTGTCTCAGGCGCATCGAAGCAAGTTAAGTGTTCATCCAGGAAGCAACAAGATGTATAGAGACTTGAGGCTGCGGTTTTGGTGGAAAGGGATGAAGCGCAGCGTGTATCAGTTTGTCTCCAAGTGTCTAGTTTGCCAGCAGGTTAAGGCAGAGCACCGTCGACCGGGAGGATTGTTGTTGAACTTACCTATTCCAGAATGGAAGTGGGAGCATATTACGATGGATTTCATTACTCACTTGCCATTATCTTCGAGGAACAGCGATGCTATCTGGGTAGTGGTGGATCGACTCACCAAGTCTGCTCATTTTCTGCCGTATAATCGTGATTTCACTTTCGATCGTATGGCTCGATTGTACATTCAGGAGATTGTACGTTTGCATGGAGTGCCTGTCAGTATTGTTAGTGACAGAGATCCTCGTTTTACCTCACGGTTTTGGGGTAGTTTCCAGTCAGCTTTGGGTACTACACTGAGTCTGAGTACTGCTTATCATCCGGAGACTGACGGTCAATCAGAGAGGACTATCCGTACGCTTGAGGATATGTTGCGAGCCTGTGTTATGGATTTCGGACCCGCTTGGCAGGATCATTTGCCTTTGATTGAGTTCGCGTACAACAACAGCTATCATCGTAGTATTGGTATGGCACCATTTGAGGCGTTGTACGGGCGACGTTGTCGTACTCCATTATTCTGGGATGAAGTCGGGGAACGACAGGTAGAGGGACCGGAGTTAGTCCAGCAGGCTATAGATAAGGTTGCAGTAATCAAGAAGCGGATTAAGACTGCTCAGGATCGACAGGCTAGTTATGCGAACACAAAGCGTCGACCTCTTCATTTTCAACCAGGTGAGAAGGTGTTTCTCCGAGTTTCGCCTTTTCGCAGGATTTTGAGATTTGGTCTCAAGGGTAAGCTGTCTCCGAGATTTATTGGTCCATTCGAGATACTGGAATGTGTGGGAGATTTAGCTTACAGACTTGCGTTGCCGCCATACCTATCAAGTATTCATGATGTGTTCCACGTATCCTTGTTGAGACGTTATGTAGCAGATGAGTTGCACATCTTACATCCATCTGAAGTTCAACTTGATACGGATTTGTCTTACGTGGAGCGACCAGTTCAGATTCTAGATCGCAAAGATAAGGTGTTGCGGAATAAGATCATTCCTCTTGTCTTAGTGCAGTGGCAGCGTCGAGGCACTGAAGAAGCCACTTGGGAGTTAGAGAGTCGTATGCGTTCGGAGCATCCAGAGCTCTTTTGAGTTGTGCTTTGTATAAGTTTGTGTTTTCAGTTGTAATCATAGTATCAGTTGTATTCAACAACAATTGAGATGTATTAATGATGTTGTTATTTCGTTTTGTTCATTCTCTAAGCCTGATTTCGAGGACGAAATCTTTTGAGGGGGGGAGAATGTAGTAGCCCGAATTCCAAATTGGGTAATTAACGGAGTAATGGTGATTAAGAAGGTTTAAGGTGTAATTTTGGCTATGGTCATGATCGGACGGACCGAAGAGGGTTCGGAAGCACCGAAGAGTTCGGACGATCCGAAGTGTAGTTCGGTGAATCCGATCATAGGTGTCAAGTGTTGATCGACACGTCATTTTCCATGCATGTTCGGACGGTCCGAAGTGTATGATCGGAGGATCCGATCATGAGCTGTCAAGAGCCAATGGACACGTAGCGTTCGGACGTTCCGAAGTGTTGTTCGGAGGATCCGAACATGGCCTATAAATAGTGCTCGGATTTCCTCATTTTGACTTGCCAATTTCTTGAGTTTTGCCTCATAGTTGAGAGGATTTGGAAGGTTTCTAGGGTTAGTTGTTGGTCGAGCGATAGCCAAGAGCTGCCAGGAGTAGTAGCGTAGCGGCGCCTGAGTTTCAAGGCAATCGACATCAAAGGGCTGTCGACGGACGAAGGTAAACCCTAAACCTTTGGTAGTACTAGGGAGTACTGGTTTTGCTAGTCGAGCATGGTAGTATTGATTGAGTATGCTTTTGATGCGTAGGCTTGTGCTAAACCTGATTAGCGGTGTTGCGTAAGGCTAGGCTTGCTGTGATAGAGGTACGAAAGTACTATCCGAGATATCCTGGTTGAGTATACATTCTTATATGTGTTGCATGAGTATTTGCTGCATTGTTATATGTCATATGATGCATTCTATTATGTCACGAGTTATGATGCATATTGCATATCATGTTGAGCCGTATCTCCTTCGAGATAGCCTTTACTGTTGAGCTGTATCTCTTTCGAGATAAGCTATATCTTGGGGCCGCTCAGCCCTGTCTTGTGGACGCATGGACACCGAGAGTACACAGTGGCCGACGGGTCGGGAGGGCTTCGGTGGTCCGGGACATTTTAGGTCCACGTCTGTCTTGTAGTGGATGCAGTGACCCAGAGGTTGGACCGCGCGGCACTATCCACTTGGCGCCTCTAGACTGAGCATTTTGAGATCCTTTGTGATTCCTGTTTCTTGACTACCCTGGTATCATATCATAGCATGTGCATTTCTTATAGGTTTGTATACTCATACTTTTGTACTGGGCGTTCTTATCGCTCACGTCCTCGGTTTTGTTTATTCTTGGACACCCCATTCCCACGGGGCAGGCCTCAGGTTGGATGGCTCAGGAGGAGCAGGAGGAGGACGTTGAGTAGCTGGTTGGTTTAGTTTTCAGTGTTTTCCATTTGATTCGATATGGTTGTACTGGATATTTCATTTTGAGTTAGTCTAGACTTCGATTTCGATTGGGTTGTATAACTATTGTTGTTGGCCATATTTCCGCTGTTTTCTCTGATTATAATTGATTAGGTTAATTGCATGCTTAGTTTTTGATTAGTAGGTGATTCTGGAACGGGTCACTACAGATATCTTATTTGGGTCATCTATGAAAAATCATTACTTTTTTATACTAAAAGTATTATTTTTTATCGTGAATATCGGTAGGGTTGACCTGTCTCACAGATAAAGATTTGTAAGACTGTCTTACAAGATACCTACTCAACACAAGAAGCTTACTAAATTAAATTGTTTTTTTAATTATCAAATCTAATATTATAATTTTTAAAATTAAAATTCATCACCTAAAACAATTTGAAATTTTTATAAGTAAAAACATGTGTAAGACGGTTTCACGGTCATATTTTGTAAGACAGATATCTTATTTGGATTATCCATGAAAAAATAATACTTTTGTGTTAAGAGTATTACTTTTTATTGTGAATATCAGTATGGTTGACCCGTCTCACAGATAAATATTTGTGAGACCGTCTCACAAGAGACTTAACTCATGTTTATGCATAGCACTTAGTTCATTTATAACTGTTTATGAATAAATTTGTTATAGAAATAATATATATTCACAAAAAATAAATCAACAATGTTTAATGTATGACATTAAAATTAATTTTCTTTATCTGTCGTTGATAAAGACATGTTTTATAATCGCAAATATATTAAAGGCAAAATTGTTTTTTTTTTGTATGAGATACCTTTGTATCTCCAATCATTTGTAACAAGAGATTTGCGGATCGTTTAATGAAAATGTTTCATTAAAAATTATGGAAACTTCGGTTTGTAGTGTTATCAAAATTGAATTTTAGTCATTTATTTTTCAGTTTTTTTTTTTTGTAAATTTTGTCTTTTTTCATCGATAACACAAATGTGTCAATATAAACATTAACATCACGTTGATATCAACTCATTAACACGTTGACACCACATCAGAAAATGACCAAATTAAAAAATATAAAAATTGTAGATTTAAAATATATCTAACAACAAAAAATTATATATAAAAAAATAAATTTACCCTGCCAAAGTTACAATTTTTTTTATTAATATGAATTCCAATAATAGATTTCTTTTATGGACGATATTTGAAGATAATATAAACTTAAACTTACATGTGGATAGCATATCTTGAAACTGAAATTGAATCTTTACGCATTTTAGGTTTTATTTAGATCAATAAATTTCAAATATATTCGAATGTATTTTTGTAAATTTAGATAAAGTAAAATAATAAAATTCAAATTTATTATTTATATGTTTTATATTAATTAGATGGATTCGAAGTAATAATAATGAAATTTAAAATTCATTTATTTTATATAATTAATTAATGTATAAAAAAATTAAAATAATTTAAACTTTTATCCTTTGTTAGATTAATACCCAAATTCATTGATTTCCGTCCCCCAAATGCAATATTAGGGTTTCCAGTCCCAATTCATTTGCTGGACGGAGGATTTGGATAAGTGAGAAGATGGAGACGTCGCTTAGGTATGGCGGAGATTCCAAATCACTCAGATTCTACGCCAAGGAAAAGTTCCCCGTCGCCTCCAACACTTTCTGCCAAGTATTTTCCAATTATTTTCCTTTTTTGGATGCTTTTATTTAGTTTATGTTTGATTTTCTCGATTTATTTCTGATTGTGTGAAACTATGATTTCAGAATAATTTCAGCTTTCATTTGTGTTGAGTACTATATGTTATGCTGCTGAATATAGTGATTGGGAAATTCTCATGTTTGAGCATCAAATTTTCTATTTCTTGGTTTGCATATTTGGTTACATTCTTCTTGGATTGATTTATTCTCTGCTGACGTTATTTGAACTTTCAATGCATGGACGGGCTTTCATATTGAAAGCTTAATGGGGAGCTAGACACGAGGATTGGAGCTCCTACTTACCTAAGTGCAATGATTAGACATTTCTTTCCTGATGTACGTCTTCTTCTTTTTCGAGTGATTTGAATAAGCGGTAACCGCTCCTTCATTTCTCAAGAACACTGGAAATGAAGTGGAGAAGTGGTATTGAATGTTTTCTGGTGGAAGAATGGTCTATTGACAATTCATGGTTCGCCGGAACGGCCGTTGTGCGGTCGGAACGTCCGGAACGGAACGGGAACGGTGACCGCCGTTCCAAAGTTCCAGGGTAAATCGATGATTGTTTTGTAGCGCTGTTCTTCGACGTTTTATCGTCGATTTAACGGCGAAGCGGAACGGAATGGCCGAGCGGAACGGTTTGATGTTTAAAAAATATGGTTACGAGATATTCATGGTTCATTACGGTAAGGTATGGTAGTGGTTATTGTAGATGGTTATTGTTTATGGTTATGTTTATTGGAATGGTAATAGAATGGTTATGTTATTGGTATATATTTCATAGTTGTTGATGATTATGAAATTGAATGTGTATAATAGAAAGTTGATCTTGAGCCAAATAGGAAATGGAAGTACAGAAACGGTATGAAAAATGTGGCAGTAGTTGTGGTTTTTAGTATAATGTCTTGTGTATTGATCCAATTGTTGTGAGGTCAATTCCATTAGAAAGATAAGATATAAGGCTATAACTTTCATGTTTTGATAAATCATTTCATTTTTCAACATCTGGTACACATGGAATTAGACATCGTGGATTTGATTATGAGTCGTCTCTATATATTGGTGATGGATACAATGAATCTTCATCATCTATATGGCGGGGTGTTGGACGTCATGGTCCTGAATATAGATCTTCAAGTACAGCTGATAGTTCTACTGTGTATCGTGGATTCAGATACTATAATCGTCGTGACGAAACACTATTACAAAATCAGTCATCCCATTCAAATGGTCTGTCGTCATCTCAATCTAATCAATATCTCTATGGACAATCACGTCAATATCCAAATATTTGAAATCAGTTTAATCTACGAGATAGTGATCAAGAATATAATAATGATTTCGCTCATCCGCGTCACTCTTCATGATATTAGCTTTGTTATGTTATAATTTTTTGTGTATATTTCTTATTTGTGCTATTATTGTAAAATAATTTTGTATTGATATATTAATTTGTAATAACTTCATATATTTTATTTTTTAGCATGATGTAATTTATATTTAAATTTTTTTATCAATTTTTTGAATTTATTAATTTTTTTATACAACCGTTCCGCAACCGTTCCGCAACATAACATTGGAACTGGAACGGTAGTTGACGTTCCAAGCACCGCAACCGTTCCGGCGAACCATGATTGACATATTCGCTGACTTGTGTAGTTATCAGCCAGCCTTGGTGTGGGAATTCATTACAATAGGAATAAGAAGCTACACTTTAACCTGCGTGGAAAGAAGGAATATCCTGTAACCGCCAATGGGTTACTGACCTTCAACATTAAGGCTCGATGTGAATGCTGACGAGGAGTTTAGAGAGGTCAGTCGTGATATGATACAGAGTATTACAATTATTTAATTGTTTTCATTGGACCCTCTCATTGTCTTATGTGATGCCATGATGGAACATAATTTTCAAACAGATAAATTCCAGTGGAGCAGCTGAATTTTGTTGGAATATCTTCAACATTAGAAAAGACCAAGATTTGCGGCTCAAGTTTGGATGTGATGCTGTTGACAGGGTATGTTTAGATTTACATTAAAGTCCACCAGCCAATTGACCTGCCATTTCTTGATGAAGTGGTGCAAACTGAATCTTTTAACTGAGAACTTAGTCCGAATGACTGGCTTTTCTGAATTTTATGCTTGCAACTGAGGTTCTGTATTCTAGTGAGACATCTCACTTCTCTGCCAGTATTACACTGCTTAGGAACAGGGAATCCAGGTGGGAGAGGGAGCCTTCTTGCGACTCTGATTTCTGGGATGGATAGATTGAAACAAATTGCTTGAGGGGTTGGAGGGGTTGATCTAGTTGATGCTGACTATTCCAGAGGAAAATCTGACTTCCCCCAGCCTGCTCACCATGCCCCCACAACAAAATAATAATAATCTCCCGAAAAAATAAGCATTTAAAAGTCAAAATTTTCCACCTTCGATACTTGCAATATGATTTCTGGGTACCTATACCTCTTTCAAGTTCTCTGAGGCATTACTAATCTTTCAATTAATGGCAACCTATACGTGAAAGTCAAAATAACAAGTTGGGGTATCTAATCATATTGCTCTTAAATGCTCATTATTTCTTGTTTAGTTAGATTTATTGATTGACCCCACCCTCTATAAGAAAGCTTTAGATGAGTGGAAAGTTGACTGTTGATAGAACATTTTCCCATCGATAGTGATGGTAAACTTTGAGTTTAGATCAGATGACTTCATATAATGATACTTTGGGAAGCTTAATTTGTATAAGTTAATGGAGTATGTTTTGGATTTTTGTCATGGGTGAATGAGGAATTTGCTTTCTTCATTCCCATGAACTGAAGATGTAATCTATGCATTTTTACTTTCAGCTCTTGAAATCGTTATCTATTTGCATTTCTTGTCTGATTTGGTCTGTTTCTCAGATTCCGTACTTGCAGATTAGAGAAAATAATTGGACCTTTAATGCTTATTGGAACGGAAAATGGAATGTGAGATATGACTTGTGAGAGGCAGATTTTCCAACCATATGATGGTAATACGTGGTAGCTCCAATTAGGATTTTCCGTACTTCACTATTCCGTGTTCCAAGTATGAAAGTGCAACTGTGCAAGTAATATATGAAGTCATTTTTTTACAACAAAGACATGCAGACCTGAATCTATGATATCATATTTGCTCCATGCTTCAATACTCATGTAATTTCTTTGTCACAATTTCTCAAACGATTCTATGGTTTTAATGTTTAACTTGTGATTATGTTTGATTAGCATTTACAAGAAATTTATGGAAATATTTTCAACATTAAGTCATTAACCTTAATGGGATTTCAAAAGGAAGGCTAAATTTTAGCTCCTTTCTGTAGAAACTTGTTCAAAGAGTGTGCTTTTTTATTCTCTTTCGTCCGCTTGTACAAAGCCAAGCCTCGTTTGATTGAAGAACATGTGCTTAGAAATTGATCCATGACTGATAATTCGAGGTACTATGCTTTTTAATTAAATATATTTCGTAGGCCTTTGTCTGTGAATCTGGCGAACATTGTGTTATTTTACGTTAACAACCATGATGCCTTTATTTTGGCAAGAAAAGTGTTTCAAACAAGTATTATAAACACCAAGCAATAATTTACATACTTTCGTGTAATAAGAAAGTGTTGTTTATGAGTTATGCAATGATTAAGAACGTTCTAAACCTCATATGTGAGTCATTGTGAAAAAGTGTGTGCTTGCGTCTCTTGTGAAAAAGTGTGTGCTTGCTACACAACCTTTCAGATAGGGGTAGAGTTCGAAATAAATTAGGAAAATTACATTTTTTAGAATAATTATTATTTTATGATTTCAATTATATATGTTGTCAAATTTCAAGTATTAATATTTTATTTTTAATTTTTGGTAAGTTATTCATTTTTCATTAGTGTTATATTTGATGAAAAAGACTAATTTTTTTTTTAAAAAAATATTAAGATGTCATATTAAAATTGAAACATAACGAAATTTGGAAAAAAAAGTTTATATATAGAATAAAAATTGCCATTTTTCCATTTTGGTGCAATCCCTTTTATATAGGAATGTTTAAAAGCCAACGACATTTTTTAAATTAGCATTGTATACTTTGTTTCAATTCTTTTCAATTTATGTGTCATTTATTATATTTCAAACTAGTGTATTATATATTAAAAAAATTGTTTTCTGTTGAAATAAAGAGTTGTGTTGAAAATAAAGAGTTGAATTTATTGAATGATGAAAATAAGAGTTATATTTGAAAATTAGTGTGTGCTAAGTACTTAGGATTTTATACGATCATATTAAAATAAAATTGGGCCAATAATTTCTTTTCCGAATATTTTAAACGATTAAATTATAATATAAAATGTAAGATCTTACAATTTACGATACTTAAAACAAAATTTAAAAATTCACAAGATATGTAAGATAAGGTTTACTCAAATAATTCCGACGGTGATCTACAATTTGATAAATAATTTTCAAAGAATTAGTAAATAGATTTTATATAATTTTACTATCACATCCAATTATGCGAGCATTTCAAAATATTTTTATTTTTTTAAAAAAAACCGTGTTATGATCAAACACTTATCATTAGTTCAAAAATTATATCTGTTAATCAAAACACAACTTTATTTCTTTATAATTATGACAGTACAAAGCCTTAGATTTTAGCAAGAAGCGATTTTACTTTCATTATATTTGTGATAGTACAGGACATCATACTAAGTGGCAGGTGGACATGAGAGTCTACAACAATGTATGCAATGTGTTGAGTTGGCCCGTGAATCCAAGAGGGGCTTTGGGATCATGTCTCACTGTTGGTGATATCCTGATCTTTCGAGATCAATGTTACCTTGCTGCTAGTGATGTCCCCCACAGAGGCACTAAGCTATGATGTCTTTTATAATCCACTTAACCAACCAGATCAATAGTACATCGTCGAAAATATGACACACGAGAATATTTTTCAAGAAATCACCTATGTCAATATTTGTGCTTAACCCAACATGTTATGTGTTTAAAATAAAAAAAATGATAATATAATGTCAAAATATTTTAATTTCTGTTTTTCTCTAGACATAAAAAAAGATTATTTGTTTATACATTTGTAAAAAGAGTAAAAAAAAAAATTGGTATATGAATTATTGACAAGATACATTAATTATTGTAAATGATTCAATTGGTATATGATTAAATTTAAAAAATCATTTTAACTTTAATCTAAATTATTTTTAACTTTACTCTCACTAAATTCAAATAGGTAAACATTATTTTTCAAAATTATTTTATTTATGTTTATTTAAAATTTATATTATAATAAATAATTATCATACTCATTATGTAAAAACGAAAACTTTTAATTAATATCAATATAAATCAATTGAAAAATTATATATTTACATTCTATGTATTTTTAATATATTTATAAAATATACGATTTTTTTATACAAAACTTAAATATATTTTAAAATATTGATATAATAAAATAAATATACCATTGTTTATATTAAACTAAAATACAAGTGTAAAAACAAAAATACTTACCAAAAGCTTGAATATGTTTTCGAATTTCCAACTAATCATTATCAGATTTCAAAAAATAAAATTGTTTATCAAGCTTGCTTCGGCCGATAACAGCACCTTAGGGTTCCAATAACCGATATTTATAATCGTGTTGTTATCAATATATTATTTTTTTGTTGTTGTATTTATGATCCATTTATTGAGTTGTAACTTTATTAACATATTATTATAATATAAATAAAGAAAAATAATTATTTTTATTATGAATTCATAAATATATTTAAAATATATATTATGAATTCATAAATATATTTAAAATATATTATACTTAGTATATATTTTATCTCTAATGATATATATGCATTAATGAATAATTCCAGTTTGAAACAAAAATTATGATACTCATTTATCATAACCATAAATTTTAAATTAATATAATAATTTATTTAAAAAATAAAAATTAAAAATGTATATGTAATTGAATTTAAAAGTAATTTAATTAAGTATAAATTGAATTTTTAACCGAATTATGTATCATTTTATCTATTTAAATTATATATATATATTTGAAAAATAAAATATTAAATAATTGATACTAAAAATACCTCGGCTTGCAGAGTTTGAAGTTCAGCAGAAGGCATACCCACACCACATCCTATTCTCTTCTCCTCTCTCCTTACATGACTGCCCGTTCAAGTCTCCTCGGCGGCGTAAATTCGCCACCGCCCTCATCTCAAGATACTTCTCCGTCGTCGGATTCTCTCAACACCGACTTCATGTTGATATTCTCCGCTTTCCTCTGCGCGCTCATCTGTGTCTTATCAGGTTTAGTCGCCGTCGCTCGCTGCTCCTGGATCCGGCGCATCTCCGGAGGAGCCTCCACAGCTGCTGCATCGGCTCCTCCAGTGCGTGCGACTGCTAACAAAGGCTTGAAGCAGAAGGCTCCGAAGGCGTTGCCGAAGCACACCTACGGCGAAGACAAGGAGCAGGCGGAGAAGCTCTCCGACTGCGCCATTTGCCTCGCGGAGTTCGCCAACGGGGAGGAGATCCGCGTGCTGCCGCAGTGTGGCCACGGATTTCACGTTGCGTGCATTGACATGTGGCTTGGATCTCATTCGTCGTGCCCGTCTTGCCGCCAGATACTGTTTTCTGCACGGTTTCATAAGTGAGGTGGCATGCCGGCGGTCTCATCCTCCGGCGGCGGAGCTCAACCTGAGGCGAGGGAATTCCGTGCGAATAGGTATTTACCTAAAATCAATGGACAATTTGTTCCACAAATATGAAAATTGTTTGGACGATTGAAATTTTGGATTTAGATTTGAAAATAAAATTGGATTTGAAAATCTATGGATTTTATTTTATGTGTGCTTAGAATTTTATTCGGTTTGAAATTTAAATATTTTATGTTGAATTATTTTTTTTTTAGTAAAAAACAAGATTTCAGTTTGAAAATTTAAAATTTTATTAAAATAATCATAATTATTTTTTACATAAATTAATATTTAAAACATATTATTCAAATTATTAAATAATTAAAATTAATTTTATCATATATTTCTTTATATCATTTCAATTATATATTTGTGTTATATAAACTAAATAAACTCTTATATAATTAATTAACATTCAACCACATACTATATAAATATTCAAATATAAATTCTACGAAATAAATTATTTTAAAATTAAACATTCAACCACATCTTAATTTTATAAATAGAAAAAAAAATTATTATTGAATAAAAAATTATTCAATATTAATGACAATTATAAAAATAGATATCAAAAAATAAATATGAAAATAAAAAATAAATAAATTTGTCATTTAATCAAACCATGACATATAAAGATGGTAGAAGAATAATAATTAAAAAATTTTGTTATTAATATTTTTTTAGGTTTATTTAAATCCAAATCCTATCAAACCCGATCTGTTTTGAGAAGATTTGTTTATATATAATGAAATCCAATTAAATATCTTAAAATTCAACCTTATTTTTAAAATCCAACTAACCAAACAATTAAAATCAAGATTTATAAATCTAAATCTCTCCATATACTTGCTTCCAAACATAAGGTTAGCAACTTAGCTTTGTGTCCATTTTTTTTTAAATTGCTTTATTTATCTATTTTTAATTTTAAAAGTATATGAAATAACTACATTAATTAATATATTGTTTAATAAATAGTATTATTTTATAATAATATTTTTTATTATTAAAAGGATAAATTAGAGATAAATCCCTAAGGCTATGTTTGATTGGAGGATAAAATAATGAAATGATTAAGAGAGAAATGATAAAAATAATGATTGAAGTAGATAATGATAAAATATTATTATATTTGGTAAGATTTTTAAGAATGAGATAAATAATAATCTTTTGATGAATTGACAAAATTGTCCTTCCAGTTTTGTGGCGGTGGTCGGCCGGTGGCAGGGGTGGTCGTCCGGCGGTCGGTGTAGGGAAGTGGTTGTGAGTTTGAATTTAGGAGAATGTTAAAATTGAAAAAATATGATGGATTAAGAGTGCGATAAATAATTCTAGATATAACCTAATCATTAATTAGAGGGATAGACTTGGTTAAATAATCACCCCTACCAAACATGTGATTAGGTGGGTTAAAAAAAATAAATCCACCTAATCACCCTACCAAACGCACCGTTAAATATCCAAATATAAATTTATCTCAACTCTCTACACCAATTTTTTTTTTGTTTAAACTCTCTAACATAATAAAAATGACAAAAATATCCTTATATGTGTTAATTTTAATGATTGATTTCACTGAGCCAGAAATGGTATCAAAGTTTATCTAAAATTATTTCAAACATACATATTTATTATTATTGTGCAATTAAATTTTTGAGGAGGAAAATTTCTCAAATAACATAGATCCGAACATAGGTTTGAGATTAATTATTTGCAAGATTTATTCCAAAATTTTGGAATATTTGAAATAAGAAGATCTAACCAATGATAGATATCAAGAACAAAAGGGAATTATCAGAGTTCTAACGTAAACTTATGATCCAAAATAATAGCTTCCTAAAAATAGTACCATATTCCTCTAAACTTTTTGAATATCTCAGAGAAATTCAAAAAACAGTACATAATTACGACTAGATGTTGTATTATGTACTACAAAATGTAGAGAAAATCCTTGAAAACTAGGAAGAAATTCTTGGAATATTAAAAGTGTAACGTACCGTACTTTTAAACTATTTAAAATTTGCCGAAAAATAAAATTTTTTCTTAAATACAAAATAAAGTTTCAAAATTGCATTAAAATAATTTGCTCGTCTAAAAACATTTGCAATAAAAACAACCACAATCAAGTTTTCCAAAAGTAATAATCATTTAAACATCATATACCACTTCATGAAAATTAGAGTATTTGAAACAACATGCATAAAATTATTCATAAAACATGGGCGGTCCTCGGGTTTAGCCTCCTGCACAGTCCAAGCCAGCTCATTAGTCTCCACCCCTCGTCTCCTCAAAGTCATCTTCACCTACAACGATCAAGTTTAGTGAGTCTAAAGACTCAACATGTATAAACCGGAGATAACAAGTACTACATAATAAAAACACATGCATATTTAAAGTAGGGCTTATATACTTGAAACTTGAACGTAATAGCATAAACATACTTGAAACTTGAACGTAGTAGCATAAACATAGATGTGCCATATATCATAAAACGTTTCTTAAACATACTTGCATGATACATACTTGAGCATACATAACATCATTTTGCGTAGAGATATGTTTCAAAGCAAGTGACCCATATATAAATGTGCCTGATCAGACTAAACTACATGTATTGGATTGACTGGGAAAATCCAATGCCACATACATGAGATCCCCAGTCATGCTTTACCGGGTGGATTGGTCATCGGTCACGTTCACCGACTTCCAAACCCGTTCATAATTTGGTCACATGACATTTAGCATACCTCAAAAACTTATAATATTTTCTTTTGCATGTCGAACATACTTACGTGGCGTTGAAGGATTCATTGGATCTCGCTTGGGGCCACTGCTGCACATACTAACATGAGTTCGAATACCTATCTTGCATAACTTAGATGTATAGTCATCATCAAGTGCCTAACGACACGAAACGAAACACTAACAATAATCCCAACATCATTCTTGATATACTTAAACGCAGCAGCGATCACCCGTTGATCTCCAACGAAGCCTGCAACAATAAAACTTCAAGAACACATCAAAAACACATTTAAAAAAAAAAACGTCGTTTGAGCGGTCCCACGAAAACGATCATAACTGACTCATTTCTTATCCAAATATTTCAAATTTACTGTAAAATCGAAGGTATCAAAAAGTTCTACGTTTTATATGCTGAAAGTTTTTTCCAGAAAATCGACCGAAAAGTCGCAGTATTTAAAATGATAGCAAATTTCTGGTTTTCAGATCTAAAATCGTTTCAAAACCGATCCAACAAATTTTTGCTCAAACATTTTACAACATACATGGATTTTTACGCATAATAAACATAAGAACATATAATATAACAAGATAGATGCAGAAACAAAAGATTATATATGTCTTTTGATATTTAAAACTCACGATACGGAGATACCGAAGCGGAAACGGTACGAGAGTTGATCCGAGACGATTTGTGGCTCGATTTTCCTCGAGGAAATGCACGAGAATTGCTGAACTTTAAGAAGAGAATGGGGTGGCTGCTGATAACTTCTAAGAACCCAAAGTTTCTTTTGAAAAAAGATGGAAATAAATGCAATGTGTGTGTGCGCATATGGCCAAGAGAGTGTGTGTGAAAACATGTTTGTGTGTGTGAGTTTGAGTGTTAACGTGTGTGTGTGTGTGTGTGTGTTTAATTATGAGGAAATTATTGCTCAATTAACTAACTAAAATTTTAATTAAAAAGTTAATACACACTAACCTTAACAAATCCCTTAATTAAAAATAAATACACACTTGCTAGACTTTAAAGGTTTTAAATTTTTAAAATCACCAAATAAATAAGTTTGGATTTAAAATGCTAAAAACTAAATAAATCATTTAAAATGTCTCATTCTTAACTTAAAATAAAATACTACATTTTAAAATTACCAAAATCGTCGCCGGTCTCTTTTCCTCGATCCCGTATCGAATAATCGCCTGAAAATGAAACTCAAGAAAACATTTAACGTGCATCACATAAACATAAATAATTTAAAATGATGCATTTAAATAGATCATGTATCACTATAAATCATTTTAAACTTAAATAAACAATTTGAAAATTTAATAAATGGATGGCTTTTACGTGTACTGAATTTGGGCTCTATAGTTCCTCCTCCACTTATATAAATTTCATCCTCAAAATTAAATCTTACCAAACAGTTCTGGGTAGCGGTTCCTCATATCTGCCTCGGTCTCCCAAGTGGCCTCTTCTACTGATTGATTTAGCCACCGGACTTTGACCAGTTTGGTTACTTTGTTCCGAAGTTTCTGTTCCTGTCGGTCTAGGATTTGGACATGTCTTTCCTCATACGACAGACCCGGAGCAAGCTGTAACGACTCATTGTTCAAAACATGCGAAGGATTAGTTAGGTACTTCCTCAGCATCGAGACGTGGAACACATTGTATACACCGGACAGATTTGGCGGTAGGGCAACACGATAAGTTAGTGTCCCAACTCTGTCAAGAATCTAGAACAGTTCAATGAATCTCGGACTAAGCTTGCCTCTCTTTCCAAATCTCATAACACCCTTCATGGTTGCTATCTTCACAAAAACGTGATCACTTACGGCAAACTCTAGATCCCTTCTTCTCTTGTCAGCATAACTCTTTTGACGACTCTGTGCGGTCTTTATCCTGTCTTGGATCTTGAACACCACATCTGAAGTCTGCTGAACAATCTCTGGACCAAGTTCTGATCTATCACCGACTTCATTCCAAGGAATCGGTGATCTGCAATTCCTCCCATACAGTGCCTCGTAGGGAGCCATAACTATAGATATTTGGAATTTGTTGTTGTAGGTAAGCTCCACAAGAGGTAGCTTCGATTCTCAATTCTCATGGAAATTGATGAACCAGGCTCGCAACAAATCCTCCAAAATCTGAATTACTCGCTCAGATTGGCCATCTGTCTGAAGGTGGAAAGCTGTACTGAATAGCAACTTCGTCCTCATGGCTGCATGCAAACTCTTCCAAAAGGACGATGTAAATCTCGGATCCCTGTCGGACACAATAGAAACTGATATTTCATGCAATCGGACTATCTCCCTGATATAAAGCTCCGCATACTGCATCATGGAGAAATTCGTCTTCACTGGCAAGAAGTGCGCTGACTTAGTGAGTCGATCCACTATAACCCAAATGGCTTTGGATCCTTTGGCTGACCTCGGCAAACCAATAACAAAGTCCATGGTGATATTACCCCATTTCCACTCGGGGATAGGGAGTGGCTCGAGCATTCCTGCTGACCTCTGATGTTCTGCATTCACTTGTTGACAAGTGAGGTATTCAGACACAAATCGACGGATGTCTCGATTCATACCTGGCCACCAATACAAAATCTGCAAATCCTTGTACATCTTGGTACCTCCTGCATGGATGAATATAGAGATGCATGTGCCTCTGTCAGAATATCTTTTCTGATTCAATCAACACTAGGCACTCACATCCTTCCTCTGTACCTCACAATACCATCGGACACTGTGTAGAGTACACTGCCCTTGGCTTCATCCTTCAGTCGCCATTTCTGCAACTGCTCATCTGAAGACTGACCTCGATGGATTCGGTCAAACAAAGAAGACTAGATTGTCAGATTAGACAACTTAGGAGCCCTGTCCTTAGGATAAACTTCTAAATCAAACCTATGAATCTCTTACGGAAAAGATTTCTGCGCTGACATCTGTGCTACGAATGCAACTTTTCTGCTCAAAGCATCTGCCACAACATTAGCTTTCCTCGGATGGTAGCTAATTTCGCAATCGTAGTCTTTCACTAACTACTGTCTTTGTCTCATATTCAGCTTTTTCTGCATGAAGAAATATTTGAGACTCTTGTGATCGGTAAATATTTGGTATTTCTCACCATACAAATAATGTCTCCATATCTTCAACGCAAAGACAACGACAGCTAACTCAAGATCATGAGTCGGATAATTCTTCTCATGCACTTTCAAATGTCTAGAGGCATAAGCTATAACCCGACCATGATGCATCAAAACTGCGCCTAAACCGAGCTTAGATGCATCAGTGTATAATACAAAATTGCCTTGATCTGCTGGCATGGCTAACACTGGCTCTGTGATAAGAGCTTTCTTCAAAGTATCAAAGCTCTTCTGGCACTCGTCACTCCAAATGAATTTAGCATTCTTCTTAGTCAATGAAGTGAGTGGCACTGCTATCGAATAAAATCCCTGAATAAATTTCCTGTAGTAGTCTGCTAGGCCTAGGAAACTGCGGATCTCTAATGCATTCTTTGGCTCAACCCCTTCCTTAACCGCTGCTACTTTAGCTGGATCCTCCTCAATGTCACTGCTAGAAATTACATGACCCAAAAACGCTATCTTCCCCAACCAAAATTCACACTTACTGAATTTTGCAAACAACTTGCGACTCCACAAAATTTACAAAACTATACCCAAATGTTAACGGTGCTCCTAATGGCTCTTCGAGTATATCAGAATGTTGTCAATGAACAATATGACGAACCGATCTAGATAGGGCTGGAATACTCGGTTCATCAACTCCATAAAAATTGTTGTAGCATTCGTCAGTCCGAATGGCATCACTAAGAACTCGTAATGACCATATCTGGTTCTGAAGGATGTCTTATGAACATCTGCATCCTTTACCTTCAGCTGATGATACCCAGATCATAAATCTGTCTTAGAGAACACCGTAGCTCTCTGCAACTGATCGAACAAGTCATCGATCCTTGTAAGTGAGTATTTATTATTGATCGTTACCTTGTTTAGTTCTCGGTAATCAATATACAATCCTCATGCTTCCATCTTTCTTCTTTACGAAGAGTACTAGGTGCGCCCCATGGTGAGAAACTAGGGCGGATGAATTAATTATCTCGGAGTTCCTAAATCTGGTGTTTGAGCTCTAACATCTCAGCCGGAGCTAGTCGGTACGGTGCCTTAGAAATTGGCACAATGCCTGACACAAGATCAATAGAAAACTCCACCTCTTTCTCTGGTGGAAGGCTTAGGACGTCATCTGGAAAAACGTCAGGAAAATCTCTGACCATGGGCACATCAGATATCAACGGCGTGGGTACGTCATGTGCAGAAATAATACTTGCCAAGAAAGCCTGACACCCCTTGTGAATAAGTCTTCGTGCCTGCATGCAAGAGATCATGCGAGGGAAACTTCTCCATCTATCTGGATCAAAGAGAAACTGCTCCATGCCCAAAGGTCATACCAACACTGACCTTTTCTGAAAGGCAATGAGAACTATGTTCTTTGTCAGCCAGTCCATTCCCAAGATGATATCAAATTCTGGCATCGGTAGCACAATCAAATAGGCATACAATAGGTGGCCCTTTTCAGTTCAATATCAATGTTTCTGACCACGGTAGTAGCTGATAATTCTTCTCCTGATGGGACTGTCACTGAATAGCTCACGTCGAGTCCAATAGATTTGACGTCCAGATGATTAGCGAACGTCTCCGAAATAAAAGAGTGAGTGGCCCCTGAATCTATCAAGGTCTTCGTGGCTACTCTCTTTATGAAAATATTTTCTGAGAAACATTGGTACAACAAAAAAACTTATATCCCAAAAATTCTAATCTTAACCTCAAGCATAGTAGAAAAACTCTACACAAGTCACCAAAAATACTAACTAGCACACTAATAATCCCAATTAAAATTTGAAACAAGTATAGCAAGGAAAATATGGTGCTGAAATAAATAAGTTACCAGTCAACAGGGTCGTGTCTGGGTTCGCCTATTTACTTTCTTGGCGAACACTCTCCCCTGGGTCAGCTGCCTCCACTGTGGGCAGTCTTTCAGCATATGATCGCTGGATCCGCATTTGAAGCATTTGCCCGATCCAAATAAACACTGTCTCGGACGCTGGCGGTTGCACTTCGGACACACACCCACTCACCGGGTTTCTGAGGAGCCTTCTGTTAAGGAATATGGTCCTTGCCTTTCGGTGGTCCCTGAAATGGTCTCTTCCCCTGCTGTCCTGGGAAAGGCTTCTTAAACTGAGGTCGTTGCTGCTTTTGCTGTTGAGGCGTCTGATAGGGCCTCTTTCCCTACCTATCGACCTCAATGTCCCTCTGGTCCTGCTCTGCCGCCAAAGCTCTCGAAACGGCAACTGCATAAGTCGTATGACCAGCAACTCGAACATCACGGCGCAAGATCGGCCGCAACCCATCCATAAAATGCCTCAGCTTCTCCCGGGCATCATTTGCAATAAGGGGCATAAAGTGACACCCCCTCTCAAACTTCCTGACGAAGTCTGCCACGCTGCTGTCTCCATGTCGAAGCAACATGAACTCCCTGGTCAGGCGGGAATGTACTTCTTCAGTGAAGTACTTGGAGTAAAAAACTCCTTGAACCCATTACACGTCAGTGTTTTTAAGTTCACTGAAACTAACACGCTTTCCCACCAACGCCTGGCTTCTCCAGTCAACAAGAAGGTGGCACATCTAACTCTGTCTACATCCTGCAGTTCCATAAACGCAGAGATTACCTCGATGGACTTAATACATCCTTCCGCTATCATCGGGTCAGTAATCCCCAAGAACTCCTTCGGATCCATCATATTAAACCTCTCATAGACTGCCTCCGGTCTGGGCCTTGCCCCTGTGTCTACTGCAGTTTGGTTCCCCGCAAACTGTGTGAAGAACTGGGTCATCCCTGCAAGCATCTGAGCCTGCATATCTGGGGGTGGACGAGGACGAGTGACCCTCTCCCCATCTCGAGCTTCCCTATTCTCATCCCTTGCTCCACGGTTAACCAAAAGTGTGGGAGGCATACTGATCCAAAATTTGCCTAAAACGTAAACCCCATATGCATGAACATCATATCAATATCATAAGATGCACGTAAATTGAACTCAAACATGCACATGCTGAAATCATGAATGGATACATATTACATGAATGAGTTTAAAACTTTAAAACTTACAGACTTGAGGTGTGACTTCGTGAGCTTCTCGAAAATAGCAGTAGGTATAACCTTTTATAAGAACACCGCTCTGATACCAACTGTAACATAACTAACTTTTAAACTATTTAAAATTTGCCGAAAAATAAAAATTTTCTAAATACAAAATAAACTTTAAAAATTGCATTAAAATAACTCGCTCGTCTAAAAAAATTTGCAAAATCGAGAAATCCAGATAAGAGGATTGAACCATTTCTTCTGACTCTTTTTCAAATTCGATAAAGGTCGGTTGATCGTATATTTCATTATATTTCTATGATTCAGAGTATCCTTTCCTATTTGATCCCTTTGAATTCCATATTCGAAGTTGCGATCGGATCTATTCATTAAAAAGACACGATTCAATATATTTCTTATGTACCCATAGGTACTATATTGGATTTGAATAAGATTTTGGATCAATCTATATTGATTGACTGCCTCCATTATGTTGTTGCTAGCAAATACCACCATTTTTGGTTTTGGATCTTTCAAATCATTCCCGCAGGAGATCCAGACCCATCTTTTTTCTGATCCTTCGAGAAAAAGATTCATTCTCTTCATAAAAAATAGGAGGTAGAACCAATAATGATTTCTTTTTCGATTCATCCCTGGCCTCATTCAAGAATTGTTTTTGATCCAATCCGTAGGAATCAATAGAAAAAGCAAATCCCTTATGATAAACCAGATCCGGCTCCGTTATTGATAGAGTGAATAGATTTGCCATTTCTTGAAATCTCTCTTCTGATTCAAAATCGCGGTGTAACGTGTATCCTCCCCTGTTCCGGTCATGGAATAGATGAAATAAATAAAAAAAATGGATTTTTGTTCCAGAATGAAATCTTATTGGAACGGTCCATATCCGGTTCATCCTTCAGAACCCTATCACACCCCGGATCTGATGAAATAGGATGAATTGAGACAGTATTAAAAACAACCACAACCAAGTTTGCCAAACGTAATAATCGTTTAAACATCATAAACCACTTCATGAAAATCAGAGTATTTGAAACAACATGCATAAAAGTATTCATAAAACATGGGCTGGTCCTCGGGTTTAGCCTCCTCCACAGTCCAAGCCAGCTCATTGGTCCCCACCCCTCGTCTCCTCAAAATCATCTTCACCTATATCGATCAAGTCTAGTGAGTCTAAACACTCAACATGTATAAACTGGAGATAGCAAGTACTACATATTAAAACCACATGCATCTTTAAAGTAGTGCTTACATACTTGAAACTTGAACATAGTAGCATAAACGTAGATGTGCCATCATCATAAAACTTTTCTTAAACATGCTTGCATCATACATAATACATAACATCATTTTGCGTAGAGATATGTTTCAAAGCAAGTGACTCATATATAAATGTGCCTGATCAGACTAAACCACAGTACTGAGCTGACAGGGAAAATCCACTGCCACATACATGAGACCCCAGTAATGCTTTACCGGGTGGATTGGTCTCTGGTCATACTTTACCGCTTTCCAATCTTGATCTAAACTCGATCATGCTTTACCGGGGTGGAGAGGTCCTCGACCACGTTCACCGACTTCCAAACTCGTTCATAATTTGGTCACAAGACATTTAGCATACCTCAAAAACTTATAATATTTTCTTTTACACGTCGAATATACTTACGTGACGTTGAGAGATTAGTTGGATCTCGCTTGGGGCTACTGCTGCACATACTAACATGAGTTCGAATACCTATCTTGCATAACTTAGACGTATAGTCATGCTCACACCCAAAAATGAGAAAATGTTCTAAATCTCTCGGGACTTGACCTTGTTTAATCATCGTACTAAATAATAACATCAAACCCGAAAACAATCATAACATACAAACGCTCTGAAAACAACGACGTCCAACCTACAATGCAATACAACTCAAGAACACGAAATTTGACACCAAATCAATTCTTATGACTTCTAATTCAACCAAGTGTATAACGACACGAAAAGAAACACCAACAATCATCCCAAAATCATTCTTGATATACTTAAACGCAGCAAAGATCACCCGTCAATCCCCAACGAAGCCTGCAATAATAAAACTTCGAGAACACATAAAGAACGCATTTTCAGAAAAAACGCAGTTTGGGCAGTCCCGCGAAAACGATCATAACTCACTCATTTTTATCCAAATATTTTGAATTTACTGTCAAATCGAAAGTATCAAAAAGTTCTACTTTGAAAGTTTTTTTTCCAGAAAATCGACCGAAAAGTCGCATTATTTAAAATGACAGCAAATTTTTGAGCTTTCAGATCTAAAATCGTTTCAAAACCGATCCAATAAATTTTTGCTCAAACGTTTTACAAAATACATAGATTTTTACGCATAATAAACATAAGAAAATATAATATAACAAGATCGATGCAGAAACAAAAGATTATACACACCTTTTGATATTTAAAACTCACGATACGGCGATACCGAAGCGGAAACGGTGCGAGGGCTGATCCGGGACGATTTGTGGCTCGATTTTTCTTGAGGAAATGCACGAGAATTGCTGAACTTTAAGAAGAGGATGGTGTGGCTGCTGATAACTTCGAAGAACCCTAAGTTTCTTTAAAAAAAGATGGAAAGAAATGAAATGTGAGTGTGTGCATATGGCCGAGAGAGTGTGTGTGAAAACATGTTTGTTTGTGTGAGTTTGAGTGTTAATGTGTGTGTGTGTGTCTATTTAATTAGGAAGAAATTATTGCTCAATTAACTAATTAAAATGCTAATTAAAAAGTTAATCCACACTAACCTTAACAAATCCCTTAATTAAAAATAAAATACACACTTGCTAGACCTTAAAGGTTTTAAATTCCTAAGATCACCAAATAAATAAGTTTGGATTTAAAATGCTAAAAACTAAATAAATCTTTTAAAATGCCCCATTCTTAACTTAAAATAATATACCATATTTTAAAATTGCCTAAATGGTCGCCGATCTCTTTTCCTCGATCCCGCATCGAATAATCGTCTGAAACATGAAACTCAAGAAAATATTTAATGTGAATCACATAAACATAAATAATTTAAAATGATGTAATTAAATATATCATGCATCGCTATAAATCATTTTAAACTTAAATAAACAATTTGACAATTTAATAAATGCACGTGTTTTACGTGTACTGAATTTGGGCTCTACAAAAAGAGATTCAAACAACAATTCAGAACCTAGAACAACAACCAAATTCTAGTAAAAACTTTAGAAGAAAGGTTACCACCATATTTTAGTACCGAACCCTTATTACACCAAAGAGGGAATGACAAAATAATGCTAAAACCTTTTAACTGAAGAAAAAAAAAATCAATATAATTAAAACAATATCAGAAAAGAAATTAATTTGATGGCAACTTTAGAAAGGACTGGTCTCGCGGATCTCCAAGACCTTGTAATATCATTTGCAAATCTCAAGGTTGTATATCTAAAGATGAACACAACAGGGGTGAATCACCCACCATAACCTGATCATCTTCTTAGGAACCAGCAATAGAAAGTGTGAGATCTCAGAATATAAATATGAGATAACCCTAACCAGATTTTCATACTGGTGGAGAATCACATCCAGCGGGAACAAGGTCAATGAGAAGTCAAATTCTTTTGTACCAAACACCTTATGGGAAATCTGTTTTAGAACATATACATCCTTTTGGGGTTACGCTTAACCTTGATGTATTATATTTCAAAAATATAGAGAATCTCATAGATGATTGAACATCAGCTATGAAAATCGCAGCAGGAACACTTGATCTCAACAGAGAAAAATTCATCAAACTTTTACAAATGAGTCTAATGGGATCAGTTAAGTTTCTTGGGAGACATGATTTCGGTGGAAACCAAAGAGTTATTCATAGCCGAAGAATCTCTTAGTGAGATAGCTGGAAGAATGACTACCATATTCAAAGCACAATTTATAGGGGTAGGCTATTTTAATAGTTAAGATACATGGAAGAAAAAGAAATACATTCAAGCTCTCTGTATAGTCTTGAATTAAATGACATATGTTTAGTGGATGAATATATTATGTTATCACTAAATATAGATGAAATTCAGGAGTCGGAGAAAATATAACAATGCAACTTTTCTTCGCCAAAATATCAAGTCCCTGGAGAGAAATGCTAATAAGAGAATATGTCCCTAACAATCCAGATACGTTGGTACGAAGAGCCTCTTTCTCAAAAGAAAATTGGCAGAATGGTGTCATATGACATCATTACAAAATAATTACAAACGATTAAGGGGTATTAACAAACATACTCCTTTGTGTTGTAAAGAAAATGATCTTGCAACTATTATTGGAAGTAAACCATAAAGACAGAAGAGGAAAAGTTTTAGAACTCATCCGTATGCCAGAACGGAAAGAAGTTCTTGGAAAGCAAGAACAATATGGTCTAGACAAAAGGTCAAATCTTACAAGTCTGGGCTGAGGACCGGACCATCAAGAAGTAGGACATCATTCCAAGCATCGAGTACATCTTGAACTACGGGGAGAATACCTACAAAGAAAACTTTCAGAAGAGCTCACACTCGAGCTAAGGAAAGTTTTAAAGATTGTAATTGTTGTACATGTGGGGCAAGAGAACATATTTCAATTAACTGTACAGAAAACGAAAAAAGAGGAATTAAATGCTTCGATCCAATCTCGGATATTGAAGAAGCAGTTTATTACCAATATCTTATTTAAGTATACTGGTTTGAGGATATTTCCTCGGACGAAAGTATATATAAAAAAGAAGAAGTCTCGAGTCAGGAAAAATATTATGGAATATAATCAGAATCTGACTGAAGACGAGTTGTTTCGGAATGAAACACATGAAGAGTTGTCTGGTTTCTTACTTAGACAACAATATCCCATAACATAGTCCAAAGATTATGAGAGAAAATCCTAGTCTTTAGAGATATCAAGGATTTTCTACAGGACAGGTAGAAAAGTTCTTAGGAAATCTTGTCATAAGAAACATAAAACATCATTTAATCTATAAAGTTTCGAGAATGGTAACGGAAATTCCAATGGAATTTATGGGCGAAATAATGGAGATGCAATTAATTCTTTCAGAAGAAAGTAAGGAGGAATTACAAAAATTCAAGATAGAAGTAGCACGAACTATGTCCTGGATTCATATTGGAGCACTTCAGATTATGATAAAATCTAATTTCAAAGAAAGAATAGATTCACCTATTGATATTGCTATATGCGATAAAAGAAGGAGTAACCCTCAAGATTCAGTACTGGGAATTATCTCAGGAAACCTCTGTGCAGAAAAATTGTAGGAGAAATTTATCCAAAAATTGCCTACAACCTGGAAGATCGAGATTTCACCTGAGCTTTGACGTTGCATCAGAACTTAAAAGAAAAAAAGGCTGATAAAACAAGGTAATAGACCATATTTTATTACCTATCAAATTTCATATGCTATATCTAATACACATAATTCAGAATTGTTTATTAGAAATGAGTTCATTGAAATACCTGAGATATTTTGAAAATTTGTTCATGCAATTTATCCAGAAAGAGTTGAGTTTCATTAATATAAGAAAAAATATCCAGATTCAAGACAAACTGATTCTACAATGAAATCAAAGTCTTAAATTGGAATCAAGAAGACCATCTTTTCAGGGAGAGAGCATTACGAGCTACAGGTGGTAAAAAACATATGTCCAAGAAACTCAATAGGTACTAAAAAAATTTTCCACAATAGGAAAGCTTAGATGTCCAGAAGGTTGGAAAGGAGTTGAAATAATATTTGATATTACAAAACAAAGAAATCAATTTACTTGTAATACTATATATTATTTAGAACAACTTATGATAAGAATTTATCAAAGAATGATTATCATTAGAGAATTGAGAGTTCATATCAAATGAATACCAAGAAAAGAACCAGATCAATTGGTTCTTGAGCTAGAGTTTCTTGATGAGCATAAATCGTGGAAACGTCTAGAAAATGGAATGAAGTTTATGATTGAGGATAGAATGTAGAAAATCCGATGACCACAAGTCAATTTTTGATATGCATCCCAGTAGGCATGTTATATGAACAATATAAAGTAGAAAATTTTTGTTGTTTATATTGATTCAGGAGCAGAAATCTGTACAACAAAAAGATGAGTTTTTCCAAATGAAGTGGAAGAATAATTACCTCATATTGCTGGCCGAGATTTCTCTAAAATGATCTTAATCTTATGTAAAAGAATTAAGATAACATAAATATTAATCGGAGGTACGGGACAAAAACTTTGGTATAAAGTAAAAATGCCACCGATTTATTTTCATGATACATGAACTGACATTCTATTATGAAGAAATTTCGTATAGATGTTTAAGTCCTATACACAAGAAAATGAGACTAGAATATTAGTATTCACAACACCATGTGATACGACCATGGGTGGTCAAGCTCCAAGGAAGGCATGAGATCCTTTACAGTTGCCGGAGGGACCAGTCACGAGAGGACGATTAAAGAAATTCAAGGAGTAATGAGCAAGAATGAAGGGGTCGTGACGCATGGGAGTACGTTCGGAGGCCAAAGGAATATTATTCAAGCATTGTTGAAGACGGCCGAGCCTACACGGATGTGCACACGGACCTGCACACGGGGTCCGTGCCCTTTACAGTCAAGGATGAAGAATTCCAGTGTCTACACGGACCCGAGCACGGACTAGTACACGGGTTCCGTGTCCTATGATATTTGCGAAGACCGAGTGTACACAGACCCATACACGGAGGTGGACACGGGGTCCGTGCCCCTTGTTTCCAGCTGAAGGTGATTTCTCGAGAGTACACGGACCCTACACGGAGGCCTACACGGGGTCCGTGTCTGAGGCGGCTGAGCGAGAATATTTTCCTTCTTTAGAGTTTTAACTTTTTAGGTAACTAGATTTGTGATATCTTTTCATTATTAAAAAGTGTTTGGACGAAATTTGAAACACAAAATTTGACATAATATTGATATTTTTATCAAGTTTAGAGTTTTCTCTCAAACTTTCTCAAAGCTCCTCTTTGTAACCAAAATCAAACTTATCAAAGTTTTTAACTTTGTGGCGTTTGTCGATCGTGCTTGTGCGGATTGTCTTAGAATCGTTCTTTGAAGGTTCGTTATAGTTTCGATTGTTTATTTCATGATTATTTGTTGCTAAACTTTTCATAGTTTAGAGGTGAAAATCACAACACACACTTGATTCAAAAGATCGGGACAACACATCGATCCTTGTTCGATATGAAATTGAGGGCGCGATTCATATTTAATCGTGTTTGCTTTTTATTCGTACGTGGATTCGTATCATTTGGTATTAGAGCTTAGGTTCATTGAATTCAAGTAAGTTTATCTTGTTCTTAAACTTTCATATTTGTGATATTTCTTCGTTTTTTTCAGACCTGTTCTTGTTCTACCGTTCTTCATCAGTTTCTGAAATTTTGGTGATATTTTTTGTTGGGATTTTCGAGTTTTTACTCAGCCTTAGAGTAAAAAAAAAAAAAAAGAGTTCCAAAATCCGAAAATTCACCATTACTTCTTTTTGATATTTTGTTCTATTCCTTTTTGTGAGTCATATACACTTGCCTCACACAGTCGAAAAAAAATAAAAAAAATATTGATCTTCAAATTGCTTGTCTACGCAGTCTAAGTGAGTCGATCACATTTGTTCACAAGTCGAAACTTGATTGTTTGATAAACCCAAATACAAAGCTTGATCACACTTCGAGAAAAACATCAAAATTTGAGTGGAAACATTTGAGTGTGAGTGTTATTTTCTTTGGAGTGACTAGTGAGTACTTGTTGTGAGCAAAAAAAAAAATTTTAGAGAGGAGTGACGAGCGACTTTCTTTGGAGTGATCGTGAGCTTTTGGGGAGGAATATTTTTTTCTACTAACGTTTTCTTGCAGGTATAATTCTAAAAATTAAATGGAGAGGGAGGTAGGAGATGATTCAAACCAAGGGGTGTCTAAGTTCCAAATTGAGGCCTTATTTGGGCATTTTAGTAGGTTGATGAGGAATGAATTAGAGCCCTTGCATGAGAGGTTGGACAAGCTTGAGGGTAGTGCTAGTGGGAGTAAATCTAAGCCTAAGGATTTGGGTAGAGATGATGAGGAATATGATTTGGGAGGAGGCGATGAGAGTCAAAATGAGAATTG
Organism: Primulina eburnea; assembly: GCF_022965805.1. Lineage (NCBI taxonomy): Eukaryota > Viridiplantae > Streptophyta > Magnoliopsida > Lamiales > Gesneriaceae > Primulina > Primulina eburnea. The sequence continues at coordinate 38,189,921 of NC_133103.1, read as the reverse complement.
GGGAAGGAATGGAAGAGGTAGAGGATTTGGGAGAGGAAAAAGAGAGGCTGTACGGGGTAGATATGATGGGGATTGGGAAGATGGTAACATGGATAGTATTAAGATGAAAATTCCTTCATTCGATGGGAAATCTGACCCGGAGGCGTACTTAGAGTGGGAAAAGAGGGTAGAGTTTGTGTTTGAGTGTCACCACTATTCCGAACAAAAGAAGGTTAGGTTGGCGGTGGTTGAATTCTTAGACTATGCTCTCATTTGGTGGGATCAACTAGTGACCACTAGGAAGAGGTATAATGAGAGGCCCATTGAATCTTGGGATGAGATGAAGAGGGTCATGAGGAAGAGGTTTGTGCCCAATCATTATTATGGGGAGATGTTTAAGAGGCTACAAACTTTGAGGTAAGGGGTAAAGAGTGTTGAGGACTACTATAAGGAGATGGAAGTGGTCATGATTAGGGCCAATGTGGAGGAAGATAGTGAGGCGACCATGGCTCGTTTTCTTTGTGGTTTGAACAGGGAAATTCAAGATCAAGTGGAGCTTCGACACTACTTGGATCTAGATGAGATGGTGCAGATGACCATAAAAGTGGAGCAACAACTCAAAAGGCGTGGAGTTGGCCGCACCAATCAAACTGGGGGTTCATCATTTTCATGGCGATCAAATGTGGTGAAACGTGAGGAGAACAAGGTGGTGAGCAAGCCCAAAATTGAGACCAAACAAGAGGCGCCTAAGCAAGGAGTGCAAGGTAAATCTGAAACTCCTCTTAATCGATCTAGAGATGTTAAATGTTTTAGGTGTCAAGGGTTGGGTCATATTTCTAGTGAGTGTCCTAATAAGAGGATAATGATCTTAAATGACTATGGTGAGTATGAGTCTCATAGTGAGGGTGATGATGATGATGAGATGCCTGCGTTAGAGGACCCTGACGAGGGATATGAGGCGGTGGTAGGTGAAGCACTAGTGACTAGGCGTATCATGAGTGCCAAAGTCAAGGAGGAGGAGACTAACCAAAGGGAAAACTTGTTCCATACTAGATGTTTTGTGAATCAAAAAGTTTGCAATCTTATCATAGATGGGGGAAGTTGCACCAATGTGGCTAGTAGTGAGATGGTAGAAAAGTTGGGTTTACCTACACTAAAGCATCCTCAACCATATAGGCTTCAATGGTTGAATGATTGTGCGGAGGTGAAGGTGAACAAACAAGTGTTGGTGTCTTTTTCTATTGGGAAGTTTGTGGATGAGGTTTTGTTTTATGTGGTACCCATGCATGCATGTCATATCTTGTTGGGTAGACCTTGGCAATATGATAGGAGGGTGACACATGATGGATACAAGAATAGGTATTCATTTATGTTGAAGAAGGATTCCATTGTTTTACTTCCTTTGTCCCCAAAACAAGTGTTGGAGGACCAATTGAAAAAAAAGAAGAGTGATGAGGCCGAAAAAAAGAGTGAATTAAAAAGTGAGATGGCCTTCGAAAGTAAAAATGAAATGGCTGAAAAAAAGAGTGATCAAAAGAGTGAGTTAGCCATACAAAATCAAAATGAGAGAAAAAAAAATTGAGAGGAAAGAAAATGAGAAGAAAGAGGCAAAAAAGAAATCATATATGGCCCAAAAAGGTGAGTTGAAGCAATTGATGAACACACATGAACCACTTGTGTTGATTTTTTACAAGGAGATCCTCCTTAACACAAGTGATATAGCTAGGGCCCTTTCGAGTATTGTTGTTTCACTTTTGCAGGAATATGAGGATGTATTTCCGGAGGAGTTACCTCAAGGATTGCCACCATTGAGGGGAATCGAGCACCAAATCGATTTCGTGCCTGGGAGTGCATTGCCAAATCGTCCATCCTATAGGAGCAATCCGGAGGAGACTAAGGAGCTTCAACGGCAGGTAAGTGAGTTGTTAGATAGGGGTTTTGTGCGTGAGTCCATGTCTCCTTGTGCTGTGCCTGTTTTACTAGTTCTTAAGAAAGATGGCTCATGGCGTATGTGTGTAGATTGTAGGGCAATTAATAACATTACCATTAAGTATAGGCATCCCATACCTAGACTAGATGATATGTTAGATGAATTGCACGGTGCTTGTATCTTTAGCAAAATTGACTTGAAGAGTGGGTATCATCAAATTAGGATGAGGGAAGGTGATGAGTGGAAAACTGCATTTAAAACCAAATATGGGTTGTATGAGTGGATGGTCATGTCTTTTGGCTTAACCAACGCTCCTAGCACCTTTATGAGGTTAATGAACCATGTCTTGCGTGCGTACATAGGAAAATTTGTTGTGGTTTACTTTGATAATATTCTAGTGTATAGCAAGAACTTGGCTGAGCATGTTAATCACTTGAGATTTGTACTAATCACAGTAAGGGCTGAAAATTTGTATGCTAACCTAAAGAAATGTGATTTTTGTACAAGAAAACTTGTCTTTCTTGGTTTTGTGGTAAGCTCACAGGGGATACAAGTTGATGAAGACAAGGTAAGTGCTATTCGAGATTGGCCAACGCCTACTACTGTTGGTCAAGTTCGAAGTTTTCATGGACTTGCAAGCTTCTATAGGAGGTTTGTAAAGGATTTTAGCACATTGGCAGCACCGATGATGGCGGTGATAAAGAAGAACGTTCCATTCCATTGGGGCGAGGAGCAAGAGAAGTCCTTTAATATTATCAAGCAAAAATTAATTAATGTCGCTTTACTTGTTTTGCCTGATTTTTCTAACACTTTTGAAATTGAATGTGATGCGTCAGGTGTAGGTATTGGCCGAGTTTTGATGCAAGGAGGACGGCCAGTCGCGTACTTTAGCGAGAAGCTCAATGGAGCGGCCTTGAACTACCCCACGTATGATAAGGAGTTCTATGCACTTGTGAGGACTCTAGAGACGTGGCAGCACTACTTGAGGCCTAAGGAGTTTGTGATTCACACGGATCATGAGTCTCTTAAGCACCTTAAGGGGCAGCAGAAGTTGAACAAGCGGCACGCTAAGTGGGTGGCATTCATTGAGACATTCCCCTACATCATCAAGTACAAACAAGGTAAGGGAAATGTAGTGGCCGACGCACTATCCCGGAGGTACGTACTGATCTCTGCCTTGGAATCTAAAATTTTGGGGTTTGAGCATGTGAAAGAGTTGTACGTGCTAGATGATGATTTTAAGAATGAGTTTGAAACTTGTATGCATGGTCCACATGAAAAATTCTATTTGCATAATGGTTTCTTGTTTAAAGAAGATAGTTTGTGCATCCCTAGATCATCCATTCGTGAATTGCTTGTTAGGGCGGCACATGTGGGTGGTTTAATGGGGCATTTTGGTGTGGCTAAAACTTTAAGTGCATTGCATGGACATTTCTATTGGCCACACATGAAACGTGACGTGGAGCGTGTTTGTGATAAGTGCATTACTTGTAGGCAAGCTAAATCTAAAACACAACCACATGGCTTGTATACACCACTTCCCGCCCCTAGTGAACCTTGGGTTGATATTTCAAAGGACTTTGTTTGGGGTTGCCTAGGACAAAGAAGGGGAGAGATTCTATATTTGTTGTTGTGGATAGATTTTCTAAGATGACACATTTTATTGCTTGTCACAAAACTGATGATGCGTCTCACATTGCGGATCTATTCTTTAGAGAAGTCGTTAGGTTGCATGGCATGCCTAGGACTATTATTTCTGATCGCGATGTCAAATTATTGAGTTACTTTTGGAAAACGTTATGGGCTAAAATTGGCACAAAATTGCTGTTCTCTACTACTTGTCATCCTCAAACGGACGGACAAACTGAAGTTGTTAATAGAACATTAGGAACACTTTTGCGTGCTGTAGTTAAGAAAAACTTAAAGAATTGGGAAAATTGTTGCCATTTGTTGAGTTTGCTTATAATCGTATTGTGCATTCTACTACAAATTTTTCGCCATTTGAGATTGTTTGTGGTTTTAATCCTTTGACTCCGTTGGATTTGATGTCTTTACCTGTGAGTGAAAGGTTAAACATGGATGGGAAAAAGAAGGCTGAATTTGTTAGGAACTTGCATGAAAATGTCAAGGGCAACATTGGGAAGAGAAATGAGCAATATGCCAAGCAAGCCAACAAAGGGAAGAAGAAGGTGATATTTGAGAAGGGAGATTGGGTGTGGCTACACCTTAGGAAGGAAAGGTTCCCTGAGAAGAGACGCTCAAAGCTATTACCAAGAGGCAATGGACCATTTCAAGTCCTTAAAAGGATTAATGACAACGCCTACAGACTCGATTTACCTAGGTGAGTATAACGTGAGTTCTACTTTTAATGTTAGTGACTTGTCGTTGTTTGATGTAGGTGACGAGCAAGATTTGAGGACAAATCATTTTCAAGAAGGGGAGGATGATACGACCGCGGGTGGTCAAGCTCCAAGGAAGGCATGGGATCCTTTACAGTTGCCGGAGGGACCAGTCACGAGAGTACGACTAAAGAAATTCAAGGAGGCACTACAAGGAGTCATGAGCAAGCATGAAGAGGTCGTGACGCATGGGAGTACGTTCGGAGGCCAAAGGAATATTATTCAAGCATTTTTGAAGACGGTCGAGCCTACACGGATGTGCACACGGACCTGCACACGAGGTCCGTGCCCTTTACAGTCAAGGATGAAGAATTCCAGTGTCTACACGGACCCGAGCACGGACCAGTACACGGGGTCCGTGTCCTATGATATTTACGAAGAACGAGTGTACACGGACCCGTACACGGAGGTGGACACGGGGTCCGTGCCCCTTGTTTCCAGCTGAAGGTGATTTTTCGAGAGTACACGGACTCGTACACGGAGGCCTACATGGGGTCCGTGTCTGAGGCGGCTGAGCGAGAATATTTTCCTTCTTTAGAGTTTTAACTTTTTGGGTAACTAGATTTGTGATATCTTTTTATTATTAAAAAGTGTTTGGACGAAATTTGAGACACAAAATTTGACATATTATTGATATTTTTATCAAGTTTAGAGTTTTCTCTCAAACTTTTTCAAAGCTTCGCTTTGTAACCAAAATCAAACTTATCAAAGTTTTTAACTTTGTGGTGTTTGTCGATCGTGCTTGTGCGGATTGTCTTAGACTCGTTCTTTGAAGGTTCGTTATAGTTTCGATTGTTTATTTCGTGATTATTTGTTGATAAACTTTTCATAGTTTAGATGTGAAAATCACAACACACACTTGATTCAAAAGATCAGGACAACACATCGATCCTTGTTCGATATTAAATTGAGGGCGCAATTCATATTTAATCGTGTTTGCTTTTTATTCGTACGTGGATTCAGTATCACCATGTCATCACAAATTCATAATTCAGAGACTAAAAGAGGCATTTGACAGGAAATTGCCAATCCATTTTCGCAGCAAGCGTGGTGATGAAGGAAAAATTTTGAACTAAAAAATGAAGGATTCTAGAAGATTTGGGAAAACAATGCTCCAATTAAGAGCATATAAGTAGGGGTGAGCAAGATTTCGGTTAAACCGAATTAACCGACCGAACCGAGCCAATTCGGAAATTCAGTTCGGTTATTTCGGAAATTCGGTTCTCAAATTAAAAAAATTCGGTTATATCGGTTAATTCGATTCGGTTATGGTTTTCAAAATTTTGTAATCGGTTAACCGAATCAACCGATATAATAAATATTATTATTTAATAAATTTTTTTATTTATCAATTTTTATAAATATTTTAATTTTTAATTTTAAAATCGATATAATATGTATTAATTGTGTTCAAATAAAACTTATACATTTGTGACGTGTGTAATTTTATATTTGTATGCATTTGTGTGAAGTGCAGTGTTCAAAAAAAAAAATTACATGTATAATTAAAGTTAAATCACAATTTTTTTAAAACTAATCGGTTAACTCGGTCACCGATTGAATTAATCGATTTTAATTCGGTTCGGTTTTTATCGGTTATTAAAATTAATTCGGTCGGTTCGGTTATGGCTAAATATTTTAGTTTGATTCGGTTATGGCTAATTCGGTTCGGTCGGTAACCGAATTAACCGAATGCTCACCCCTACATATAAGGGCCTCCAACCTGAAGAAATATAATTACTCAAGATAGCTCTACATCAGAATGAGGTAGAGTTTGAGTCAAATGTATCCCTAGAAAATGTCAAGAAAATGATCAAAGAAAATTACAATGAAGAGCCCTTGGCATAGTAGGATAAAAATCAGCTCAAAGTCTGTCTCAAAATCAAAGAAGACAAAGAGTATAAATTCGTCTAATGCATTCCTATCCCGATGAACATAATTGATCAAAATGATATGCAGATTATTCTCAAGGAACATTTGGACCTTGGGCTAATCAAAGCAGAAATATCACCTATACAACAGTCCAAGTTTTCTGACAAGAAATCATGGTGAGATCAAAAGAAACCAACCAAGGTTGTTTATTAATTATCAAGAAATTAATAAAATCTTGGAATTTGATGAGTATTTTATACCTAGTAGAGAACATCTGAATTTGATTGTAATTTTGGATTTATCAGATCCAGAGGCAGGAAGGAAACAAAAAATTCACAACTTTTCACACCACAAGGACACTATATTTGGTAAATATTATCAATGAGATTGACTAATTCACCCTAGATATTTCAAACAATAATGGATAATATTTTAAAGATTATTTGAAATTTATGTTTGTCTATATTGATGATGTTTTAATAGCATCTAAAAATATAGAAAAACATATAAAGCATTTAGAGATTTTCTCTAAAGTTTGTAAAGAAAGAATGATTGGTTATATCTGAAAAAAAACAGTCATTGCCATAAGAAAGATTGAATTTCTCGGAATAGAAATCAATGAGTCTGAAATAATTTTGTAGGAACACATTAGAAAAAGTGAAATTTTTTCCAAACAAACTAAAAAAAAGAAACAACTTCAAAACTTTTTAGAAGTTGTTAATTTTGCTGGGATGTTCATTAACAACTTAGTAAAACGCATGAAAGTGTTTAGTCCATTGCTGAAAAAAGATGCAAAATTCATATGGACGGAAAAACACACAGAAGGACTTAGCCAACTTAAGGAGATTTGCAAAAATATTTTAAAAATGACTATTCCTCAAGATGAAGATGATCTGGTATTAAATACAGATGCTAGTGATAATTGGTGGGTAGCAGTTTTATTAAAGCTCACACCAGAATGAGAACAACCATGCAAGTATTGCAATGGACTTTTCTTAGAAGCAGAAGCCATAAGATGACATATCAACGAGAATGAATTTTATGCAGTAAAAAAAGCTTTTGAAAAATGGCCATTATTTTTACTAACAATGAAATTGAATTTAAAATTTGATAACACACAGATAAAAGCTTTCTTGAAAAATAAACTAGAATATAAACTCGAGAATGATAGATTACTAAGATGGCAAGCTTTATGTCAAAATTATATTTTTGATATTGTGATTATTAAATCTCATGAAAATATTCTTGCAGATTTTTTAACAAGAGATTGACAGCGGTAATATCGATGTCATCATAAAAATGCAGAGACGTTTGAGAAAACACCTTGAAATACTTCAAAACGAGTTCAACAAGCTTGCCCTAAATGCAAAAGTTGCGGGTATGCTACAACAAGCTGATAAGAGAATAATCTCTGATCAAATTATAGGATATTTACAGGCTTATACACAGATATGGTCTATAATGCAAAAGCCTATCCTCTAAGGCATTGATAAGCCACTGGTTTCACAAATGGAGAGTTTTCGAGTCTATACTTAGAGCAGGGAATTAAAATACCTCTAGTACAAGTGTTAAGTTGAGATCATCCCAGATGAGTAGTCTGAAACAAAAATTGAAACTCAAGATCATTATCTCGAGTCTTCAAGTCAACCGTTCACCTAGGGTATTGAAGTAGGAAAGATCAACCTTAGACTTAATACAAACAATGGTAAATCTAAGGTTGATATTAATGAAAATGCAATTTCTCCATTTCAGGTCTATCAACATAACTGGGAGAAATTAAAAACAAGAATATGCATTAACCGAGCTACCATCAGGGTTGATGTATCAAAAATATCCCAGGGTATGGATGAAACCAAATTCATATCCAAAGGAGGTAAAAGCATGATATGAATTTGGGGCTCTTGCCGCGGTTTATACAACATCATCCAGCTTTCCAGAAAATCTCAGGTTTACCTAAATGGATCCATGAAGCTGTTCAGGAAACATGGGCAAACAACGTCTATTTTTCCATATGAGACATTCTGGAGATATAATTTTTCAGTATAACACCAGAACCAGCAGAAAAAGGCTCTCATGAAGCCTTTCATTTTATCAAACTAAGCTAAGGATTCCGGACATAAATATTCAAAAATTTATCAAAGATCATCCAACAGAAGAAACACCCCTTGTTGCTTCAATAATTGAAGATGTCATCTCTACCAGAAGAGCATGTGGTCTATGGGTCTGTCTAACCGAGATGAACAAATCAAGTTTTCATTTATGTTTTATCATAATTCTGTAAATGGATCGTTAATGTTAAATAATACGACATGAAAAACAACAAGTTTTGTAGAAGACTTATTTGAAAAGAAAAGAAATCTTCTGTGTAATAGCAAGCTACCAGGAAGCAAAGAAACTCGACGGAAATTTTGTAACATAGCTCATGTGAGAAGATGTGTAATGCCCGAGAATTTGATTACCGTAATCTGAAAATATTTGAGTATAATTACTGTAATCAGATGTTGATTAATGGTCAGAATTGTGATTAGTAAATATTACAGGAACCAAATAAACATGAGAGGTGAAGCCGGGCGTCGGTATATTATAAGCTCAGATGTTGGACAGAACATCTGGCGCCCGAGCGGTAGAAAAGAACCGCCCGAGCGCCAATGCACCATATTTTGGGCAGAATGTATGGCGCCCGAGCGGTAAAGAATTACCGCCCGAGCGTCATTGGATAACCAGCGTGGTTCCGGACAGAAGGCTCCGCGCTCGAGCGGTATATTTTGACCGCCCGAGCGCGAGTCATGCAAAACGAAAAGAAGCCACGTTTGTATGCAGGCGTGAGATGTATATATATATATATATATATACGTACAAATATTGATAGACTCATTCAGAGGAAATCGAGAAAAGGTTCCTATATATGGGTTGAAAATCCTTACGCCTTTTTATTTCAATCCGTCCGTCTAATTTTGAATCCGACTACAGTACCGAGTTCCTATCAACGTAGGACTACAACTGGACGTAAGTTTTATTACGTTCTGACATGTTTTGAAATTATGATATTGTCAGAATTGAATAGGATTCATATATGATGTTCTTGTCAGTTAGACATCATAGAATCGAAGTCAGATTGAGAAACAGATTGATTATGGAATTGTTATGATTTTTGGAATCGATTTGACTGAGAATGATATTAGATGTATATTGTTATTGAGATTATGACTGGCATCGATATTAACTATGAGTTCTGGTATTATATCTGTGATGTTTTGATTGACGGGGTTATCGAGACAACATTGTTATACCGTCGAAACATCAATTAATTGATATTGATCAGATTCTGTAGTGATTTCGATTATATCGTGATATGGTCGATATGGATTAGAGTGTATCTTGATTTGATATCGATCAGCGTATATTTCGATTTGAATATTGATCAGAACAAGTATTGAATTGAGATTGTATATTGATATTATATCTGTTCGGTATTGTTATTACCAGATTGAGAATGAACTGAGATAGAGTCGGGACTTCTTCTTCTTCTGAGCGAGAAGATAAAGGTATAAATTAATGTTGAGTTGGGATTGCACAACTCGAGTGAGGTTTGACTCAAGTTTCCCTAAATCACATACTTTATTTTATTGCACTGTTATTTGCAATTGAATACGATTGATATTTTTGGTCTATGGATTTATAGACAATGTATGTCTTGAGTCATAGGCGGATATGCTTAGTCGTAGACATTTCATCTTGTGACAGAAGGGCCGGATAGTGAGGACTCGTCACTGGCCCATTGCACTTTGGCACATGACATGATATTGGTGATAGGACCACAGTCCATGACGGTTAGGTCAGGACACTGGATGTTTGGTTATATCGACGTGGATAGAACTGGAGTCTTTTCTATTACTGTTGGTCGATATAGGAATACCACATCTGGAAATCGGGATCCCTAGGCTAGGATTGAGTCTAGTCTAAAACGTGGAGTCACGAGTTTGAGTGACAATTATATAGATTTATATTTATTAATGTTTATTATATTCCTGAATATGGTTCATGTTCCCTGTTGTTCCTGATATGGGTACATGTTTAGAATAGGAGTTATTCTTGATATGGAGAATGTCCTTGATATTGGTACATGCTTAGAATAGAATTTATTCTGGATATTGAATTATGTTCCGGATTAGGGTACAGGTATAGAATATGATTTATTCTGTTATGGATTGATATCATGATTTTGATATATGATATGATTTTTGAGATATGCTTTTATATTGTTTATATGATAGCATGTATACATGATTTATACTGGGATATTTATATCTCACCGGAGTTATCCGGCTGTTGTCTTGTTTGTATGTGTGCATGGCAACAGGTGGGATAGAAGCGGGGTCAGGACGAGAACGAGGCTGGACTAGATAGCGTGGAGATCCGGGCTTTGAAGCAACGTAGGATTCAGCACGGACTTGTAGTTGAACCTAGTCAGATTTTTGTAGATCATACCATAGTTGTATGTGATATTTAATATGTAATTTGAATTTAATTACATTATGTTTCCGCTGTGTAATTTAGAAAAAAATTTTAGACCCTGTTTATTATACTTGATTATTTATTCTTAAAGACGATTAAGGAATGAATTAGCGTCCGGATCCCCACAAGATGGTCAGAAAAAATCTGCCTAGAATACCCGAACCAAAAGGAGCCAGAATTTGACAAAGGCTTTTGACCCAGATCGGATCGGAAATATCTTGCAGAAACAAGACCAAATGGTGAAGGACCACAGTCGGCGAGACACCAAAAGTCTAAGATTCCCCGACAAAAGTAAGTGGGCATGTGATTTACCCACTACCCCAAAAAGAAAAGACCATAAATAATAGATGGAAAATTACAATAAGCAGCTGGATTCCTTATCCTCAAAGATAAAGGAAATCCTAAAAAATGACAAAAGACTTGGACCAAATACATCTATAAAGCTAAAATGGGAACAAGTAAAACTCACAAGACTAATACGAAATTTGGAATCAAGGAAAATGTATTTTTCACGTCTCAATGTCTCCAAGAGACATATTAAAGTAACAAGAGATCAGCTAAAGATTTTCCAAGATCTTTATAAAAAAAATTAAAAGAAACAGGAAAGGATATCTCAACAGATATGATCCAAACACATATTTACTGGTTATACCAAGAGATAAAGCTGAAAGAAGGAGCTGTTTTTAGATTAATTATCTGGAAAAAGACAACTCAAGTAAAAGTGCAGGGACCACTCAACCGCCCTACTCAAGAGATAATACCAACCACAGCTGGAAGACAATAAAAAAGATATTTCAAGATTTTGAAGTCTGGAATTCAAATCCGAAAAGGGATTCAATAAATAAAGAGCAAAAGGAAGTTGAAATCATCGACCTATTTTATCAACTTTCTTACATAAATAAATTTGTAATTTTTTTTCTAGTTTATGCGTGTTGTAAGTTCGGTTACTAGTAGTAGCTAAACAAGTCTCTCCTCATCTACAAGAAATTCTCCTCAACTCACTTAATTATCTTTTAAGATAACTTCACATCTTCCATTACATAGAATAAACTTATAAACTCATTTTATAAGCAATATGTTTGATCTCCAATAAACATTGTTTGTTAAATTCAACTTCATGAACTTGACTATCTCATCCCATTCAGGCTTACCTTAATTAGCCTCATTCTTTTTCATCAACCTTATGATTAAGAATGTTAGAACTCAAGTCGGATTGCACCAATCAGATCATGGTAAGAGCGTCTAATAATATCGTCTCATGATCCCATAAGTATCACTGATAGTACATACAAGAATATTAAGTTACGGTTAGCGTATAGTATGGCACCTTACTCTTATATATCCGATCGAATCTGCAGTTATTGGGATATCGAGAGTTTCAAATTAATTCGATAACGATGTGATATATCTTTGGGTAATAATAGTGAAATTGTACATGCAACTAGAAAATCATATTTCCATAAAGCACATGGCTTGATCTGTCCAGAGACTCATTGTACTCTTAAATCATCAATCATATCACATAGGATATCTTCACCTGCAGGCAAGCGGTGAATCCCCGAATACAATGCATTGAATCCTACGTATTCTAAATTACACCAAATCTCACCATCTGATGACCCTCCATGGAGTCGGTAAACAGATCGAAGTGCATACTAGTACATAGAGCTTCTACGTTGTCTCGAGTCAAAGGACTAGTGGTGTACAACTATTATCACAGAATATTCCACTCGATAAATTATAACCACTTGGAAAGTACGAGAGATGGTTGTTTAGTGCATCATCAAATTATCATACATCTGTATGAATGGACATCTCCAAGTCGTTATCAATGAAACACGGTGTTTATATAACATATGCTAATCTCAAGCTCAAGCGACAGTTTATCCTTATTTTAGGTGGCTGATTCGACTATGAACTTGTTTAATATATACGATATTCTTCCTTAATGTCAAGGTTAAAGAATGTTGTCTTCACATCCATCTGTCGTATTTCATAGTTATATCATGCTGCTATGGCTAGCAACATCTTAATGAACACGAACATTGTAAATTGATAAAATGTTCCTCATAGTCAACAACTTGCTTTCAGTATATTTTTTTGCTACCAATCTTGCTTTGAATGTAATTACCTTTCCATACGCCCCAAATTTGTTTTTGTAAATACATTTACTTCCTATGAGAACAATTTCATCAGGTGGATCTACTAAAGACCATGCTTAGTTTGAATACATAGAATCTATCTTGGACTGCATGACTTCAAGGCATTTAGATTAATCGGCATAAGACAATGCTTATTTGAAGTTTCTTATATCATTTCAAGGAATGAACTTATCTTGGCCTTCTTCGAGAAGCATGCTCATCCTATTAGGTGGCATTGAGACCCTTTAACATCTCCTAAGAGCTTGTGTTTCTTCAACTGGATGTTGGAGTATGGGTTCTACTATTCCATAAGTGGGTGGCTCTCGAATCTCTTTGAGTTCCATCATTCTACTTTTTCTATCCAATAGAAACTCCTTATCTAAGAAGGTTACATTCCTTGAAACAAATACCTTTTTTTTATTGGGATTATAGAAATAATATCCAATGGAATTATTTGGATATCCCACAAAGAAGCACAAATTGGCTCTACTATCTAATTCGTTTTCAACTATCTGTGTAGAGTCCAAATTCAGTACACGTAAAACTCATGCATTTATTTAAATTGTTAAATTATTTATTTAAATTAAAATGATTTTTAGCGGTACATGATTTATAATTTGCTTTATTTTAAATTATTAATGTTTATGTGATGTACGTTAAAACGTTTCTTGAGCTTCATATTTCAGGCGATTTTTCGATGTGGGATCGAGGAAATGAGATCGACGACGATTTGGGCGATTTTTAAAATGAGGTATTTTATTCTAAGTCAAGAAAGTGTCATATTTAAATGATTTATTTATTTTTTTAGCATTTTAAAACCTATTTTAATTATTAGATGATTTTACGATTTTTAAACTTTTAAGGATTTAACACTTGTGCATTTTATTTCAAATTAAGAGAAGTTAGAAGGGGTTAACATTTATTTAGTTTGTTAATTAGTAATTAAGCAATTTTACACCCTTAATTATATTAAAACACAAGCACACACACATTTTCACACACACACACACATTCACGAAAACACACACACACACACACATTTCATTGTGTTCAATTTGATTTCTTGGGAAGAAAACTTAGGGTTCTAAGTATAAGCAGCAGCCGCCCCTTCATCTTCAAAATTCCAGCAAGTCTCGTCCGCTTTTCTTCAAGAAAAATCGTGACACCTACATCCTGGATCAACCCTCGCATCCTTTCCGTTTCGGTATCGTCGTTTCGGTAGTTTTAAAGATCAAGGCATGTATATTCTATTGTTTCTACATCGATCTCATCATATTATGTGTTGTGATGCTTATTATGAGTAAAAATCTATGTATGTTGTGAAAAGGTTTGAACAAAAACATTTGAAATGATTTTTAGATCTAAAAACGTGTCTGCTGTCATTTCGATTAGTGAGAAAATTTGGTCGATTTTCTGGAAAGGTTTTCAACATATAAAACAGAGTAAGTTTTGATAACTTTGATTTGACAGTAAATTCGTAATTTTTGTACAAGAAACGAGTGAGTTATTATCGTTTTCGTGGGACTGCTCAAACTGCGATTTTAAGAAAATGCGTTCTTGACGTGTTCTTTAAGTTTATTTGTTGCAGGTTTCATTGGAAACCGTTGGGTGATCACTGCTACATTTAGGTATACTGAGCATGAGGTTGGGATGATTTTTGGTGCTTCGTTTCGTGTCTATAGGCACTTAGTTGCATTAGAAGTCGTAGGAAATGTGTTGGTGTCAAAATATCGCGTGCACGGGTTGTGTTGCATAGTTCGTTGTGCGTTCTTGTTTTTGGGTGTTGTGTGAGTTTGGAACATTGCTATAGAATCCTAGGTTGAGTCTCGTTGCATCAGTTCGGGTCGTTGGGTGCGACTTTTAAAATTGCATCAAAATGTGTTCTTTTGGTTGGTAGTGCGCAGGGTTAGCGCAGCAGCGCCCTATCTGCGCAAGTCTAGCACCGCGGCGCTGCCCTTGTGGCACCGCGACGCTATAATTGCAGCATTGCTAGCTCCACGGTGCTCGGCAGTGCCGCAGCACAACACTGTTCAGCGCCTAGGCCCTTGTCCATGACTTTTTAAATCACTATTTTAGGTTCATGTCTTCCATGTTTGTGGAAATGTTCACACTTCATATAGAGAATTGTTTCGAGGTTCAATGTCATGGTTTATTACGAGGACTAAACGAGGTCAAGTCCCGATGGAGTTAGAACATCATAAGTTAATTATTACTTCGGGTGGTGAGCACGACTATTACGTCTAAGTTGCTGAAAAATTAAGTGCATGTAATCATGTTAGTAGGTGCAGGAGTGGCCTCGAGTGTAACCCAATGAATCCCTCAATGCCATGTAAGTATGTCGACGTGCAAAAGAAAATATCTTATATTTTTGAGGTATGCTAAATGTCTTGTGACCAATTATGAACGGGTTTGGAAGCTTGTGAACGTGGCCTGACCTTTCCACCCCGGTAAAGCATGACCGGGTTTAGATAAGGATTGGAAAGTGGTAAAGCAAGACCAGTGACCAATCCACCCGGTAAAGCATGACCAGAGATCTGATGTATGCGGCAGTGGACATCCCTACCAACCTAGTACTGTGGTTTAGTCAGATCAGGCGCATTTATGTATGTGTCACTTTCTTTGAAACATATCTCAACGCAAATATGATAAAGTTTATGCATGTTCATGTATGTATGATTCAAGTATGTTTATGAAAAGTTTTATGATGATGGCACGTCTAAATTTATGTTATTACGTTCAAGTTTCAGTATGCTCGCTCTACTTTAAAATGCATGTGGTTTTATTGTGTAGTACCTGTTATTTCCATTTATACGTGCTGAGTTTTTAGACTCACTAGACTTGATCGATACGGGTGAGGATGAGTAGTAGGAGACGAGGGGTGGGGACCAATAAGCCGGCTCGGTCTGCGCGGGAGGCTAAACCCGAGGACCGCCTATGTTTTAATAAATTTATGCATGCTTTAAATGCTCTGATTTTCAGGATATTGTTTACGATGTTTAAAAGTTTACCTTTTTTCAACCTTCGATTGTAAATTGTTTTTATTTAAAATATTTTTAGACGAGCAGATTATTTTAACGCAATTTGAAAGTTTATTATTTAATTAAGAATACTTTTAATTTTCCGCAAATTTTAAAATAGTTTAAAAGTACGGTACATTACAGTAGGTATCAGAGCAGTGTTCTTTTAAAGGGTTATGCCTACTGCCAGTGCGAGAAGCTCACGAAGTCGCACCTCAAATCTGTAAGTTTTACAGTTTTAAATTATTTTATGTATTAAGCATCAAGTCATGATTTCAGCATGTGCAGGTTTAAGTTCGAATTACGTGCATCTTATGATATTAACATTATGTTCATGCATGTTGAGTTTACGTGTTGGGTAATTATTGGAACAGTATGCCTTCTAGACGTATGGTCACTCGTGGAGCAAGGGATGTGGATAGAGAGCCTCAAGATGGGGAGAGGGCCACTCCTCCTTGTCCACCCCTTGATATACATGCTTAGATGCTTGCAGGGATGACTCAGTTCTTCGCATAGTTTTTGGAGAACATTGCCGCAGTAGACACAGGGGCGAGGCCCAGACCAGAAGCAGTTTATGAGAGGTTTAGGAGGATGGATCCGAAGGAGTTATCGGGGACTACTGACCCGATGATAATTGAGGAATGGATTAAGTCAATCGAGATAAATTTTGCATTTATGGAGCTTCAGGATGCAAACAGGGTCAGGTGTGCCACCTTCTTTCTGACAGGAGATGCTAGACTGTGGTGGGAAAGCGCATCAATGTCATTGAACTTCCAGACCCTTATTTGGGAGGGCTTCAAGGAGGTGTTCTACTCCAAGTACTTCAATGAGGAAGTACGCTCCCGCCTCACTAGGGAGTTCATGATGTTGCAATACGGACACAGCAGCGTGGCAAAATTTGTCAGGAAGTTCGAGAGGGGGTACACTCTGTGCCCCTAATTGCGAATGATGCTTGGGAGAAGTTGAGGCATTTTATTGATGGGTTACAGTCGATCTTGCACCGTGATGTGAGAGTTGTTGGTCCTACTACCTATGCCATTGCTGTGTCCAGAGCTTTGGCAGCAGAACATGACCAAAAGGGACATCGAGAGTGATAGATAGGGCAAGATGCCCTATCATGCACCTCAGCAGCGACCTAACTTTAAGAGGCCTTTCCAGGGACAACAGGGGAATAGGCCATTTCTGGAACCGCCGAAAGGCAAGGGTCCTATTCCTCAGCAGAAGGCTCCTCAGAGACCTGGTGAGTACCCGGTGTGCCTGAAGTGCAACCGCCAACATCTGGGAAAATGTTTATGGGGATGAGGCAAATGCTTCAAATGCGGAGCCAGCGATCATCTGCTGAAAGACTGTCCACAGTGGAGGCAGTCGACTCAAGGGATAGTGTTCGCCATGCAGGCAGAGGAGGCGAACCCAGAAATGACCCTGTTGACTGGTAAATTATTTAATTCAGCACCGTATTACCCTTCCTATGCATGTTTCGAATTTTATTTGGGATTATTAGTGTGCTAGTTAGTAATTTTGGTGACTTTGTGTAGAGACTTTCTACTATGCACGAGGTTAAGATAAGAACTATGAGATATAAGTTTTGTGTGTTGTGCCACGAAGGCCTTGATAGATTCTGGGGCCACTCACTCTTTTATTTCGTAGACATTCGCTAATCATCTAGATATCAAGTCTATTGGACTCGACGTGAGCTATTCAGTGACAGTCTTATCAGGGGAAGAGTTACTAGCTACTAGCGTGGTCATAGACATTGATCTTGAGCTGCAGGGCCACCTAGTGTATGCCGATCTGATTGTGTTGCCGATTTCAGAATTTGATATCACCTTGGGAATGGACTGGCTGACTAATAACAAAGTTCTTATTAACTTTCAGAAAAGGTTAGTGTTGGTAAGAATGTTGGGCATGGAGCAGTTTCTCTTTGAGCCAAATAGATGGAGGAGTTTCCCTCGCATGATCTCTTGCATGCAGACATGGAGATTTATCCACAAGAGGTGTCAAGCTTTCTTGGCCAGCATTATTTCTGCACCTGACGTACCCACTCTGTCGATATCTGATGTACCGATCGTCAGAGATTTTCCTGACTCTTTCCAAATGACGTCACAGGCCTTCCACCAGAGAGAAAAGTGGAGTTATTCATTGACCTTGTGTCAGACACTGTGTCAATCTCTAAGGCACCGTACAGATTAGCTCCAGCTGAAATGTTAGAGCTCAAGCAACAAATTCAGGAGCTCCTAGAAAAAGAATTCATCCTCAATAGTTTCTTACCTTGAGGTGCACCAGTGGTCTTTGTAAAGAAGAAAGATGGGAGCATGAGGCTGTGCATCGATTACCGAGAAATGAACAAGGTAATAATCAAGAATAAAAACCACTACCAAGGATCTAGGACTTGTTCGATCAGTTGCAGGGAGCTACAATGCTATCTAAGATAGATCTACGATCAAGGTATCATCATGCAGATGTTCATAAGATAGCCTTCAGAACCAGATATGAGCATTACGAGTTCTTAATGATGCCGTTTGGACTGACGAATGCTCCAGTAATTTTTACGAACATCATGAATCGAGTATTTATGCCCTACTTAGATCATTTTACCATAGTGTTCATTGACGACATTCTTATCTATTCGAAGAGCCATGAGGAGCACAGTCAGCATTTGGGTACAGTTTTGCAAGTCTTCCAGAGTCGCAAGTTGTTTGCAAAATTCAATAAGTGTGAATTCTGGTTTGAGAAAGTAGCGTTTTTGGGTCATATAATTTCTAGCAGTGGTATCTAG
Source organism: Primulina eburnea (assembly GCF_022965805.1). Taxonomy (NCBI): domain Eukaryota; kingdom Viridiplantae; phylum Streptophyta; class Magnoliopsida; order Lamiales; family Gesneriaceae; genus Primulina; species Primulina eburnea. Next base: position 38,171,292 of record NC_133103.1, on the reverse strand, counting down.
GTGGATCCAGCTGAGGTTGCAGCAATTAAGAAATGAGTTGAGCCGAAGAATGCTTCAGAGATCCGTAGTTTCCTAGGCTTAGCAGGCTACTATAGGAAATTTATTCAGGGATTTTCGTCGATAGCAGTGTCACTCACTTCATTGACTACGAAGAATACAAAGTTTGTGTGGAGAAATGGTTGCCAGAAGAGCTTTGATACGTTGAAGAAAGTTCTTATCTCAGCGTCAGTGTTAGCAATGCCAGCAGGGCAAGACAATTTTGTGTTGTACACCAATGCTTCTAAGCTCGGGTTAGGCGCAGTATTGATGCAGCATGGTTGGGTTATATCTTATGCCTCCAGACAGTTGAAAGTGCATGAGAAGAATTATCCGACTCATGATCTTGAGTTAGCTGCCATGGTCTTTGAGTTGAAGATATAGAGACATTATTTGTACGGCGAGAAATGCCAAGTATTCAATGATCACAAGAGTCTCAAGTATATCTTCACGCAGACAGAATATGAGACAAAGACGGTGATTGGAGTTAGTGAAAGACTACGATTGTGAAATTAGCTACCATCTGGGGAAAGCTAATGTCGTGGCAGATGTTTCGAGCAGAAAAGTTGCAGTCGTAGCACAGCTGTCAGTGCAGAGATCTCTTGAGTCAGAGATTCAGAGGTTTGGTTTAGAGGTTTATCCTAAGGGCAGAGCTCCTAAGCTGTCTAATCTGAGAGTCCAGTCTTCTTTATTAGACCGAATCCACAGAGGTCAGTCTTTGGATGAGCAGTTACAGAAATGGAGACTGAAGGATGAAACCAAAGGCAGTGTACTCTACACAACATCTGACGGATTGTGAGATACAGAGGAAGGATGTGGGTGCCTAATGTTGATTCAATCAGATAGGATATCTTTTCAGAGGCACATGCATCTCCGTATTCCATCCATCCAGGAGGTACCCAGATGTACAAGGATTTGCAGATGTTGTACTGTGGCCAAGTATGAAGTGAGAAATCCGCCGATTTGTATCTGAATGTCTCACTTGTCAGCAAGTGAAAGCAGAGCATCAGAGGCCAGCAGGAATGCTTAAGCCACTCCCTATCCCCGAGTGGAAATGAGAGAATATCACCATGGATTTCGTTGTTGGTTTGCGAGGTCCATCAGAGGATCCAATGGCATTTGGGTTATAGTGGATCGACTTACAAAGTCGGCACACTTCTTGCCAGTGAAGACGACTTTCTCCATGACTTAGTATGCTGAGCTCTATATCAGGGAGATAGTTTGATTGCATGAGATCCCAGTTTTTATTGTGTTTGATAGGGACCCGAGGTTCACATTATCATTTTGGAAGAGATTACATGCAGCCATGGGGACAAAGTTACTATTCAGTACTGCATTTCACCCTCAGACAGATGGTCAGTCTAATTGAGTGATTCAGCTTCTGGAAGATTTGCTGCGAGCTTGTGTGAAGATTTCCATGTGAATGGGGAATCGAAGCTACCTTTACTGGAGTTTACCTACAACAACAACTTTCAATCATCTATAGGTATGGCTCCCTATGAGGCACTGTATGGGAGGAAGTGCAGATCGTTGATTCATTGAGATGAAGTCGGTGAGAGGTCAGAACTTGATCCAGAGATTGTATAGCAGACTGCAGATGTGGTGGTCAAGATTCGAGACAGGATGAAGACCTCCCAGAGTCGTCAAAAAAGTTATGCTGACAAGAGGAGAAGAGATCTTGAGTTTGCCGTAGGTGACCACGTTTTTGCAAAGATAACACCTATGAAGGGTGTTATGAGGTTTGGTAAAAGAGGCAAGCTTAGACCGAGATTTATTGGATCGTTCGAGATTCTTGACAGAGTTGGGACACTAGCTTATCGTGTAGCCCTATTGCCGAATCTGGCCGGTGTACAAAATGTGTGCCACGTCTCGATGCTGAGGAAGTATATGGCAAATCCTTCGCATGATTTGAGTTTTGAGCCGTTGCAGTTGGTTCCATATATGTCATATGAGGAAAGACCTGTCCAAATCCTAGAGTGACAGGAACAGAGACTTCGGAACAAAGTGACCAAGTTGGTCAAAGTCCGGTGGTTGAATCAATCAGTGGAGGAGGCCACTTGGGAAGCCGATGCAGACATGAGGAATCGCTGCACGGAACTGTTTGGTAAGATTTAATTTCGAGGACGAAATTTATTTAAGTGTGGGATGAATTGTAGAGCCCAAATTCAGTACACGTAAAACCCATGCATTTATTTAAATTATTAAATTATTTATTTAAATTAAAATGATTTTTAGTGGTACATTATTATAATTTGAATTATATTAAATTATTTATGTTCATGTGATGCACGTTAAATTGTTTCTGGAGCTTCATGTTTCAGGCAATTATTCGATGCGAGATCGAGGAAATGAGACCGACGACGATTTGGGCGATTTGTAAAATGTGGTATTTTATTCTAAGTCAAGAAAGTGTCAGTTTTAAATGATTTATTTAGTTTTTAGCATTTTTAAAGCCTATTTTAATTATTAGATGATTTTAAGATTTTTAAAATTTTAAGGATTTATCACTTGTGCATTTTATTCCAAATTAAGAGATTTTATTGAAGTTAGAAAGGGTTAACTTTTAATTATTTTGTAATTAGTAATTAAGGAATTTTACACCCTTAATTATATTCAAACACACGCGCACACAAATTCACGATAACACACACACATTTCTTTGTGTTCCATTTGATTTCTTTGGAAGAAAACTTAGGGTTCTAAGTATAAGCGGCAGCCACCCCTTCCTCTTCAAAATTCCAGCATGTCCCGTCCGCTTTTCTTCAAGAAAAATCGTGCCACGTTCGGCTCGGATCAACCCTCGTATCCTTCCCGCTGCGATATCGTCGTTTTGGTAGTTTTAAAGATCAAGGCATTTATATTCTATTGTTTCTGCATCGATCTCGTCATATTATGTGTTGTGATGTTTATTATGCATAAAATCAATGTATGTTGTGAAAAGATTTGAGCAAAAATGTTTGAAATAATTTTTAGATCCAAATTTTTAGATCTAAAAACGTGTATGCTGTCATTTTGATTTCTGCAAAAATTCGGTCAATTTTCTGGAAAAGTTATCCACAAATAAACGTAGTACTTTTTGATACCTTCGATTTGACAGTAAATTTGTAATTGTTGAACAAAAAACGAGTGAGTTATGATCGTTTTCGTGGGACTGCTCAAATTGCGATTTTATGAAAATGCGTTCTTGACGTGTTCTTGAAGTTTATTTGTTGCAGGTTTTGTTTGTAACCGTTGTGTGATCGCTGCTGTGTTTAGGTGTATTGAGTATGAGGTTTGGATGATTTTTGGTGCTTTGTTTCGTGTTGATAGGCACTTGGTTGCATTAGAAGTCGTAGGAAACGTGTTGGTGTCAAAATGTCACGTGCACGGGTTGTGTTGCGTTGTTTGTTGTGCATCGTTGTTTTTGGGCGTTGTGTGAGTTTGGAACATTTCCATAGCATCCTAGGTTGAGTCTCGTTGCATCTGTTTTGGTTTTTTGGGCGTGACTTTTAAAATTGCATCAAAATGTGTTCTTTTGGTTGGTTGTGCATAGGGTTAGTGCCGTAGCACTCATCAGGGAGTGCCGCAGCGCCCGATCTGTGCAAGTCTAGCACCACGGTGCTGCCTTTGTGGCGCCGTAGAGTTAGACCTATGGCCTTGCTAGCGCCGCGACGCTAGGCAGTGCCGAAACACAGCACTGTCCAACGCCTAGGTGCTTGTCCATGACTTTTTAATCACTATTTTAGGTTATTGTTTTCCATGTTTTGGGAAATTTTCACACTTCATATAGAGAATTGTTTAGGGTTTCGATGTCATGGTTTAGTATGAGGATTAAACGATGTCAAGTCCCAAGCGAGTTAGAACATTATAAGTGAATTATTACTTCGGGTGGTGAGCACGACTATTATGTCGAAGTTATGGAAAAATTAAGTGCATGTAATCATGTTAGTATGTGCGGCAGTGGACCCGAACGAGACCCAATGAATCTCTCAACGCCATGTAAGTATGTTGATGTGCAAAAGAAAATATCTTATGTTTTTGAGGTATGCTAAATGTCTTGTGAACAATTATGAATAGGTTTCGAAGTCGGTGGAAGTGGAGGAGGACCTCTCCACCCCGGTAAAGCATGACCATGTTTAGATCAGGATTGAAAAGCGGTAAATTTGACCAGGGACCAATCCACCCAGTAAAGCATGATCGGAGATCTCATGTATGTAGTAGTGGATTTTCCCTGCCAGCCCAATACTGTGATTTAGTATGATCAGGCGTATTTATTTATGGGTCACTTGCTTTGAAACATATCTCTATGCGAAATGATGAAGTTTATGCATGTTCAAGTATGTTTATGAAAAGTTTTATGATGATGTCACATCTAAGTTTATGTTATTATGTTCAAGTTTCAGTATGTACGCTCTACTTTAAAATGAATGTGGTTTTATTATGTATTACTTGTTATTTCCAGTTTATATGTGTTGAGTCTTTAGACTAACTAGACTTGATCGATGCATGTGAGGATGAGTATGAGGAGACGAGGGATGAGGACCAATGAGCCGGCTCGGTCTGCGCAGGAGGCTAAACCCAAGGACCACCTATGTTTTAAGAAATTTATGCATGTTTTAAATGCTCTGATTTTCAGGATATTTTTTACGATATTTGAACGTTTATCTTTTTGCAAACTTCGATTGTAATAGTTTATATTTCAAATATTTTAGTCGAGCAGATTATTTTAACACAATTTGAAGGTTTATTATTTATTTAAGAAAATTTTTATTTTTTCATAAATTTTAAAATTGTTTAAAAGTACGGTACGTTACAGTCTGCTTCACATAAGTAGGACATCCATATATTCTTAAGAAAGAATACTTGGGATGCTTTCTCATCCATATCTTATATAGAGTTTTATCCACTACTTTTTTATAAACTGTGCCACAATCTCAAGCGCAAATCCCATAAAAGATGATATTAATCTAGTGAATCCCATCATAGATCGAACAATGTCCATCAATATCTGATTACGATGTTCTGACACACCATTCAACTGGGGTGTGGTAGGTGAGGTCCACTTTGAGAGAATCTCATTCTCCTTAAGGTAGTTTTGAAATTCAATACTTAATTATTCTTCATCTTGATAAGATTGACGTGTGACAAGTGAGATAATTGCACGTAATTTATACTATAATCCATTTGAATTATGTTAGTTTCAGAAAAAAATATGCTTGGTATTTTTTGTTTTCGTGCCACGCAGAAGATGAACGACTATCAGGTGATTGATGGTGATTAGGGGCATTTTCTGTAGAGCCCAAATTTACGTAAAACTCATGCATTTATTTAAATTAAAATGATTTTTAGCGGTATATGATTTATAATTTGCATTATTTTAAATTATTTATGTTTATGTGGTGTATGTTAAATTTTTTTCTTGAGTTTTATGTTTCAGATGATTATTCGTTAAGAGATCAAGGAAAAGGGATCGGTGACGATTTTGACAATTTTAAAACGTGAAATTTTATCTTAAGTTAGGATTGGAGCATTTTAAATGATTTATTTAGTTTTTATTATTTTTAAAGCCTAATCTAATTAATAGGTGATTTTTAAGATTCTTAAACTTTTAAAGTTGAACACTCATGTGTTTTATTTTAAATTTAGTGATGCTAGTATTTTATTGAGGTATTAGTATTTTATGTAGTGGGTTTGTTTGTTATTAGCTTTTTAAATTAGTCAATTAACTCACTAATTACCTCCTAATCTTACTAAACTCACGCAGACACCCAGAATCACGCACACACACTTCGGCTATTGCACACACAAACATTTATCTTGGTTTTCATTTCAATTGTTTGAGAGAAAGTTAGGGTTATTAGCACTAGTAGCAGCCGTCCCTTCCTCTGCAATCTTCCAGCAATCCATCGTCCATATTCTTAAAGAGAATCGTGCCATGTTCGTCTCGGATTATCCCTCGCATCCTTCTCGATTCGGTATCATTGTTTCAAGAATTTTGAAAGATCAAGGCATGTATATTCTATTGTTTCTGCATTGATTTCGTCATATTATGTGTTGTGATGTTTATTATGTGTGAAAATCCATATATGATGTGAATAAGTTTGAGCAAAAACGTTTGAAATGATTTTTTTTAGATCCAAATTTTTAGATCTAAAAACGTGTCTGCTGTAATTTCGATTATTACAAATATTCAGTCGATTTTTTGGAAAAGTTTTCATCATATAAAATGTATTAATTTTTGATACCTTTGATTTGACAGTAAATTTGTAATTTTTGGACAAGAAAAAAGTGAGTTATGATTGTTTTCGTGGGACTGCTTAAACTGCCATTTTATGGAAATGCATTCTTGACGTGTTCTTGAAGTTTATTTTCTGCAGGCTTCGTTGGGAACCGTTGGGTGATCGCTTCTGTAGTTAGGTATTGAGCATGAGTTTGGGATGATTTTTGGTGCTTCGTTTCGTGTCGATAGACACTTGGTTGCATTAGAAGTCGTAGGAAACGTTTTGGTGTGAAAATGTCGTGTCCATGGGTTGTATTACGTTGTTTGTTGTGTGTCGTTGTTTTGGGGTGTTGTGTGAGTTTGAAACATTGCCATAGCGTCCTAGGTTGAGTCTTGTTGCATCGGTTCGAGTCGTTTGAGCGTGACTTCTAAAATTGCATAAAAATGTGTTCTTTTGAGTTGGTTGTGCGCAGGGTTAGCACAACAACGCTCACCAGGGAGCGCCGTGGCGCCTGTTCTGCGCAAGTCTAGCGCTGCGGCACTGCCCTTGTGGCGCCGCAGCGCTAGACCTGCGGCATTTCTAGCGCAGCACTGTCCAGTGTCTAGGCGTTTGTCCATGACTTTTTAAATCACTATTTTAGGTCCATATATTCCATGTTTGGGGAAATGTTCACACTTCATATAGAGAATTGTTTTGGAATTCGATGTCATGGTTTAGTACGAGGATTAAACGAGGTCAAGTCCCAAGGGAGTTAGAACTTCATAAGTGCATTACTACTTCGGGAGGTGAACACGACTATTACATATAAGTTATGAAAAATTAAGTCCATGTAATTGAGTTAGTATGTGCAACAGTGGCCCCAATGAGACCCAATGAATCCTTCAATGCCATGTAAGTATGTTCGACGTGAAAAAGAAAATATTTTATGTTTTTGAGGTATATTAAATGTCTTGTGACCAATTATGAATGAGTTTGGAAGTCGGTGAACGTGGCCGAGGATCTCTCCACCTCGGTAAAACATGACCCGGTTTAGATCAGGATTGAAAAGCAGTAAAGCATGACCAGGGACCAATCCACCCGATAAAGCATGACCGGGGATCTCATGTATGTGGTAGTGGATTTTCCCAGGTAGCCCAGTACTGTGGTTTAGTATGATCAGGCGCATTTATGTATGGGTCACTTGCTTTGAAACATATCTCAACGCGAAATGATGATGTTTATGCATGTTCAAGTATGTATGATGCAAGTATGTTTATGAAAAGTTTTATGATGATGTCATGTCTGAGTTTATGCTATTACGTTCAAGTTTAAGTATGTACATTCTACGTTAAAAATGCATGTGATTTTATTATGTATTACTTGTTTTTTTCGGTTTATACATGTTGAGTCTTTAGACTCACTAAACGTGATCGTTAAAGGTGAGGACGAGTGTGAGGAGACGAGGGGCGGGGACCAATGAGCTGGCTCGGTGTGTGTGGGAGCTAAACCCTAGGACCACCTATGTTTTAAAAACTTTACGCATGTTTAAATACTCTGAAATTCATGATATTATTTACGATGTTTAAACGTTTACCTTTTTGCGAACCTCGATTATAATTGTTTTTATTTCAAATATTTTTAGACGAGCGAATTATTTTAACGCATTTTGAAGGTTTATTATTTATTTAAGAAAATTTTTAATGTTCCGCAAATTTTAAAATAGTTTAAAATTACGGTAAATTACCTTTTTGATGTTGAACAGTTGATAGAATAGCACTGCAACATGAAGGAAGAAGCGCCGCAACCCTAAGGTTTTACAGGAGGAAAAGAGGCAACACAGCGTCATCACTGCTGAACCACAAGCGCCTAGGCGCTAAATTACTAGTGGCGAGGCGCTACTTCTGGATTCTACGGGTGCCTAGGCACTGATGCACAAGCGCCGCTATGCTAATGCCTACGAGAAAATATAATTGGGCTTTAACTCACGGTCTCGGACGAGAATAAAAAGAAAAAATAGGGTTTCAGTGAGGGGGTAGCCATTTTTGGAGAGAAGAAACATGAGAGACAAATAATACACATGTTGGAAAAGGAATTAGAGCAAAAGGATAGATCTCACGACAAAGAATGGCGAATCTAGGGACAAAGACTCCACTTAGGATTTGTTATATAGCCTTTCAACCTCTATGTTGAGATGTCTAAATCTTCAAACATGCTTTGTTTTTTAATAGATTTCGCTATGCACTAAATTTTCAATTCTAGAGGATGATGTAGCTTTGTAGACACGATAATTTTGACTCAGATGATTATATGCTTGAATTCCTGTTGATTAATTGTGTTTACTAGTTTTATTCGATTTCAATTTACTGGCCATAAATTGATTATTATCTGACTAATTCTACAACTCGGGAGAGGGGCTAGAATGATGGATCATTAGGGACACATCGTTAAATGTTTATATTGTCCGGAAGGCGTATAATGTTAGCAGGGCTTAGGGAAAAACATCGTTTGCATATATCATCTGAACGTAGACTCTTATTAGGAATGGTTGAGTCGAAATTTGAATGATAAACTTTATTCATAACTTGGGAAAGGGGGTAAAATAATAAGTGTTCTTAGCCATAAATTACTGGAATTCATGAATATAAATGCAACCGAGAATAGTTATAATGGAAACTAAGTGAAATCACTGCTCTAAATATTTTTTCTCACTGATATTTGCATAAATTTGGTTCTTTGACTCGTATTTATTTTTAATTAATTTGGGTTAAGTAGAACAAACCTTTATTGATTCTTCTAGATAAAGTCGTGACTATTTTAATTACAAGCACTGATATAAGTTTATATATATATTCCTCTTGAGAACGATAATTTAATCTCTTATATTAAAAACTGATAATCGTGTGCTTGCAAGCGAAAAATACGCTATAATTTTTTGGCGTTGCTGCTGAGGAGTGTCAAATTTAAATTTTTATCAGTATTGTTACTAATTAGTCTAGATTTTAGTTTAGAGTTGTTTTGTTTTATTATAATAATCATTGATTTGTTCGTTTTCTTTGTTTGACAGTGCATGTGAAGATTGCCAAGTCTTGACTTGCTTATCTTTGATCCTGAAATCGAAAAACTGCAAGAAGATTAAGAAAAGCAAGAAGAGATCCAAGCAATGGCCGAAAACATAGAGATGCTAGAAGAAACCCACCGGAAGCTATACCCATCAGATATCACTTCTGACTAGTGATCAAAACACATTATTGTGGCATCGCTCGGGAGACCATAAATGCAAAAAAATTCGAGCTGAAGCCTGCAATGATAAATATGGTTCCACAAAATCAGTTTACAGGAACTGCCATTGCAGATCCTCATGTTCATTTGAGGACTTTCCTGGAGATTACAGATATGGTAAAGATTAATAATGTATCTAAGTATATTATTCGACTGTGTTTGTTTCCGTTTTCTCTTAGGGACCAGGCAAAAGGATGTCTCCGATTTCTATCCTTGGGGAGTATCACGACATGACAGGAGTTAGCAACGAAGTTCCTTGCTAAATATTTTCCCCTGCGAAGTCTGCTTAGTTGAATATTGAGATGAGTACTTTTAGGCAGACTGACTTTGAGCAGTTGTATGAGGCATGAGAACTGTATAAGGAGTTGCTGAGGAGGTGCTTGAATCTTGGTTTTGAAGACTGGGTACATATTGAATTATTATACAATGGTCTGAATGGGAAAACACGGGGAAATGTGGATGCAGCGGCTGGTGGCATATCTTTGCCAAATCTCCTTATCAAGCATATGACTTGCTTGAGTAAATAACTATTAATAGCTACTAGTGGTCATCTAAAAGGTTATGTGTGAAGAAGGTAGTTGGAGTTTATGATGTGGATCCTATTACATCACTCACTGCCCTAGTTTCAGCATTGACTACGTAGATTGCATCTATAAATAAGGTGAGCACAACAGGGAGTGAAGGTGCACCAGTTGTTGTTGAAGAACCACATCTTCCTGAAGAAGCTCAATACATCAACAACATGAAATTTGGTGGCTATGGAGGATATCGAGGTAACCCTCCCCTAATACTTATCATCTTAGTTTAAGAAATCATGAAATTTTTTCATATGCAAATAATAGGAATGTGTTGAATCCTCCACCGGGTTCAGTGCATCAAAGGGGCAAGGAAAGCCTTCGTTTGAAGATTTAGGTGGGACTTTTGTTGCTGAATCTGGTAAGAGGCTGACTAGGACTATGTCTCGTCTTGATAGTATGGAGACTCACATAGGAAATATGGGTGCCAGGATGAAATCTTTTGAGACACAGATTGGACAGTTGACTAATGCATTTAGAGATCATAATAGAGGTCAATTCCCAAGTAATACTGAAATTAATCCAAAGGAGCAATGCAAGGAAGTCACTTTGAGGAGTGGAAAGAACTTGAAGTTGAAAGACCCAAGGAGACAGTGGAAAATGAGAAGATAGTTGAAGACGAAGAGTGCAATGATAAAAAGGAGAAGAAAAATAAGGAGTCTAACATTGAAGTTGAACGGACTTTTATATCAAAACCGACCCTTCCATACCCTCTGAGATTCAAGAAGAAAACTTTAGATGATCAGTTTGCAAAATTCTTAGAGATTTTCAAGAAGATTCACATCAACATTCTCTTTGCGGATGTGTTGGATCAAATTCCAAACTATGCAAAGATCATTAAAGATGTGATGTCTAAGAAGAGGAAGCTGCAAACAGTAAAGTTGATTGAGGAGTGTAGCGTCAATCTGCAAAAGAAGCTATCACAGAAATTAAAATATTCATAGAGTTTACTATTTCTTACTTTATTGGTGGTTCTCAATGTAGTAGAGCTTTATGTGATTTATGAGCAAGTATTAATCTATTGCCATTTTCTATTCATAGGGAGTTGGATCTTAGAGAGGTTCAACCAACCACTATAACCTTGTAGCTTGCAGATAGAATTATCACGTATCCACGTGGGATCGTTGAAGATGTACTGGATAAAGTGAATAAATTTATTTTTCCTTATGATTTTTTAATTTTAGATATGGAAGAGGATCATGAAGCTCCATTAATCTTTGTGAGACCTTTCCTATCTACTGGAAGAGCATTGATAGATGTGAATAAGGGAGAACTCACCTTGAGAGTTGGTGGAATATTTTTTTTTTAATATCTATCATTCCATGAAGGGATCGAATGAGGTAATTACGTGTAAAAGCATTGATGTTATAGAATCATGTGTATCTCTTGATTGTGCAGGAACTAGGGATCCCTTGCAGAGACGTTTGGTTGGTGCTACTAGAACCGCTGAGGAAGGTGATTGGGAAGTGAAAGAACAACTTGTGGCTCTTGATGGGTTGCAGAAAAATAGAAACAAAGATGCACCGCTTGAGGATTTGAATGTAGATGAGCAAATAGAGGTAATACCATCTTCTCCTGATTTGAAAGAATTGCCAAGCCATCTTTGTTGTGCATTCTTAGATGAGAATTTGACATATTCGGTAATCATCTCTTCATCCTTTACTTGGGCTGAAAAAGATAAACTGTTAAGAGTGTTGAGGAAGTTTAAAACTGTATTAGGATGTTCGATTTTTGATATTAAAGGAATTATTCCCACGATATGCATGCATAAAATCTGATGGAGGAGTCATACTCTTTATGTAGATCACCAGAGGAGGTTGTATCCAGCGATGAAAGAGGTAGTGAAGAATGAGGTGCTGAAACTGTTAAATGCTGGTTTTATATATGTTATTTTTGACAGTATTTGGGTGTCTTCTGTGCAACTAGTGCCAAAAAAATGTGGAATAACTGTGGTAAGAAATGAAAATAATGACTGCTCTCACTGTGACTTGTTGGTGAGTATGCATTGATTATAGGAAGTTAAATAATTCCACATGTAAAGATCATTTTCCATCGTCCTTTATTGATCAGATGCTTGATATACTTGATGGTCACTGTCACTACTGCTTTTTAGATAGTTATTCAGATTATAACCAGATTGATATTGCACCAAAAGTCTAGGAGAAGACTATGTTCACGTGTCCCTATGGCACGTTTGCTTTTAGGTGGATGCTTTTTGGGCTATGCAATGTCCATGCCACTTTCCAGAGGTGCATGATAACTATATTTGCAGATATGGTGGAGGAAATCATAGAAATATTCATAATTGACTTCTCGGTATTTGGATATTCTTTTAATAACTGTTTACATAACATTTACCTCGTATTGCAGAGATGTCAAGAAAATAACTAGGTTCTTAATTGGGAGAAATATCATTTTATAGTCCAAGAGGGTATCAATATTGGACATAAAGTGTCTGCTAGGGGACTAGAGGTGGATAAAGCCAAGGTCGTCGCAATTGAAAAGCTTCATCGTTGCAATTAAAAAGCTTCCTCCACCAAAGAACATCAAAAGAATAAGAAGTTTCCTAGGACATGCAGGGTTTTATTATAGATTTATTAAAGATGATGACTGTTTGCAGGCATTTGAGAAGATCAATAAAGCATTGGTGACAACACCAATTATGATAGTGTCGGAGTGGAAGGAACCCACCATTTGAATTAATGTGTGATGCTAGTGACTATGCAGTTGAAGTTGTTTTGGGACAAAGAAGAGAAAATATGTTTAGGTCAATCTACTACACGAGTCGCACCATGGATGCAGCACAGTGGAACTACACAACGAATGAAAAGGATATGCTTGCAGAAGTATTTGCCTTTGACAAATTCAGGCCTTATCTCATCAGCACAAGGTTAGTAGGTTTTACTGATCATGCTGCCATTCGTTACCTATTCGCCAAGAAGGATGCAAAACCAAGCTTGATAAGGTGGATTTGGCTACTGCAAGAATTTGACTTTGAGGTCAAAGAAAAAAAAAGAGTGAGAATCAAGTGGCAGACCACTCGTCAAGGATTGAACTTGAAAATAAGAAAGATTAAGGAGCCATAAAAGAATCATTTCCAGATGTACAACTCTTCGAGGTGAATTCTGTACTTTCTTGGTTTGCTGATATTGCTAATTTTTTGTCTTGTGGTGCTCTTCCTCCAGAGTTAAATCATCATCAAAAGAATACATTCTTCCTTTGGACAACCCATATGTGTTCAAGAGGTGTGCTGAACAAGTTATTAATATATGTGTGGATGTTTCCGAAGCACATGAAATTCTGGAGCGGTGTCATTCTTCACCGTATGGTGAACATTTTGGAGCATCACGAACACCAGCTAAGGTATTGCAATCTAGGTTTTATTAGCCTAGTTTGTTTAAAGATAGATAAACTTTAGTAAAATTATGTGATAGATGCCCGATGTTAGGAAACATATCTAGGCATCACGAATTACCACTGAAAAATATTTTGGAAGTGAAACTTTTTGATGTTTGGGGCATAGATTTAATGGGACCATTTCCTCGTTCTCGTGGTCATTCTTATATCTTATTAGCTGTTGATTATGTCCCAAAATGGGTGGAATAAATTGTCATTAGTACTAATGATTCTCGTGTTGTAGCCAAGTTTGTGCACAAGAATATCTTCACCGGGTTTGGAACTCCAAGGGCCATTATAAATGATAAAGGTACATATTTTCGCCATAAAAATTTTTTAACTCACTTTTGGCTAAATACAGTGTGAAGCATAAAGTGGCATTAGCATACCATCCACAATCGAACAGACAAGCGGAAATATTCAACCGGGAGATCCAACAAATCTTGGAAAAGATAGTGAAAATTAACCGGAAAGATTGGGCGTTCAAGTTGGATGATGCATTGTGGGCATAGAAAACTACATTCAAGACACCTATTGGGATGTCTCCCTATATGTTGATTTTTGCGAAAGCGTGTCACTTACCGCTAGAGTTGGAGCATCGAGCATTTTGGGTGGTGAAGAAATTAAATTTTGATTTGCAAGCTTATGGAGATATGAGAAAGTTACAGATGTCTGAGATGGAGTAATTTCACTATGATTCATATGAAAATGCAAAGATCTATAAGGAACAAACCAAAAAGTGGCATGGAAAACTCATCGTACAAAGGTAACTCAAACTAGGACAACAAGTGTTATTATTCAATTGTCTTCTGAAATTGTTTCCTGGTAAGCGGAAATTGCATTGGTTAGGCCAATTTTTGTGGTGACAGTGTATCCTCATGCGGTCATCGAGCTAAAGTGCAGTGGTGGAAGAACCTTTAAGGTGAATGGACAGTGTGTTAAGACTTATTATGGGACCGAAGTGAGGAATATCGACAATTTTAGTTTGGGCGAACTGAACTGAGAAGGACTGGTGACAGTCAGGCTGATTAAGTTAAACCAAGCGTTTGTTGGGAGGAAATTCCAATAAGTATCTTTTAATTCTTTCGTTATTTTCTTTATTTTCAGTAATATAAACGTTGTTGTGTTTTTGTGTTATTGAATTATGTATGTGAAGATTATACATTGATATGTATTTTATTATGCATGTAAAAGTTGACAAAAGGTTTGGAAAGGAGCTCAAATGTTCAAAATTTTTGAAGTACAAGCGTCTAGGTCCCACTAAATCAGCGCCGCGGCGCCAATTTGTGCGAAGAAAAAGTGCCACAGCGCCAGTTACCCAGTGCCTAGGCGCTAAGCAGGCCGAAGGCTTAACGCCTAAGTGATACATAAGCAGCCCTGTGGCGCTAGGTCGGACTATACGGGAAAAAAAAAGAGGACACCAAAAACATTCTACCCTAAGACACTCAAGCAGCGCCGCACTTTTCCCCCTCCCACTGCACCAACAAAAATCGTTCTTCCCCAAAAATTTGTTCTTTGGAACACTACAATACTCTAGATAAATCATTCTCAAGCCAAATTCATCTTTATGTATCATTTGCAAGGTCTCATGTGGCTTAAGGTATAACGTCTGAAAAACTAACCTACGTAAACCGCATGCATGCAAAATTATTTTAATTGGTTAATTGTTTTATTTAATTGCTTTTAAATGCTAGAATGATATTTATTATACGATTAAATATATGATTGCATGATTAAATGATTATATGATAAGATTATATGAAATTAAGGATTTTACCTGAATATTTGATAATAGGAAGGGAAAAGGAGATCGGGGACAACCAAGACAAGAATATGTATTTTTTTAAATAATGGAAAGTATTCCTAATATGATTAAAAATAATTTAATTTTTCTAAAAATGTTATAGTTCAAATTATTTTACGAGTCGGGCTCGATTTTTCACGGGAAGCCGATTTTGGGAAAACAAGGAGTTTTAAAAAATCAAAAGTATTATTTTATGTAAACTAATTTTATAAACTTTTATTATTTAAAAAAGTGTTATTGGGCTCAATTTAGTTAAATTAAGTAGTTCCATTTACCCTCAAGCTTGCAAGCCCAAAACCAAAGCCCATTAATATGTTAATTAATTATAAATAAGTTACTTAGGTATACTAAACCTCACAATTCACCCACCCAATCAGCCTTGAATCACACCTTACATACACACAATAATTTCAAAAATTTGGACGAAAAGAAAGGCTCGTGTTCCTCGTCGTCTGGTCGTCCAACATCACACCCTCGCCGAAGATAGCATATTCGAGGGTTATAAATGTAAAGGCACGTTCCTAAACTCTTTTAAACATCATACAAAACATATTATGCATGATTTAATTGTTTATGTGTGAAAAAAATAGGTGCTTGAATATTTTAACGGTAGAACGTTTATTTTAAAAAAATACGATGTTTTTACGCTTTTATGAAAAACGTTTTTGAATCCAACGAGTACGCTGCCAAAACATGATAAAATATGATTAAAATATGAGAAAACATGACAATTTTGAAAAGAAAACCAAGCTGGAACCGTGGGCATTAATTCAGAGAAGGAGCCGTGAGTGCTTGACTTGTACAAAATTCGTGAGGTTCGGTTCTTATGCGTGAGGCCATGGGGCTCGACCAGGGCTGGTTCTGTTGGGACATCGTATTCTCATACCTAAGACACAGCGGAAGTTTAAAAATTTTGTTCTTGGGCGTCGTGTGTTTAGAAACATTCATAGGGTGTTCTAAGAATTATACCTTTGTGTTCTTAACGCTGGACTCCAAACTATTCCAGTGTTTAGGCGGATATAGCCCTTCTTGTAATTTCCTACGAACGTCCTTCCTTTGATCGTCTAATTAGGTCCACGATCGAAAACTATATTCCTCGCTTGGATTGCACTAGAAATCACAAACGATTTTGCGTTGAGACTGTAACGTCCGAATTTCCAAAATCCGAAGACAGTGCGGCATTGCGACGTGGCGTGGAAGCAACAAAAATAGGCCGAAATTGTTTTTCACAAATCTTGTGTTGGCCGAGACCCTTTTTCAAAGTGGGAAATTAATTGATTCATAATCAACAATTAAGAAAGCTAATCAAATCATTAATCCATAATTAATTTCATGACTTGATTGCTTTAACTCATCATGGCCGTGACTTCAAAGACGGAGGAGAGAAAAGCTTTGTTTTGTGTGAAAAATTCATCACCCAACAGTGAACCCTAATGGTGTATTTATAGAGTGAGACTCCTAATCTAATTAGGAGTCCATCTCCCACAAGGACTCTAATAATTTCATTATATTTAAACTCCCACATAATTAATATATAATGTATTTATTAACCTTTAATAATAAATTATATAATAAAATCATATACACATATTTTATATCACTGTATAAAATATATTCACCACTACTACCACGATAATTTAATTAGTAAATTTTAAATTCACAAAAAAAATGATTTCGAACTAATTATAACCCCGAACGACTATCCGAGAGCGTCGATGTACCAATGATACAAATCTTGTTCATATAATGAAAATCGAAAATTTCGAAGATCAAAATTTTCATTTACCAAATTTGTAACTTAACATATATGGCAGTTACCATATTTGGCAGCTGCCAGTTTTAGTGAACTCCTTCACAAAACACGCAGTTTCACTCTCCTTCCTTATTTAGCAATCATGCTAACTTCCACTTCTTCCATCATATGGAATCAGCTCATAAACTCCTTCATAAGCTTCCTGTTTGATCTCCATCAAACTATAGTCGCCAAATTCGAACTCCTTGAAATTTGACTATCTCAATGGGAACACAGAATCCGATACTTGTGTGACCCTCAATGGTTCAGGTATACAGCTAGCTGTGGGTTCACATCTCCATGTGATTCAGAATAACATTTATTCTTAGTCGGATTTACCCTAGTTAACCCCATTCTTTTCATCAACTCCATGATCAAGAATGTCAGAACTCATTTCTGATTGCACCCATCGGATCATGGTAAGAGCGTCTAGTAGCATCGCCTCATGATCCCCTAGGTATCACTGATATTGCCTGCAAGAACCTTTAGTCATGGTTAACGTACAGTACGGTCCCTTCAACACATATATCCCGATCTAATCTGCAACCATTGGTATATCGAGATTTGCATATGAATTCGATGACGATGCGATTTATCTTTGATTGCTAATAGTGTCATGGCATGTGCAACTAGGAAAACACCATTCCCTAAAGAACATTTCTTGCTCTGGCCAGAGACTCCTTGCAATATTAACTCATCAGATCACATAGGATATCTTCACCCGACTACAATGCATTTGCTCCTATGTATTTCAGAACTACACCCAACCTCGCCACCTGATGACCCTCGATGGAGTCGATAAACGGATCAAAGTGCATGCTAGTACGTATAGCTCCTACATTGTCCAGAGTCAAAGGACTAATGGTGTACAACCATAAATGCAGACTATTCCACTCGATAAGTGGGAACCATTTGGATAGTCCGAAGGAGGGTTGTTCAGTGCATCATCATATGATCACCCATCTGTGTGAATGGACATCTACATGCCCTTGCCAATGAAACATGGCGTTTACGAGCGACCTTTATCCTTGTTTTAGGCGGCTGATTCGACTAGGAACCTGTTTAGAATATACGGTACACTTCCTAATGAGTTTCATGAACTTACGTTGTGACGCAGACCTCATGGTACCTATTATATATTAAAGGACTTTATCTATGCAGCTTGCATTGGTATACAGATAAAGTATAATGTCATAATCGAATAAAATCGTAAAATATTATTAAAATAAAGATTGTTTTGCATTAGAGTCAATAAAAGCCCTAGCCACAAGTTGGCTTGCTAGTCACATACTCTAACATGTTCATGGGTAGTGGTGGTCTCGGTCTAGGGCTGGGTTGGGTCCTAAGGCGGCTAGGGTTCGAGCCTTGGGCTGGGGAAGAGTCCACGTGAAGTGGGACTCTCCCCCACGCTCGGGTATATGCACCAACGGCTAGGGGGCACGCTTCTGGGGGCTTGGGTTAGCTAGGTATGCCCATCAGGGTCCTAGAGTGATGGGCAGGGGTCAGGCCAGGGGCTGGAGTGGCTGGCTACGCTGTGGCTCGAGCCAAAAGCTGGAAACCGTGAGAGAGCTTGGAACGCATAGCTTGTGTCTTCCGATTCAAGTGCTTCTTGCTCGGGTTCCATGGTAAGGGCTGGTATGGGTAGGGTCTAGGCCGTGTTCCAGGGATGGTTAAGGTCGTTTGGGCTCTGTGGTTCAGGGCTGGAAGAGTCCTAGACTAGTTAGGAGTCCTAATGTTCAAAGTAGTCTCACACACACACATGCAGAATCTGGTGGCTCGGTTGCAGGGCTGGTGAGCGAGCTAGGGCTAGGTTCTTTGGGCTGGGATTGGTCAGGAGAGTTCCTAGATGGGTTGGCTTGGGTTTGGCTTGAGGTGGCTCGGGTGTGGCTCAAGAATTTTGGGAGATGGCTCGGTGTGTTCATCTATGTGTCAAAAAAGAATTATAAGGCTAAAATTTGAACCTTGGTCCACGGGTTTGTTCATGGCTCCCAAGGGTAGAATAAATAATAAAAAGGTTATGTTTAAATTTTGGGATCAAAATAACGAGTTGTGGAATTTTTCGAGATTTAATCGTCGCACGAAACGTTAATTAAAGAATTAATTGAAAGCCTAGTTTTAAGCTTAATAAAATTATGTAAAATTATATTTAAGCTTAAATAATTATTTAGAATAATTCATGTCATTAAAAGTGAGAAAAATATAAATTAAAGAATTTTTACGTCCAGAGACAAAACTGTAATTTTACACCTAGAAAAATACATAAAATCTTGTCTGCGTCCCGAAGGATCATAATGCTTGTAAAATGATATTCTATGATATAAAATGATGATTTGATGTTAATATGTTATTTTATGATTTTTGGAAAAGCTGTGCATTTTCTAATGTTTAAAATGCTATTTTTGAAAATGTATGATATTTTATGATTTTTAAAGAAAAAAAATAATATTTTGAGGGATGTGAATTGACTGTGACATATGATATATTGTGGGGACCCGAAAGCTAATCCAGTTCTTAATCGTCATTGGGACTAATTAATCACTTATAATAAACAGGGTCTAATTTTTTTTTTTTTCTAAAATACACAGCGGAAACGTAATGTAATTAAATTCAAATTACATATTAAACATAAACATACAAATCTGATGTTATTTACAATAATTCCACTAGGTTCAATTACATATCAGTACTGAATCCTAAGTTGCTTCTGAAGCCCGGATCTCCACGCTATCTAGTCCAGCCTCGTTCTCCTTCTGACCCTTATCCTGTCCCACATATTGTCATGCACACATACAAACAAGACAACAGCCGGATAACTCCGGTGAGATATAAATATCCCAGTATAAATCATGTATACATGCCATCATATAAACAATATAAAAGCATATATCAAAAAAATCATATCATATATCAAAATCATGATATCAATCCATAACAAGAATAAATCATATTCTATACCTGTACCCTAATCAGGAACATAATTCGATATCCAGAACAAATTCTATTCTAAGCATGTACCAATATCAGGAACATACTCAATATCAAGAATAACTCCTATTCTAAACATGTACCAATATCAGGAACAACAAGGAACATGAACCATATTCAGGAACATAATCAACATCAATAAATATAAATCAATATAATTGTCACTCAGACTCGTGACTCCACGTTTTAGACTAGACTCAATCCTAGCCTAGGGATCCCGATTTCCAGATGTGGTATTCCTATATCGACCAACAGTAATAGAAAAGACTCCAGTTCTATCCACGTCGATATAACCAAACATCCAGTGTCCTGACCTAACCGTCATGGACTGTGGTCCTATCACCAATATCATGTCCTGTGACAAAGTGCAATGGGCCAGTGACGAGTCCTCACTATCCGGCCCTTCTGTCACAAGATGAAATGTCTACAACTAAGCATATCCGCTTATGACTCAAGACATACATTGTCTATAAATCCATAGACCAAAAATATCAATCGTATTCAATTGCAAATAACAATGCAATATAATAAAGTATGTGATTTAGGGAAACTCGAGTCAAACCTCACTCAAGTTGTGCAATCCCAACTCAACATTAATTTATACCTTTATCTTCTCGCTCAGAAGAAGAAGAAGTCCCGAATCTATCTCGGTCCATTCTGAATCTGGTAATAACAATATCGAACAGATATAATATCAATACAGAATTCAATTCAATACCTGTTCTGATCAACACTCAAATCAAAACACATAATCTGATCAATGTCAATTGAGATACCATCCAATTCATATCGACGAATCACGATATAATTGAAATCACTACTGAATCTGATCAATATCAATTAACTGATGTTTCGACGGTATACCAATACAGTCTCGATAATCCCCGTCAGTCCGAACATCACAGATATAATACCAGAACTCATAATAGATATCGATATCAGTCATAATCTCAATAACAATACATATCTGATATGAATTCCCAGTCAAATCGAATCCGAAAATCATAACAATTACCTAATCAGTCTGTTTCTCAATCTGACTTCGATTCTATGATGTCTAACATGACAAGAACATCATATACGAATCCTATTCAATTCTGACAATAGTCTAATTTCAAAACATGTCAAAATGTAGCAAAACTTACGTCCAGTTGTAGCCTACGTCGATAGGAACACAGTACTGAAGTCGGATTCAAAATCAGACGGTTGGATTTCTCACAAAAGGCGTAAGGATTTTTTCGAAAGTTTCTGAAACCTTTCTCTTGCCTTTCCCTCGTTTAATTCTGAAGAAAACGTAAAGGATATACATATATATATCCAATTGCATGCATATGAGACGTGTCTCATTTTTTCTTGAATTCCAGACTTGCTCGGGCGGTAAGAAAATACCGCTCGAGCGCGGCATTTTCTGCCCAAGCATTTCCGTTTTGTACCTTGGCGCTCGGGCGGTAATTCTTTACCGCTCGGGCGCCATACATTCTGCCCAAACTTTATGATTTTGGTGCATTGGCGCTCGGGCGGTTATTTTCTACCGCTCGGGCGCCAGATGTTCTGTCCAACATCTTAGCTCATAATATACCGACGCCCGGCTTCACCTCTCATGTCTTATTTGGTTCCTGTGATATTTACTAATCACAATTCTGACAATTAATAAACGTCTGATTACCGTAATTATACTCAAATCTTTTTAGATTACGGTAATCAAATTCTCGGGCCTTACATTTCTCCCCCTCTAAAATATGATTTCGTCCTCGAAATCACAAACACTCAACTCGTGTCATACAGATAATCATATCATATCTCAAATCAGATATAAGAAGGAGACATATCGAAACGACAATAATCTCATATTAACGAAATCACTCGTAATAAAATTAATTTCAGATCAATGGCTATACAACATCTGTATATACCCATCAAAAACTCATAACAATCAATATCTCAGTCAGAGATATACTCAATCTTCAGTTTCAAATACCAACAGTCATCGTCCGACATTGGCTTATTAGTCTATGTATTCTGAGCTATCCTCCTTTCTTCTGAATTAGTTTCATTTTCTTTATCAGATCATTGATCTTAGCAAATTTACTCTCAAGCATCACTGTAATATCATTCCCATACGAAGGAATTTCACAGTTCTCATTGTATAATATCTCGACTAAAGCTATTTCGATATTCATCTGAAAGCGATTATTGTAAAATATTTCACAAGTGACAATGAATCATGTCAATTAGTGCTAAAATCCAGCACTATATGTCCTGGATATCCTCCAGTATCTAGATAGTTCACTCCGACTATCCATCAATCTATAAATCATAGATAAAATATCATCTCATGCACTCAGCTAAAAGTATAAAATCAAACGAAAATCACAGTCTGATAAAATCAACTCTGGCATTCAATACAATCTGACTCCGTTTCTGACATAAATCCTCATCATCTGGTCATGTCTGTATTTCTTCCTGTATAATATAACATGGACAGATTTGAACAGTCGTTCAATCACAATCACTATCTTGGCAAGATTGCAGTAGTGTCATCACACAATCCATAGAAATGTACTTCCATTTCTATTTAGAAATCAATAATCAAGATCATTAGTCTAAAAGTTTTTCATCTTTCTGTCTTCATCTGTCAGCGATTTAGACATTTCAATACCAATTCGGCCATAACTGATTTCATCTGTTTATTTCAAAACTGTTTATTCGAATTATCACACATTTCCTGTTACCAGAATAGTACTGAATCTACTACTGTGTGTATCTGACAATACCTGTCATTTCAAATTCGAATATCTGACACAAACAAATCAGCTAATAATATAAATTAAAGAGAAATACCTACCTGGTATTCGGTTCTGACTATCAAAATCAAGTTCTGAACAGTCTGATCAAACTTCTGGACTGCTTAAATTTTCAAAATCAGTTCTAACTCGACTGAACTGTATATAAGCTCGACGGTTCATAACAATCGGTATCAAAAACGGACTCAGAAAGATAATAATATCGGATCAGATTCAAAATATCAATACGCAATACTGATCTAATAACTGCATAAGATGCAATCTCTGACATTTCTGACATCTCTGAAATTCTGCTATATTCAATGTCGTTCTCAGCCACTGATCACGGTCTCACAGTTCTGACTATCAATCAGTATACTATCTTCAGATATTACAGACTCTGAATACAATCTGTTACAATTGAGGTTCATATCCGAACACTTTGTATACAACAATCTCAGTTCCCAGAATATTAAATACAAATTTCAACTGTGCGATTCGATCAATCATACGCTGCGAATATATCAAAATATCATAGATAAAACGAGCATATATCATGAGAATATCTCTGAATATCGGATTTATCAACCCATAATTGGAACTGAAGTACTTTACAGATAAACATATAATCAGATGTAACTCTAACTCTTCAGGCAATAAATCTCTCAACTGATATCTCAATTCTCTCAATTCAATCAGTATCAGTCTATAAGAAATTCTAAAATGAAACCAATACCTGGAATCAAATCAAGGCTGAAATCAGTCTCCCTGATACAGGACAAACCTGAAATCTCATCTGCAAGACTATAGCAAACTTCCTGCTACTAGTAAATCAATCCTGATAGGCTCATCTTCAGTAATCAACTGAATATATGAGGAATTACTCCATTCCTTTCGATAATCATCGAATCTTATATAATACGGATATCAAGGAATTCAAAATCAAGAATCCTTACCGTATATCATTCATTCTTTGGCCATTTCAGGTCCGAATCTTACCATCTCCTGGCAAGAATCTAAAATAGCTCTGTACTTGTTCGATATATGTCAATATCAATAACGTAATCCGAATCAGGCAACACAAGTACAACACAGTTTAATTCGTTTTTATTCTCAACTTACTGTCGTATATAATATATCACAGAATTCACTGCTATCAATTCTTTTCCCCAAAAGGTATAAAGGTCAATACTTCAGTAATACAGACCCAACAGGTATAACATATATCAATGCAATTCAATCAAGGATAATCATAAGGAATGCATTAGTATACATCAATACATATGCAACATAATCATAAAAGATCGGTACATGTCACTTTATCATCAAGTGTGTCCTGGGTCTGTTTCTCGATCCCTCCCACAAGAGGATTCTGCTCCCTGAAATCTTCGGGGACCCCTCTGTGGACAAGCTTTAGCAAAATGTCCTGGTTGTTTACAAATATTGCACCTACCAGTTACTCCCCGGCATTGCTCCGTGGAATGTCTTCCACCGTAATTCCTGCAATAAACTCCAGTATAACTCGGACTAGAACCGCTGGAGCTAGATGAACCACTCAGTCCACTTCCTACTTTCTTGAATGGCTTCTTTCGAGCTTTCAGCAAATCCTGCTTTCCACTCGTACTACTGCGATCAACCCGGAGAGAAGGTTGCTGTGTCTGGGGTTGCGCCGCATACAACCTTTTTAGTTGTCTAATCAGACTCGTCTCCGCTCTCTTCGCTCTACTCAGGACATCAGCAAATTGGTACGGCCGCTGCATATTCATCAATGCAACAATCTCCGAGTTCAATCCTCTGACGAACTGAGCCGTTATAGCTTCATCATTCCCTGCTACATGAGGAACAAAACGCAGCAGAGTAGAGAATTTATCAACATACCCTTCAATATTCGGTTGACCTTGGCTTAAATTCTCAAATTCTACTTTTTTATCCTCTCGGTACGATCCTGAGAAGAATCTTCGATAAAATTCAGCTTTAAAGACTTCCCATGTGATCACAGTACCACGCAGTTCTAGTATTCCTTTGGTTGTAATCCACCAACTCCTGGCGGCCTCTTGTAACTGATGGAATATCAGTTTAACTCTCTATTCATCTGTACAATCAACTAAATCAAACAGGATTTCTATGTCATCAACCCAGTTTTCACAACCTTCAGATGTCTCGATACCACTCAGAATCGGCGGTTGCAGTAACTGAAACTCTCTCAACTTTACTTCCATCTGAGTTTCTGATACATCTATCCGATCAGACGAAGTACTGCCTCTTTCTGGAATCCTTCTAGGAGGAATATCTGATAATCACAGATGTTAGTAGTAACAGGAGACAAATCCGTCTCAATCCCAATCCGGATCAGCTTACCTCTGATCAAAAATTGGTTCTGATCCAGTTTCAAATAATACATATTACCAAATCAACTCAGATATTCAGGTAACATGTAGCTTCATATACAGTAAAAACATACTGAAATCTTAGTATATACAATGTAATTTCAACATTATATTTACTCATGTGCCATATAAATTCAGGCAGTAAAACATACTATCATGCTAGCATACACAATGTAATTCCACATTATAATCAATCACATGCTAGCACTCACATGTAAGGAAAGAAAACTCATTCTACCCCGCTCACTCTTCTCTATCTCAGTGCTAAGGAACCTATAGTTCAAGGACCTACAGCTTTGATACCACCTGTTGTGGGGACCCGGAAGCTAATCCAGTTCTTAATCGTCATTGGGACTAATTAATCACTTATAATAAACAGGGTCTAATTTTTTTTTTTTTCTAAAATACACAGCGGAAACGTAATGTAATTAAATTCAAATTACATATTAAACATAAACATACAAATCTGATGTTATCTACAATAATTCCACTAGGTTCAATTACATATCAGTACTGAATCCTAAGTTGCTTCTGAAGCCCGGATCTCCACGCTATCTAGTCCAGCCTCGTTCTCCTTCTGACCCTTATCATGTCCCACCTGTTGTCATGCACACATACAAACAAGACAACAGCCGGATAACTCCGGTGAGATATAAATATCCCAGTATAAATCATGTATACATGCCATCATATAAACAATATAAAAGCATATATCAAAAAAATCATATCATATATCAAAATCATGATATCAATCCATAACAAGAATAAATCATATTCTATACCTGTACCCTAATCCGGAACATAATTCGATCTCCAGAACAAATTCTATTCTAAGCATGTACCAATATCAGGAACATACTCAATATCAAGAATAACTCCTATTCTAAACATGTACCAACATCAGGAACAACAAGGAACATGAACCATATTCAGGAACATAATCAACATCAATAAATATAAATCAATATAATTGTCACTCAGACTCGTGACTCCACGTTTTAGACTAGACTCAATCCTAGCCTAGGGATCCCGATTTCCAGATGTGGTATTCCTATATCGACCAACAGTAATAGAAAAGACTCCAGTTCTATCCACGTCGATATAACCAAACATCCAGTGTCCTGACCTAACCGTCATGGACTGTGGTCCTGTCACCAATATCATGTCCTGTGACAAAGTGCAATGGGCCAGTGACGAGTCCTCACTATCCGGCCCTTCTGTCACAAGATGAAATGTCTACAACTAAGCATATCCGCTTATGACTCAAGACATACATTGTCTATAAATCCATAGACCAAAAATATCAATCGTATTCAATTGCAAATAACAATGCAATATAATAAAGTATGTGATTTAGGGAAACTCGAGTCAAACCTCACTCAAGTTGTGCAATCCCAACTCAACATTAATTTATACCTTTATCTTCTCGCTCAGAAGAAGAAGAAGTCCCGACTCTATCTCGGTCCATTCTGAATCTGGTAATAACAATATCGAACAGATATAATATCAATACAGAATTCAATTCAATACCTGTTCTGATCAACACTCAAATCAAAACACATAATCTGATCAATGTCAATTGAGATACCATCCAATTCATATCGACGAATCACGATATAATTGAAATCACTACTGAATCTGATCAATATCAATTAACTGATGTTTCGACGGTATACCAATACAGTCTCGATAATCCCCGTCAGTCCGAACATCACAGATATAATACCAGAACTCATAATAGATATCGATATCAGTCATAATCTCAATAACAATACATATCTGATATGAATTCCCAGTCAAATCGAATCCGAAAATCATAACAATTACCTAATCAGTCTGTTTCTCAATCTGACTTCGATTCTATGATGTCTAACATGACAAGAACATCATATACGAATCCTATTCAATTCTGACAATAGTCTAATTTCAAAATATGTCAAAATGTAGCAAAACTTACGTCCAGTTGTAGCCTACGTCGATAGGAACACAGTACTGAAGTCGGATTCAAAATCAGACGGTTGGATTTCTCACAAAAGGCGTAAGGATTTCTTCGAAAGTTTCTGAAACCTTTCTCTTGCCTTTCCCTCGTTTAATTCTGAAGAAAACGTAAAGGATATACATATATATATCCAATTGCATGCATATGAGACGTGTCTCATTTTTTCTTGAATTCCAGACGGCGCTCGGGCGGTAAGAAAATACCGCTCGAGCGCGTCATTTTCTGCCCAAGCATTTCCGTTTTGTACCTTGGCGCTCGGGCGGTAATTCTTTACCGCTCGGGAGCCATACATTCTGCCCAAACTTTATGATTATGGTGCATTGGCGCGCGGGCGGTTATTTTCTACCGCTCAGGCGCCAGATGTTCTGTCCAACATCTTAGCTCATAATATACCGACGCCCGGCTTCACCTCTCATGTCTTATTTGGTTCCTGTGATATTTACTAATCACAATTCTGA
This sequence comes from Primulina eburnea, assembly GCF_022965805.1. Taxonomy (NCBI): domain Eukaryota; kingdom Viridiplantae; phylum Streptophyta; class Magnoliopsida; order Lamiales; family Gesneriaceae; genus Primulina; species Primulina eburnea. Next base: position 38,143,619 of record NC_133103.1, on the reverse strand, counting down.
CAATTAATCAACGTCTGATTACCGTAATTATACTCAAATCTTTTTAGATTACATTAATCAAATTCTCGGGCCTTACATATATGATTTGTGAGGGATCCGTTTATGTGAGGACAATGAACTTAAAATTTTATGGGGATTTCGTGAGGGGAAAAGGCCCCAGAGGGAGCCCATGTTTGGGAAAAGCCCCAGAGGGAGCCCGTCTATGGGAGAAGGCCCCCGAGGCCCCGACGATTGTAATTCCATGGTGGTGCCTAGTGCCCACCCCTATGAGCCATGTGGAGCTGTAGGCTGATCAGTCGACCGAAGGATAAAAGCTAGTTACTTTCAAGGATCAAACTTCACCTAAAATGATATATGATTGAAAACTTATGATTAAAATGATTTTATGATATATGATCCATGATGATGATTAAAGCTATTATTAAATGATTTAAAAAATGATTTATTTATGCTCAAAGATTATTTTAAATGATTTTTAAAAGATTTATTTATGTTTAAAGTTATTTTAAAATTATTTTACAATTTATGATTTAATTATACTTGAATGATTTATTTATGTTCAAAAGTTATTTTAAATAAAAGTATGATTTTAATGCATGTGATTGTATATGTATTATATGTTGTCTATGTTTAGAACGTGCTAAGTCAATAGACTCACTAGGTTTGTATGATGCATGATTTGATGATTTATGAGAGGCTGTGGCGATTGAGTGGATCGAGTGCATCATTACACACACGAGGACCTTTATATTTCCGCACTAGCTAGATAGATTAAAGATTTTAAGGATTTATTTTAATGATTTTTATTAGATATTTTTTATGCTTTATTGTTATTGTTTGTTGATCTTTTTAAAAGATCAATTTAGGAAGCTTTGTTAGGTGATGATTTAGGATTTATTTTATGCATTTGAGATTTAAATTGTTAATTTATTATGATTGTTAGAATTGTTAAGTTATTTTATTTAGTTAGTATTTTCGAGTTTATGATTTATGATTAGTATAAAAAAATCGAGGTCGTTTCATAAAGATTTCAATGAGAGTTTTCAAAACGAGTTGACCCCTAGCGATTTGCAGCATATTTCGGCCCTCAATCAGAAGGTAATCGTTTTTTGTGTTGTGAATCTCGAATTTCTTGCTCAAATTTTATGGGATTGAGTTGTTTGATTTCCGCCCACAAGGTGTTTGATAAATTGTTTGAGTGAAGTTGTTCTTGGTGTTTGTTGGATTGAGATATTGCATGTTGTAGAGGAACTAGTAATCGAAAGATTGTATTGAAATTGTGATAGCTATATTGTTTGAATTGTTGTTGTGGGGACAATTGTTATTGAGTGGAGTTTTTATCCAAGTTGAGTCATGCCGCCAAAGAAGAAAAGTAAACATGGTCAAAGTGGGGATGGTGAGTCGTCTTTGGCTAGTTTTGATAGAAGACGGTTCTGGGATGCTAATGCCTCTGAGAACTATATGAAATTACAAGAAAAGAGTATGCAGCGTGAGAGGGGGATGGATTAGAGTTACTCGGATTGTGATACATTGGTTCTTGCTCAGGGGTTACACTGGATGAATTTGTGAAGTCGTATGCAGATGCTGTGATGTCCCTTGTGAGGAAATTCTACGCAAACTTAAAGGTAAGGCACATGGACTATCATGTGAAGATCAGATGGCGGTTGATTGATTTGACACTCGAACGATTACCTCGTTGTACTCGATGCCCGACTATGACACCGACGAGTATACAATGTATATGAGAGGCATATCCATACGAGGCTATTCTTGCCACCCTTTGTGAGCCAGGAACAGTTTAGAAGCTCAACAATCAACGAGCCCCGGTCACATTCCTAGCTACATCCATGAAGAGGGAGACGTATAATTGGTATCATTTTATAGCTTTGAGATTGATGCCATCTGGGCATGTGTCCGATGTGACGAAGAATAAGACAAATTTATTATATTGTATCATCATCGACAAGACAGTTTATGCAGGCCGGGTGATTATGAGTTCGATCTTTCAGGCTGCTTGGGGCACTTACACCGTTAGCATGCACCATTATTCCACCATCATAGACCTATGTCACATAGCAGGTGTCACATGGGATGACACTGAGCAGGTGTTGCAGACGAAAGACGGTATCTTACTAGTTGGATACCTCCCGCGAGACAAGAGACGGAGAAAAATTGCTAGTAGTCCGGGCAAGGCTTTAGGGAGTGGAGTACAGTCGCAGCTCACCCCACGGGCACCGCAGATATAAGAGTTAGGTACTGGGAGGGGACAAACCAAGCATGCGTCTCGATGATTTGGAGCGCATGATGAGGAGATAGTGGCAGATTACTCGTGAGCACATGGATTATATGCACGATTTTACTCGTGTGCTTGCACAGCACTTTCCTGTGAAGAGCGTCGCCAACGAGCCATTCCCGCCTCCGCCAGCTTTTTCACACCGATCCATCGAGAATGAAGATGAGTATGAGTTGTCAGGCGAGCACAGTGAGTCCTGATGCTCACTGCACGAGGTACATGATCCCATGTTTTTCTTGGTTTATTACTGTACATTGGGGACAATTCACATTTTTAATTTTGGGGGTGTGAATTTGTTTGTTTGGTTTAAGTTGATTAATTTGTTTTGAGGCCTGCATGATTAGTTACTTACTGCACAGTAGTTAAATTTCTTTAATTTCATAGGGAGTCTAATAAAGTCCTTTTGAGTTAAAAAATAATAACAAATAAATAAATAATAAAAAAGAGTCACTTTGATTAATGCATGATATATTCATTAGAAAAGAGTCAAGATAAGTCATTTGTGTGGAAGGTGATGAGAATAAAGTTGTAGTTCTGAACATATTCATGATAACTTGTGAGTCACATCTTTTGCACTGTCGTGTTTGTTGATGTTGTTGATGCTTAGAGACAATTTACATACTTGTGATGCTATAGACAATGAAGATCGTGATTTTTATTAATTCTTGCATGACATTGACTGACACTTTTGCGAACACAGAGATGATCTAGGCAATGTTTTTCAGTATCTTTGGGCTTGTTTTCATTGTTTATTGGCGATTGTTAGCCCATTGAGCCTCAAGTTGATCGAGATGCTTGAATTTTTTGTGTGCCTATCTCAGATATCATTTTGGTTTAATATTGCATGTGATTGATCTGTATGAGATAACTAATGATTGGGAGTTATTTAGAACTTGCTTGAACATTTTTTTAGGCGAAATACAGATAAAATGCGACATAGGAATGCATTAGGCAATCTTTTGAATCGGTTGAGCCTTCCGAGCCTACCTAATGCATCATAAATATCCCTAGTGTCCCCGTTGAGCTTGCTAAAAATCAAGTGGAGTGTGTCAATGACATATGATTAGCCCACACTTGTATATATTTTATATCCCACAACAACTATCAAATGAAGCTTATACACTTACTATACAACCTAACTTTGAGATAAATAAGTTGATTGGTATTGAAATAATTCAACTAATCATTGAAAAAAAGAAGAAAAAACAAATGTGTATAAATGAGTTGAAAAAGAAACAAAAAGAATAAAAACAATAAAAAGAATGAATCAAAAGTGGTGTAGAAGAAAAAATATGGGAAATAGAGGATGTGAATGATAAGAAAACAATAAGTGGATAGTGAATGAAATGACAGTGAATATGATGCAAGCTTATGGATACCTGAGAAATATGATTAGCAAGTATATATTTTAATCATTTGCATGTAAGAATCTCATTGTTTGACATCAAATTTTTGGTGATATTGAACATCTTATGAGCCAAATATTCACCATTAAAGTCTTTTGTGATGTGTGTAAGTGAAATTGCATCTTAATGAAGTGTGGTTTGAACTGAGTCGAGGATTTCTTGTGTTTATAAGGCGAGTGGGTGTTGTGAATCTATTTGAGCATTCGATTGGGTAAATAAATATTGGCATATCACACACACGTTGTAAGGACCATGTATCGTATTTTTGTAAATCATACTTTGACTATCGATAATTCATGATAAAGTCATGTTGTTAGAGAAATTATGTTTTGTTAATGAATGATTGTAGTAGTATTTGATTTGTGTTTGACAAATATGCTAAACCACAATGGAAAAGTGACACATGTATCGGTTTTCAGCATAAGTATCTGAGTATTAGTTCAAATGAATGAAAACGATTTCATTAAAAAGCTAATACATAATACTACAACTTTTATGTTTTGAGTTTTGTCGAAATCCATTTGGAAATAGGGGCAAAATCATCCCGAAGTGTATTGTGTGCATTGAGGTTCCTGCATTGACACATTTTGGGAGAACGAGCGTAAGTTTTGCGTATGATATCCGAATTGAGTGAGGTTAGTGGCAAAGGAAATCCAAGACATCGATCTACAACTTTCTTGTTGACCACTTTTGCTAATTCAAAATATTTCATTCCAGACAGAACATGACGCGCTAGGGCGCCATTATTTGACCGCCCCAGAACGACATTAGGAATATTTTTGGACTGAACCCGGCACGCTAGGGCATAAATACTTGACCACCCAGCACTGTAGGATAAAAACTGCTTCGAGCAGAGCTTGGCACGCTAGGGCGCTATTACTTGACCGCCCCAGCGCGCGCACAAATATATGATGTTGATAAGAACGAGTTTTACAGAATAAATCATGTTTCTTTCTCTGAACTTCAAGAGAAAAGTTGAAATCAAGTTGTTGGAAACTTAATTTCGGTTGTTTGACAAACTAAGTATTTAATTTATTGGACTAACTGATCAAGTAGCTTGAAGTAAATGAACTACTTAAATCAACTGAAATTTTCCTAACTGAAGATTAATGCGCAGTTTACCAAAGGCTACTGAAACCATCCGGATTGAACTTACGAAGAAAACTGACTGATCAGTTGGAAATTGATCAGTTGATATATTCAGCTTTGAGCTTACCAGCGATTGATTATCAACTGATCATTCATTTGTACACGTCATCAGTTGTCGGAAAGGACATTCAACAAATAACAGTACGAAGCAGACTGCAAATCGTAGTGGAACGCCGCATTTCAGAGCTTACAGTGTTCGAAATGTCAGAGGAATATTGACGTGGCAATCAACGGGTATAAAGATTCAAATTATATTTAATGTTACCGTTGAATAGAAGCCTATAAATAGGTGAGAAGAGCGGTTAAGAAAAGAATCGATCTATTTATTCTCTCAAGCTTTGTTTTACCCTGCTGAAATTAACGCTCTTACTCAAGAATCAAAAAGCTCACTCTTATCAGATTTATTTGTATCATTTGAGGCTACTTTTCGAGCATATAATCACAAACTGTTTTATTGTTTACTTGATCTTTAAGACTAATCAGTTTAGGACCCAAATAAATATGGGTACCAAAATCATATACTGTGTGTGATTGCAGGTAACAGGAACAAGTAAAGAATCAACTTGGTATCTAGCCAGTGGCTGTTCGTGACATATGACATGAGATGCAAATTTGCTATCTCAACTGATCAAATATACTAGACCAAACATCATTTTTGGAGACAACTCCAAATGTAAAACTGTGGTTAAGGGTAAGCTTATCCATGGTAACATTACAATTAAAGATGTTTTGCTAGTTGAGAATTTGAAGTATAACTTGATAAGCATCAGTCAGTTATGTGACAATAATTTCTCAGTTTAGTTTGACAAACACACTTGTTCAGTTAAAGACTCAACTGATGAGGTCATCCTAACTGGAAATCGTTGTGAAAACACTTACAAATTTAGTTGGACTGAACAACCTTATGCACCATTTTGTTTCATTGCTTCCAAATCTTCTAATAACCGGTTGTGGCATAAGAGGTTGAACCACTTAAACTTTAAATCTATTGCCTATCTGAGTAACCATGATCTTGTAACTGGTTCACCCAAAATAGAATTTTCAAAAGATAAAATTCGTTCAGCATGTCAGTTTGGTAAACAAGATCTTAATTCAAAAATAGAGGTTGTAAATCATCTTCCCGATGATTAGTACTGCTACATATGGATCTTTTTGTTCCAATACCAGTCATGAGTTTAGGAGGAATGAAATACACTTTGGTAGTTGTGGATGATTTTTCAAGATTTACTTGGGTCATTTTTCTCAAATCCAAAGACCAAACTGCTTCACAAATGATTAACCTCTTCAAAAGACTATTAAATGAAAAATCAGTTGGGATTGATCAAATAAGGTCTGACAGAGGGACTGAATTCATCAATCAAAATCTTTCAACTTTTTTAGAAAACACTGAATCAAGCATGAGCTCTTAGCAGCTAGAACATCTCAGCAAAATGGTGTAGCTGAAAGAAGGAATCAGACCCTTAAAGAAGTTGCTAGAACAATCCTTGCTGATTCTGGTATTCTCAAAGGTTTTGGGCTGAAGCAGTAAACACTGCATGTTACTCTCAGAACAGATCAATGATTAATAGGAATCATGTGACAACACCATATGAAATCTGACATGGAAGAAAAAGTGTGGTTTCTCATTTCAAAATATTTGGCTGTGAATGTTTTATTCTTGATAATGGTAAAAATCATTTAAAAGCTTTTGATGTAAATCTGCAGAGGGAATATTTCTTGAATATTCTTCAGTTAGCAAAGTATATAGAGTTTTTAATAAAAGCTCTTTAAATGTTGAAAAATCTATTCATGTTGTTTTTTATGAAACTATGCTAACTGATAAGGCAACTGATCCAATTGTGCTAGTTGATCGTTTTACAGAGAATAGTTTGGAGGATGATAGTGAAGAAGAAAATCATATCAATAGAAATATCCTTCAAACACCTAAACCAGAAATACTAGATCAATCAGTTGAACATGAATCTGCTCCTGTTAATCTGTTGGTGGAGCAAACAGATGATATTCAGTTACCAACTGATACAGCTCCAACTGAAACTGAAAACATTCAGTTGCCAACAGAAGCAGTTGCTAATATGGAAGCAACAAATACTGAGTTCAGATGGAAGAAATCACATCCTCAAGAATTAGTGATAGGTAATCTATCTGACCCGAAAATAACAAAAAATCAAATGATTAATTTGTTTATTCATTCTGCTTTTGTCTCACAACTGGAACCAAAGAAAACTGGTGAAGCTTTTGCTGATCCCAATTGGATAAATGCAATTCAAGAGGACTGAGTTCAGATGGAAGAAATCACATCCTCAAGAATTAGTGATAGGTAATCTATCTGACCCGAAAATAACAAAAAATCAAATGATTAATTTGTTTATTCATTCTGCTTTTGTCTCACAACTGGAACCAAAGAAAACTGGTGAAGCTTTTGCTGATCCCAATTGGATAAATGCAATTCAAGAGGAGCTAAATCAGTTACCCATAACAATGTCTGGAACTTAGTTCCAAGACCAGTTTGTAAAACAATTATAGGTAAAAATGGGTATTTAGAAATAAACCGAACGAAATGGTTCAGTTTCACGCAACAAAGCAAGACTTGTAGCACAAGGATATAAGCAAGAAGAAGGAAGTGACTATGATGAAACGTATGCACCAGTTGCAAGACTGGAAGCAATCATAATGTTCATTGCCTATGCATCATTCAAGAACTTTAATGTCTACCAAATGGATGTAAAAAGTGCATTTCTGAATGTTCAGTTGCAAGAAGAAGTTTATGTTGAACAACCACCAGGTTTTATCAATCACTCTTTTCCTGATCATGTCTATCATTTGAACAAAGCTTTATATGGTCTTAAACAAGCTCCAAGAGCTTGGTATGAGACACTTTCAAAATTCTTAACTAATCATGATTTTACTGTTGGATCGATTGACAAGACCTTGTTCAAATTTTCTAAGAATGATCACATTTTACTTATGAAAATATATGTTGATATTATATTTGGGTCAACTAATCCAAATTATGTGAGAAATTTTCCAAGTTAATGCAGGACAAATTTGAGATGAGTATGATGGGTGAACTGACATTCTTTTTCAGACTACAAGTGAAGCAACTGAAGACTGGTATTTTTGTCTGAAACGACTTCGATTTTTTTTTCTAATCTTTAAACTATAATTCTAAATTACTAAATAAATAATTTAATATAATCATGAATCATAATAATTTAACAATTTAAACCTCAAGTGCATAAAATAAAATCCTAAATCATCAACTAACCAAAATTCCTAAATCGACCTTTAAAAAGATCGGCTAACAATAAAATTAAACATAAAAATATCTCTAATAAAAATCATTAACATAATCTTTAAATCATTTATCTATTTAGCTATTGCGGAAACATAAAAACCATCGGGTGTGTACTGCTGCACTCGATCCACTCAATCGTCAGCACCTCTCTTAAATCATCTAAACATGCATCATACAAACCTAGTGAGTCTAAAGACTCAACACGAAATAAACATGGATAGCAAGTAATAAATATACATTCACATGCATTAAAATCATTTTTTATTTAGAATAGCTTTTAAACATAAATAAACCATTTAAAATCATTTAAGCCTAAACAAATCATTTTAAAATCATTAAAACTAAATTTTAAGCATAAATAAATCATTTTAAAAATATCTTTTGTCCTCTTCATAACTCATATATCATAAGAATCATTTTTATCATAAGCTTTCAATCATATATCATTTTGGGGGAAGTTTGATCCTTGAAAGTGACTAGCTTTTATCATTTGGTCGACTGCAGTCTTAGCTCCACATGGCTCATGGGGGTGTGCACTAGGCTCCACCATGGAAATACGATCGTCGGGGCTCCCTCGGGGGCCTTCTCTCATAGACGGGTTTCCTTTGGGGCCTTCTCCCGTAAATGGGCTCCCTCTGGGGCCTTTTCCCCTCACGACATTCCCATAAAATCATATAACATAAATCATATATTTTGTCACAGTCAATTCACATTCCTCAAAATATTTTTTGTTTTCTTTAAAAATCATATAATAAGACAGCTTTCGAAAAATAGCATTTTAAACAGTAAAAATTGCACAGCTTTACCATCAATCATAAAATTCATATTATCATCATAATCATCATTTTAAATCATATATTATCATTTAACATGCGTGATGATCCTTCAGGACGCTGCCAAGCATTTTTCGTATTCTCTTAAGTGTAAAAAGACCGTTTTGCCCCTGGACGTAAAAATTCTCGAATTTATATTTTTCTCACTTTTAATGACATGGGTTTATCTTAAATAATTATTTAAGCTTAATATAATTTTTCATAATTTTATAAGGCTTAAAACTAGGTTTTTCAATTAAGTCTTTCATTAGCGTTTTGCGAGGCGATTAAATCCCGGATAATTCCAAAACCCATCATTTTGATCCCAAATTTTAAACATAGCATTTATTTATTCTACTCTTCCAAGTCATGAGCCATACACATGGACCCATGGTTCTAATTTTAGCTTTTAAATTTTCGTTTTTGACACATTAATGAACACATCGAGCCATCTCTCAATTTACTCGAGCCACGCCCGAGCCAAACCTAGCCAACCCACCTAGTCACCCTCCTCACCAACCCTGACCCATAAAACCTAGCCTTAGCTCGCTCAAACCCTGCTGGACAGAAGACCCAAAACCTGCGCACCTCTAACCCCTCTCGCCCAAGACTCCTAGCTAGCAAGGACACCTCCAGCCACTTAACCAGCGACCACCTCGGACCCTCATTGACCCTGGACCATGCCCAGCCTCGCCCAGACTAGCCCCTGATCCACGCAAAAGCCCTGCCTGAAGGCTCACACTTTGCACACCAGCATGCTACTCGCGCTCAAGTCTCCTAGCCACCCTAGAACACTTCCAGTTGAACCACCACCGAGCCCACCTGACCCTAGCCTTCCCTGGACCACGCCCAGACCCAACCCATACCAGCCCAGGCCCCTCCATGCCTGCAGCAAACCACCTGAAAGCAAGAACCACAACCTGCGCACCATGGAGCTTCCTTGAGTTTCTCTCGTTTGCGTCGAGCCAGCAGTGACCCTAGCCACTCCAACCCGACCCCTTCCCATCACCCTAGCACTCTTATGGACCAGCCTGCTTATGCCCAGGCCAGCCACAACCCCTCTCTGCTGCTGCGATACACTACAGGCTTACGTGAGGAGTCCTTGCTCCATGGGCCTCCTCCATAGCTGTGACCAAGGAGTCCTAGCCATGCTAGGACCCTTCCTGACCCTGAACCACCTCCATAAAGAGCCCTCGTCGAGACTTGGTCGAGCCCCATGACCCCATGCACCCTAGCCAAGTCCCATGAATTTTGTACAAGCCATACACCCACGGTTCCTTTTCTTAATTCTCTCGGCTGTTCCAACATGATATTTACTTAAGTTTTATCATTTTTTGTTCATAATTCATTCATATTTTATTATGTATTGGAATGGTGTCCGTTAGATTCAAAACGTTTTTCGAATAAACGTAAAATCATCACCTTTTTGATAGTATACGATCTACTATAAAAATAATCGAATACCTATTTTATTCAAGAATAAACAATTAAAACACACATATTATGATTTGCATGATGTTTGAAATGGTTTAGAAAACATGCCTTTGCATTTAAAATGTTCGATTATTCGATCGTTGGCGAGGGTGCGACGTTGGACGACCGGAGGACGAAGAACTCCTAGCCTTTTTCTTCCTCTTATTTTTCGAAAATTGTGGTGTGTGCTTGAGAGTGAAATCGGCTGATTTATGGTGATTGTGATGTTTTGAAAACCTAATGCACCTATTTATAACTTAATTAATAAGATAAATGGGCTTTGGTTTTGGGCTTACAACTTAAGGGTAATTGGGCCTTCTTAAAATAATTAAATTGGGCTTGATAACACTTGATTAATTAAAACATAAAATGTAATAAATTTAGTGTCCATAAAATAATATTTTTGATATTTTAAAACTCTTTGTTTGCCCAAAACCGGCTTCCCGGGAAAAATCGAGCTCGACTCGTAAAATAATTCGAACTCCAACATTTTTAGGAAAATCAAACCATTTTTAAATAATATTATGAAGCCTTGCCATTAATTAAATAAAAATACATATTCTTGTCTTAGTCGTCCCTGGTCTCCTTTTCCCTTCCTATTATCGAATATTCGGGTAAAATTCATAATTTCACGTAATCATGTCATATTATTATTTAATCATGCAATAATATATTTAATCATATAATAAATATAATTCTAGCGTTTAATATCAATTAATTAAAACAAATAAGCAATTAAAATAATTTTGCATGCAAGCTGTTTACGTAGGTTGATTTTTCGGACGTTACATTATCAGTCAGACCAAATACACGAAAGAATTGCTCAAGAAATTTGGCATGAAAACATGTTCAGCTGCAAGCACTCCCATGAGTTCATCAGTCAAACTGGAGAATGATCAAGGGGGAATATCAGTTGAGACGACACTCTACATATGTTTAATAGGTTCATTATTGTACCTGACTGCTAGTCGTCCTGATATTGTATTTGCTGTGTGATAGATTTCAAGCAAATCCTAAGAAATCGCATTTTTCAGTTGCCAAAAGAATTTTAAAATATCTAAAAGGCACTCAAAATGTGGGATTATGGTACGCTAAGAACTTTCTTTCAATTTAGCTGGATATTCAGATGCAGATTATGCAGGATGTAAGATAGATTATAAAAGCACCAGTGGATTTTGTCAGTTTCTAGGAGACAGACTGATCTCATGGTTCAACAAGAAGCAAACATCCATAGTTACATCCATAATTGAAGAAGAATACCTTGCTGCCGGAAGCTGCTGTGCCCAACTGCTCTAGATTCAGCAACTGAAAGATTATGGAGTTGATGCTAAATAATCTCCCATGTTTTGTGATAATACAAGCATGATTGCAATAACTTACAATCCAGATCTTCACTCAAGGACGAAGCACATTGATTTCAGGCATCACTTCATCAAAGATCATGCTCTGAATAAAGCTATCAGACTGGAATATGTGTCAACTGAACAACAAGCTGCTGAAATCTTCACCAAATCATTACCAGAGACTAAGTTTTCTCACTTTCGCAACATACTTGGTTTAATTGATTTATCTTAATTATATTAGTTTTATTGATGCTTTGTCAATTGCTGTTCATTCAGTTTGTCATTTATTATTTTAATGTTTATCAACTGATGTCAGTTGGACATTTATCAGCTATTATATTCAGTTAGTTAACTGTTTGTCAACTGTTGTCAGTTAGTCATTTATTAGTTATTGTATTCAGTTCATTAACTATTTATCAACTGATGAAAATTAAAGTTTTGCAGAAAGTAAAAAGGCAACAGAACTGATAAAAAACAAGAATTCATTGAGAAAAGAATCGAAACCATGTTACACGACACAATTCAGTGTCTACAGAATCTTGCCACTCAGTAATCCAATTATTCAATTCATGGATTCAAATCCTTTTGAAGGATTCTGCTTTGGAGATCTTCTCTAGCTGATGACATTCTTTCCATAGCATCACATGTAGCAGAACTTGATCAGAAGCAAACTCGGTACTATGATAGACGACAAACTGCTGTTTGTACTTTCTTGTTGTTGCTCTCTATTTGGCAGTAGGTGTCAAACCATTACGATGCATGTTCTGAAGATCTTGCACTTTAAACCATGAAGACATGACCTTTATCCAGACGTATTCTTCGATGGTTTTCATCAGATTTTCCAAATGAGGAAGTGTCATCGATGTAATTATGTTATGCGTACTGCTGCAGGCATCTGAATCGCTTGAACTAGACATTTTGAACTGTTGTTATCTAACATTTTTTATCTTACTTATAGACAGGTTACATTTAATATTGAAGAAGATGAACAGACTCAAGTCAATTGAAACGTCTTTTGACTTACTCAGAATGAGTTTTTCTTACACTTTCTTTTAATCATATGCATTTATTGAGGGGGAATATCGATTTGAAAAGTTAACTGAGAAGATAATAGTCACTTGGTCTTCAACTGAACTGACTAAGTTTTTCAACTGGTCATTCAGCTGCTGATCTAACTGATCTTCTCTGATAAGTTAACTAATAAATCGAATAATATTCTATATTAAATAATGTGGCTGTTTGTTGAAGCATTAATTGCTGTCTTTCAACAAATAGTATTTTGGAACGTGGACCCACGTAATACATAAATACTCTACACACGTTTTTACCACAAATTTTCCTGGACTGACACGTGTCAAATAATTTGAAGAGTCACTTACATTAGTACTTTACCCACTCCAATTCAGTTCTTCTCCTTACGCTTACTTCAAATTTACAGAGCAAACACAAATTCAAGCTTTCTTTCTTAGCAGAAAAACATACAATCAAATGTCAAATCATATCCCAGCTCATGTCATGAACGCAATGGCAATAAATTTTACTCAGTTATGACTGTAGCAGATGAAGCTGTGAAGAACATCTTCATCAAACTGGAAGCAGCTGGATTGAAAAAATTTATGGGATTATCTTCTCAAGAAATTTATACAAAAAAAGAGATTTAGGAACTCTATGCAAACGGCTATGTCACTACAACTGGCAGAATCGCATCTACTGTAAATGGTCAGCTATTGATCATTGACGAGGAGTTGTTCTGCAACCTATTTCAACTGCGTATTGATGAGCTAGTTAATCTATCTGAAGTTAAGGCATTCAGGAGATGCAAACCATTCTATATGCTGATGGTCGGAAAATAAAAGTTTATGATCCCAAGGAGAAATTGAAGCTAGAAGTGTAACTATTGGCAGATATAGTAGCCAAAGGGCTTTTAGCAAAGGCTGGATCCTTTGATGCACTTACTCTTGAAAAATTTCATGCCATGGCTGCTATTATGGCTGGACGGAAACTGAACTGTAAGAACATAATTTTCAACATGCTGAAGAATATGTCTAAATTTTCCAAGCAATCAAAAGGTTATGTGGTGCAGCTCACCTATTTGCTGGTGACTGATGATACTGAAAAATCATCAAAAATGAAAATCTTCAATGCTAAGAATGTCCAGCCACCGAAGCAGAAACTGGACATATCTCCTGAGCAATTCTTGAAGGCAAAGAAGGAGATTGGGACACAAGAGGCTCCCAAATCAGTTCAGAAAAAGAAGACCTTTCAGAAGAATACAATCAAGCGCAAGTTGATTGTCAGTGAAACTGATTCTGAGAAGACTCTCTCTCCCAAGGTCTACAAGACGCCAAGAACTTTGAAGACAAAACATGCTGCTGCAGTTGGGACCATCCCAACTGAAAGACTGATGCAGTCGGGGGCTCAACAGCCTATCAAGGCTATTCCTCTGAAAGCTATTCCAACTGAATCCTCAACTGAGGATCAGTTACCTCTGTCTGCAATTCTACTGAAGAAGAAAGTCACCGAATCAGGTGACAAGACGAAACTTGCTGGAGATAAAGCTCCATTGATCACTATCTCTGGATACACCTCTCTACCTCTTGCCAGACCAAAGGTGATAGTGATCAGAGAACAAGTTGACGCGACTACATTAGGGTTGAGCATTCCTCATTCCCTGACTGACTCTAAAGGCAAGGGCAAGATGCAAGAAGAGCCCATGACAACCAATGCAATCCAAACGCACATTTATCTCATTTGGCAAGAGATTAATGAATTTTCGGAAAACAAGCTCAAGACTTATAATGCATGGGTAAAGTTCCGAACTGAAGTCTTTGCCAAGCAGCTTCAGAAGAATTCAAAACTGAAGAAATTTGTTGATCGGGAGAATATTGTTATGAAGGTAGTCAAGGCATCTACCATTGTTGTAATAGCCAAGCCTGGTGAGCGGTACGGTTTAAGATTTCGTATGTTTATAGACTATTTGGTTAAGTTTAAATATAGTTGTGATGTTAAGAGTTGTGATTATGGGTTATAGTATTGTTAGTTATATTTGTTTTGTGGTGCTGTTGATATTAGTTGATGTGTAGTTGTTTTGTATTAGCGTTTCGATTCGGTCTTTTGTTGCGTAGAATTGATTGTTGATTCCAGGGGTGACCGCACCCGCGGTCCAGAGGACACCGCACCCGCGGTCTCGGATTTCAGGAATTGTGAGTTTTTCCCGTAGCTTCACCGCACCCGCGGTCATTGGAGCACCACACCCGCGGTGGTTGGCCGAGACTAGAGCGCACCCGCGGTATGTTTCCGAGCGCACCTGTGGTCGACATTTTCAGATTTTTGGTTGTGTTGCCGAAGGCACACCGCACCCGCGGTGCATGAACAGTAGAAGCGTGTTTTCGAGATTTTAATGATATAAGGCATAGACTTGTTCACTTTTCCTCATTCTTTTCTCCTCGATTCTCGATTTCTTCAGCAAGGGAGAGCTAGGGTTCCATTTTCTTACTTTCCTATCTTTTATTCAAGCTCCTACTTGGATTACTGAAGTGAGAACTAAGTTATTATTGGTTCAAGGAGTTAAGGTAAGCATTTTGGTTTAGTTATTCTTGGTTTGGTGTGAGAGATGTTATGGGTTTGTGGATTGTGTTGGTTTTATGGCTTCTATGGTATTGTTGTTGGATTATTGGGTTATTGATGGTGTAATTTATGGTTTATTGTTGTAGGATTACTACCAAGAGATTAGATACAAGGTTCCAAGTGGTTGTAAGTGGAATTTCATTCCTTGTGCTCACATGAAAGTATATGTATTGTATTTCAAGAGTTTTATTATGCTATTCCCTTCCATTTGATTCATAGTATGTATTGACTCATTGTGTTGTATAGTAGAGGCTTGTATATGCCTCAATTGTTTAAAAAGGAATACAAGAGAATAATATATTCAAAGTGTTTGATAAAATGCCAAAGAGAGAATTCAAATGATTTATGGATTGATAGATACATAGTAAGAGATTGCATGCAATTAGTTAATCAACGACCATAGGCTTATATCCCCCAGAGTTATCGATTTATATCGATGGGATATAGGTAAGAGACAGAGATACTATATAGATATCAATCCAACAGAGAAAAGAGAAATATCATCTTATTGTTATATTGCTATGTTATTCATGTTTTAGAGTTCATGGTATTTAATGTTTTCAAAGTCATGATTTTCAGAGTATGCTATGTATCATTGCTATGTAAGAGTTCCACTTGCTGAGTTTTATACTCATTTCAGTTATTTCATGTGATGCAGATAAGTGCGACGGGCCGGGACGTTGATTGTGGGCCGGAGTCATATGCATATCAAGATGATAGGAAGAAGATCTTTTGCAAGCATTTTGGACATGATCACAAGAATGATATTTTGCTTTTTGATGTATCATTTTATTGATCATGTGTATACTTTTGATTATTTATGAAATGTATTTTGAATCCTTCTTCCATTTTAAATAAAATTTTAAATTCCGCTGTTATTTTATTAAAACCGGTCAGAGGTGTCACAATTGTTCAAGCTCTGGAGTGAGAATTATTTCTTCAATCAACTGAGAGCAAAGAAGCTACAACAGATAGTTGCTCAACTGCGACTGAACTATGATCCTATCAGTCCAACTGCATACAATGACAAAGCTATGCATGACCAACTGGACTCGGATCTTATCTCGTTGCAGATGGAGATCAAAAACTGGGAAATGGAACAAGAACTGATCATTCCAGCAGCCTCCCATGATTTTCATCAGAAAAGCCAGCTGAACAATCAATTCAAGAGCCATCCAAAGACACAGTTGCTGAATCTACTCAATAAGCAACTGCCCCTTCCACATCAGTTGCTCAACCTACATCATCTTCACCACCTCTCTCTTCAACTGATGATCCAACGCATTATTCTAAAGCTGAATTATCATTGGCCAATCTTGATGAGGTCATCAAATCAGTCACTTTTGATATTCAGCTGGAAACATCAAGATCAGTTGAAGATTTTGTCTTGACTGAGAAACCAACAGATCAAGCTCCTAGTTTGAAGAACCGGCCTAGAAGGATATTTTTGAAGAAGTTGAAGAGCCAATTCAGTTAGTTGATATGAGTGAACATGCAGTTTTTCCACAAACTGAAGAGGCTCAGCTGCACTCAGTTTCAACTGAAGAAGTGCCAGCTGAAGAGCCAATTTTGGAATCAAGTGAAGAACCTTCTACTACTTTTGTTCTTCCAACTGTCTCTTCTCCTCCCCAGCCTAAACAGGAACTTACAACTGAAAATATTTCAGAAATAGTGACGCATGAAACAGAAGCAACTGAGTGCTATGTTTGTCTTTACTCAACAGGAAAGGGTGCAGATTCCAGAAACTTCTGGTGCCATGTCTCCTGGTATTTGAGATACTGATGCCCTATTTGAAGAACTTCAGACTGTTCAGTCCAACCTCGTCAGTATGATGAATGTTATTTCTGCAATACAGTCGACTCAGCTTGCACACTCATTGAAGCTCAACTCTAACAATGAGTTTACATCGAACAAACTAAATCAAATCAATCAGAGTGTGACTTCTCTCTTTCTCCAGATGGAAGAAATCAAGAAAGATATACTGTCGACTGAATCTCATTTCCTGACTCAAGCAATAGTCGGCAGACGCTTTGATTTTCTGGAGAATACAGTCGCCAAAAGGATTGATATGTTGCAGAACATTGTGGTGAATGTTGTATTAGATATTGCAGCAGATGTTCGAATTTTATCCAAGAAAGTTGATGTGCTTGACAAAAAGGGGGAAATTAGAGAGACATAAGGGATAAAAGAAGACAAAGGAAAGAAGAAGAAATGAAGATCAACGGACACTTCAGTTATCGGTTGAAGACTAGGCAGGAAATATTTATTCTTTTCATTCTTTTTACTAATCTGTACATGGATTAGCTCCTAATTTTCATTCTTTGTACGAATATGCACATTAGAAGAATTATTTTATCTACAATGAGTTCGAAGAATTTTTTTGAGTTCAGTTGATCAGTTCATACTTTACATGTTTTGTCAAACACCAAAAAGGGGGAAATTGTTGGAAACTTTATTTTGGTTGTTTGACAAACTAAGTGTTTAATTTATTGGACTAACTGATCAAGTAGCTTGAAGTAACTGAACTACTTAAATCAACTGACAGTTGCCTAACTGGAGATTAATGCACATTTAATCGAAAGCAACTGAAACCAGCCGAATTGAACTTACGAAGACAACTGACTGATCAGTTGATATATTCAGTTGTGAGCTTACCAGCGATTGCTTATCAGCGGATCATTCAGCTGTACAGGTCATCAGTTGTCGAAAAGGACATTCAACCGACAACAGTACAAAGCAGACTGCAACTCGTAGTGGAACGCCGCATTTCAGAACTTACATTGTACGAATGTCAGAGGAATATTGACGTGGCAATCAACGGGCATAAAGATTCAAATTATATTTAATGTTACTGTTGAAGAGAATCTACGAATATGTGAGAAGAGAAGTTAAGAAAAGAATCGATCTATTTATTCTCTCAAGCTTTGTGTTACCCTGCTGAAATTATCGCTCTTACTCAAGAATCAAAAATCTCACACACATCAGATTTATTTGTAGCATTTAAGGCTAATTTTCGAGCATATAAGCACAAACTGTTTTATTGTTTACTTGATCTTTAACTAGATCAGTTGTGCTAAGTTCAGTCAAAGAACTGTGAGATATTTTGTAAACTAAGAGTTTTAGCTTAGGCAGTGTTAAGTCCAAACTGAAGTGGGTCTGTACAATTTTTTTATCGAGCAAAGTCTTTTAGTGCATATCCTATCATTGTGATAGAAGGGGTGACGTAGGAATAATTCAAACCTCTGAACATCCATAAATCTTTGTGTGTTCTTACTTCAGTTATTTATTCTATCTTCCAGACAGTTTATTTCCGCAACTGTTATCAGTTAAACTGATTGTCATTGACTGACAAGATTCTTAGTTTCAGTTTGTCAAAAAACTGACACTTCATTCGAAAAGATTATAAAATCGTGGGTGTTTATTCAACCCCCCTTCTAAAAACATCTCAACCTATCAACCGATTCTAACAAAAGTTTTACGCAGATGAATCTACCTCGAAACGTTGTTAAAACTTGAAACAAATTATATATACGGAATCTCGTGTCGAGAGCGTTTTTTTGAGGTAAGTTTCTTTTAGTTTCATCACCTTTATTTCTTGAATTGCTGAAATAGCATATATTTAAAGTTGATTTCAATATATCTGATAGAATTACCGACAAGAAAATATTGTTCAAAGTCGGAATTGAATTACGTTATGATTTAAATTTGATATGAATTTTCAAAGTTTCAAATGATTTTTGGGACTTGAATTGTTGATTTTAAATGAATTTATTGATTGAAATGAATATGTTAATGATGTAGATTGATTATCTGTATTAAAATTCTACTTGTTTATCAAGCTACATTTACTAGAGACGAAGAATTAATGTTTGTTCCGACCGAGTAACATACGACAGTATCTGTGTCATATGATATATGTTTGATTGATTTGACTGAGAATATGTGTCTATATGCCTTATTTGTTGAGTTGATGTGGCATACATGACATTCATTATTGGATATCGATGTATAACATAAATATTTTGTTAATACACATTATTTTATTCGTATATCGATATGATATGCACGTTGCGCTATGATCCTTGGATACCTTGATATGATTGGATATGATTCTAGGGTTTGTGAGCATGCTGATGTTTTGCATTACGTGGCCCTTAAAACATAGTCATTCGTGGCCCCCAATGATTGATTAATTGAGATTTGAGATTTGATGGCGCTTTGCCGACGCTACCATACGATTATCCATTATACTTGATTGAAGTCGGTGTGACAGCTCGAGAATTGATTTCATAGCGATTCGATTGGTTCTGATACATGCTCAGTGGATGGACATTTGACCTGATATCCCCACGATATACATGTATTGCATATCATACATCATTGTGTAGACACATGTTGTATATAGTATGGTTGTTCCATACAGAGCTTTGCTCACAACCAAATGGGTCTGTTGTTGTCTATGTGTGTGGACAATGACAGGTGCTCCAGGTTATCAGGAGACCGGAGATGGTACTTATGGTGGGAGTCACATCTGAGTTCAGGTTTAGTGGTCTATCCCAGTGTATATATGTATCTATATACCGGGGCATGTCCCGATGATATGAGTTGATTGTATGTAGTTCATTTTGATTATGTATGGGCTTATTTTCTGAGGTGATATGTTTAGACGAGACTTTATTATATACTATTTTTAGTATCATAATTATCATTGACACGTTTTGTGCTCATTGTAAAGAAAATTTTCACTCGTTTTTCCGATGTAATTAATTAACACTAATCAAACTTCATTGTAATAACGATTAGGAATTAAGGGTCTCATACACTGTTAGAGTAGGTGTCCGTCGAGCCAAGTGTTGGCCGAGGGTTTACATTGAAACTCTATGTATAAAAAATCTTTATTTTAATAATATTTGAAATTATTGTTTTAGCACATCTTTATCTGTATATCCATGCTAGTTGCATAGATAAAGTCCTTGAATATACAATTAGTAGAATAATATGAGATGCTCATATGATGAGTATCATGAAACTCATATTTAGAATATTGTATTTCTTAACAGTTCCTAGTCGATTCAGCCGCCGTTAAGAAGGATAAAGGCCGCTCGAGTTTGAGAATAATATATGTGAGGTGAGTACCATGTTTCATTGGTAGGGGACATTGTGATGTCTGAACATGCAAATATTTTCTCCTTGTAAAGTGCACTGAACAACTCTTCATAAAGGACTTTCCAAGTGGTTCTTACTTATTGAGTGGAAACATCATATTTTATGGTTGTACACCGACCTGAGACAACATTGTGACTCTATATGCTAGCATTGCACTTTGACTTGTTTACCGACTCATATTGGATCATCATGTGCAAGGTTGGGTGTTTTTTCGAAACATATAAGAGTCGATGCATTGTAGAAGGGGATTCATCGCTTACCTTCGGGTATGGATATCCTATGTTATTTCATATGTATGTAGTTCTAAATCTCTTATTAGAGTGTTGGTGGTAATTAAGAAAGGGGTTTCTTAGTTTACACCATCAATGCAACTATGACATGACACATAGTATCGGTTCTTTGACAACTCTCGGTATACCAATAGTTGTCGAATCGGTCGAGATATATGAGATGAAGGCACCGTGTTGTACGCTAACCATAATGGAATGGTTCTTGCAGGCACTATCATTTAATACCTAGGGAATCATGTAAGCGATGCTGCTAGACGTTTAACAGGATTGGTTGGGTAGTATTAGACTTGAGTTCTGACGTTCTTATTTATTTCTTATTATCAAGGAGTTGATAAATAAGAGCAACTGGGGTAAGCTCATATAAGGACATGTTTAGTCCTGAATCACATTGAGATGTGAATCCACTGCTAGTTGTATCATTGCACCATTGAGGGTCACACAAGTGCTAACTTTCTAGATCTCGTTGTGAAGAAAAATGGTTCAATGTGTTGAACGGCTTATAAAAGAGTTTATAAGAGCAAAGAAAATAGAACTATGACTTCTATAAGTGGATTATATGGAATGTAACTTTTTATTTGTGTAAGTGTTCCTAAATTAAAATTTAGCTCAAATAAATAACGTATTTGGAAATTGTGATTTTCATAAACATTATTATGTACTAAATTAAATTAATTCAAGTGTTGAATTAATTAAACACTAGTGGACCTAGTAGAGTTCAATTAATTAAATTAATTCAAGTGTGGAATTAATTAAATTACATTATGTTTTGTAGAGGCCAATTGAAATTAATTATTCAACTAGTGGGCTTGAGTAAATTCAAGTAAAGATTTAATTGATCTCAAATGTGTTTGAAATATTTAAATAATTTTTCATGGGATTTGTACATGTTACAAACCCAAATTACATGCAAAGGAGATGAAGAGTTGGAAGACAACTTTTTCAATAAATAAGGCATGTGATGCACATGCACTTTTAACTTTTTCAAGCACTGAGAAATTTTTTTTCCTTCCTTCTCTCCTCCATGAGATGGCCGAAAATTATCCCCATTTTTCTTAGATTTTTTCTCCTTCTTTTGATGATAAGAGCATAAACTTCTCAAAGAAAAATACTCTACCTTTTCTAGTGCAATTGTAGAGTGGATCTGTAGTGCCCAAATTCAGTACACGTATAACCCTTGCATTTATTTAATTATTAAAGCATTTATTTAACTTAAATTGAGTTTTAGCCATGCATGATTTATTTAAATGCATTATTTTAAATTAATTATGTTTATGTGATGCACGTTAAAATGTTTTTCGAGTTTCATGTTTCAGGCGATTATGCGAGGCGGGATCGAGGAAAAAACCAGTGACGATTTTGGCAATTTAAAACGTGGTATTTTATTTTAAGTTAGAGATGGGGCATTTTAACTCATTTATTAAGTTTTTAGCATTTTAAAGCCTAATTTAATTATTAGGTGAATTTTAGAATTTTAAAACTTTTAAAAAACTAACACATGTACATTTTTATTTTAAATTAGAGATTTTTGTTAAAGTTAAGGGAGAGTTATTATTTTAAAATTAGTACTAATTAATAATTAAGCAAATTTTACTCTCCCTAATTTACTAATCACACACACACACACACAAACTTTTACACACACTGAATAACGCAAAACACACACACACACTCTTCCATTTAGATTATCATCATTCTTGGAGAGGAAACCTAGGGTTCTTCCTCATACAGCAGCCGCCCCATCCCCCTTTATCATTCCAGCAATTTTTCGGGAATTTTATTGCAAGATTTTGGCGCTACGTTCGTCCCGGATCAATCCTCACGCCATCTCCGCTTCGGTATCGTCGTTACGGTATTTCAAATCATCAAAAGGCACTATATACTATTATTGCTGCATTGATCTCGTCATATTATGCGTGTGTTGATATTTATGTGCAAAAATTCATGTGCGATGCGTAGGAGTTTGACCAATTATGTTTAGAACGCTTTTGAAACCATTTTTAGATCTAAAATTTCATTTTTCCTGTACTTTTAAATACTGCGAATTCTCAGTCGCGTTATTGTGAAAACTTTCAACACGAAGATTGTAAAACTTTTTGTTACCTTCGATTTGACAGTAAATTCAAATTATTTGGATTAAAATTGAGTGAGTTATGATGTTTTTCGTGAGACTGCTCAAATTACGTTTTCAGAAATATTGATGTTGATGCGTTCTTGAAGTTTTATTGTTGCAGGCTTTGTCGGGGATCGACAGGTGATCGTTGCTGCGTATAGGTACATTGATATTGATGTTGGGAGTATTTTTGAGGTTTTGTTTCATGTCGATAGGCAATTGATTTAATTAGAAGTCGTAGGAAATGATTTGATGTCAATTGCCGTATTTTTGTGTCATATGTGTCGTAGGGTGGACGTCGTTGCTTTGGGATGTTTGTGCGAGTTGGTTCAATGTTATGGCATCCTAGGTTGGTATCGTGGTGTCGGTTCGTAGTCCGTATAACCGAGTCCAGAATGATAAACATTTCGTGTTCAGAATTTTCGAGAGTTTCAGATTTGCGCAGGTACACGAACCCCCACACAGACCAGGACACGGGGTCCATGCCTTCGTTTCTTCTCGGTGTAAAAATTTGCGAAGCTACCCGGACCATTACATGGACCCTAGCACGGGGTCCGTGTCCCTTCTTTTTCCCGAGTAAATTCTTTGCGCACATACACGGACCCCCACACGGACCTAGGCACGGGGTCCGTGCCTTCTCTTTTCTTCACGACACATTTTAGCGGACCCGTACACGGAGCCAGGCACGAGGTCCGTGTACTTCATATTTTGGGAAAAATGTAATGTTTACTTTGAGGATTGATGTCATGATATAGTGCAATGATTTAAAAAGTCGAGTCATGGGAATTTTGGAAGGAGTTGAATGAACTCGCAATTAAGCATGATCAATACGTCTAAGCTATGCAAGTTAAGTATGTGAATTCATGTTACTATGTGCAGCAACGGCCCCAAATCGAAATCCAACGAATCCCACAACGTCAAGTAAGTATGTTGACGTGCATGAAAAATTATTTTCAAGTTTTGAGGTATGCTAAATGTCTTGTGACCAATGTATGTATGGGGTTTGAAAGCGTTAAATCATGAACGGGGACCAACCCACCCCGTTAAAGCATGAACGGGTTTAGATCAGGATTGGAAAGCGTTAAAGCATGAACGGGACCAATCCACCCGTTAAAGCATGAACGAGGATCTCATGTATGTGGCAGTGGGTTCGCCCCTTTCATCCCAGTACTGTGGTTTAGTCTGATTAGACGATTATGTTAAGGGTCACTTGCATTGAAACATATCTCTACGCTAAATGATGAAGCTATGTAAGTTCAAGTATGCACCATGTTTAAGAAAAGTTTTTACGTTATGGCACGTCTATGATATCTATGAATGTTCAAGTTTACTTCAAGTTCAAGTTTCAGTATGTATGTTCTATTTTTAAGAATGTGTTGAGGATCGAAGTTGAGTTTAGAGGGGTGGTGAATAAAATCTACTCTTTTTTTGTTTTGATGAGGAACTAGAATCCTGTTAAGGATAGTAGTCGATCTTGTGTGAATACTTTCACCTGATTACAGTAGAACGTGCGGAAACAATCTGATGAAGTAGTTGAAAAACAATAAAGCAGTAGGCAGCAGTTGTTTATGGAAGTTCGCAGATAAACTCTTCTACGTCTCCCCTTCTTCTGTTTCCAGAAGGTATAACTAAAAGACTTTGGATATTACAGTACAACACTTGTACACACCCACTTCAGAAGGACTTACACCTCAGCCTACTGAAACTCTTAGTTTCTCAACTTACACAAATGCGAAACACAAAGTTCTGAAAAGACTCTTTTCAGATTACAGACTCTTCTGATAAAATATTAGTGCAGTAAAGATCGTGAAGAGTGTAAGAATTAGTAGCACAAGATGATCTATAAAAAGATCAGATATAAGCTATGAAGCGTGTGCTACTTTTCTTTGTGTTGAACTTTTTAAGTACTCAAGGAATTTTGATATTCGTCTGATAAGAGAGTAGCTTTGTTCCTCGAAGATTGATAATAAGTGAAGTGTCGTGTCGAACAAGGATTTGATCCAAGTATATATAATCGACTGAGTTCAACGTTCATAATCAGAGAAGTCTTCAGATAACTGATACAATCAGCTTTATTACCGAAATAGGTTCCTGCAGAAAAGCTATAAAACAATCAGTCTTGTTTTATACTCAATTGGGTAATATGCATTAAATGACTCCGTATAGTATTTAATACTGCAATTAATACTGGTACTAGGAACTCTTTAACGGTAACAATTAAGATAGCAACGTTAGAAAACGTTCTCTACTGGTTTGTATTGTTATCCTTTTTCTACTAGTTTTAGTTTTACTAGAGCAGCAGCTACTGATAAGCTATTCTGTTGAATTGGTCTGCTGGTCTACTGGTTTTAGTTATCATCGCCACAATAAAATTCATATCTAACAATTTCCCCCTTTGTGGTGATGCCAAAACCTAAACAGTAGAAAATCGTTGAGTAAAACAGATAAACATTTAATCAAACGGATAAAGTTAATAACGCATTAAAGTAAACAAATTAATCGGTTCCAATGTCCCTGTAAATGATTTCTTCATTTTGAGGTTCTTGATCTCTTCTGTTAGAAGGTTCAGCCTCATCTTCTGTTTGCCTAACTTCTGCTTGATCTCCTCTATCTTCCCCCTTTTTGGCATCAGCGGCTACCACATGGGTAAAGAGATCATTCAGTCTGCCGGAAATATTTTGAATGCCGTCGGTTAACATCTCCAGATACGGGGTCTGAGAAGAGATGCGGTGATCTAAGGCAGTGATAGATTGATTTTGAGAGTCAATCTTGGCATCCAAAAGTTCCACAGAAGTAGACAGGGATCGAAAGATATCATCATGCTCAGTAATTCGAGTGAGTATATCATTTTGAGCAAGCATGATGGCGTTGTGATTTCTTGATATAGCTGTTCTGAAAACAGAGGCTTCAGCATACATCTTGTCCGAGGTCTCCTTAGTGAGATAGATGTATTTCCCCATTCGCTCTCGGAAAGATTGAGCACCACTGAATTCCGCAAGGTTTTCATAAGACATACGTTTTACTAAATCAGATATGTTGTTGAGGTCGGTTTGTAGACACTGAATCTGATGTTCGAGGTTGAATGCATCTGATTCCGGGGAAGGAGTTCGGTCAAGAATGCGTTGTTTGATCTCAGAAAGACGAGAAGTCGTCGCAGTCACAACAGGGAGGGAGACAGTCAACGTAGTAGGAACATGAGGAGCATCTATAAATGCAGCAGAAGGAACAGGGTCTGCTGTGCTTTCTGCTGGAAGTGCAGAGACAGTAAGCTCAACAGCAACCAGAGGAGGAGTAGGATCTTCAGTAGGAATAGCTAAGTCAGAAGCCAAGACTTCTTCCATAGGTACAGTAGCAGCCTGTGAAACTGTAGATGCTTCAATAGAAGGTGCAGAGGGTGGTTCCAGAAGAACGGTCATTTCTGCTTGATGTTCAGCAGAAAACAATTCTAAGTTCGGCAGTAGAGAAGTAGTGTCTGGTTCTGCGACTTGTTGCCCTGGGGTAGGAGATCCAGAAGCCGGCAATTCCAAGGTGGTAGAGACAGTAGGGACAATTGATTCAATGACTTCTTCAACTGAAGCCAGTTCATGCACAGACAAAAGCGATGAGGACTGAATGGGTCGAGTCGGAGATGCAGGAGTACTAAGAACAACAGCCTTTGGGGAGGCGGTAGTCCTTTCCTCAACTGTCTGATTTTGCTGAAAGATCGGGACAAGGCCAACATGATAAACCGTAGGCTCTCCAAAGCCTTGTTCTTGAGCAAGAAGTTGCTCATTCATCTGCTTTAGTCTATCAGAAAGAATCAAAATAACATTTTGATCCTGAGCAGTAGTAGGAACGGCAGGATCAAAATTCGATTGAATAACTTTCAAAGCTGATTCTAATTTCTGACACTTGAGTTGATCGAGGATGAAGTTCCTTCTGCCCAAGGCCTCGATAACATTCTTCGTTTTTGCCAGCTGAAAAGTCCTCCTTTCGGCATTCATCATCTTGCTGTAATTTCCTTTTGTTTTGAAGTAGTCAAAAGAATGGAACAGTCGGACAGTATGCCATTCATCAAAAAATTTTATCTCCTCGTTTGCAGAGGTCTCAATCGGACAGAATGGAACAGTCGGACAGTATGTAACAGTGGTCTTGTGACCAAAAGTAGGTGGTTCTTCAACCATTTTCCCTTTTCCTTTGTCAGTAGATGGAATGGGCGCAATAGGTCGGAAAGCAGAAGACCCGCTTGCTGGTTCCCGAATAACAACTCCAGATGATGGCTTAAAAGCAGTAACAGAAGAGGGTGCTGAGATGGACGCAGTAGCGAGTGCAGTTGAAGAAACAGTCGATCGAACAGAAGGAACCGCTTCTGGAAAGACCTGTCGAATATGTACTTTCTCAATCTCAGACAGTGATGCTGTCTTTTTCATCTTGAGAATGGTGCGCTGTTTCTTCTTGGCTGGGGTCGGTACTGTTGGTCGAGCAGCAGCAGCAGATTCTTCTGATGCTGTTTTATCGGAATCCGTCGAAATAAGCAATCGTTTCTTTGAAATTTGCTTGTGAGGTTTGGGAGCCTCAGAAGCAGTTTCCCCAATTTCCTTTTTCATCGCAACAAACTCCGTCACTGTTGGCTTAGGCCTTAGAGCCAAAACATTTGCTGCATCAATCATGGTAACAGAAGTGGCATCGAGATCACTGGTAGATGCGAAACCAGCATCCTTGAGCAACACACTGATCTGAACCGCGAAACCAGAACTCTTCCGAGTAACCATATCCTTCATAATTCTGAAAATGAAATGACTCCAATCCACTTTAATCCCCTTGGTGATGGCAGTCATGACCTGAACTTTCTCCTTCGTCAACTTGTCGAAGGTGCCAGCCTTGATCAGAATAGCTTTGGCCACAATATCGGCCAGAATCTGATACTATATCTTGAGCAATTTCTTATGGCAGGAAGGAGACACTTCTTCTCCAGATGCGGAGAAAGAGGTGAGAGCAACAGACATATCTGTTTTTGAAATATCAGAGAGTTCAGAAATACCCGAAAGTGGAAGGAGGAAGGTTGCTCCTAGGTGTGCGGCATCAATGGAGATAGAAGCATCTCCTTGGGTATAAACAATCCTTCCTTCATGGACTGTTGCTTTGGCGTAAAATTCCAGGAGAGCATTTTTGTAGATAACCGCTGGTGCTTCCAGGAATTTCCGGAGTCCTGATTTCTCAATGTCCTGAAACATTTTCAAAAGATTCTCATCCTTAATGGTGAGAACAGAGGCAAAGTTAACCTGATAAGCGTTGAGAGTATATGCGCCAGCCACTTCTGTATGCAGATGAGAGCAGAAAAATTTGCAGTAGTTAGTTATGATATAGAGAAAGCATTAGCTGAATAACGATAGTTATGAAACAGTAAAGGTGAAAATGTGAAATATAAAATATATATACAGCCGTCAAATGAACATAAAGACACGTGTCAGTATGTTCTTGGTTGAGTGTTTGAAAAGTTTTGCAGAAACTGTCAGAAAGACGAATGATTTTGAAAATTTTGAAAAAGAGCGGGCTGTCCAGTCGGTTACTAAAGAAAATCAGAAAAGGATTTGTCATTTTATGATAACGTCTACTGGAAGTTTCAGAGTGCTGAAATAAGCGAGCACTTTGTCAAAACCAGCAGACATGTATTTTTATCGAGAAGACAAATATCCTATCTGTTTTCTGAAAAGGCGTCAAACTCTTAGTCTGACTAAGATACTGTTCCCCCTCGGTAAATGCAATTAATAAGTAGTCATAATTGCGACAAGGGACTCTTGGCCATCTCTCAATCTGAGCCGTTGAAAATGAACAGTCGCAATCGTGTGATTCACAAGAGTCTTTGTTCCCTCTATAAATACCTGCAAAGCTTAAACGAAGGTAAGCAAGAACAATGAAATTCAAGTAAAAAGAGAGTTAGAGTTAGATTCAGAAGATGAAGCAAAATTGTTCAGAGAGAGGTTTGAGGGTTTCATAAATGTCGTAAAGATCCTTGAAATACACTCCTTGAGTTGTAGTTTCCACAGTTATGCAGATCTTTTGCTTCGATTGAGTTTGAAATATTGCATCGATTTCTTCCAGAAGCATGCTAATGCGATTAGAGAGTGCTGGTGGATTGATGATGCTGAAATCCTCTCTGATGCCTTATAAGGCATCTAAAAATTACATTATTGCTGGCAAGACCTAAGCTTGCTAGATTCTTTCTAGGCCTTTCTCTTTCGAAGAAGACCATCTTTTTCCTGTTGAAGTACTTTGCAAGCAAATGTCAAAAGGCTTCTATTTCAGAAGACAAGCACTACATGTAACGCTACTGGTTAAATAGCAAAGAAGATCTACTGTTTTTCATTACGCATTGTGTAAAGTACTGAAATGGTTTCTAATGAAATTCCAGTTTTGCTTATCTGACTTTTCTCTTCTGCTTTTCTCCAAAAAGCTTGCTGTTAGTTCAACGCAATAACAAACAAGTAATGATAGAAGTTTAACTAGATATCAGAAAATAGTCAAGTTAAATCTATTAAACCAAGAGAATTACGAAAGTAAGAAAACTTATTTTCTGGTAAGGGTTTCGTGAAGATATCTGCTGTTTGTTGATCAGTAGAAACATATTCCAGACGAATGTTCTTCTTCTGCACATTATCTATAATAAAATGATGTCTGATGTCTATGTGCTTCGTTCTGGAATGAAGTACTGGATTTTGAGTAATTGCAATTGCACTGGTATTGTCACAGAATATGGGTGATTCGGAGGCTTGAATCCCATAATCTCTTAACTGTTGTTGAATCCACAGTATCTGAGAGCAGCAACTTCCAGCAGCCAGATATTCTGCTTCTGCAGTAGATGTGGCTATGGAAGTCTGTTTCTTGCTAAACCAGGATATCAGCCTATCACCAAGAAATTGACAAAAACCACTTGTGCTTTTTCGGTCTAGTTTGCAACCTGCATAATCAGCATCTGAATATCCAATAAGATTTAACGATGAATCATTGGGATACCATAAGCCGACGTTTTGAGTTCCTTTCAAGTACTTCAAAATACGCTTAGCAGCAATATAATGAGATTGTTTGGGGTTAGATTGAAATCGAGCACAAATGCAAACAGCAAACATGATATCTGGTCTACTGGCAGTTAAATATAATAAAGAACCAATAAGACCTCGATACTGAGTTACCTCTACTGAAATACCACTTTCATCTTTATCAAGCTTAATAGATGAGCTCATTGGAGTAGAAGCAGCAGAGCATGCTTCCATTCCAAACTTTTTCAGAAGCTCCTTGGTGTACTTGGCTTGATTTATAAAGATTCCAGTCTCTGATTGCTTAATCTGCAATCCTAAGAAGAACCATCATGCTCATCTCGAATTTATCCCGCATCAATTTTCCAAACTTTGCACATAATTTGGGGTTAGTTGACCCAAAAATGATATCATCAACATAGATCTGTACTAAGAGAATGTGCTTATTCTTGACTAAGGTAAATAAAGTTTTATCTACTGCTCCGATGGTGAAATCATGATCAATAAGAAATTGTGATAAAGTGTCATACCAAGCTCTAGGTGCCTGTTTTAGACCATATAATGCTTTGTGTAATTTAAATACATGATGCGGAGAGAAATGATCGATAAAACCTGGAGGTTGTTCGACGTATACTTCTTCTTGTAAAAGACCATTTAGAAAAGCACTTTTCACATCCATTTGATATACTTTGAAATTCTTGAAAGCAGCAAAGGCTAAGAATATTCTGATTGCTTCGAGCCTTGCTACTGGTGCATAAGTCTCATCAAAGTCTATGCCTTCTTCTTGTCTGAAGCCTTGAGCTACCGATCTAGCTTTATTTCTCACCACTGTGCCTTCTTCGTTGAGTTTGTTTCTGAATACCCATCGAGTTCCAATGACAGCTTGATGAGATGGTCTAGGTACTAGAAACCAAACTTCATTACGTTTGAATTGATTCAGCTCCTCTTGCATGGCTTCAATCCAACTAGGATCCAGAAGAGCTTCTTCAATCTTCTTTGGTTCATCCTGAGATATAAAAGCAGCATGCATGTATTCATTAAGCATTTGTCTTCTGGTTCTCAATGGCGCTGCTGGATTACCAATAACCAATGATGGAGGATGAGATTTTCTCCAGATAAATGGATTTGAATGGACATCTTCCTGATTTGATATGATAAGATTGTCTTCTACAGAACCAGTAGTAGGTTCTTGAACATCTTCTGCTGGTATTGGTAGATCCAGAGTCTGTACATCTGGTTCCACTATTGGAATGTCTGGTTCTGGATTTTGAAGATCCTTGGCATTAGCTTCTACATCATCTTCACTGTCAATCTCCAAGTGAATCCTGTCTAACCTGTTACTTAAATCAGATGTGCTAGAAATTTCAGCATTACTGTCTTCATCGAAGACAACGTGAACCGATTCTTCAACATTAAGAGTTCTATTGTTGAAGATTCTAAAAGCTCTGCTCACAGCAGAGTAACCAAGAAATATACCAGCATCTGATTTTGAGTCAAATGCCGTCAAATGATTTTTGCCATTATTTAGTACAAAACATTTGCATCCAAACACATGAAAATAAGATACGTTGGGCTTCTTCCCTTTCCATATTTCATACGGAGTCTGGTTGTGTCTTTTGTTGACCATAGATCTGTTTTGCGTGTAACAAGCAGTATTGATAGCTTCAGCCCAGAAGCGCTGAGAAATGTCTGCATCTGCTAGCATTGTTCTAGCTGCTTCTTTTAGAGTTCTATTTCTCCTCTCAGCTACTCCATTTTGTTGAGGAGTTCTGGCAGCTGAATATTCATGATGAATCCCCTGCTCATTCAGATATAACTCAAGATACTTGTTAGTGAATTCAGTGCCCCGATCACTTCTGATTTTAATAATGGTAGAAGATTTTTCATTTTGAATCCTTTTCAGAAGCTTGATCAAGAGACAACTGGTTTGATCTTTTCCTGCGAGAAATATTACCCAAGTGAATCTAGAAAAATCATCAATAACAACAAGAGTATATTTCATTCCCCTAAGCTCATGATGAGGATAGGACCAAAAAGATCCATATGCAGTAGTTCCAGACATCTTGAAGTTGATTTGCTATATTTGGTCTTGAAGCTGGATCTTATCTGTTTCCCAAGCTGACAAGGATCGGATCGTCCGATCAGAGTTCGGACCGTCCGAAGTGTGCCGGATCGGAGCTTCCGAAATGGTTCGGATCGTCCGAACATTAGCTATAAATAGAGGCGCGAGGCTTCATTTGTGACTCGCCAATTCAGAGAGTTCCATAGCATTTCAGTCGTTTCTGTGAGATTCTAGTCTTTTTCCGAGGTTTGGGCACTAGCGGGGAGCTGCTGGTCTTGTAGCGGAGCTGTGCTCTAGTTGGGAGCTAGCGGCATCAGTGGGCTAGCGACGGACGAAGGCTTGGACTAGACCTGTTGTCTGGTTATTCCAGTGGATTAGGATTGCTGTGATAGAGGTACGAAAGTACTATCCGAGATATCCTGGTTGAGTATACATTCTTATATGTGTTGCATGATTATGTGGTGCATTGATATATGTCATATGATGCATGCTATTATGTCACGTTTATTACTGCACGTTGCATTTCATGTTGAGCCGTATCTCCTTCGAGATAGCCTTTACAGAACAAACGTGGTTTTTAACAAAATTAATGTCAGGTAATCCATCGACTATATTCTGCTTCTTGAGATAATTGATTGACTTGAAATTTAGATGATTCAGTTTCTTGTGCCATAGCCAATGTTTATTGCTAAGAGAAGCAACTAAGCATGTAGGACTATTGACATGATTTGAGTTCCAAGAGACTCTGTAAGTATTGCCTTCTCTTTTTCCTGTTAACACAGTAGTTCCAGCAGAATCTCTAACTATACATGAAAGCTTTTGAAAAGCCACAGAATACCCATTATCACATAGTTGGCTAATGCTGATAAGATTGTAACAAAGGTTGTCAACTAATAACACATCATTAATAATTATATTACCATGGATAATCTTACCCTTACCCATGGTTTTACCTTTTGAGTTGTCTCCAAAAGTTATCTTTGGTCCAGTACAGCTTACTATTTCGGAAAGTAGGTTTCTTTGTCCAGTCATGTGTCTGGAACAACCACTGTCCAGATACCATGTAGAGTTACTGATTTCTGCTTCCTTCTGCTGTTCCTGCAAACACAAATTT
The DNA here is from genome assembly GCF_022965805.1 of Primulina eburnea. Classification (NCBI taxonomy): domain Eukaryota; kingdom Viridiplantae; phylum Streptophyta; class Magnoliopsida; order Lamiales; family Gesneriaceae; genus Primulina; species Primulina eburnea. The sequence goes on along the minus strand of NC_133103.1, from coordinate 38,110,466 downwards.
TAGTAACTGGTACCCAAATCTATTTGGGTCCAAGCCTTATCAGTCCTTTGGGAACCCACATTTGTACAATTCTTGGTGACTTTGTACTTCGGGTATCCAAAGATGTGTGTGCAACAGAAGGTCTGTTATTTCTAACAGTATGCATACCAAAATAATGTTCTTCCCTTCTGTTTCTGTTTTCCAGTCTGTATCTCTTCTGAACAGGTTTAGAGTTGTAGTACTGGTAGTTCTTAACCTTCATAGGATGTTGTCTTCCAGAGTTGAATTCTTTTCTGAATCTAGAACTCTGGTCAACTTTTTCCTTAGGTTTAACGTAACCCAGACCATAGTGCATTCTTCTGTTCGTCAGATTTACATTCCTTTCCACTGAAGCAGTAGGTACTTCTGGTTCCTGTACCACACTGGATTTCACAAAGTGAATGTATTTCCCTTTGCACATATCCAGTGTTGGCTTAGTATTCGTTTCAGAAGTGCCTTCATTATTACAAAAACCGAGACCACTCCTATCTCCTGACTGTTTTTGTAATTCTTACATCTTTTCCAATGAAACAGAAGACTTGTTCCAAGCATTTACCAGTAGCGACAACTTCTGGTTTTCAGAAAGCACCTTCTGGTAATCTGCTTTGGCTCATTCATTCTCAGTTATTAATTTACTCATCTTAACTTGTAAATCATTGCAGCTGTCTACTTGCAAGCAAGTTAACTTACTGTTCTGATTCTTTAAGTTCTGATTTTCAATTTTAACTTCTTCAAACGATTGAGAAAGTCTAGAATACTCTTTTACCATTTCATGCAGTGCATCAATCAAGTCATTTCGTGTAAATTCACTAGAGTCAAAATCAAATACCTCTTCAGATGTCGAGGTTGAGTCATTGTCTGCCATTAGACATTTGACTTCTTCTGCATCACTGTCACTGGAATGACTTTCTGAGTCAGATGACTCAGAACTAGAGTCCGCCCACTTAGATTTGGTTTCTTCGGCAATCATCGCTTTTCGATCTCTTCTGGACTTTTTGTCATTCCTCTTGTAATCCTTTCTCTTTTGATCATCCTTCTTTGGTTTAGGACAATCAGCAATGAAGTGACCTATCTTTCCACAGTTGAAGCATCCCATATCACCAGATGGTGGATCTTTCTTGAAGTTGCGATTGGGACCCTGATAGGTTCGATGGTTCTTCTTCATGAACCTGGAGAATTTCTTTACAAATAAGGACATAGCATCACTACTGATTTGTTCAGCAGACTTCTCCATTGTATTGTCAGTGATCACAGAAGGTAATGCCTGAGGTACAACTGCAGCAGCAGTAGAAGAGGTAGAGGCAGTAGTAGTAAAAGCAGTAGCAGTAGCAGTAGCAGCAAGGGCCTTGGTGGGTAAGTTTGAAGGCTCTTCTCCACTCCTCACTTCCAATTCGAACTCGTAGGCCTTTAGATCTGCAAATAAGTCGTGCAGTTCCAATTTGTTCAAATCTTTGGATACTCTCATAGCCATTGTTTTAACATCCCATTCTCTGGGTAAGGCTCTCATCACCTTGAGGGATATTTCTCTGTTGCTATGCTCTTTACCCAGAGCAGCTAGCTCATTGACCAAGCTACTGAATCTTTCATCAAACTCATTTAGAGTTTCACCAGATCTCATTTTCAGATTTTCAAACTTCTGCATTGCTACAGACAGTTTATTTGCTTTCGTTTGCTCATTTCCTTCACATATCTGGATGAGCTTTTCCCAAATGTCCTTTGCAGTAGAACACATTTTTATCTTGCTGAAAGTGTTCTTGTCAAGAGTTTTATACAGTATATCCTTTGCCACATTATCAAGATTGGCCTTTTTCTTATCTTCACTGGTCCATTCACTTCTTGACTTTTCGACCATCTGTGGTGCACCGTCAGTAACAGCAACAGCTGTGTTAGGCTTTAAGATTTTCAGTGGACCATCTGTGATGACATACCACATGTCATCATCTTGTGCTGCAAGATGAGCTTGCATTCTTATCTTCCAGTCGTCAAAATCTTCCTTAGAAAACATAGGGATCTTGCTGAAGTGTGCCATTTGTTGTAGTTTTTCACAAACAAGAATAACCTGCTCTGATACCAATTGTTGAGGATCGAAGTTGAGTTTAGAGGGGGGTGAATAAACTCTACCCTTTTTTTGTTTTGATGAGGTACTAGAATCCTGTTAAGGATAGTAGTCGATCTTGTGTGAATACTTTCACCTGATTACAGTAGAACGTGCGGAAACAATCTGATGAAGTAGTTGAAAAACAATAAAGCAGTAGGCAGCAGTTGTTTATGGAAGTTCGGAGATAAACTCTTCTACGTCTCCCCTTCTTCTGTTTCCAGAAGGTATAACTAAAAGACTTTGGATATTACAGTACAACACTTGTACACACCCACTTCAGAAGGACTTACACCTCAGCCTACTGAAACTCTTAGTTTCTCAACTTACACAAATGCGAAACACAAAGTTATGAAAAGACTCTTTTCAGATTACAGACTCTTCTGATAAAATATTAGTGCAGTAAAGATCGTGAAGAGTGTAAGAATTAGTAGCACAAGATGATCTATAAAAAGATCATATATAAGCTATGAAGCGTGTGCTACTTTTCTTTGTGTTGAACTTTTTAAGTACTCAAGGAATTTTGATATTCGTCTGATAAGAGAGTAGCTTTGTTCCTCGAAGATTGATAATAAGTGAAGTGTCGTGTCGAACAAGGATTTGATCCAAGTATATATAATCGACTGAGTTCAACGTTCATAATCAGAGAAGTCTTCAGATAACTGATACAATCAGCTTTATTACCGAAATAGGTTCCTGCAGAAAAGCTATAAAACAATCAGTCTTGTTTTATACTCAATTGAGTAATATGCATTAAATGACTCCGTATAGTATTTAATGCTGCAATTAATACTGGTACTAGGAACTCTTTAACGGTAACAATTAAGATAGCAACGTTAGAAAACGTTCTCTACTGGTTTGTATTGTTATCCTTTTTCTACTGGTTTTAGTTTTACTAGAGCAGCAGCTACTGATAAGCTATTCTGTTGAATTGGTCTGCTGGTCTACTGGTTTTAGTTATCATCGCCACAATAAAATTCATATCTAACAGACTGCATGTGGTTTTATTATGTATTATTTGTTATTCTCAGTTTATACGTGTTGAGTCTTTAGGCTCACTAGACTTAATCGATGCAGGTGAAGACGTTTATGAGGAGACATGAGGTGGGGACCAAGGAGCAGGCTTGGACTGATCGGGAGGCTAAACCCGAGGACCGCCATGTTTTAAGCTTTATGAAAATATTTAAGACTTTTGTCAAACTTTAAATTTCAAAGCTGCTGTTGCAACAAGTTGTGAGACGTACATTTTATTTATTTTATCGAATTTTGAATGTTAACGTTTATTCAAGAAAATTTTAATTTTTCCGCAAATCTTGAATAGTAAAAGTACGGTATGTTACAGGATCTTTGAAGTTAGTGGTGTACCTAATTTGAAGAAAAGAATCCTTTGGAACAAGGAGTGCTCTTGGAAGCTTGTAGATTGGGCCAACCCTTCAAGAGCTCAGTTGTTTACAATTTAGTTGGAGCCAATAATCAATCCTTGTGATTGATAGGTAAAAAATCTAAGCACACTATGTATGATTTTTTGTTTGTTCTTGTTATTTGCTACACATCTAGTAGGGTGCTCGGCTTTGTTACTTAAAAATATGATTTTTGAAACTTCTGTTGCGCATCCGGCCACCCGTAACCGATCCCCTTTCAAGTGGTATCAGAGCTTTGGTTTCTTTTTGTGTAGCAAATACTTGATATTATATTGAGGACTTTTTCTAACCGTATGAGAAAATTAGAAACAACAAATCAAGGGCCTGTTGAGGGGTTGTTTTGGGCGAAATGTTGCTGCCCAAGGGGCTGCCCATTTCGGGCGGCAAGGGCAGCCCGAAACGCCCCCAACAATTTAATTAAAAAAATTGTTGGCCAGAATCTGGCAACGGAGCTCCGACAATGACGATGACGGATATGGTTTTCCAAAAGTGTTTTGGATATCAAAGTGTCATGGGTCCTAAGCTTGTTGGACTATTAAGATGGTTGATATTTTGTGAAATTTAAATTGGCCAAATAATTTTTGATGAATTTTTTTTTTGGGCCTTTAAGTTTAAATCTACAAAATATGTATATATTTTTTCATAAAATAAAAAATTGAAGTTAGACTTTAATTATTTATAGTAAATGGTGATTTACAAGAAATTCGGTTATAAATAAATTAATGAGAAAGTAAAAAAATGAGTTTTTTTACTTTGTTGATTAATTTATAATCGAGGCGGTTAGTGATTGTATCAAGATATATAATATTAAATCAATTGATTATTGTGATAATTAATTGATGGTGTATGATATTGATATTATGAATGAAGGATGATCAAAAGCCCAAAGCCCAATTTGCTAGGTGTATGCTAGGATATTTTGTGTTGAATGATTGTAATAATTATCAATTTATAAGTGGGCTTAGTTTATAGCTCGGTCCCACCCCATGAGATGTATTCCTATTTGCCATTGATATTTATTTGTAAATATTACTATAGTGGAAGATCAGGAGTGGAAGATGTTGGGCCTTGATTATTATAAAAATCTAAGGCATGTAAATATTGGAAGATTATGTATTATGCATTTGCATCTCATGCATTCCTTAGGATTGGACCTAAGCCCGTGTTTGGTGCACCATTAGTATTGGAACGATTGATCATCCTTATTGGTTTACTGTTTATAATATATGCATAATATATTATAAATAATGAGTGTGCGTTATTATTATTATAATAACTAAGTTGCATGAATTCGGAAAACATACGATCAAACATGGCGAGCTTTTAAAATAAAATTAGTGATGAGACCTTTTCCAAATTACAAAATATTCATTTTGAATAAGATTCAAAATTAATATCAAGCCCGAAAAGGGGAATTATAACGGTGTCTATAATTTCATGTCTTCCATCGACAATGGATGCATGATAAACGCTACCCGTGCTCAGTGCTCGGCTCATATTCTTGGGGGAGCCCTGGACTCTGAAAAACGTGATATCCATTGACATGGTGATGTGAACTACGTGGAACTCCCATGATTTTGGCTCATATTATTTAGGTAACTCATGGCGACCGTCTATTAAGGTTCAATATTGTTGGGTAAGGCTTGACATGTAAAGATGAACGACGTCATATTATTTTGTCCTAATCAAACGTGAGATTGGAAAAATTTACGTAGAGGGTTGGATGAAGATGCAATTGGGAACTACATTTTAGAAATTATAATTGGCTGATATTATTCGGGATCATAATTTGCTAATTGGACCTTACGTACCTACTGAGGAAAGGAGTTTCCGTTTTCAATAGAGGGTAGTGAAAAATGTCAAAACAGTGGGAGTGAAAATTTATGAAGTAAAAGTCTAACTTTATATCTTACAAAATATTTTAAAATAGTCATTAACATTTATCTGTTCTTTTTTTTTTCAGTACAAATTTTGACAATTTCTTCGATACGCAACCTGTTATCTGCAATACTCGACAAACACATTTTAACTAGACCTAATTACCTCAATTGGCTAAGAAACCTGAAAATCGTCTTGAATTCGGAAAGGATAGCATATACACTCACTGAGTCGCCCCTTGTTGAGGCTCCGACTAGTTGCACTCCTGAGGAATTGCAGACTTACAAGGATTGATGTGACCATGACTTGAAAGCCAACAATTATATGCAGGCTTCTATGAATGATGAGTTGCAGAGGCGTTTTGAGGATGCAAAGAGTGTTGCTGACATTCATATGATCTCAAAGAGCTCTTAGGTGAGCAAACACGACCTCTTATGCATGCTACCGTCAAGGAGCTAATCACTTTACATATGTGAGATGGGGCTTCGATCCTTGAGCATGGCCTAAAGATCATTGGGCTTGTGGACAAACTCGTTGGCATGGGTCTTATGGTGCCATCAAAGTTGACTACTGACGTGTTGCTCTTGTTGATGCCTAGCTCATTTGATCCTTTTGTGGTGAATTTTTAATATGAACAAGCTAGAGCCTACTTTTGAGGAGTTGACATGCTTGTTACGTTTGAGTCTACCATCAAGAAAAAGAAGTCAGTACTTTATGTGGGTTCTTCATTTGGTACGAAGACTGGTACACATGGGAAGGGAAAAAAGTGTTCTTTCCAACGTCCCATGAAGAATGTGCCCTTGAAGAGGCAAGCTCCGATTCCCGCTGTGGCAGCCATACCAGTTAAGGCTGACAAGACCGGTGATATCTATCATCACTGCAAGAAGCCTGGACATTGGAGGCGTAACTGCAGAGATATCTTACCCAGAAAGGTTCGGGAAATGATATGTTCTACATTGAAGTAAACATTTCAATTAACTCTACTTCTTGGGTATTAGATACCGGCTATTGCTCACATCTCTGTAATGATTTTCAGGCGATGGGAAGAAGTAGGAGACTTAGGGAAGGTGAGACTTTCTTGAGGATGGGCAATGGAGCAAGAGTTGCTGCCAAGGATATTGGAGATGTTTACTTACTTTTGAACGATGATTTTTAAGTTAATTTTATGATATGTTTTGTTTGTACCTGATTTGGTGAAAAACATTGTTTCCACTTCTATGCTTGATAAAGATGGATATTCTTGTTTATTTAGCAAATGTGTGTGCAACATTTACAAGAATGAATGTTTGATTGGTACGGGACAACTTGAAGACGATCTTTATAACCTAAAATTGAAAGATATTCCACTAAACAATGTCCAAGGAATAACAACAAAAAACAAGCAGAAAACAAGATACTCTAAATTCGGCACAATTATGGCAAGCTCGATTAGGACATATTACCCTAAGAAGGATGAACAAGCTAGTGGAGTAGGCATGTTTGATATGTCTGATATTAATTCTCTCACATCTTGTCTGAATGGAAAGATGACCAAAATTCCCTTTAAGGGCCACGTGGAGCGAGCCAAAGGATTATTGGATTTGATCCATACCGATGTGTGCGGTCCACTTAGCATCACCATTAAGCATGAAAATTCCTACTTCATCACCTTTACCGATGATTTTTTAAGATATGGGTATGTGTATTTGAAGAAATACAAATCTGAAGGCTTTGAAAGGTTCAAAGAATTCAGAAATGAAGTAGAGAAACAGTTGGGATGAAGCATCAAGTCACTTCAATCGGATCGAGGTGGTGTGTGACACCCTAAAAACAAAGGTGCATAAATTAAAGTTTATTAGTATAAATTTATTAATTTCATTATTTTTTCGGTACAAATTTTATTTGTCCAAAGTATCTAGAAATACATTAAAATACATCACAATACACTTAAAAATTCATCAAGCACTATGAGGTGCTTTTTCCAAAATCAAATACCCAAAATATAATAAAATATAATAAAATATTATAATTAAACTCAACATATATGTTAAGTAATTAATTACACTAATTATTGAGTTCAATATAAGATAATTAGGTTCAATAATTGGATACACGAATATAATAATATTAAATTTGGATAAACATGAGATTTTTCTATTTAATAAATAATTAATAAGTATAATAATAAAATAATAATAATAATAAAAAAAATAATAATAAAAATTAAAGGATAATCATGAAATTCGGCTATATATAGCCGACTCCATTCCTCCAAAACCACATATCGGCCGAGAGAAAAGAAAGGGGAGGAAGAAAGAAAGAGAGAAGAGGAAAGAAAAGAAGGAAAAAAGAGAGAAAAAAAATAGAAGGAAAAGTCATACCCTTTCCGAAAAATCCCGATAAATCACCAACTATTCACCTCATATCATAAAACAATATAGCACTGGAGGTGGCGTAAGAAGATCGACCGAAAACAAGGAAATTCAACAAAGATATTCCGCAAATCGGCAACGGTATCCCGTATTCAAGCTAGGTACTTTTCGCTTATTTTTCTTATAGTTACACACAAAACTAGAGGTCGACTTTAATAACAAAGTTGTACCTCTTGTTGCATAGATGAAGTACATATCGTCCGTCGTCCCAAAATATGGCCGGAACTAAGATTTCCGGAATGCCGGAGTACCTCCGTTAGCCACACGACGATATTTAATTCTGGTATCGTTCGGTTAAGAATTTGACAAAACTTTCAATACGAGAATTCAAGATCATGAAAAGATACACATTCTGGAAAAAAACGGGCCGCGCGTGGCCACCGGACGGCCATCCACGCGCCGGCACCATCGGCGCGTGTATCACACGCGCCGCCGGAACGGCAAATTTCCGGCAGCCGAACGTCCCTGAGGTTATTTCCGACTTTTTGACCAACTTTCGTAATATCTGGATATACCTTCTAATTAATATGGATTTTTGAAACTTAATTAAAATCCACCGGATTAAATTTTGAACAAAAAATAATCTGAAAATGATCAGATAGTTACTTAAAAACTCTAACATGTAAATATCATTCATAATATATTTTTAGGACTTGCTCCAGGAACTCGGAGTATTAATCAAGCCTAAATTGTAAGTTATCAGGTGAGGAAATTACTATTCATTCTTCTATTAAAGCCCTTGGCATTTGGCCTGGAAATTTCAATAGCATTTATTTAATGTTCAAATATCATCCACTGTTCATTTCTATTAATGATATATTTTCTTGCATATTTATGAATGGATTGATATATCATGAATGAATGAATGAATGAATGAATGGAGTCATGGACAACGGATTTCGGTCCGGAAATTGAGTCCACTGGACAACGTGGCTTCGGCCCGGAAAATGAGTCCAATGAACAACGGGTCAAAATTCCCGGGTATATGGTTCATCTGAACAACGCGCACCGAATATTTCGGTCCGGAGAATGGTTCACCCGGCTCGCAAAAAGTGCTCAATTAGAGCAACCAATGTTATTTTATGGAATTTTCATTTATTGATTATTTCATTACATCTCATTCATAATATCTAAATTTTTATTCCTATTATTTCATGTATAATTATGGTGAAGTGTTTTTTTAAAAGCCATATATTGATTTAAACTCACTAAGTCCTTAAAGACTTAACCCTCTGTTTCTTTTCGTCTATTATAATTTCCAGACACAGGAACCCCCGAATTGGAACAAGAGGAAAATAACTGAAGCTGAAATAAGAGCATTTGAAAGTTGAGATGATCTGTTTATAAATGAATGTTAAACTTCCGCTGTAACATAATTGTACATATGAATGTTAGACTTCCGCTGTAAAATAATTGTACATATTTGAAATAAGAATGTAAATATTTGTAGATAATCCTTAAAATATTGTAGAAAATATTCAAAATTTTATCTACAATATCTTTCTAATAATAATAATGCTAAAAATAAAAATAGAAATTCAATAAAGAAAGATTGAAAGTAAATGTGGCATCTAGTAAGGGAATAATTATGAATTCCTAAACCGGGCGCCACAGAGGTGGTATCAGAGCCTAGGATTCTTAGAACCTAGAGACAAAAGCCTAAGGTTTATTATAATTTCATACATTAATTTTTATGTTTTCATCATAAATTAAATGTCTCTTTTCAGGATGACTCAGTTTGCTTGTTCTGCTTGGGTTTTGAAACATGTCTTGTTTAAAAATAAAACCGACTGTTTACCCTCTAACATAACTATGTACATTCATTGCAAGATATGTTCATGTTTTATATTCATATGTTTAGAATGACGTCTTCACAAAATAGTACTCAAGCCAGAATCGGACAAGACATCCCTCCTCAAGATGACCACAACTCGGCAACTGGTGGAAATTCCAGAAACGCTCAACACAATCCCCCCGAAGAACAAAACATGCAAAATATGTTTGAAATAATGCATCAATTTGTGCAGTTTTGTCAACAAAATCAACCACGACCTCATGATCAAGCTCAAGAACATCACCTTGAGACAAATGATAGAGCTCTTGAGAGATTTTTGAGATTCAAACCACCAAAGTTTGAAGGAAAATCAGATGCTTGTCAAGCAGAATCTTGGCTAAGCAAAATCAACAAAATATTCTCTATTCTCAAATATCCTGAAGAACAAAAGGTGAATTTTTCCACTTATTTATTTGAAGAAGCAGCTCATAACTGGTGGCGTACAGTGGAACATAGGTGGACAAAGAATCACACCCCAAAGACGTGGGAAAATTTTCTGCAAGAGTTCAAAGGTAAATATATAACTCAAGTTATATTGAATACCCGAGAACGTGAATTTATGGATTTAGTCCAAGGTGACATGACCGTAGCTCAATATGAGGCAGAATTCCACCGTCTTATACATTATGCACCACATTACATGGAAGATGAGGTAAGAAAAAGGAAAAAATTTGTCCAAGGATTAAAGCTCGATATCCGTTGGGCAACGCTGTCCACAGAAGTTACCAGTTATGTTTCTGCTGTTAATCAAGCCCTACGAGTGGAAGAAGACATAAAGACACTTCTTAAAAAAGAAGAAGAAGAAAAGAAAATCAGAAAGCCCAACTTTTTTGAGGATAACCGGAAAAGAAAATTTGAAAAGAAAACACAACAAGTCGGGCAAGGAGAAGCTGTCAAAGGAAAAGTTCCAAGAAACAACAATAAAAAGTGTGGATATTGTGGATTACCAAATCATGAAGAAGAAAAGTGTTGGAGAAAAAGTGGGAAATGTCTTATTTGCGGAAGTGAGCAACACCGTATTCAAGATTGTCCAAAAAGAACGCAAAAGACTCAACCCACAACAAAGTCAAAGATACCTGCTCGAGCCTATGCCCTCTTAGGAAACCAAGAGGAGGAAGTTGACCCCACTGCAGTCGTAGAAGGTACTGTTACCATATTATCCAGTTCTGCAAAAACTTTATTTGATCCAGGAGCTACTCATTCTTTTATCTCAAAAGTTTTTGCACATAAATTACCACTATTATTTGAACAGCTACCATATAGCTTCGAAATTAGCTCACCTTTAGGGACAACGATGATTACTGACATCGTTTACAGAAACTGTCCCTTAAACTTCCAAGAACAAGAATATCTAGCAGATTTGATTGAATTGCCTATCAAGAGCTATGATATTATTCTTGGAATGGATTGGTTATTTAGACACCAAGCCCAACTCAATTGCTACACAAAAGAAGTTTATCTTCAAACTTCTCATCCAATCATTTCCAAAGCTAACCATACTATGGGAATAGTATCAACAACAGAAGCTAGGGCTATATTAAAAGACAACGGACAAGGATTTCTAGCTTATTTGATAAATAAGCCAAAAGATCAACTCAAAATCTCAGAAATCTCAGTTGTACAAGAATTCCCAGAGGTTTTTCCTGAAGAGATCAATACTTTACCTCCTCAAAGAGACGTAGAGTTTTCCATTGATCTAATACCTGGAGCACAACCCAGATCAAAAACTCCATATCGAATGGCACCTTCAGAGTTAAAAGAATTAAAACTTCAATTACAAGAGCTCATGGACAAGAAGTACGTCCGGCCTAGTACATCTCCATGGGGTGCTCCTGTATTATTTGTCAAAAAGAAAGATGGAACTCTAAGGATGTGCATTGATTATCGAGAACTTAACAATGTTACCATCAAAAACAAATATCCTCTGCCACATATCGAAGAATTGTTTGATGTTTTACAAGGATCTCAAGTATATTCAAAACTTGATTTACGGCAAGGATATTACCAATTGAGGATTAAGGAGGATGACATCTCCAAAACGGCTTTTAATACTCGTTATGGACACTACGAGTTTGTGGTAATGCCATTCGGATTAACCAACGCCCCTGCAGCTTTCATGGACATGATGCATCGAATATTTCAACCATTCTTGGACAAATTCGTTGTCATATTCATAGATGACATTTTGATATTTTCAAGAAGTCATGAGGAACATGCTCAACATCTACGATTGATTCTCAAAACTTTGAAAGAGCATCAATTGTATGCCAAATTCAGTAAGTGTGAATTTTGGCTAGAAAAAGTGTCATTTCTTGGCCACTTTATTTCTAAGAAAGGACTGGAAGTAGATCCTGCAAAAATAGAAGCCATATCTCGTTGGAAACAACCAATCAACATCACAGAAATCAGAATTTTTCTCGGCTTAGCAGGATACTACCGAAGATTCATTAAAGATTTTGCGAAAATTGCTGTTCCCCTGACACAACTAACTCGCAAAGACAACCCTTTCTTGTGGAATGATGAGTGTGAGAAAAGTTTTTGCAAATTAAAAGAAATGCTTACCAGTGCACCTGTATTAGCTTTACCAGAAGGAACAGAAGGATTTGTGGTTTACACAGATGCCTCAAAAGAAGGCTTTGGATGTGTACTGATGCAAAACGATAAAGTTATTGCATATGCATCTAGAAAATTAAAGAATCACGAGTTAAATTATCCCACTCATGATCTGGAATTAGGAGCAATAGTGTTTGCATTAGCAAAATGGAGACACTATTTGTACGGTTCCAAATTTGATATTTATACAGACCACAAAAGCCTGAAGTATTTATTTACTCAAAAAGAGCTGAACATGAGGCAAAGAAGATTGATTGAATTTTTGGAAGACTACGATTGTTCCATTCTTTATCAATCAGGTAAAGCTAATGTAGTGGCTGATGCTTTAAGTAGAAGGATTAGCATGGCTTGTTTGGGAATGAAAGAAGAAAGAGAATGGGTACACATCCATTCTCGTGGGCACTTGGCCGGATTGAGAATTGAACCTGAATTTCGTACCAGAATTAAGCAAAATCAAGAATTGGACCAAGAAGTTTCAAAACTCCGTGCTGATACCAATTTCATCACCAATTCACAAGGAATACTATGCTATCATGACCGTATTTGTGTGCCAAGTTCAATGAAAAAATGAAATAATGGAAAAATCACATCAGTCTCGGATCAACATTCATCCAGGAGGATCTAAGATGTAACAAGAGATTAAAAAACACTTCTGGTGGAAAGGAATGAAACGAGATATTGCAGATTTCGTTTCACAATGCCTATCTTGTCAAATGATAAAGGCTGAACATCAAAGACCAGCAGGTCTTTTGCAACCACTTCCTATACCAGAATGGAAATGGGATCAAATAACTATGGACTTTGTGACCGGATTACCCCAGCTTCCAGGAGGTTTTAATAGCATATGGGTAATCGTTGATCGTTTGACCAAGTCAGCACATTTTATACCCATAAGTCACAAATATGGGGTGGAAAAACTGGCTGAACTCTATCAGAAGGAAATTATACGATTACATGGTATCCCCACTACCATAGTATCTGATAGAGATCCGAAGTTTACATCAAGATTATGGAAAAAACTTCAGGAATGCCTTGGTACCAAATTAAATTTTAGCACAGCAGCACATCCGCAAACCGATGGTCAATCTGAACGAACCATTCAAATATTGGAAGACATGCTTCGCGCATGTGTGCTAGATTTTGGGGCAAATTGGGGAAAACATTTGCCTCTAGTTGAATTTTCATACAACAATAGTTATCAATCCTCAATAAAAATGGCGCCATATGAAGCATTATATGGAAGAAAATGTCGATCTCCTCTTAACTGGGATATGGATGAATGGAGAGGCACAAAGAATGGACAAGAACGAGCAATCAGGCCTGACATTATACAAGAAGCTATCGACAAAATACAACTTATCAGGCAACGAATACAAACAGCTCAAAGTCGACAGAAGAGTTATGCAGATAAGAGGCGGAAAGATTTGAAATTTGAAGTCGGAGATTTCGTATTACTAAAAGTATCACCAAGAAAAGGAATCAGGCGTACTGGAAAGAAGGGAAAGTTACATCCTCGATTTGTTGGACCCTTTGAAGTGATAGAACGAATAGGCACTGTGGCTTATCGTCTATCTCTACCCGAAAATATCTCTGGTATACATAACGTATTCCACGTATCACAATTAAGGAAATGCAAAGTAGACTCAGCCCAATTGATTGACCACCAACAGATAGATCTGGAAGACAATCTAACATATGAAGAAAAACCTGTGAAGATTTTGGACCAAAGAATAAAGGAACTTCGTGGTCGACCAATTCAGTTGGTAAAAGTCTTATGGAAAAACCACAACATTGAAGAAGCAACGTGGGAAACAGAGAAAGATATGAGATATCAATATCCTCATTTATTCCAATAACTCCTAAATCTGGGGACCAGATTTTTAAAAGGAGGGGATATTGTGACACCCTAAAAACAAAGGTGCATAAATTAAAGTTTATTAGTATAAATTTATTAATTTCATTATTTTTTCGGTACAAATTTTATTTGTCCAAAGTATCTAGAAATACATTAAAATACATCACAATACACTTAAAAATTCATCAAGCACTATGAGGTGCTTTTTCCAAAATCAAATACCCAAAATATAATAAAATATAATAAAATATTATAATTAAACTCAACATATATGTTAAGTAATTAATTACACTAATTATTGAGTTCAATATAAGATAATTAGGTTCAATAATTGGATACACGAATATAATAATATTAAATTTGGATAAACATGAGATTTTTCTATTTAATAAATAATTAATAAGTATAATAATAAAATAATAATAATAAAAAAAAATAATAATAATAAAAATTAAAGGATAATCATGAAATTCGGCTATATATAGCCGACTCCATTCCTCCAAAACCACATATCGGCCGAGAGAAAAGAAAGGGGAGGAAGAAAGAAAGAGAGAAGAGGAAAGAAAAGAAGGAAAAAAGAGAGAAAAAAAAATAGAAGGAAAAGTCATACCCTTTCCGAAAAATCCCGATAAATCACCAACTATTCACCTCATATCATAAAACAATATAGCACTGGAGGTGGCGTAAGAAGATCGACCGAAAACAAGGAAATTCAACAAAGATATTCCGCAAATCGGCAACGGTATCCCGTATTCAAGCTAGGTACTTTTCGCTTATTTTTCTTATAGTTACACACAAAACTAGAGGTCGACTTTAATAACAAAGTTGTACCTCTTGTTGCATAGATGAAGTACATATCGTCCGTCGTCCCAAAATATGGCCGGAACTAAGATTTCCGGAATGCCGGAGTACCTCCGTTAGCCACACGACGATATTTAATTCTGGTATCGTTCGGTTAAGAATTTGACAAAACTTTCAATACGAGAATTCAAGATCATGAAAAGATACACATTCTGGAAAAAAACGGGCCGCGCGTGGCCACCGGACGGCCATCCACGCGCCGGCACCATCGGCGCGTGTATCACACGCGCCGCCGGAACGGCAAATTTCCGGCAGCCGAACGTCCCTGAGGTTATTTCCGACTTTTTGACCAACTTTCGTAATATCTGGATATACCTTCTAATTAATATGGATTTTTGAAACTTAATTAAAATCCACCGGATTAAATTTTGAACAAAAAATAATCTGAAAATGATCAGATAGTTACTTAAAAACTCTAACATGTAAATATCATTCATAATATATTTTTAGGACTTGCTCCAGGAACTCGGAGTATTAATCAAGCCTAAATTGTAAGTTATCAGGTGAGGAAATTACTATTCATTCTTCTATTAAAGCCCTTGGCATTTGGCCTGGAAATTTCAATAGCATTTATTTAATGTTCAAATATCATCCACTGTTCATTTCTATTAATGATATATTTTCTTGCATATTTATGAATGGATTGATATATCATGAATGAATGAATGAATGAATGAATGGAGTCATGGACAACGGATTTCGGTCCGGAAATTGAGTCCACTGGACAACGTGGCTTCGGCCCGGAAAATGAGTCCAATGAACAACGGGTCAAAATTCCCGGGTATATGGTTCATCTGAACAACGCGCACCGAATATTTCGGTCCGGAGAATGGTTCACCCGGCTCGCAAAAAGTGCTCAATTAGAGCAACCAATGTTATTTTATGGAATTTTCATTTATTGATTATTTCATTACATCTCATTCATAATATCTAAATTTTTATTCCTATTATTTCATGTATAATTATGGTGAAGTGTTTTTTTAAAAGCCATATATTGATTTAAACTCACTAAGTCCTTAAAGACTTAACCCTCTGTTTCTTTTCGTCTATTATAATTTCCAGACACAGGAACCCCCGAATTGGAACAAGAGGAAAATAACTGAAGCTGAAATAAGAGCATTTGAAAGTTGAGATGATCTGTTTATAAATGAATGTTAAACTTCCGCTGTAACATAATTGTACATATGAATGTTAGACTTCCGCTGTAAAATAATTGTACATATTTGAAATAAGAATGTAAATATTTGTAGATAATCCTTAAAATATTGTAGAAAATATTCAAAATTTTATCTACAATATCTTTCTAATAATAATAATGCTAAAAATAAAAATAGAAATTCAATAAAGAAAGATTGAAAGTAAATGTGGCATCTAGTAAGGGAATAATTATGAATTCCTAAACCGGGCGCCACATGGTGAGTACTTGAGTGCCGAGTTCCAAGAGTATCTTAGGGAGAGGGATTCTCTTGCAGTGAACTCCGCCTGCTACACCACAGTTGAATGGTGTTTCAGAGCGTCATAACCGGAATTTGATGGACATGGTTCGGTCTATGATGGAGTTCATGGAATTGTCACCATCCTTTTGGGGATATGCGCTTGAGACAACGACATTGTTAATGAACAATGTCTAATCAAAAGCAGTTGATAATACACCATATGAGATATGTATGGGTAAGCCTCCCAAATATTCTTATCTTATAATATGGAGATGCCCTACTTATGTGAAACATGTAGTGGAAGATAATTTGGATAGTCGATCCGTTTTATGTTATTTTGTGGGATATCCAAGAAATTCAATTGGATATTATTTCTATCATCCCCAAAAAACAAAGGTGTTTGTTTCTAGGAATGCAAATTTTTTGGAAAAATAATTTCTATTAGATAGAAAAGGGGAGATGATAGAACTCGAAGAGGTTCGAGAGACACCCACAACCGAAGAGCCAAGAGAGGAGATACAAGTTCCTAAAAGATTCGAGAGAGTCTCGAGACCACCTCTGAGGTATGGTATGCTTCTTGAAAAGGTCCATGATGAGCCTAACCATGGATGTGTTCCAATAACCTTCAAGGAGGCGTTATTTGACTTGAAGGTTATTGGATGCTGATTCATCCAAGTGGCTTGAAGCAATGGAATCTGAGATGAATTTCATGCATTCGAACCAAGTGTAGAATCTTGTGGATCCACCTGAGGGAACTGTTCTCATAGGGTGTAAATTGATTTCAAGAGGAAACTTGGGGTGGATGGGAAGGTATTGACTTCCAAAGCGCAATTGATAGCAAAAGGTTATACTCAAAGACAAGGAGTTGACTATGAGGAAACATTTTCTCCAGTTGCAATGTTCAAGTCTATAAGGATATTTCTAGCCATAGCTGCATGGTATGTCTATAAAATATGACAGATAGATGTAAAGATAGCCTTTCTTAATGTGTGTAGTAAGGAAGATATTTACATGTCTCAACCTGAAGGGTTTACATCCATCGGAAGTGAGCATATGGTATGCAAACTTCATAGATGTATTTATGGTCTAAATCAGGCATCTAGGAGTTGGAAACTTAGATTCAATGGTACAATCAAAGAGTTTGGTTTTACTAAGAATCCTGAGGAACCCTCTGTGTATAAGAAAGTCGGTGGGAGTGCTGTCACATTCCTGGTGCTTTATGTTGATGACATTCTACTCATTGAGAATAATGTATGAATGTTGCAATCAACATAAAAATGGTTGGCAAGTAAGTTCTCGATGCAAGACTTGGGTGAAGCATCTTTTTTATTGGGAATACAGATCTATAGTGATAGATCGAAAAGATCCCAGTCCACATACATTGATACCATCGTAAAGCGGTTCTCGATGGATGAGTCCAAGAAAGGACATCTACCAATGTGTCATGGTGTGTCCCTATCCAAGTCTATGTCTCCTAAGAATGATGCATAGATAGCGCCGATGACAAGGATTGCTTATGCATATGCAATTGGTAGTATCATGTATGGGATGATATCTATACATATTAAAGTGGCTTTTGCACTAAGTGTAGTGAGTAGATATAAATCAAACCATGGTCTTTTACACTGGAAAACTGTGAAAGACTTCGTCAAGTTATTGAGAATAACCAATAAGTTGTTCTTTGTCTATGGGTGTAGAGAATTAAAATTGGAAGGCTATACTGACTCTAGCTTCCAAAGCGATATTGATGACTAAAAGTCAACCTCTGGGTTCGTACTCATGCTAAATGATGATGTTGTCTCTTGGAAGAGTTCCAAGCAAGACAGTACTGTGGATTCCACCACTGAGGCCGAATACATTGCTGCATTAGCTGCAGTAAAGGAGGATGTTTGGTTAAGGAATTTCGTCCCAGAGTTGGGCGTCATTCCTAATAGAGTTGTCATGTCCCGGTGTTTCGTAAAAACACGAGAGCCATTGCTCAGGTGAAGGAGCCAAGGTCTCATCAGAAATCCAGACATGTATTGAGAAAGTACCACATCCTCTGAGAGATTGTGGAAAGAGGAGGAGTATCAATTGACAAAGTTGGATCCACAGATAATGTTGTTGATCCACTAACCAAGCCTTTACCTGGACCATTGTTTGAGATGCATCACGAATCGTTGGGTTTGAAGCATATGGATAGTTGGCTCTAGTGTAAGTGGGAGATTGTTAGAATATGTGTCCGTCGAGCCAAGTGTTGGTCGATGGTTCACGTTGAAACTCTATGTATAAACAATCTTTATTTTAATAATATTTTAAATTATTGTTTTAGCCCATCTTTATCTGTATATCCTTGCTAGTTGCATAGATAAAGTCTATGAATATACAAATAATATGAGATGCTCATATGATGAGTATCATGAAACTTATATTTGGAATACTGTATATTCTAAACAGTTCCTAGTCGATTCACCCGCCGTTAAAAAGGATAAAGACCGTTTGAATTTGAAACTAGTATCTACGATGTGAGTACCATGTTTCATTGGTAGGGGAAATTGTGATGTCCGAGCATGCAGATAGGTGCTCCTTTTAGAGTGCACTGAACAACCCTCCATAAAGGACTTTTCAAGTGGTTCTTACTTATCGAGTGGAAACGTCCTAGTTTATGTTGTACTCCATTAGTCCTTATGACCTGAGACAACATTGTGACTTTATATGCTTGTATTGAACTTTGATTTGTTTACCGACTCATATGAGTCATCAGGTGGCAAGGTTGAGTGTTTTGTCAAAACATATAGGAGTCGATGCATTGTATTCGGTATCCTATGTGATTTGATGTGTATGTTGTTTTAATTCTCTGATCAGAGAGTTGTTGGTAATTAAGAACTATGTTTCTTAGATTACAACATCAATGCAACTGTAACATGATACATAGTATCGATTCTTTGACAACTCTTGATATACCAATAGTTGTCGAATCGGTCGAGATATATGAGATGAAGGCACCGTGTTGTACGCTAACCATAATGGAATGGTTCTTGCAGGCACTATCATTTAATACCTATGGAATCATGTAAGCGATGCTGCTAGACGTTTAACAGGATTGGTTGGGTAGTATTAGACTTGAGTTCTGACGTTCTTATTATCAAGGAGTCGATAAATAAGAATAAACAACTGAGGTATGCTTATATAAGGACATGTTTAGTCCTGAATCACATTGAGATTTGAACCCACTGCTAGTTGTATCATTGAACCATTGAGGGTCACACAAGTGCTAACTTTCTAGATCTCGTTGAGAAAAAAAATGGTTCAATATGTTGAACGGCTTATAAAGGAGTTTATAAGAGCAAAGAAAATATAAGTATGACTTCTATAAGGGGATTATGTGGAATGTAACTTTTAATTTGTGTAATTGTTCCTAAATTAAAATTTGGCTCCAATAAATAACGTATTTGAAAATTGTGATTTTCATAAACATTGTTATGGACTAAATTAAATTAATTCAAGTATTAATTAAACATTAGTGGACCTAGTAAAGTCCAATTAATTAAATTAATTCAAGTGTTGAATTAATTAAATTACATTGAGTTTTGTATAGCACAATTGGAAATAATTATTCAACTAGTGGGCTTGAGTACACTCAAGTAAAAATTTAATTAATCTCAAATGTGTTTGAGATATTTAAATAATATTCCATGATCTTTGTACATGTTACAAGCCAAATTTCATGCAAGGGAGGTGAAGAGTTGGGAGACAACGTTTTCAATAAACAAGGCATGTCATGCACATGCACTTTTAAATTTTTCAAGCACCAAGAAAATTTTTCCATCCTTTTCTCCTCCATGAGATGGCGGAAAATTATCCTCATTTTTCTTAGAATGTTTACTCCTTCATTTTGATGATAACAACATAGACTTCTCAAAGAAAACATAATCTACCTTTTCTAATGCAATTGTAAAGTGGATATTTGAAGTTGTGGTGGACCTAATTTGAAGGAAAGAATCCTCTTGAGCAAGGTGTGCTCTTGGAAGCTTGTAGACTGGGTTAATCCTTCAACTGCTAAGTTGTTTACAACTTAGTTGGAGTCAATAATCAATCCTGGTGATTGTTAGGTAAAAAATTCTAAGCACGCTATGTATGATTTTGTGTTTGTTCTTGTTATTTGCTATACATATAGTAGGGCGCTCAGTTTTGTTACTTGAAAATATGAGTTTTGAAACTTCTGTTGCACATCCGGCCACTCATAACCGATCCCCTTTCACACACGTGACTCATGAGTAATTGTGAGGTACATGAAAATGGATAAGCCGGAGGTCGGGGGGTTGATAAGTGAAATAATTGCACGTTATTTATACGAGGATCCATTTGAATTATGTTAGTTTCGAATATAATTATGCTTGGTATTTGTTGTTTTTCTTTCATGCACGAGATGAACGACTATCGGATGATTGATGGCGATTAGGGGCATTTTTATGTTGAACTGTTGATAGACTACAGCCGCATCGCCAAGGAAAAATTTCCGCAGGGCCAAGGTTTTACAGGAGGAAAAGAGGCATAGCAGCGCCATAATATTTGAACCACAGACGCCGCAGCACCGTCACTGCCGAACCGCAAGCACCTAGGTGCTACATTACTGGTGCTGCGATGCTACTTTTGGATTCTACAGGCACCTAGGCGCTGATGCACAAGCACCGCAGCGCTAATGCTAACGAGAAAATACAATTGGAATTTAACTCACGGGCTCAGAATAGAATAAAAAGAAAAAATAGTGTTTCAGAGAGGGGGTAGCCGTTTTTGGAGAGAAGAAACTAGCCTTTCGCCCTCTTTAATTTCTTATGTTGAGATGTCTAAATATTCAAACATGCTTTGTTTCTATTTAGATTTCGCTATGCATTAAATTTTTAATTCTAGAGGATGATGTAGCTTTGTCGTCACGATAATTTTGACTCAGTTGTTTATGTGATTGAATTTACGTTGGTTTAATTGTGTTTACTAGGGTTATTCGATTTCAATTTACTGGCCTTAAATGAATTGTTATCTTTGTAATTTTACAACTCGAGAGAAGGCTTAGAATTATGGATCATTAGGGATACATCGTTAAATGTTTATATTGTTCGGAAGGCACATAAACATGTTAGCGGGACTTAGGTAAGAACATCGTTTGCATATATCATCTTAACGTAGACTCTTATTAGGAATGTTTGAGTCAAAGTTTGAATGATACATTTTATTCATCCTTTGAGAAAGGAGGAATAAAATAATTAAGTGTTTTGGCCATGAAATGTGTAGTGCCCGAAAACCAGTACACATAAACCCGATGCATGATTTAATTTGTTAACTTGTTTAATTAATTTAAAATGAGTTAAATGGTGTATGTTGCATGATTTCATTGATGCTAAATGTTTATATATTTTTTTATGCAAATTAAAATTTTTCCTCGAGTTTTAGCTTTTTAGGAGAATATTCCATGCGCGATCGGGGAAAGGAGACCGGAGACGATGTAGGTGATTTAATAAAATGTTATATTTTATTTTAACCCAAAAAAATTTGTTATTTTAAATGATTTATGAATTTTATCATTTTAAAGACAAAATAATTTATTAGATGAATTAAAATATTTTAAGCATTTTATTTGCAATTTTCAAAAATTAGGATTTAATTATTTAACTCATGGTTTATTATTTTATAAATTTTGTAGGCTTAATTAATTAGCCTAATTAGTAGTTTAGCTATTTAATTAATTTAATTAAAATTTAACCCAAAAAAAAAGAAAAGAAAAGGAAGATAGCCTCTAAAAACTCACGCACACCTACAAACACACAAACTCACACTTTTACACACACTAAATAACGTGTAAATATAGGGTTGTTCCTCCCTTGATCACTCATCCTAGCAATATTCTGGAGATTTTGGTGAGCTTTTGTTAAGAAAAACGTCAAATAATCGTCCTCCATTCATCCTCCATGTACCATCGTGCGGGTATTCGTTTATTCGAGCGTTTAGACACAAAAGCATGTATAAACTTTTCTTTTACGCATCAATCTCGTCATATTATGTATTTTGATGTATAATGTGCATGAAAATATGTTCGTTATCTACGAAGTATGATGGGTTATGATTTAGAGGATTTCTGAAGATTTTGAGTCACAAAACCCGCCATTTGCTGTCATTTCGGTTCATGCAGTTTATAGGTCTGTTTTCTAGTAACATCTTCAACATATGATTTGTAGTACTCTGTAATACCTTCAATTTGATAGCAAATTCGTACTTTTTTGACGGGAGATATGATTTTTATCGTAAAACCATACAAACTGTGAAATTTCTGTGTCACAAAACCAGTCACCCTCTGTCATTTCGATTCTGGTGGTTTATAGGTACATTTTTTGGACATGTCTTCAACATATGATTTGTATTAATCTGTAACACCTTCGATTTGATATTAAATTCGTAATTTTCTGACAAGAAATGAGGGATATATATTTTTTATCGTAAAACCGCACAAGCTGTGAAATTTCTTGTCACAAAACCCGTTACCCTCCGTTATTTCAAATTTTGTGACTTATAGGTTTGTTTTCTGGAAATTATTTCAATATATTATTTGTAGCACTCTGTGTTATCTTCAACATGATAGCAAATTCGCAATTTTTTATACGAAACGAGGGAGATGTGATTTTTGTCGTAAAACCGCACAAGCTGTGAAATTTTTGTATCACAAAACCTTCACCTTCTGTTATTTCGAGTGGCTCATTGGTTTGTTGTGTGGAAAGGTTTTCAACATATAATTTTTTTGTACTCTGTGTTATCTTCGATTCGATAGAAAATTCATAATTTCTAATAAAAAATGAGAGAGATAAGATTTTTATCATAAAACCGCTCAAGCTGTGAAAATTTGTGCATGTTCTTCACATTTTCTCAGGTTTTGGTTGCAGGCTTTGTTGAGATCTCCTGGATCTTTGCTGTTGTGGTTGGGGCAGCATGTTCAGAGCATTCCAGCGAAGCTCTCGACGTTTTTAAGTATGATCAACGTGCAAAAATATTTTATTTTGGAGATATGTGATTTGTCTTGTGGCCACCGGGCAAAGCATGACCAGGGATTTATGATTATGGGATTGGAAAACGGTAAATCATGACCAATGACCTCTCCACCGGGTAAAGTATGACCAGAGATTTATGTATGTGGGTGTGGACATCCGGTCGAAAGGCTGTGGTGATCCCTGTCAGCCCAGTACTGTGGTTTAGTTTGATCAGGCGATTTATGTTATGGGTCATTTGATATGAATATATTTATAGGAAAAATTAAGTATGATTATGTATGTTATGATGGAAGCACTTTTATGAAAATGTTTATGAAATTATGGCACGTCTATATTTATGTATATTCAGTTGTTATTTCGTACACGTTACTTTTCAAATTCATGTGATTTTATTAAGTACTATTTGCTATTCATGGTTTATGTATGTTGAGTTTTTAGGCTCACTAGATATTGATGATTTTGAGGAGACAGTAGGTGCTGATCAGTGATCTTGCTCGGACTGTGGGAAGTGCAAACCCGAGGACTGCTATTGTTATGAAAGGATTTTATGCAAGTTAAAATTTTTATTCTGATTTTTATTTATTCAAAATTTTGTTGGCAAAAAAGTATTTTCAAATGCTCGTTTTAGATAACGCTTTTACAGTAGTGATGAACGATATTTTTTTTAGGCCATGGAAATATTTTGTACTTGGATTATTTTCAAGAATTTAGTCGATCATTTTATTTACTTCAGAAGGCGAGAGTTTACTATTTAAATAAGAAATTTTTTATTTTCCATAAATTTTAAAGTAGTATTAGTTATTTTATTACGGGATGTTACAAAATGGCTGGAATTCATGAATATAAATGCAATCGGGAATAATTATTGTGAAAACTAAGTGAAATTACTTTTCTATATATTTTCTCTAACTGATATTTGCATAAATTCAGTTCTTTGACTCATATTTATTTTTAATTAATTTGCGTTAAGTAGACCAAACATCTATTGATTCTTCTACATAAAGTCGTGACTATTTTAATTACAAGCACATATATGTTTTTATATATACACTCCTTGTGAGAACGATGCTTTATTATCTTATATTAAAACTTGACAACCGTGCACCTGCGAGCGGAAAACACGCAACAAAGTGTTTTAACACTATTTTCTAATTGTTTCTCTACTTCAGCTCTGAATTCTTTGAAATTTTCAAACGGTTCAGACTTGTATTTCCTTAAATACACGTAATCATACATCGAAAAGTCATCAGTAAAGATAATGAAGTAGGATTGATCATATCTTGTGCTAACACTTAGCGGACCACACACATATGTATGGATCAAATCCAATAGATCATATGCACATTATGTTTCCCTAGAAAAGGGGCTTCGGTCATCTTTCCTTCAAACATGACACATATATCAAGAGAGTTTATATTTGACATGCCAAACATGTCATCTCGTACTAGTTCGTGAATTCTTCTTTAGGAAATATGTCATACCCTAGCATGCTACAAGTGTGCTTGATTTAGACTATCTTATTTTCTTTTGTTAGTTGTTGAGATATAATGTTTACTTGGACATTGTTGGTTGTAATATCTTTTATTTTTAATTTATAGATATCATTTTGTAATTCACATGTTCCAATTAAATATTCATTCTTGAAAATATTGCAAATACCTTTAGCAAATAAATAAGAAAATTCATCTTTATCAAGCATAGAAATGAAAACAATGTTTTTAACTAAGTCAAGAACATATAAAACATATCTTAAAAGTAACTTAAAATTCTTGTTTAATACTATGTAAATGTCTCACACGACCTTCACATCAACTCTTGCTCCATTGCTCATCCTTAGGAAGATCTCACAATTCCTTAATCTTCTAGTTCTTATCATCACTTGCAAATCATTGTATATATTAGATTCACATGTAGAATCTAATATCCAAAAAGTTGAATTAATTAAGATATTTACTTTAATATAAACCAACCACTGCTAGAACTCATATGCGCTAGATATTTCTTGCAATTACACTTCCAATGTTTAGACTTTTTACAGTAGAAGTAAACATCTTCTACTTTATCAGACTTTGTGAGTTCTTTAGATGTATCTGGAGCTAGCTTCTTACTTGGTTTGTTTTTCTTGAAAGGAGCATAACGTTTCTTTTCCTTCTCTTTCGGGCCTTTATTAGTCCCATATGAGGAGTCTACTAGGAAAACATCTTTTTTTATGGTGGCTTCATAGGTAGTAAACAAGTTGACCAACTCTTCAAGTGTGGCTTTCAGCTTGTTCTTATTGAAGTTCACCAAAAACTCATCGAATTACGGCGGTAGTGAAAACAGTAGAATGTCCGTAGGCAATTCATTTGGAATAACAAGGTCCAAACACACTAGCTTCTCGATGAGTTCAATCATCTTCACACCATGTTCATGGACCTAGGCCCCTTTTTCCAGGCGTGATATCTTGAGCTCCTTGATAGTAGCATGGTTTAGTGGACGTGTTTATTCATCTACAACTCTGACAGGAGACCGTAAATGTCAGCAACATTTACAACTTCTTCAAACCTTCTTTGCAACTCGTTTGGCATAGAAGCCAACATATAGATCTTAGCTAGCAAATCATGGTCTCACCATTTCTCAAGCTTAGCCAATTCCTCACTAGTGCAATTGGCAACAACCATTTTCAGATGTGCTTTATTGAACACATAAGAAATTTTCTCAAAATTTAAAACAATTTTTAAATTCCTTAGCCAGTCTTGGTAATTATGAAAGTTACTAACTAATTTAAAATATTTTATAAGACATAAAATATGAAAATTTGTTTTTAAAAATTGTCTCACACTATTTTGATATTTTCACCACCTATTGATAAAAATAAAAAATCCAATTTCCTTAGTGAATACGCAATGATTAATTCTAAATTATGATTTTGATAATATTAGTCAATCACAATTTGAAAGGTAGAGGCTAATTACAACCCCTTGCAACCCTCACTATTTATAATTCACGTTTGATGAGGTCTCAATAATATGATCACCTTTCTCTTCATATTCAAGCCCGACCCATCAACGTTGAACCTTACTAGACGGTCGTCATGATATCCCCCAATAAATAAGCCCAGTTCATAGGAGTTCATGTAGTTCATATCAAATATGTCAATAGAACTCACAACTTTCCGGTATGTAGGCCTCTCCAATAATATAAGTCAGACACTGACTGTGAATAGATAGCATTCATTATTCAATCACTGTTGATAAAAGACAAGGAAATATTAAACTTTCTTTTAGTGAGTTTGATTTAAATTTTGAATCTTATCCAAAATGAAATATTTTAATTTGAAATTTGTCTCATCATTAATTTTAAAATCTCGTGTCATATTTGTTTGTATGTTTGTTGGGCTCATGAACTCTTGTTATTATAATAATAAAAATGTGCATACTGATTATTTATAATATATTACATGTATTATAATTAATAAAAAATGATAACCGAGAGCTAATTGATACATATGAGTCATATATGAATACACGTCCAAAACATAGCTAAATGCAAGGATGCAAATGAAATATTATATAAGCTTCCAATATTTTACATGTCTTCGATCTTCAAAACTCTCGAGGATTTAGGCTCATCATCTTCAAATCTTGATCTCTCACTAAATTTAATATTTATATTAATTTTTACGGCACATTGGGATACAAATTTAAGAAGTAAGAACCTGCCATAAACCAGTTTTTAAATAATTATCAAATAATTAAAAGCATAATATGTAAAAATATCCTAACATACAACTAGGAAATTAGTCATGACCCTCAATCATCTTTTACCATATAATATCAAATATTCACATGTTAGAGACAAATCATACATCTTGTAAATTTATCAGTATTTATTTATCTTTAATTAATTAATTAATAATTAAATTATTTTAATAATTTATTTTTTTAAGAAAATTCTATAATTTTATCAAAATTTATTTTCCAAGATTAATTTATTAAATATTTATAAAATATCCATTTGACCCAATTTTTTTTTAAAAAAATCAGATTATTATCATGAAGTCCTCAAAATTGACCCTGTGGGACAGGGCTGTCCGAGACCATCTCCGGTACTCTACACGTGCTTCTTTACATTGCTCGAACAGTTCGAACATCTTGGTTACCTGTTGCCTGAACAGTTCGGACAGCACCACGAGTGCAGGGGTGTGTACAAAACAAAGATTTTTTTTATTAAAAACTAGGCACGAAGTATACTGCCTGCCCTGGGCAGTGGTTGCCCGATTACTCACTGCTCGGAATTATTTTGGGTAGCAAAAATATTATTTATTATTTTTGTTTTCGAAATTTTTTTTGCAGGGGCCGCATTTTTCCCGAATTCAAACGCAACTAGAAATAAAATATTCAACACGATTTAAACAACAAAAATCATACGATTGAGAAACATTGGCTCTGATACAACAATTGAATTACCGTTTTCTCGCTCCCAATGCACAACAAAAGTTTAATTTTTTTGTTTTAACGTTCAAAACGTTATTTGGTCTTAGTATGATTTAAAACATTCATAGAGTGTTTAAAATATTTATATTTATGTTTTAAAAACTGGACACCATACTATTCCGGATTTTAAGCGGAGATAGTCCTTCTTGTATTTTCTTACAAATTGATATTCCTCTTCGATCGTCAAAGCAAGTCCACGATCAGAAACTTTGTTTCTCGTGTAGATCGCACTAGAGATCTAAACGAAATTTGAGTCGAGATTGCAAAAATCCAGAGACGACATCAGGGGGCGACGCTGTGGAAGAGTTGTGACCAAAATCTTGCTCTCTGAAATATGGGATGGGCGAAAACTTTGCGAGAAGGAGAGAAGAGAGGAAAATTTGTGTTTGCAAAAAAATTATGTTATTTCATATAATTTTTAATAAAATATTTATAAGTTTTAATTTTTGATCAGATCAACAATCTTTCTTGAATCAAGATACTGTAATTTCATTATTCAAAATCTCTCATGTATGTATTTTCTATTTTTTTGCAAATATCGTGCATAATTAAATTATTATCAATTTTTTATAATACCATATATATATATATATATATATATATATATATATATATATATATATATATCCATATATCCATATAAACCATATATATGTGTGTGCGTGCGTTCTCTTTATAATAAATAATTTTTATTTAATTACCCAATTAATTAAGCAATCTATTTTAGAAACTTCTAGATTGTTTAATGAGAAATTTGCACTTAGTAGTCATCACTACTAATATTATTATTTAATTAATAGATTCTAAATTTATTAAATAAATAATTTTGAACTATTTGTACCTCGATCAATCAGACATAGCAGATATATCAAATGTACAAATCTTGTTCATATAATTTAAAATAAAAATTTCGAGGGACACAATTTTTTTCTGATATTTTTTTGCAGCTGCAAGATTTGTGAATTACTTATTAAAACAAGCACTTCCACTCTATTAATCTAACTTTCACATCTTTCATTATATGTAATCAACTTTTAAACTCATTTATAAACAATTTGTTTGATCTCTCGTACAACATCTATTTGATCTTATGTTGTGAAACAAAGATTTTACTTATGTAATTTGCTTAAAGATAATGATAAAATAGATATCATAATTAATAAAGTTTAATATATTATAAAAATAAAAATTAATTTTATATTACATTCAATAAGCTACGAGTTGACTGAACAACTGCTCTGACACCATATCGTCGTTTCGATTATATCTGACCCCAAATTCAGCTCAATTTCTCCAAAAATTCACCAATTCGCCGCAATGATTCCACATTTCTCTATCCAGCAATAGCAGTACCGCAACAATGGCCTCTATTTTCACCATACATCGTCATGCGTCGTCATTTCACGTAAGTTAATGCTTGGAACCCTATTTTCCTTCGATCTTCTGTGTTTTTTTTTATATAATATATATTTTAAAATTTCTGTTTCGAGCAAAGCTTCGTAGTTGGTCCAATGAACTGCAATGTCCGATGGAATCAGGGCGTGATTTTTTCTGCACGAAATGGAATCGAAGAATCAAGCGCGGGAGGTTTGTACTGGGAGCAGTTAGTTCAGATGGAGACAGGCGCCACCAAAATGATCCCGTTGTTGTCGAGAAGTCCCGGGAAGATGTCGCAGAGAAGCTTGAACAAAACCCAGTGTATACGTTGCAAGAGCCAATTAGCTCTCTCTCTCTACTGACGATCGCGGTAATTTCTTGTTCGGTTCGCTTGCTTTATCATGCTTTTGGGAAATAATTTATTACTTGTTTTCAGATATGCCCTCATTCTGCTTTTCAAGGGTGAATTGTGAGAGCTTATTTATTGAATATGCGAGGATTGTTTATCAACTTAAAGAAATGCCGATTCCGCTCTGCCAATAGTCTTGTTATGTTTATGCCTTGATGGATTAAATTATCTAGTCCCAACTATCAATCCTACAGTAGGAGTTATTGAAGGTTTTGATACCGTTGCAATGTCTAAATTGAATAAAATAATCAACGTTGAAAGACCTGTCGTTTCATGTATTTTGAAGTGCCACAATTAGGATATATTTTGGAAAATGTAAACTTTCTTCGAAGAGCAGCAAAATGAAAGTAATAGGGGTACGAACTTCTCAGTAGGAAATCTAATTAAAAATTAATTGTCTAGTAATTTGCTTGGTTCTCCGGTGACTGATCGAAGGAGAAAAGTTTCTATCAACGGAAGTACCGAAGAGAATTAAGCGTTATCATTGCTTTATGAAAGGTGGTGAAATCAGGGGCTGTTAGGTCCCAGTGAACAGGGAAGACTATGTTGTCAAATGATGGTCTGAATTTGTCCCATTTTCTTGAAAAATGATTAACATTCTTCTGCTTTTCATCCTTGTATTTTTAGTTGAGTCACATTCTGCTGCTTTTCATCCTTGTACTTTCAGTTGAGTGACATTCTTCTGCTTTTCATCCTAGTATTTTCGCTTGAGAGCCTGGGAAAGTTAAATTAAGATGGTGTTTTGGTGCGACATTATTCATTAACATTTGAGAGATTAAAATTTCAATCCCAGAATTTTTATGTTGCAGTTTTTCCATGAAATTGCTTGTTTGCATGTTGAATTGTTCGCTAGTTGGCATTACCACAGGAGATAAGTTTGATTGTTAAAAAGTAGGTGAATCAAGTCAAGTGATTCACTTGAAAATAGTGCTTCTCCTGTATGGGGCCACTGGCTATTTGAGATGAGCTTGGGCTGAAACATGTTTCTGAGGTGTGCAGCTGCTTTATATTGACTCTCTATTCTTGTCTTTTTTCAGACTGGGAAATTCCCTGGTATGAATATCACAATTGGATTATGTATTGTTGCCACCATTTTGTTTATCGTGGTGAGAGGTTATACAGCAAGGAAGTCCAGAAACAGTCGTACGGGCTCTGTAGCTGATCTTGTGCGCCGTGGACAGCTCAAATATGATAGAAGAGGCATGTATGATTCTCACTTTAACGTAACCATTGAGTCTTAAACATGCTCAAGCTTTTTGAGTTATAATAATTTAAGTATGAATTTTTCTGATCACAGTCCACCAAATATATTTTGATGGTATCTAGCAAAAGAACGATATTTTTTTCTAATTTATATATATTTGTTTACTATTTTTTTTATGGTTTTATCTTAATGTCGGTCCATGGTGATACATTTTTTTGAATTGTAGAAAGCTTTCATATTGATTGTCAGGCGTCAGCTGACGTTAAGGTCTTTCATTATTCCTTGTTCATTTCATAACTCGTCATCTCTCTCCGCAGTTCTATGCCCCTCAAGTATGATGATCCATTTAATAATCCTATGATTAAGGTCAGCAAAAACAATTCAACAGTTGAGATGTGCGGAAAAGTGTATCGTTTAGCTCCTGTGACACTTACAGGTGAGCAACAAACAATCCATCAGAAACGAAGATCCCGGGCATACCAGTGGAAGAGACCAACAGTATTTCTCAGAGAAGGAGAGTCAGTTCCTCCTGATGTCGACCCCGATACCGTCAGATGGATTCCCACAAATCATCCCTTTGCAACTACTTCAAGTGATATTGACGAAGATTTGGCTCAAAATAATGTGTACCAGAGGAGTGGTGTCCCCTACCGTATCCAGGCTGAACACGAGGCATTGCAGAGAAAGCTTGAAGTGCTGCAAAATGTAAGCTATCACTTTTGTAATCTGATAAAAACCCCTGAACAATTTCATGTAAAAAGCAAATGATATATAATTTCTTTGTTTTGAGGATGAGCAAATAATTTTGTTTGAGCTGCAGGAGCAAAAACTCAACAAACTGGTGATAGACCCTGCTGCAGCCAGAGGCTTTGAGAGGCTATGTAAGCCAAGTTTGAAGTCAGAAAATCAGATGGTGCACAATACTGCAAATTCTAAACTGGACTCTAATCAGTCTGCATTTGATCGGGTTCAGAGTTCCGGGAACAAACCACCATCCGAAGACATTTAACCCTGTTTCAGTCAGTCACTGTTTCTAGCAACAAGATATGAATGTGGCAGAGGAAATTTGCTAGTTAATTCCATTGCATGGAGCCTTTTTGGCTAATTCTGAAGCGACTTCGTGGAGTTCCGAAGTTATGACAAACTTGGGTTTTGTAAATACAATTTCCTTGTTTTTTCGGTTCATGGATGTGCACGCGAATCTGGGACTTGTTGGCCTTTGTTTCAACGCAACAGCTGCTGGTTTTTTCGAACTCGATATGTTTGTGGTTTGTCACACAATATTTACATAGTAATTTGAATCCTTTCACAATAAAATGCTATCTTTGTTGCATCCAATTTTGGTATAGTAATTCTAGTTGGGGACTCTTTTCTATCCATCCACCCATTAAACATTTAAGGTCCCGATCATGGTCAGACGGGGTGAAAGTGAATTTTCAAATGAAAATAACTAATTTTTATTTCATAAGTTTTTTAAAGCAAAATTAATTCACTTGTCGTTCTACAAATGGATTGAACTAATGAAAGCTCAAGATTTTGTATACAGCTAAGAAATTTATAAAAGACAAAAAGAGAGACAAGCATGTCTAATAAACAGAAATTCCTTAGGAAACAACATTGCAACAAAGCTAACTCTAGCACAAGAGAAGATAAACTTAAATTGACCTCAAGATTCCCTCATCGCTCTAGTTTCGCAGCATGTTTGGCTCCAACCGCAAAAAAACTCTGTGATCACTTCCAACGGCATACCCTTAGTTTCTGGAACCTTCAAGAATATGAAAATAAACGAGATCACGCAAACAACAGCATAAATGCCAAAAACGCCAGCTAAAACGATCGAGCTAAGCATTCCAGGGAGTGAGTAGGTAACGATGACATCACATATCCAGAAAACCAGGGCGCAAATAGCAATGCATATGCCGCGAACCATTGTGGGGAAGATTTCCGAGCAGAGAATGTTAGGGATCGGTCCATACCCCATAACAAAGGTGCAAAAGTAGAAAACAACACAAATTGTTGAGATCACAGCATGAGCCACAGTTCCAAGATCAATCACGTTTCCGATAACCAGCCAGGACAACCAGTGATATTACCAAAACCGGAATGGTTCTCAGTAAAAGGTACCTAAACCAACATAGTGAGTAGTAAGACATCAAATTTCAAGGAGAAAGATGCACAAAGTGATGTCAATACAAGCATCAAGAATTCAACCGGCTCAACTTGCACATTGAACGGTTTTTACATGGTTGTCATAAAGTCCACACTCCACCCCACCACCCCATATATTACGCAAACATAAACACTAAACACAAAATTATCAGTCTACACTCCTGTTTCGAATGTTGTTCATGTGTTTAGTTGAGTGCCCAACCGGAACATTATCGGAAATAGGAAGCTGGAAGTGAGAGAGAATTACAAATAAAGAAAATTATTTGGAAATAATATGCACATAAACATAGTTCAAGATCCACGAATCAATGGGTTGCATCACACTTTCAAGAGTTTGGCACCAATTCTGGTTAAATCCAGTCACAAATCGTACAAGTATCATGAGCAAATTTACGAGACTGGGGGCTACTAGTTAAATCATAACTGTGATGTTGAACTCCTAGGCGATTTTTCATACAAATTCAAGATTAACAACGATAGACTCATAAATATAACCCTACGGCCCAAGCGGTATCACGAGATAGATACCTTCATACCAACCAACAAAAAACCAAACATTCAATGGATTGGAGTTTCAAAACCAAGAATATACCTCAATACATTGAGCAGAAGAGAATGCACAGTTACCTGCAATGGTGGCATTATCCCAACCCTGCAAAAAGTTGCCAATTGTAGCGGCAAGGGCTACCAGTGCCGCCCCCTTCATCTTTTTTCACCGATGAATTATAACTCAATTTCTTCAACAGACTGCTCACGACAAGAAACTAAAACCCATGAAATCCTAATACACAACAAGCTATTCAAAGAGGAAAAAAAAGGTATCAAACTACCCGAAAAAATTTACACACCAAAAGAAAGTTCAAAAGGGAGAACATTAAGGTTTCTAAAAGTGGAAAGAATTTTCATACCTTTTGAGAAGCAGAATGTGAGGGCGAAAAACGAGTGGTGAATGAATATACCCAGTATATATATTCACTTAGAAACAGAGAGAAGCGCAGCGTAAAACACAGCCGTTAAAAGTACAGCCAAGAAATGCGAAACATTCCCTGAATCCAGCATTTGGCAACTTTGCCACCGAAATTAAATCACTGCAAATCTGACTTGAATCTCCCGAATAAAATTTGAACTGCCGAAGGACAAATTAATGCCTCAAAAACCGAAGAGTCAACAAACTTTACCAACAAATAAAAAACACAAACAAGCACACACCGTTGAGTTCAAGAAACTCTTTCCTACAGAACACTGATTAATTTTATTTGTTTGATGATTTATTGAAAGCTACTTGGTACTGGGAGTTGCACGGCTTCCATTCTTCTAGTTTAACAACTGATCAAATCAATAAATAACTTAGCTTTCGCAATTAAAACTACAACCATGATATTTGAATCACCAAGTCGAACAATCCACCAAAAACTCTGTTGCACAATGACATTTATTGAAGTTTCTAATAAAAAGTTTGGTTGCAAACGTGATAAAACACAGAAGAATATGTCCTCATTTATGTTCGGCTCAATGAAATGAATCTACGTGCATGCATGAGTTATATCACTTGAGGATCAACACAACTCTGACAATCACTTGGTGAATTTGACATCAGGGTTTCTTATTGGTTTGAGCCACATATCAGCCATCACACGTGACGAAATGCTCCACAGAATATCCGGTCCCTTTGATGCAAATTGTTTTGCCTTCTTTCCCGCCTTCCCCAAACCATATGCTACAATCCACTGCAGTGAAGTAAGCCGTTGCTTCTCATCGTCCCACATATTTTTGCTTCCTGATGTTCTCATTTTTATGCCTCCAACTTGCAAACTCGTCACTTTGTACTTGTTCTCCTCGTAACTGTAAGATGGTTTGGATATACATGGTGCGTGAATCAGTGCTATCATAGGACCTCCTACTGCCTCATACTGCCTCACTGGGTCCCGTAGTTGGACTACCACAAACATTGTTATGGTCGGTGCATCATCATCAGAACCTTTTACATTTTTCTGTTTTATCCAGTCCTCAATTGGAATTGCAGATTCCAACAAGTGAGTGAACACTTTTCCATCAGCTGCAGAGGTTTTTGCATCGAGAGGGGAGACATCAAATGGAGCATCTTCTTCAGCAATATCTGCCTGAATTTTTAGACCTTCAACTGTCATATTCTCAATCTTCTGCATTGAAAAGGCCAAAATCTCATCGACCGTTAATGGTTCTTCACTGACAGTCCATATTCCAGTTAAAATCTTTTCTTTTCTGCCGCTATTCAATGCAGTTCCTATGGATTTGAGAGCAGCAAGGCTTCGAGCAGCACTTGAACTGGCACCTTCTTTGTTCCTTCCTTGTATAATATGCGAAGCAATTCCTTCAAATGCTATCTGCTCTGCTGTTTTACCTTTGAGCTCATCCAAAGGCATCAATGATAAGATCTCAGAGGTCAATTCTTCAAGACCAATTGCTGCCATCTTCTGAAATAACTCGAATCCAGTCTTGCTTGATTGAAGAACCAGTGGCTTTGATATCTGCATTGCGAGTTTTGGTGCGTCTTTTCTTGCCACTGCTGTATCTAAAGGATTCATTGCTGCCAAGTAGCCTCCATTCCTTGTTTGCACCACGCATCCCAATCCCTTCCCAAGATCAGGAAGAAAAGCCTCAGAATCCATCTCTTCTGTATTTTCATACTTTTCGAGCTTCAGCAAACGGGTTTCGTCATGATTAACCTTCATATCATCATCTGCATCCTCGAGCATCTGAAGAAACTCTCTTGTTACTTTATCTTCATCTGCATCTAACGGTTCTATCATGATTTCTTCATCTCTTTTGATTGGTTTCTCTCCCCCCATCATAGATTCAAGAGCCTTTATTTGCTGAGCAATCGCATCTAGCTCCGCCAACCTTGTGATGTGAGGCTGATCCTGAACTTGCACAACTTCCTTCACTACCTCACTTGAGAAAGATACTTTGTCCGAATTTTCTTCAGATTGCTCGTCTTCCTCTCTATCTTTATCTTGAATTTCTACTCCTTTATCCTCAACATCAAAGTCAATTAGATCATTATCATCCATCTTCGTCTCTGGTATCTCGGACTTTTTTACCGGAAGAGAAATTGAAGGAGGCGTACGAGGAGCTGGTTCATCAAGATTCAGTTCATCAATCCCTTGTAGATCTGCAGCCTCTATAGTCTGTGACGGCGTCCATGCTTCAGCTCGACTCGACATTCTTGGACTCGGAATACTAAATGATGACTTCGACTGTTTCCGGGCAATAGAGGGTGAATATGTTCTGCTTTTCCTGGGCTTCTGTCCCTGCCCCTCCGGCTGACTATATATCCCAAGGCCTCCATCTTTCTCCATGATCTGGAATCCTAGTTTTAGAACAAGTGCACCGCCCTTGGCTTTACCAGACAGATTTAGAGTACTGTCCCATTGCTTGACCCGAGTCCCTTCAAGGCTCTTCTCCACAGAGTCCTGAATCATATTACTCAAATCCACTGTGCTTTTCCCGAAATCAAGCTCGTCAGCATCAACGGCCAGTACATAGATAAGAAATGGCCGCGGCTCGAATTTCATCTGCGTTCCACTACCAGGGGTGAAATAAACATGGCACCTCATGAATAGAGTCTCTTCAAAATCAGCAACTCCCTGTGTCACCCTGGATGGCATAGTCTGCACGGCTCCCTCCTTGGTTTCCTTCTTTCTAACACAAACTGCCATTCGAAGACCATTCATGGAAGCTGGAAGGCCCTGAACAGCGACAACTTCGACAGAGAACAAGCAGCTAAGCTTCTGCATGCCGATGTGTGACAGGGCGCGCATCGGCTTCCAATTCCAAATCCCTTTTTTTTCTGATGTAGCAGCTGGTTGGTCATCAGTCCACTTGCTTATACCTTCTTTCGGAGCTGACCTTTCGCTTGGTTCTGTCTGCTCGGTTTCTTCGTCTATCTTCGGCCTAGATCGCCACGGAGACAAGGACATGCGCCTTGTTCTAGGCTTCGGGTTGATGATCTTCACCTCGTTTTTCTCAGTCCCGGTCGAATCAGTGGTGGGAACTGCACTTCTTGGGAGAGCAAGAGAGGCAGTTCTTCGGGCAGTATTTGAAGAGTGTGATTGGTACATCGACTCACTAAGTTCCTCGAGTTCTTGTAGAATCTGCGTGTTTGAATTTCTTCTTGCAGGGTAATCAGCTGCCATGATTCAAGATTCTGCAAATCAAACTAGAAAAAAGAAAGCGTTGCAGCGAAACTGTGGAGGATTTTGGGACTTGAAAGAGAATAAAAGTGGGGAATGATGATTGGTGAATGGCTTTTCGAATTCAAGAAACTTGCACGACTAAGAGCAAAATAGGCGGTGGTGCACTGTGAACCAAGAGTTGGGTTTTGGTTGTTTTTGTGAAGGATAAGGCAATAACGTTGATTTCTCAGAAAAAAAGACACTATAATGATAATTGAATGAGAGGAAGCCATGTAGTGACAGTTGGAATTTGTTTTCGGCCATTAATTCTGGGAACCCACAAAAATAGACAACCATATTACAAAAGAGTTGGGTATTTGTTTTCACCTGTACAGTGAAACTCCGATAAGTGATTTCTGGATTTTTTTTTATTTTATTTTTTTACGGGCACCTACAACCTCTACCCGTAGTTGTGTATAGATCAACCCTCGGGCTAAACATAGTAGCCTGCAAACCAAGTGAACTAGGCAAACCACATTATGCAAGTCTTGTGTGACATGTTCGTCCAATAAGATCAACAAAGGTGGGATGCGTGGCTCCTGGTATAAAAGCGTTGTGAGTCATCTCCTTTCCGGCCAGATTCTCTGGATATATTATTTGATCTTTTGGCATGTGTGCACAGGCATGAGTTGTTGGTAGTCAATCAATTTCGAGTTCTTACTCAGTATAGACTCTTTATTTTCTAAAAAAATTGATCATGAATCATACGAGAAGAAGTGTCCATCTTGGTCTAATCAAATCCATACTCAGATAGTGACTTAACTGCATCATCTAATGAGGTTAATGTCATTTATGACAGATTTCTATCATGATTTGGTCTACTTCACTATCATCCTCCAAACTGATTTCTGTAGATCGATCGATTAGCTCAACTGGATCAGTTGGCTTATCAGTTAGTACAGATTCATCAAATACGACATGAAATGAATCTTCTACATTCAAAGTAAATTTATTAAACACTCTATAAACCTTACTAACTCATGAATAACCCATAAATATTTCTTCTTCATATTTAGCATCAAAAGTTTTCAAATGCTTTTTGCCATTATTATGAATAAAACATCTGCAGCCAAATATTCTGAAGTAGGACACCACACTTTTCTTTCCATGCCAGATCTCATACGGTATTTTCAAATGATTTTTATTAATCATTGGTCTGTTCTGAGTATAACACGCAGTATTTACTGCTTCTGCCCAAAATCTTTGAGATATACTGGAATCAGCAAGCATCGTCCTAGCTGCTTCTTTAAGCGTACGATTTCGTCTTTCAGCTACACCATTTTGATGAGGTGTTCTAGCTGCTGAGAACTCATGCTTAATTGCAGTATTTTCTAAAAATTGAGAAAGATTTTCATTGACAAATTTTGTCCCTCGATCAGACCATATTCTGCCAATTCCAACTGATTTTTCTTTTAATAATTTTTTGAAAAGCTTAATCAGTTGTGCAGCAGTTTGATCTTTCGATTTGAGAAAAATAACCCAAGTAAATCTGGAAAAATCATCAACGATTACCAAGGTGCCGCCGACAAATTTGAACCATTAACTATTGACTGATTATGCTTACTTCGAATTTATGAATGCTTCTGCAGATTTGAATCTCAAAATTGTAATTTCCTAATGACATACATAAGAAAATACAAATTGAGATAAAACTAATCAGTATTTATTTTTTTTATCAAAAAATCCTTCTCAATTTCAATTATAACAAAATATATGAGTCTATGTAAACCCCAGAACATAAATTACAGATATATATTAGTTAGATATGTTGTCGATAGGGAATTATCAAAAAAAAATTCTACATCATTTTTGCATTGAATATAGATTTTCGTTTGATAAAGGACGACCGGGGCTACCCGAATAGAAAGTACTTAAACAAAAGAGAAGTCGGATATTATAGCCATCCGCGTACGTGTTTAATAAACGCAACCCTTCTTATACATTTTTTACACTTCATATGGTATTCTACTCAAAAATCAGTAAAGTACAAATTTCATTGTTTAGGTCTTTCGTGGTTGACTCTAATGAAGAATTGGAAATCTATTGAACGATTGAGGCAGGGATGGTTTATCCTATTATTTTTATTCACTTTATAACAAGATTTTATTATTGAAATATTACTCAACCCTATCCCTATGTTAGACAAAATACATATAAACATATAATATAAATTGAGGAAATATTTAACTTATATGGTATGTATCGTTCTATTTCAATGCAAATAATTTTTATGTTTTTATTTTCGTAATCAGATGAAAAGAATAAAGATTCAAATTTTTAATTATATCATTGTTGACATTTTTTGATACACTTTCGAAAACAAATTGGATTATTTCTTCTTTATCTTTGATCTATTTATCTATTATAAATTTTAAAATTAAATCAGTGATGAGTCAAGGAAAGAGTTATCGGATTAAACATGTTGCTTATTGGCGAATTTCCTTCAAAGAAGATAGTATTTCTAAATAGAAAACTTTTTCAATTATAGATATTTTTTTATAAATACTTTATTAATAATTAATATTAATGATTTCTTGTCAGTTGAATCTTTGGTATTGAAAAATAGGAAATAAGATAATCTATCATATTTAGTCACTTGAAGATGCAGAGTCAATAAGTAATTCGTTTATATATAGTTATAATTATATACTTTCTATTATTTTGTATTATATATATTATGTATGTTAAAATGTATGTTAAAATAGATTTATGGATCTTAAAGATATTGTCTTGCTAAAACTTTTTCATAAAAATTGTTCCATATACAGATATCACATCATATTTTTTTTTTAAAAATAAGAATATAAAATGTCTAGATTACGATGTTTATGCACAACTGAACCAGTGACTATTCATGATTCTATAATTGAATCAATTCCATACTGGTTCCAAATAGAGGAATGTGATGGTTCGGTTTAAACGATGTGGTAGAAAGCAACATGCGACTAGAAGGACACGATCCGTTGTGGATTTTTAGATCCACCATCTTATTTTCGATTTATCGAGGAATAAAGATGCTCTTGGCTCGACATCGTTTGTTCTGTGACACCTGAATCCTTTGTTTTTTTGTTGGGTTGTAAATAGTCTACGACGGAGCTTGAATCGAAAAGTCGAAAGGCATAATTCATTCCTGGGGGGCAAGGATCTAGGGTTAATGCCAATCAATCGAATGGAACAACTTCGTAAACGTATCTTCTATATATAATAATAATATATAAATCAAAAGGATCCAATCCAATTTCAACAAGTTTTGTTTTTAAATTGAAAACTTGTTGTAATTGATCAAAATTTTTCGATTCAAAGTGTATTACGCGGGAATCAACCGTCCATCAGATTCTTTGATAGAAAGAAATCAAATTTCAAATATTTCCAATAGGTATGTTGCTGCCATTTTGAAAGTATTAAGAAGCACCGAAGGAATGTCTAAACCCAATGATTTAAAATAAAGATTAAAGGATCTAAGAACAAGTAAACTCATTTCAATTGTCTCGATAGTTTCAATAACTAGATCATCCAAATCTAATTTTAAACGAGACAAAAAAGCGGGTAAAGACAACTCAATAAATGAAATTGACTAAAGAGAAGAATTTACTTTTTAGCTATTTGAGAGTTATTCAACTTGAGTTATGAGTACAAATGGTTTTTTTTTTTAAATTTTCAGGGAGGACAAAAAACGAATGAAATTAAAGTCTAATTGATTTTTTAGGTTCATTCGAATCAAATCATTTTTTCTCGAGCCCTACGAGGATAAAACTTCCTATACTGTTCTAAGGGGTATTGTTCATCTTCATCTATCCCAATGAGCCGTCTATCTAATCGTGATGTTCGATCCCGAAGAGAAGGAAAAGATCTTAGAAAAGTGGGGTTTTATGATCCAATGAAGAATCAAATTTATTTAAATGTTCCTGATATTCTATACTTCTTTGAAAGGGGTGCTCAACCTACACGAACTGTTCAAAATCTTTTAAAGAAAACAAAAGTTTTTAAAGAACTTCCATCTAATTAAACAAAATTCTTTTAAATTTAAAGAAATACCAAGAGGGGGTAGCGACTTATATATAACTTTATATAATTTTTCTTTGCTAGTTTTACCCTCTTCTTGCTCGATTCATATCTATTTATCATTCCTTCTATCGAATCCGATGGTGGTGGTCTAGAACGAAAAAACGTTAGTTTATTGATTAAAAAAATAAAAAAATTCGGACATTTCCTTCAATTCTGTGATTTTCATTACAATTTGACTAAGTAATAAGGAATCAAGCCTGCTTATTCCACTTAGATAGATGAAATAGAGTATCGACTAAAAAATCCGTATTTTTTTTAATTCTTCCTTATTTTTTATTCCATTTCTATTTTTGTATCTTTGTGGATTAGGTATGTAGTGTCAATCCAAGAAAATTTTGAATATTATTGCATTAAGTTATTTGAATTTCAAAAAAAAATTTAATAGCAATCTATTTTGTTTTTTCCACTATATTCTTTTCTCAAAATTTAGAATATTGTCAAAGCTGAAGTGGTAGCCCTCATGTGTACGTGGTCCGTGGATAGTATGTTACCATTAACTAGCCCCTTAACCACTCCTCTTATAGCTCTTTAGCGAAATCCCATTCCTTCTTTTAGCAGCAAAG
This sequence comes from Primulina eburnea, assembly GCF_022965805.1. NCBI lineage: Eukaryota > Viridiplantae > Streptophyta > Magnoliopsida > Lamiales > Gesneriaceae > Primulina > Primulina eburnea. Next base: position 38,068,555 of record NC_133103.1, on the reverse strand, counting down.
ATAGAAGCAGGAACTCCTTCTTTTATTCTCCCCGATGGAGCCTGATCTATACTGATCCTATATAATAAGACACATTTTTTTTTTAAATGAAACTCTATTCTTTAATTGTCCGGCTATAAATACTGCAATAATATTAGTGTTTCCGTAAGGTTTTGCAATTCTTGTGATAGCAATGTTTAGTTTTTGGTTTCCATAATCAAATTATTTTTGTAGGTTCATCTGTAATTATTCGATTCCTTGTGGTCTACTTTCTATTAATAACTTTGGGAATCCCATAAATATTATAATCTGGATCAAATCAATTCTTTTTTGAATCTCTATATGTGACACCTCTGACCTCTTTAAATAAAATACACAGCGGAAATTAAAAATTTTCTTTAAAATATGGAAGGAGTTTCAAAATACATTTCTTTAAACATCTTTACAAAAATAACAATACATGATCATTTAAATGACATATCAAAATACAAAACATCATTCCTATGATCATGCCAAAATCTTCCTTCCAACGGTGTATGCATATGACTCCCTGTCCACAGTCAACGTCCCGGGCCTCCACTCTGATCTGCATCACATGAAAGAACTGAAATGAGAATAAATCTCAGCAAGTGGAACTCTTACATAGCAATGAACATATACTCTGTAAAACATAGCTTTGAAATCATAAATACCATCAACTCTGAATCATAAACTCTGAACATGAATATCATAGCAATAACATATAAATGAGATGGTATTTCTCTTTACTCTGGGGATTGATATCAATAGTATCTCTGCTCTGGTGCTCGTATCCCTATCAATATAAACCGATAACTCTGAGGGATATAAGCCTATGGTCGTTGATCAACTAATTGCATGCAATCTCTGACTATGTATTTATCAATCCGAAAACATTTAAACTCTCTCTTGGCATTAAAACACTTTGAAACTCTATCTTTTCTCTTGTATTCCCTTTGAACAATAATGAGACATCAATTGTCTCCAATAAACATAGAAATGGAATCAATACATAACAATGAATCAATTGAAGGGAATATCATATTAAAACCTTTAAAACACAATACATATAACATCATGTGAGCAAAAGAGATGAATTTCCACTTACAAACCACAAGAACACCTCAAACTATGCTCTTGGTACACCACCTACAACAATAATCCATAAATAACACCAACATCAACTCAATATCCAAAAATCCAAGCTAAATAATCCATAAATCCACAAGAACAATAAACCCAAGTCAACTCTTAACTCAAAACCTTAAAAGAATCGCACCAAAAGCTTACCTCAGCTTCCTAGCACCAAGGAGAACCACGATCTCAAGTCGAAACGCAAACTAAACGCTTGAATCGAAGATAGGAAGCAAAAGAAATGGAAGAAAACCCTAAGAAATGGAGAGAAAATCGGAATGAAAGAGGAGGAAAAAGAGTAAAGTGAAGCCAACCACTCCAAAAAGTAACTTAAAAACTCGACCATACCTAGACCGCGGGTGCGCTGCCACAAGCACCGCGGGTGCGCCTAGCTCACGGCACAACACAAAATTCTGGAACACCATCACCGCGGGTGCGGCGCTGCAACCACCGCAGGTGCGGTCAACACCGCGGGTGCGGTCCCTGAACTACCGCGGATGCGGTCCTGCTACGACTTCACAACTCCAAAATCATGAATAGTACACCGCAGGGGCACTCCTCTAAGAGCGCGGGTGCACTCTGGTCACGGCAATGAGCAATACTCAACCAACTAAAATCGATCCGAAACTCTGAAACGAACAACCAACAACAACTAATACCTCAAGACAATAATACCAAGCATACTATAGCCCAAAACACAACTCTAAACATCTAATCACACAACCCAAATAAACATACGAAACTTAAATCGTACCGTACACCGGGCTCGGCTATTACAATCTCCCCTCCTTAGAGGAATTTCGTCCGCGAAATTGACGTCACTACACGAACAACTCAGGATACTTCTCTCTCATCTCATCCTCTGGTTCCCACGTAGCCTCTTCGATCAAATGATTCCTCCAAAGGACTTTAACAATTCCGATCTCTTTGTTCCTCAAAACTCTAACTCTGCGATCCATGAATCTGAATCGGAATCTCTTGGTAAGTCAAATTCGGCGTCAAGTCCAATGGCTCGTGGTGAAGAACATGGGAAGGATTCGTAATATACTTCCTGAGCATCGAAACATGAAACACATTGTGAACTCTGTCGAGATCTGGCGGTAGGGCTAACCTGTAGGCTCGATCACCAAATCTGTCCAATATCTCAAATGGACCAATAAACCTCGGGCTCAACTTACCCTTCTTGCCAAATCGCATCACACCCTTGAGAGGTGCTATCTTTAGAAACACATGATCGCCAACCTCGAACTGCAACGGCCTACGACGAACATCTGCATAGCTCTTCTGTCTCGACTGCGCTGTCTTCATCCTCTTACGGATCACAGCAACAACATCAGCAGTCTGCTGGACCAACTCTGGTCCTAACATCTTCCTCTCGCCAATCTCATCCTAATACAAGGGCGATCTGCACTTCCTGCCATAAAGTGCTTCATACGGTGCCATGCCAATCGTCGCCTGGTAACTGTTATTGTACATGAACTCAACCAAAGGCAACTTAGAATCCCAGCTACCTGGATAATCGATAGTACAAGCTCTGAGCATATCCTCGAGAATCTGAATGACTCTCTCTGGCTGACCGTCGCTCTGAGGGTGATAAGCTGTACTAAACGCTAACCGCGAACCCATAGCTCTGTGCAAACTCTTCCAAAACTCTGAAGTAAACCTGGGGTCACGATCAGACACGATCGACACTGGAACACCATGAAGTCTAACAATCTCTACAATATAGTCCTCAACATACTGGTTCATGGAGTACGTCATCTTGACTGGGAGAAAATGCGCTGACTTGGTCAATCGATCAACGATAACCCAAATGGAATTGAAACCTCTCTGCTCTCTGGGAAGACCAGTCACGAAATCCATCGTAATATGCTCCCACTTCCACTGAGGAATCGGCAATGACAACAATGTCCCAGCAGGTCTCTGGTGCTCAATTTTCACCTGCTAACAAGTAAGGCACTGAGAAATGAACAAAGCAACATCTTTCTTCATACCTGGCCACCAGTAGAGTCGACGAAGATCCTGATATATCTTCGTACTGCCTGGATGAATCAAATATGGCGCGGTATGAGCCTCTGTCAGAATGTCTCGCCGAACATCATCACCAACGGGAACACAAATACGGCCTCTGAAAGTCACCAAACCCTCTCCATTCGTCGCAAACTCTGAATTACCTCTCTCCTCTGCTCTAGCTCTCAACTCTGTCAACTGAACATCGTCAGTCTGCTCTCTACGGATCCTGTCCGTCAATGTAGCTCGAATGACCAACGCTGAAAAGCGAGCAATGGTCCCCAGAACCACCAAAGAAATCTCCTCTCGCTGCAAATCCATCAACAATGGTTTCTGAATCAAAGAACTCAAGGAAGAACTCGACTTACGGCTCAAAGCATCAGCCACAACATTCGCCTTCCTTGGGTGATAACTGATAGTCACATCTTAGTCTTTGACAAGCTCTAACCACCTCCTCTGTCGCATATTGAGCTCTCTCTGAGAAAACAGATACTTCAAACTCTTGTGGTCTGTGAAGATCTCACACTTTTCGCCATACAAGTAATGTCTCCAGATTTTCAAGGCGAAAACCACAGCTGCCAGCTCTAAATCATGCGTCGGATAATTCCTCTCGTAATCCTTCAACTGGCTAGAAGCATAAGCAATGACCTTACCTCGCTGCATCAACACTGCACCGAGACCCTTCTTCGACGCATCGGTAAAGACAACAAAATCCTCCGAACCACTAGGCAAAGAAAGAACAGGAGCTGTCGTCAATCTATCCTTCAACTCTTGGAATGCACTCTGGCAATCGTTGGACCACTCGAACTTCACAGTCTTCCTCGTCAGATTGGACAATGGCAGGGCAATCTTGAAAAAATCTGAAATGAAACGACGATAATAACCCGCCAAACCAAGGAAACTGCGTACCTCTGAGACAGTAGAAGGAATAGGCCACTTCTGAATCGCCTCTATCTTCAACGGATCAACAGCAATACCATCTTTCGAAACGACATGGCCTAGGAAAGAAATCTTATCCAGCCAAAACTCACACGTCTTCAACTTGGCGAACAACCTCTTCTCCCTCAACAACTGAAGAACAACTCTGAGATGCTCTGCATGAAGCTCTCTGGTCTTGGAATAAATCAAGATGTCGTCGATGAAAACAATGACGAAGCTATCCAAGAACAGGCTTGAACACACGGTTCATCAGGTCCATGAAAACTGAATGAGCATTGGTCAGACCAAAAGACATAACAAGAAACTCATAGCGACCGTACCTGGTCCAGAACGCTGTCTTAGGGATATCAGACTCCCTAACCTTCAACTGATAGTAGCCAGACCGAAGATCAATCTTCGAAAAGACAGTAGCACCATGAGGTTGATCAAACAAATCATCAATCCATGGCAACAGATACTTATTCTTGACAGTCACTTTGTTAAGCTCTCGGTAGTCGATACACAGCCGCAACGACCCATCTTTCTTCTTGACAAACAGAACCGGAGCTCCCCAAGACGAAGAACTCGGACGAATGAAACCTTTGTCTAGAAGATCCTGCAACTGCGTCTTCAACTCCTTCATCTCAGTAGGAGCCATCCTATACGGAGCCTTAGAAATAGGAACCGTACCTGGAGCTAAATCAATAACGAACTCAACATCTCTGTCCGGCGGCAAACCCGGAACATCATCCTCAAACACATCGGCAAACTCCCTCACAACATCAATATCATCAATATTCAACTTAACCATACCATCCACATCCACAATAGAAGCAAGAAACCTATCGCAACCTCTACATAGCAATCTCTCAGCCTCAAGACAAGAAATAAAAGGAAGGACCAGCGAAGTACCTGCACTGGCGAGCATACCTTCCCTAAGGCCATCATCTGCAAAAGTCACCGTCTTAGCAACGCAATCGATAACTGCACGGTAAGTTGAAAGCCAATCCATGCCAAGAATAACATCAAAGGCAACCATCGGGATCACAATCAAATCAGCAAAGACCTCTCTATCATCAATACGAACAGGGCAAGCATACACAATAGACGTTGGGCACAAAACATCTCCCGAAGGCAAAACAACATTGAACTGGAGGGGAATAACAGAAGGAACTATACCCAAAGATCTCAAAAACAATTCAGACATAAAAGAATGAGTAGCACCAGTATCAATCAAAGTCGTAAGCTACTCTGTCTGAAATTAAAATAGCACTAGAGATCACAGAAGAATCATGATTAATACCTTCCTTCGTCATCGAAAAGATGCGACCCCGAACCTTCTCTTGGCTAGCTCCTCTTGGACAATCTCGGGCAATGTGGCCTGCCGTGCCACAACGATAGCAAGAATGAGTGCCAAATCTGCACTCTCCCCTATGATGTCTCCCACACTTGGGACACAAAGGCTTCTCTGGATCAGATGGAACAACTGGAACTGCCGGTGGTCTAGGACTTGAGTCCATCTTGCCTTTCCCCTTGAACCGATCTCTGCCACGCTGACTCGAACTCTGGCCCCTCTGAGCAATGGCCTGGTGTCTCGCTTGCCTCTCACGGGCAATGTCCTTCTCGTCCTGCTCGGCCAACAAAGCTTTGGACACGATCTCCTTGAAAGTAACAGCCTTGGACATGTTGATATCACGACGAATCTCAGCTCTAAGGCCTCGAATGAAATGAGCGCCTTTATCTCTGTCATTGGAAGCAATGTACGGGGCAAACAAGCAACCCTCCTCAAACTTCAGAATATACTCGTAAACATTCATGCTCCCCTGACGAAGCTCCAAGAACTCCGTAACCTTCCTCGCTCGAAGTGTGTCGGGAAAATACTTGTCATAGAACAACTCTGTAAACTCTAACCACTTCAGTGTCGAGACATCAACTCCAACTTTGGTCGCATTCCACCAGATGCGAGCAGCTTTAACCAACATGAAAACAGCACAACTGATACGGTCTCTGTCCTCGTAGTGGAGATGATCGAAGATCGCCTCTAAAACCTTGACCCACTCGACTGCAACTAAAGGATCGGTGCTCCTTGAAAATTCCGGCGGATCCATCCTCTTAAAGGCAGAAAATATGGCATCAGTGCCAACAGCCTGAGCTACTTGCCCTCTTGCTTGACCTCTGCCCTGACCTTCTCCTTGCAATCGGAGCAACTGTTGGATCTGCTCACTATGGACCTTGGCCTGCTCTTTAAGCAACTTGCCGAACTCGTCGACAACTCTCGAGGAAGAACTATCCTCACCCTCTACTGCTTTCCTCTTAGGTGGCATCCTCTACTCTACAATGGGCTCACAAAAGACATATCAATATATAACAATGGAAAGATGCAAGAAAACATACCCGGACAGTTGAAAATAGACGAAGTCATATGCATTGGTCCGAAGAACGGTGCTCTGATACCACTAAATGTGACACCTCTGACCTCTTTAAATAAAATACACAGCGGAAATTAAAAATTTTCTTTAAAATATGGAAGGAGTTTCAAAATACATTTCTTTAAACATCTTTACAAAAATAACAATACATGATCATTTAAATGACATATCAAAATACAAAACATCATTCATATGATCATGCCAAAATCTTCCTTCCAACGGTGTATGCATATGACCCCCTGTCCACAGTCAACGTCCCGGGCCTCCACTCTGATCTGCATCACATGAAATAACTGAAATGAGAATAAATCTCAGCAAGTGGAACTCTTACATAGCAATGAACATATACTCTGTACAACATAGCTTTGAAATCATAAATACCATCAACTTTGAATCATAAACTCTGAACATGAATATCATAGCAATAACATATAAATGAGATTGTATTTCTCTTTACTCTGGGGATTGATATCAATAGTATCTCTGCTCTAGTGCTCGTATCCCTATCGATATAAACCGATAACTCTGAGGGATATAAGCCTATGGTCGTTGATCAACTAATTGCATGCAATCTCTGACTATGTATTTATCAATCCAAAAACATTTAAACTCTCTCTTGGCATTAAAACACTTTGAAACTCTATCTTTTCTCTTGTATTCCCTTTGAACAATAATGAGACATCAATTGTCTCCAATAAACATAGCAATGGAATCAATACATAACAATGAATCAATTGAAGGGAATATCATATTAAAACCTTTAAAACACAATACATATAACATCATGTGAGCAAAAGGGATGAATTTCCACTTACAAACCACAAGAACACCTCAAACTATGCTCTTGGTACACCACCTACAACAATAATCCATAAATAACACCAACATCAACTCAATATCCAAGAATCCAAGCTAAATAATCCATAAATCCACAAGAACAACAAACCCAAGTCAACTCTTAACTCAAAACCTTAAAAAAATCGCACCAAAAGCTTACCTTAGCTTCCTAGCACCAAGGAGAACCACGATCTCAAGTCGAAACGCAAACTAAACGCTTGAATCGAAGATAGGAAGCAAAAGAAATGGAAGAAAACCCTAAGAAATGGAGAGAAAATCTGAATGAAAGAGGAGGAAAAAGAGTAAAGTGAAGCCAACCACTCCAAAAAGTAACTTAAAAACTCGACCATACCTAGACCACGGGTGCGCTGCCACAAGCACCGCGGGTGCGCCTAGCTCACGGCACAACACAAAATTCTGGAACACCATCACCGCGGGTGCGGCGCTGCAACCACCGCAGGTGCGGTCAACACCGCGGGTGCGGTCCCTGAACTACCGCGGGTGTGGTCCTGCTACGACTTCCCATCTCCAAAATCATGAATAGTACACCGCGGGGGCACTCCTCTAAGAGCGCGGGTGCACTCTGGTCACGGCAATGAGCAATACTCAACCAACTAAAATCGATCCGAAACTCTGAAAGAACAACCAACAACAACTAATACCTCAAGACAATAATACCAAGCATACTATAGCCCAAAACACAACTCTAAACATCTAATCACACAACCCAAATAAACATACGAAACTTAAATCGTACCGTACACCGGGCTCGGCTATTACACTATACGTGCAATCCCCTTGGTGCTGGATGATATTCTCATATTCTTTTGTACATAATTTTTGATAAAATTTCTTATTTTATGATCTTCTTGTAGACCCTTAGAATAATTTTTTGGTTGTGCAGACCAAAGGGAATGATGATGTTGGATTGTACCAAGTCTGAAACCAAGTGGATTTATTTTTTGTCCCATACTCCTCCCCTAATATCTATCATCATATATCCACGAATAAATTTCTTCATAGTCAGCATTTAGAGATCTATCTTTCACTACAAGAGTTATATGACAGGTATTTCTTTTTATCGCATAACGACGTCCTCGAGCTCGAGGTTTAATCTCTTCGTGGTAGTACCCTCATTAACTTCAGCTTTACTAATTACTAAATCGGCTTCGTTGGAAGCCATATTGTAACTAGCATTTGCTTCTGCAGAATAAACCAATTTAAAAATTGGATATCATGCTATATAAGACATGAGTTCTAGTATCATAAGTGTTTCCTCATAAGAACGTCCACGAATTTGATCAATTACTTTCTTGCTTTATCAGCAGATAGAGATATATGTCGACCTAAAGCGTATACTTCAGTTTTTTTTCTTTAGAATAAGGTTTGTCTCCTACTAATAAATAATAAATATCTATCCATTTTTTTAAGATAAGATTATCGACAAGATCGATTATCATTTTTTGCATGTCCTCGAAAATTTAAAGTAGGTACAAATTCTCCCAATTTGTGTCTTACCATACGATCTATTATGCCATGATCCACTGGAACCCGAAAATCAGATTACGTATAAGTCATGCATAATTTCTATTATTTAATTAAAATGAATTTTTAAGAAAATATGAAGTCTTTTATTTATTTTAAAAGAAGATGTTTAGTTTTATCTTTCTAGGGTAAATACGCGAGGTCGGACCGGAGTTTGGAGATTAAAGATAAAATTAATAATAAGAATGATATTCTTAAATTTAATTAAGTCAATGAATAATTTAATTTAAAGAAATAGAATGTTTTAAGATTTATTAAATTAATTAGAATTAAGTGTTAAATAAATTCTTTTATGTTCAATATTTAATTAAAGCTCAAATTAAAATGTGTAAACAATTGAAGGTGAATTAATCTAGGTATAAAATATTCAAGAAATTAATCCTAGCATTTGAATATTTAAATTTGAGGTCATGAATGCCATGCAATAATCTATCCTAAATTTAATGTGTAAATTCACTCAAATATATTATGAGGGTGCTAAACTTTAAGCAATTAAAATATAAGATTTAAACAATAAAATACCATGCAAATTAGTAATAATAATAAGTTTGGGTCCAACATTTAAAATAATTCAAAGGTTGATAACTCTCCATTCAAACCATTTCTAATTACAATTCATGGGGTATTCATTTTTCATTTTAAATTCTCTAATGGGTAGCAAATTTAAATGCAATAAAACACCTCAATTCTACTCAACCTATTAAACTAAAAACCGTTGAGAAGGCAGCAAGAATGAGGACAAGAAATCGGCAGCTAAGGGAATGAAAATGCATCTCAAAATTTCATTCAAATTCTCACTTGTAACCTTCAACTAAATGCACTTCAAGACCCATTAATCACCACTTATAACATTCATCTTCATTACTTACATATCCTACACTAATATGCTCGAAAAATCAGAAGGGAACAGCTGAGCAAAAATCGTGAAAGGCAACGGCAACAAGAGAAGAAGAAACTATTCAAAACCATTCCACTCCTTGACTTGTAACTCCTAACTAAATGCATATCATTACCCCTTAACACCTCCTATATCATACACCTTCGTCCCTAACATCATATATACCCATATGCTCGAAAAAAATCAGAAAGGATAGCAGTTTATGATCGAGAACAACAGCTGTAACAAAGAAAAGAAATCCAACTCGGTTCCGTCGCGTCGTATTGTCGTTTTGATTTGTTTTTGTCAAAACAAATTCCAGGCATGTATATATTGTTTCTTTTCTCTTCAATCAAGTCCTATAGATATTTTTAAACCATTATATAACCATGTTTCAAGAAGAATCATGAAATTGACAGCAACTTCCCAACGAGAAAAATCTTTACAGAAGTTCTCGGCCCTTTGTTTGCAACTTCACGGTTTGGAGTGTTCTTGTTGATTACAGGGTGTTTGTCGATTCCAGGCATTCATGGCTGCTTCTAGGCATAATTTAGAATGTGTTAGGGTGTTTTTGGTCCAATGGTTCAAGTCCATACACACAAAAACAAGGAAATGACAGCAACATTTTCCTCAAGTGCAGAAATGGAGTCACGGTTTTTGTCATTGAATGGTTTAAGGGGGTATTCGAATCTTGGCTGTCCTAGGGACAGTAGCCATGGTTAGAACCCTTCCTTATCATGTCTAGGACGTGACCAAATCATCTTTTCAAAGCTTGTTTCATAAATCCCTCAGATTTTTACATAAACATGACAAGTGCTCATCGGTTTTAAAGTTCTGATTTTTGTATGAGTATGGTTTCGGTTTTGGTTGTGTGGTTGGATTATGGTTGGATCCTAGCCCATAGCCATGGTTCATACAACACTCCTTCATGTCTATATCGAGCCATGGTCGATCAAATGATCACTGGAACGACACAAAACAATAGAACAATTAAATACATCTCACTGCACAGAATTTTGTGTCCTCGGTAGAAGCTTGGTAATGTCCTAGGTGTTTTTTTGGGTTATGGTTGGCTTTTAGACCGTATCCATGGTCCAAGTCATGCCTTAGGATGTTGGTAAGAGTCTTGGTTCGATGGTTCAAGCCAAGAGCCATTATTTTCAGTGTTTACTTCACATATACACCAACTGCCACTGCTGCATTTTGACAGCAACTATGAGTTTGGTTAGGAGGTTGGTTTGAGTTCTTGGTTGACTTTTAGCCCATGGCCTTGGACTGGACACTACCTTAATGAGTTAGCAAAGTCGTGTTTTTGGCCGTTCGTGATTTGGTCAGTCGTACGAGAATTTACGGTGAAAGGTGCCAAAATGATTCTCGAAAGAATGTTATATGTTTTTGAGTTCCATTCACCTATTTTCGTGTTTTACAGTCCTTGTGCATATTTTTCAGTATGTTTGGGATATTTTTAATCATGGTTGAACGTCGGTTTAATGTTGGTTCGGGTTGGTACGATACCATGATTAAAAATCAAGTTGTTGGTCCGAATCATCTCGTTTTTGGTTCTATTGTTAAATTTTTGTCAAGTTAAGATTTATTGCATGTGTCACATATTAGAAGTAAGTCGCAGCAAGCCTGGGAACGATCCAACTCATCCGGTAAAAATAATATTATAATTATATTACGTGCATAAAAATATAAAATGTTTATTTTTGAGATATATGCGATATGTCTTGTGACCACCTTATGTTTATGGGTTTCGAAATCGGTAGGCGCAACCGAGGACCTCTCCACTCGGTGAATTACGACCGGTTTACGATTATGTATGGGTACGGATATCCAGTCCAAGGGCTGTGGTGATCTCTACCGCCCAGTATACTGTGGTTTAGTCTGATCAGGCGCTCACGTTATGTTATGGGCCACTAGCTTAGAAACATTATCTCTACCAGAAAATTATGATATGATATGACAGAGCTCTATTGAGCAAAGCTTTTACGTATGATTTTCAGATATGCACGTAGTTATAATTATTCATGATACGATTTTCACCATGTGCTTTACGATACCCTATTTTTACGTTGCCTGCGATTTTATGATATATATGTACTTGTTATTCACGATATATACATGTTGAGTCTTTAGACTCATTAGACTTGATTGTTGTAGGTGTTGATGAGGCCGAGACTGCGGGAGGAGACCAGTGAGCGATCTTGGGACAGCAGTAGTAAACCCGAGAACCTCATGATTTGATTTATGCACCTTTTATCATTCAAACTCGATTTTAACATGTTGGCTTATTTTTAAATTGTTGTTTGAAATACAATGTTGACTTTCGCTGTTATTTTAAAGTTAAAATTATTTACATGTTCATTTTATAAATTGGGCAAGTTATTTATCTATTGAGAAAAATTTTAATAATTCCGCAAAATTATGAATACGAAATACAGGCTTTTACACTGAAAGTGAAGGTCTGTCCGGTTAAGAAAACCACCCAAAGGATCCATGCTGGTGATCACGACACGCGTCGATCAACAACTGGAAACGTGTTCAGGCTTGGTGTAGGAGCATTCTATTGGTGTAGCAGGATGGAAGAACGGACATAGGTAATAAACCACTTTTTATAGCATGAGAACATGATCCCCAAACTTCTGATACGAATGAATAAGAGACTGAAGTATTTCATTCCCCCTAAACCCATGACTGGTATAGGACCAAAAAGATCCATATGCAACGGTTCTAAGCATCTGGAGGAAGATTTATTACCCTCGTTTTTGAATGAAGATCTTACTTGTTTACCAAACTGACATGGTGAACAAATTTTATCTTTTGAAAAATCAATTTTATGTAGACCTGTTACAAGATCATGATTACTTAGATGAGCTATGGATTTGAAATTCAAGTGGTTCAACTTTTATGTCACAACTAGTTTTTAGAAGATTTTGAAGCTACAAAACAAATCGGTGCATTAGGTTGATTAGTCCAACTCACCTTGTAGATGTTACCACAACGATTACCAGTTATAATGATGTCATCAGTTGAGTTCTTAATTGTGCACGTCTGTTGATGAATTAAACTGAAAAATTATTGTCTCATAATTGATTGACGTTAATCAAGTTATACTTCAAATTATCAACCAGTAAGAACATCATTAATAACAATGTTATCATGTACAAGCTTACCATTACCCACAGTTCTATCTTTAGAGTTGTCTCCAAAACTGATGTTTGGACCAGAATATTTGATCAGTTGGGATAGAAAATCAGCATCCCTTGTCATGCCTCACGAAATTGATTCTTTTTCTGATGTACCTGTCACTTGCAATCACACACAATGAATAATTTTGGTATGCACATCTATTTTTGTCCTAAACTTATTAGTCCTTTAGGAACCCAGACTTGGATCACTCTGATTAGCTTTCCAGTTGCTGTGTTCCAAATGATTTTTCCCGACTTCTGTGTGTTTGTTGTGTTGTGTGCAGAAGAAACAATATGATTTTTAACCTTTTTCAACTGATTGTTCATCTTATATCTCTTCTGAACTGGCTTACAGTTGTAATAATTGTAATATCCATACTTAGAGTACTGATTTTTATAGCTGAACCGTTTAGGTGACCAGATTCGCGAATCAGTTGAACTCTTGGGACTATATCCAATTCCACACCGTTTAGTCTTGTTCTTATTTTTCATCGGTTGGACAGTAGGTTTACTTGATTCTAAGAGTTCATTTACCACAGTTGATTTCACAAAGTTAATATACTTTCCTTTGTGCTCATTCAAATTTGGTATTGTATCGCTTGCAGAGGTTTCATCATTGATATTAAAGCCTAAACCAGTTTTGTCAGTAACTGATTTTTGAAACGCTTTCAGTCAGCGTTACTTATGACTTGTTAAATACTTGAATCAGTTCAATTTTTCTTGAAATTTCATTTTTTAACTGCTGAATCAAAGATTGTTCTCAATCATTTCAGTTTTTTGCTTCGCAGTATCCTTTCTTAGACTCAACAATTCAACTGACTCATAGGTTTCAGTTTTGCTGTCTCGGGGATCAGATTGCTTTTGACACCTGCAAGGGTGCTTCAGACAGAATATTCTCAATGAGCTGCAATAGCTTGTGTTCTAAGAATGTACACACCGATGAATTAGATAGAGCTTGGTTTTAAACAAAGCGAAAAATACTCAAATAATTATTCGTTAAGAAAGCTGATCAGTTTAAAGCTTTTAGCTTGTGTAAACTCATTAACTGAAATAAGGAGGATCAGTTCGAGCTTGTATCAGTTCAGTTATGGTGAGAATTGAACTGATATCAGCTGAACTGATCAAATCAATTTTAAAACAAACGTTAAGTAGTTAAATACACAAGATATGTCTGTACTTTCTGACAGCCATTCTGGAATGTTTTGGCTTTAAGCTCTGCTCCAACGTCCATCGTCCATTATTGTCCTTTGACTGGACAAAAGCTTTTCCTCAATGCGCACAGCTGGATTCCATTTGAATAAGGTTTTCGTGTTCTGCAAACTGATTGATTCCCAACTGATATTCTAAACTGGTCAGTTGAACTGATCTTGAATTGGTTTGGTGAATTCAGTTGGCTCGTCAGCCGAACTGATTTCACTGTTTCAGTTGAACTGGTCAGCTGGTCTTTTCATCAGTTGAGCTCTTCATCAGATGGTCGGGCTTCTGAAGGTCTTCTGATGAACCACCTATCAGCTGGACAATTAGTTGAACTGGTCTTTGATATATCAGTTGAACTGATTCAGTTTGGGCAATCAGTTAGTGCTTTCAGTTTTGCATCTCGATAGCTTCAGTTTTGGCTCGATAACTGATCAGTTCGAATCTTGATCAGTTTCAGCTTCTGCGCACTTAGGTAAATTCATTAGAAACAAAATAACAAGTTTTGTTGACATCAAAATCAAGATTATGAACATGAAATGTTCCAATAATCTCTCCTATTTTGATGGTCACAAAACTTGAGCCATTAACGCGAACTATAAATTTTTTAAAATTTAATACTAATTTTCCCGTTTTGTTAGAATCAAAAACATGTACGGCGATTTAAAGGAATTTTTCAGTTTGAGGGATAACAAATATCCCCCTCAAGAACTGAATTAAAACGAGTTTAAAACATTTTTCAGTTCGAAGGATAATTTTAAAGAAAACTCTCCCTTAAAAATATAATCATTTACGCGATTTTCATGAAGTTTTAGCATATTTGACGTTCAAGCAATTTAGACAACACATTAACTGAAATTATCAGTTCAGTTACATTCAAACCAACTGGATAAACATGATGTTTATTTTATCAAATAAGCGTCCCTTATATCATACATTTAAGCACACCAACATGTGTAAGGGATATGCTACTACAATAGCAAATTTTAAACAACATCAAATATCAGTCGTTTTATAAATAATAGAGCTGGATATACCAATAATTGGTTGCCTTGAATGCTTTGAAATACTGCAACAATCTTGAGTCTCTTTTTGCCAGAAGAGCAGCTAATTTTCCTTGGACTTGATCTCTGTGTTGTCTAACAGGCCGAGTTTAATCAAACTGGACTCAATTGATGTTGAACCGCATTGATAATCTACTTTGATCTGATATGACAATGAAGCGGCAAAATACTGCTGATGATTAAGCTCCTTATCATCCAACATTTCAACTTAGCTGGGTTTCGTCTGTTGATCAACTGAATTGGTAGGCTGGCAACTGAAATCTTGTCAACCGATCAGTTTAGCTGTTCTGCAATCAGTCTGAACTCAAAACCTTGCAAGCTGATAAAACGACAATATTACGGGGTCGAGAGAAGTGGCTACAATGTTGGTTGTAGATCCAACAATCTTCTCTCTTCCTATAGTAAACTCATATAAATTTTTTAACAGGATTTTGAAATCCATTTTAAATAACATTTTTAAACATATTTTAAGATGTCAGCTTTCAAATGTCCTTCTTAGAATAGCTAGCTCTGATACCACTTGTTAGGATCGGTTGGGTGAGTGGAAGAGTTTAGAAGGGGGGTTTGAATAAACACTTTACGATTTTCGAATCTTTTTGATAGGGTGAATCAGTTCAGTGATAAACTGAATTCGATAATCTTGTTGTCGATGTTAATCAGTTAACTTAAAGCACGGAAACAAACTGAGAGACAGATTGAGTACTTGGAAAATAAGGACACAAAGATTTATGGATGTTCGGAGACTTCAAATGCTCATATGTCACCCTTTCTATCTCACGAATAGGATTTTCATTTAAAAAAACTTTGATTAGTTATAGTAACTGTAATCACCCACTTCAGTTTGATCTTAGACACTGCCAAACTGAAACTCTTAGTATCTTTATACTTTTATCAGTACGCAACTGATATATTTTTTAAGCACAACTGATCTAAAAAGATCGAATATAGTAACAATAAGTGTTTGTGCTCGAAATATAGCCTGAAAGCTATGAATATATTTGATAAAGTGTGAGCTTTTTGTAATTGAGAACTATTTGCTTGTTCTTGTTCTTGCTAATTGTTTTTCTTCGCTGTTGCTCTATTATGTTTTTCTCAGCTGATTTTCTCGGAGATTTATATGATTTGCTCCCAACGGTAATATTGAATGTGTTCAAATGTCATATATCCATTGATTTGCCCTTGGCATACATGTCATAATTTTTCTGACAATCGTACATTATGGCATTCTAATATGCGGTGCTCTCACTACAAGTTGCATTCTGCTCTTGTACAAATTGTCAAGTTGTTGGCTATGCTCTTTAATTGATGACGTATCCAGCTGATATATCAGTTGACTTTATAGCCGATTTGATGATGTGGCTGTATAACTGATCAGTCTTAACGAATAATCTAGTTCTCTATACATTTTCAGTTAGCTTTAATCATTTCAGTTGCCTTCGATTTTTTAGTGCATTAATTATCAGTTGACAACTTCAGTTCAAATCATTTCAGTTACATTATGTTCAGTTGCGTTGACCAGTTTCGTAATCTTCAAACGCTCAATTTTTCAAACTTCGAAATTCAAATTCCAACAATTAGTACATTATTGTTAGCAGCTGACAGTTTTTCATTAGTTTTTTCTTGAAATTAATCTTTATACTTTTATCAGTACGCAACTGATTTATTCCTGATGTTATAGAATTTAAATCAGCATCAATATCAGAAAAGGCTATTGTATTAATTTTAAATTATCGAAAAATACAAGATTTATTTTTAGTACATATTTTCTAGAAGTTATTTCTTTTATTACTAAAACAAAGTATTCTAGAATTTTTTTCAAAGTTTTGAATATTTTGTACTTCATTATCTTAAGATTCTATGGAAGTTTAATATTAATATTTTCCAATATTCTTTTATTGTTTCATAATCTTATTTTTTTTTCCTTTTAATTATTTTAGTTATATTTTTTTATTTTATGTTTTTAAAATATTGAATTGTAATCTCTTTATTTTTCTAGAATGTATTTTAGTCCTAAGTGTTTTTAGAAATATCTGGTAGAATAATATTTGTTATTTATATTTGTTCTTCTTTGTTTTATTTAAAATACTTAAAAAAATTCAAGATATTTTTTTTTAAATGTTGAGATCATTAATGTTTTTTAAAATATTTAGAAATAATTGTTGATATTTTGAAAATATATTAATTTGTTTTTCAGCTACTTAATTTATTTGTAAAGATTCATTTTCTTCTTTAGATTTAGAAGAAAATTTTTCAGGTTCTGAATCATAAGATTTAGAAGAATCAATTAAGATATTAGAAATTTTAGGATATTGTTTGAAGTTTTTAGTTTTCTTAAGGTTTCTTATAAAATATTTCTTTGGATTTAGGATTTTCTTGTTATGTTTAAAATTTTTCCTATATGGTTTTATAAGACTTACTACAATTTCCTAGGGATATAGAAGGACACGGTTTATTAGGATTTATAATCAAATTGTTGACAAAAAGTTCCTAATTCTTGTTTTGTTCTTTCTATTTCCTATTTTAAACGTTTTTTTTGTAATTTTAGATCATGAAATATTTTTAAACCTTATTGTTAGGTTAGATTAATTAACTGACCACATGTAAATTTATTATAAAGAATTATTTTTTTTCTCATGATTCTCTAATTTTATTTCTAACATTTTCTTCAAAAGAGTTCGTAATCGTACGAGTAATTTTTCTTTCCAAAATTGTTAGTTAGAATCTTCTTTAAGCATAACTCTAGTTAAAAAAGATTTTTATAACATTGAAAATTACTTAATTTTTTATACCTACAATTTGATAATAATAAGTATTTTTATAATTTAAATGTGAAGGATCGATCACTTATGAAGTGTAAAGAGTTTGTTAAAATTAATATGGCTACAACATCTTGTTGGGGATTTTCATCTTCATCTAAAATTTGTATCTCACTAATGATTTTGGATAAGAATAAATTTAGCGGACATACTAGGTCAAGTTATAGTGAATGAATGATGAGTCCAAGTATCGATCTCATAGAGACAGATATTTAATTACTAAATTTTTTATCACTTAACTAAAGCTAGAAAAAATAAATAAAAGATGATATATGAATTATAAATGTAAACTATTAAGAGTATGTCTCTTGTAAGACAGTCTCACAGATCTTTATCTATGAGACGGGTCAACCCTACCGATATTCACAATAAAAAGTAATACTCTTAGCATAGAAAGTAATAATTTTTAATGAATGACCCAAATAAAACATATATCTCACAAATTACGACCCGTGAGACCGTCTCATACAAGTTTTTCCCAACTATTAAATAAAACAATTTTAATAAAAAACGATGAATTCAAAGATCAATGAGGGATTAACTTTAAATAAAGAACAAAGACACACAACGGTAACAAACTATGCTATGTTGACATGTGCTAAAATTAAATTAATTATTTAAATCTTGAAAATCACATCGAAATCCTTAATTTATTTATTAAATGATTTATCGAATTAATAAACATATTTAAATCTAACAATCATTGAATTTAATTAGATCCAATGCATTAAATCTTTGTGAAATTTCTTTTTTCACCTAAAATTGGACACTGAAGCCGAATACGATTTTTAGTCAGTTTAACCATGTGTTAATTGATGTCTTTGTCACTATATTTAAACAGTTCTCTTCTGATTCGTGATTAATCAACACACATTTAAATAGATGATAATGTTATAAAAAGAAATATTAAACCAACATCAATAAATAGTTAAAATCAGGAAAAATTATATATTGAAAATAAAATCAAATATAAAACAAAGTATTGTTTGGCCCTATTGTGGGTCTTAGCCTAAAGAAATTTATTCTATAAAATCAAAACAAAGCAAAAAAAAAAAGAAGATAATGTTTGAATTCATAAGAATAAATCTGGGAAGGAATAAGAAAATGTCAGCATGATTGGCGTGGTTCCCCATTTAAAGTTGTTTTCCTCATCTCTCTCAAACCCTAGTAGCTTCCTTCTTCTTCCAGGTTATGTCTTCTTTTTTATCCCTTTCTCATCTTTTCGTGTGTAGTGTTGTATTTGTAGTGTTCTGTGTTATGCCATCCATTATCTCCTTCTTTCCCTAACTTATATCTAGGGGTGTGCAACGGTCGGTTTGGTTCAGTTTTAATAAACTTCGGTTCGATTTTTCGGTTTACGGTTTTTCGAATGCCTAATCCTAAACCAAACAATTTTAATTCGGTCCGGTTTGGTTTTTTGTATTACGGTTTGGTTATTACGATCAGTTATTATGGTTTGTGTAATAAATTTAGTTATAGATGAAGTTGTACGTTATAAATTTTAAAAAATATAAAAAAAACCACAATCAAACTGGTTTTGATTATTTTACAAAAATCAAAATAAAGTAATAAAAAACAGACATAGCTATAATTCTTCTAACCAATTTGTTAAGTATATCACAAACATCAAAATAAAATAATAAAAAATATATCTATGACAATGGTAAGAAATTTGGAATTTGGATTTGTTGATATTGAATATTTTCAGCACTGGATCCATCCTCCTGCAACAAAAATCCTCATATGTAGGAAAATTAAAATATCAACCTATTATGAAAAAGAATAAGTTCATATAAATTAGATCAACTTAACAAACCTGATTGCAAGTCACAACTATATATTATCAATAAGGTAGTAAAATAGTAAACAAAATGAAATTACTTATATTAATTATTTTATTTTTATTAAATTACTTATATTAATTATTTTAGTATTTATTAAATTACTTATATTAATTATTCTATTATTTATTATATTTTAAATGGTCGGTTCAGTTTTCCGGTTTTAAAATTTCAAAAACCGATAACCGAACCGAAAAACCGAAAGTACAAAAAATCAAAACCATAACCGACCGGAAAACCGTTTAAACCGAACAAAAAAAACGAAATTTATGGTCCGGTCAGTTTTTTTTTTTTTTTGTGTAAACCATTTAATGAACACCCCTACTTATATCTCACGTAGATGGGCCCTTATGTGCAAAGCCCAAAGGAATTTTCACAACCCAAAATTAGTCTTCTAAACAAGTTGAAAATTCTCATGTAAATGAGGGCAAAAACTTGTATGAGACGGTCTCACGGGTCGTATTTGTGAGACGGATCTCTTATTTGGGTCATCCATGAAAAAGTATTACTTTTTACTGTGAATATGGGTTGGGTTAACCCGTCTCACATCCCTTTTTATATTCCTCTTACTTTCGTTCATGAAGTCCTACCTATTTTTCTTCCTTGAGCTTGTTTTTTCACAATACTCTAGCTTTGATCCTCTTCCAACTTTATTTTCATCTATCTTCAGCTTTTTTTCTTTTCATTTTTTTCAATCCTCAACAACATTCCTTACTCTTCCTTTGTTTTATTTCTTTTATTTCTTTTTAATCACCATACCATACAACATTCCTTACTCTTCCTTTGTTTTATCATTATATTTTATTTCGTCAATCCTCTGCACTTTCTTCATGATTTTTTTTTTTGCAAACTCCTCCAATTCCTCTCATCTATTGTCAACACATGAGAGTTGTTGAAAATTTTAAAGAGCTTAAGGGGTTCATTTATGTTAAAATCAAGGTAGATGAATAGGGTATGAGCTAAAATTTGGTATTTGATATGGGATTTCGAAAAAATACGAATGAGGGATAATTGTATGCTTCTGACACACTCCATTCGATTTATTAGGCTAAAAAAGGGATACTAGGGATATGAATGATGTATTGGATAGGCTTGAAAGGCTCAAAAAATTCAAGAATCGACTAAGTCATTCTTTTCCATATTTTCGCCTTGAAGGATAATCAGAAAAGTTCTAGATCGTCTCTTTTCTTTTCGTTTTTTTCCATGAGCTCACTGATCGAGCTTTTCTTACACTATAAATTTCCAGTAAAAGTTGTTGAATGGTTCAAGCTCAAAATGATCGCAAGTTCACGATATAAGTTATTGTATAATGTATAAAATACGGATATCGTTCCACGAGAGTGTATTATACCAATATTATTTCCAGTTATGTAATTTTTAGCAAACAATATTTTGAATGGATTCGTTAAATACTAGTATTAAAATAACTAAATGTTCAAATATCAAATAAATGATACAGAATGAATATTAAAAATCAAGCAAAAAGTTATGTTGTTGGGAATCGCGATTCACCTACCCCTCGTTATTTTCAATAATTAATCTCGATTGTTTTTTGCTTCCTTTGTCAAGACTCCCCAAATAATTAACATACTTTCTCAAGTTATGTTAAACTAATTCGACACGATGAAACAATTAAATGTCTTTAATTATTTATCAATGGTGAATTGCATGCAGGATTTATGGAATCTCTTAGCTTTCGACCTATCAGACTATGACTGTAGAGGCCCGTATTTCGTATTTGTAAATTTGCTGAATTATTTAAAATTCTTCTCTTTAATTAAATAACATATCTCATTCATAAAATAAACTGATAAAAAGATTTAAAGTTACAGTAAAAACGGAAGAAATTATCGTTTTCAAAACAACAACTTAAAATAATTCAATCATGATGAAAAGATGAGTTTTGTGCATAAAAAGATAAATAAACTGAAACATGAGGTCCTCGGGTTCCTACTATTGCTGACCCAAGCTAGCTCACTGGTCCCCGCCCTCGTCCCGAACTCATCAGTACCTACAACAATCAAGTCTAGTGAGTCTAAAGACTCAGCATGCATATATTGTGAATAACAAGTAAATATATCTTAAAATTTTGCGTAACATAAAAATATCGTATTATAGAGCATAAGGTGAAAATCGTGTCGTAGATAATTATAAATACGTGCATATCTGAAAATCATACGTAAAAGCTTTGCTCGATAGAGCTCTGTCATAACCTATCATATCGTAATTTTTGGTAGAGATAATGTTTCTACGCAAGTGGCCCATAACATAACATGCACGTCTAATCAGACTAAACCACGGTATACTGGGCGGTAAAGATCATCAGAGCCCTTGGACTGGATATCCGTACACATACATAATCGTAAACCGGTCGTAAGTCACCGGGTGAAGTAATCCCATAAGCGTAAGGTGGCCACAAGTCATATAGCATATATCTTAAAATAAACATTTTATATTTTATGCACGTAATATGATTATAACGTTGTTTTACCGAATGAGTTGGATCGTTCCCAGGCTCGCTGTGACCTAATTCTAACATGAGAAACATGCAAATAAACTTAACTTGGCCAACACTTCATAATCGAACTAAAAACGAGACACTTTCGCCCAACAAACTTAGTATTCAACCATGGCTTCGTACCAACCTGAACCAACATTGAACCATCGTTTAGTCATGATTCAAATACTCCTAAAATACTGGAAAACATATCCCTAGGGCTGTAATACACGAAAATAGTGAATGGAGGCCAAAATTGTAAAACGCTCTTTCGAGAGTCACTTTGGCATATGCACCGTAAATTCTCGTACGACCTCTAAAATTAACCAAATCACGAACGAAAAAAAACATGACCTTCCTAACTCATTGAGGTACTGTCCAGTCTAAATCCATAGGCTAAAAGCCAACCAAGTACTCGAAACAAGCCTCTGAACCGAAGCAATGCTGCTGTCGAAAATGCGTGACAGCAGCTGCGCTTGCTGGGTTCGTGTGAGAGGCTGCTGGTTATTGGTGCTTGAACCACCGACCAGAGTCCCTTACCAACGTCCTAAGGTGTGGCTTGAACCATGGATAAGGGCCCTAGGCCAAACACAATCCAAACAAACACCCAAGACAACCAAAGTTCCAACCGAGAACTCAGAAAAACCTGTATTGTGATTTATCGATTTGTTTGTTGTCTTACATCGTTCCAGTGGCCATATGATCGACCATGGCTCGATCTAGACTTGATGAAGTGTTGTAGGAACCATGGCTATGGGCTAGAAGCCAACCACGATCCACCCAAAACTTCAAAGTCGAAGCTTCACTCATGCAGGAACTAAAGAAATCGAAGGGGTACTTGTCTTGTTTTGTTTTAAAATCGATGGGACCATGAACCAAGCCTTGAAAGGCCATCTTGGTCACGTCCTAGACATGCTACGGAAGGGTTCCAACCATGGTTACAGGCCTTGGACCAACCATGATTCGAACACTTGCCTTAGACAAGCAACACTAAAAACCGAGCCTCAAAATTTGCAATATGGAGAGTTGATGTCAAAAATTGTTTTGTTGGGGTGAATGGACCGCAACCAATGGACCAACACCTTCCTAACACACTCCATTACATGTCTAGATGCAGCCTTGAGCGCCTGGAACCGAGCCAAACCATGAAATCACAAAAACAAGACAACCCGTGAAGCACAAGGAAGGCCGAAAGCTGCACAGAATTTTTGTTCGAAAATTTTTGCTGTCAATTTCGGTCTTGCTCCTTAAATCATGAACATGTAAGGTTTTAAAATATTTATATGACTTGATTGAAGAGAAACGAAAAATATAAACATGCCTGTAATTCGTTTAAGAAGAAAATAAATGCTACGACGAACACGGCACGGCGGAGACGGAGTTTCTTTCTTACTTTCTCTCTTATTCTTCTTGTTGCTTCTCACGTTTTTTTGTTGCTGAAAATCTCAGAATTTTCGAAGGAATGGGGGAAGAGAATGGATAGGAAATGAATGGGGAAGTTTACTAATTAAATGAGGATTTGAATGGCAAAACAAATCTTCCTATCCTTGAGCTTGAGAGATAAGGAAATGATTTGATATATTGATGGATAGAGGGCTAACCAAACTATGGTAGAAATATTGCTTAATTATTAATTATTGGTGATTAAAAGTGAGGGAATTATCTTACCAAGAAAAGATAAGGAAAGGTGACAATAAAGGAGAGTTGCCAAACATAATTTAAATCTACAAGGGGTGGCCGAAATTTGCTAAATAAATGGAGAAAATATATTTGTTAATTATGAATTTTGACTCTTTAAAGTTTTAAACACTTATTATGTATTTTAGTGAATTAATAACTTAATTTAGGATAATAATTTTTCTTGCATGCACGGATAAGTCTTAAAATAAATTGCTAACATGTTAAGTTACAATTTCTTAAATAAAATAGGCCTATATTAATTTATCTCAATTGGTTACACATTTTAGCTTAGGCTTTTAATTAATTATTGGACATAAAAGAACTTATTTACTACTTAACTCCCATTAAATAAATAAATTCCTAAACATTCTTTTACATTAAAATAAAAATTATTCTTTGGCTTAAATTAAATTTAGGAATATTTTCTTATTATTAAATTTTATATCAATACTCCAACTCCAGTCCGGCCTCGCTTATTTAACTGAAAAGATAAAACTAAACCTCTGCGATTTGAAATAAATGATCATGACTTAACAAGTTTTTAAAATGAATTAAACACTCCATAAATGTATAAAAATTATTTTTAATTTAAATAATAGAAATTATTCATGGTTTATACGTAATCTGATTTATCGGGTTCTACAATGACTATCCACGTGTATTCAATTTCATATATCTATGTAATTGTAAATACATAGATTATATTACTAGTTCATATTGCAAATTATTCTCTCTAATTCACTTGCAATATAAAAAATTATCAAAGTTAGCTAGAATTCAATAATTCAAGTAAAAGCGATAATATAATCAAGAGTGAAATACGATTTAATATTAAATTAGTTACTGTCCCTTGAATCCCAATAAAAAAAATGTTTAGATACTAGAATTCATAATAACAAAATGCAACACACAATTAAATAAAAGTTCGTAAATTAAAATTACTAGCGTAGATGAAGAACAGTCGACATGCTGCTCGAAAATCCCGAGTCTCCCAGTTTCCTGGACTCCGAATTTTTCTCCTTGTATGCGGCTCATCCTCCTCCTCTCTAAACAAGGAAGAAATCGAGGGAAATTTTTTCCTTCTTCTCGCAACAAGTTTAACCCGAGCGCGCTAGGGCGGGCAAAATCTTCTGCCCTAGCACGCCTGCCTCAGCTTTCCTGGCATTTTTTCTTCATGTGCGTACTTGGGTCGACGTTTTCACCCGTCCTAGAGTGCATCTCTCGACTTTTGTCTTCCATCCCTCTTTTTTTCCTCACATACCCTACAAACCACCTCACACACATGCAAAACAATCATTATACATAACAAATAAGAAGACAACAAAATATAAATAAAATCTCATGATAGATGCATGAATGTGACTCGAAATGACTCAATAAAAGCATGCGAGAACGACACCTATCATGTAATGCCCCGAAAAAAATTTAAAGGTCCACGCAAACCACATGCGCAAATTATTAAATTCCTTGTGCTTTTCAATTAATGGTTTTAATTGCATGAATTAATTAAGTTTTGCATATTTGCATGTTTAAAAAATATATTTTCTGCATGATTGCATTAAAATATATTTTTAAAAGGTTATTCGAGTTGCGATCGAGGAACGGGGACCGAGGGCCGAAAAAGAGAAAATGTTTTTATTAAATATTTGTTTTAATTATTTAAATTAAGGGTGATGCTTTTTCTTATTTTTGAAAATATGGGGTTTTGAAGTGATTTTATACGCCGGGACGTAATTTTTATCGGTGTTGGTTTTTCAACAAAAATACGAGCTTTTTAACAACCCGGCTAATAAATTCACAAACTCATTTTTAACAAAATTAATTTTTATATTTTAATTAAACACTAATGGGCTAATTGGGCCTAATTAATTTGATTAATGGGCTTAACTAGTAATTAGTGTTTGATTAGTATTTTATTTACTATTTAATATTCAAAAATCCTACCCCAACAACCACAAACACACGGCCACACACTTTTTAAAATCAAAAACTCTCCCAAACCACACACCACCACATACAGTACACTTTTGGGAGAATTTCGAAGAAGATTTGGAGGATTCAAGCCTAGTTCGCGTCCCGTTCTTCGTCGTCATCGGTTGTTCGTGCGTTTAAAACGCAAAGGCACGCCATACATCTCCTTTTCTCATCCATCATATCATATTAATGTTTGAATTATTACATGCATGAAGAACATGAAGGATTTTTTCAGAATTTTCGTAACCTCATGCTTATGGGTTCTAAAGTGGTGTTTTCAATCTCCAAAATCATGTTTATTATGTGTTTAAGGGGCTGCCATGATTAGGACATGTTTAGGCAACGTTTTCATGAATTACAGAGTCCTAAGAACCACCTAAACACCACACACACGCTGCACCAAAGTAACGAGGAGGGAAAAACGTTTTCTGTACCATATATGCATGGGGGTTCGGTCTTGTTGTTGCATGGGCTAGGGCTCAGTTGGTTGGTTCCAGAGGCTAGCCATGGTCGAGGGTGAGTCAGGGGGAGAGTCCTAGCCACGCTAGGACTCGATACCATGGGCTGGGAAGAGTCCTTGTTGGGAAGGACTCTACCCGAGAGTGGCATGTGGGGCGCGCAGGTTCTGTCATCTGTGCAGAGTCTGTGGCTCGGCTTGGGGTTCAAGGGCTGGGCTAGAGTGTGTCCTAAGGGTCCTAGGCAAGTGCTGGAGAGGCTGGTTAGAGGGCCAAGTCGTTGGCTAGAGTCCTAGGCACTTAAATAAGAGTCCTTGTCCATAAGGGAGTCTCGGCCAGCTTATGCTAGGTGTTGGGGGCTCACGTTTTTGTTGTTGGGCATGGGTTGTTAGTGAAGTAAGGGTCCAGTGGGATATATTAACATGTTGGGCACCTTTTGGCTTGATATGGTTCGGGGTGAACTCGATAAAATTAAGAGATGGCTCGGGGTCGAAGTTTAGGGGTCCAAATGAGTTTTAAAATAGAGAATTTTTTTGGAAAACGACTCACGGGGGTCGAGTCGTGGTCCATAAGGGCTAAAATAATATAAAAAGACTAAATTTAGAATTTAGGAATTTTATATTGAAGTTTGGTATTTTTCGGGATTAAAACACCGTTAAAATAATTAAGAAAGGATAATTGAAAAAGTCTAACATTTAAGCCAAATAAAATTACGAAAAAATTCACGTAAGCTTAAATAATTATTTGGGACATGTTAGAGTCGTGAAATCAAGAAAATAATCGAAAACGAAAAATGTCGTAGCCAGGGGTAAAACGGTCTTTTTACACCTAGAAATTAGTAAACGTCATGGCAGTGCCCTAAATGCTATTTTACATGCTCATATGATTATTTTCATGGTTATGGATGTTTTTATGATTTAATATGTCAAAAATGTATTTTTAATTGATTGAGGATTTAATATGTTAAAATGTTTATGTTTACGGATTTTTTTAGGATTTAATATGTTAAAACGTTTGTTTAAAAATGTTTATGGAATTTTTATACGTTAAAACATTTATCTTAAATGTTATGAATTTTTATATGTTAAATTATGATTTTTAAATGTTTAAGGATTTTTATGGTTTAATCTTTGACATTTAAAAGATATGTTGCATGCTTGGTTTCAAAAATAAAAACGATACGTATATGCATGATTTTTATTAAGTGATGATAACATGTTGAAGGATGTGAAGAGATTGTGACTGCTGAATATGTTGGAAATATCGTGAGGGTTATGGTCCCAGTGGGAGCCCAACGATCGTGTTTCCGTTGATACGAATACGATAATATGATTGGAGATGTCGTGAGGGGAGAAGGCCCCAGGGGGAGCCCATTTATGGGAAAAGGCCCCAGAGGGAGCCCCGACGATCGTATTTCCAATGACACGAATATGTTAATACGTTGGCCAGGGCCCAGTTGACCGGTGAGAGTGTTGCTGGTGTCCCCCGCCGCCCAGTACTGTGGTTTTCTTTAGATGGATCCATCGCCCATTAAGATTAAGAATACGAGTCACAATCACGATCTGAATTCAACAAACACGAGCATGAACATGAATACGAATATGAATATGAATACGTATATGAATATGAATACGAATACGAATATGAATATGTTTATGTTTTTATGAAAATGTTTTTATGCATCATGAAAATATTTACGAAAATGCTTAAGTTTAAGTTTATGCATCTTCATGAAAATGATATTTTAAGTACAAGTATTTTTCACTGTTATATGTTAACTGTATTACGTATTACTCGTTATCAAGATTATGGTGTGTTGAGTCTTTAGACTCACTAGGTGTGATGGATGCAGGTTATCATGATAATGCTAATGGAGGTCTTGATGGTTGATCCGACTGGACTGAAGGTGCACATAACCCGAGGACCTACGCTAGTTTTCCGCACTAGTTTACGATTCATGATTTTAAGCAATGTTAAAGATATTTTTTTACGACAATTTATTTATGAGTGATTTTTGAGAAGTTATAGTATGGGCTATACTTTTCAAATGTTATTTTTAGATTTGGTAAAGTAGTTGGTTGTTTTATTTTAAAATGATATCAAAAATATTTTATGATTCGGCCGAATGCTATGTGAGGTTTTAAAAAAAAAAAAAAAAAAAAAATTTCTAGTACATTTTAAGAAAACGAATAAGCAGACGTTTCAGTTGGTATCAGAGCAATGGTTCTGTAAAGGGTTGTGCCACCATCAGCGCCGGGAAGATCAGTCGTCAAGCCTCAAACTTGTAAGTTTACATGCTTTATATTGTTTAATATGATGTTACTTGCATGATGACATGAATAATATGTTTAGTTACATGTTTACTAGCTTGTTGGGTGTATGATATATATGATTTTGAATTTTTATACGTGATACGTTATGAAATAAAAAATTATTTTATTTCAACGCATGTTGGCTTTGTGGTGGAATTAGACTATATTGTTTTTTGGGTAATTAAGGATAAGCGAATTTCGAGGACGAAATTCAATTTAAGGGGGGAAGATTGTAATGCCCCGAAAAAAATTTAAAGGTCCACGCAAACCACATGCGCAAATTATTAAATTCCTTGTGCTTTTCAATTAATGGTTTTAATTGCATGAATTAATTAAGTTTTGCATATTTGCATGTTTAAAAAATATATTTTCTGCATGATTGCATTAAAATATATTTTTAAAAGGTTATTCGAGTTGCGATCGAGGAACGGGGACCGAGGGCCGAAAAAGAGAAAATTTTTTTATTAAATATTTGTTTTAATTATTTAAATTAAGGGTGATGCTTTTTCTTATTTTTGAAAATATGGGGTTTTGAAGTGATTTTATACGCCGGGACGTAATTTTTATCGGTGTTGGTTTTTCAACAAAAATACGAGCTTTTTAACAACCCGGCTAATAAATTCACAAACTCATTTTTAACAAAATTAATTTTTATATTTTAATTAAACACTAATGGGCTAATTGGGCCTAATTAATTTGATTAATGGGCTTAACTAGTAATTAGTGTTTGATTAGTATTTTATTTACTATTTAATATTCAAAAATCCTACCCCAACAACCACAAACACACGGCCACACACTTTTTAAAATCAAAAACTCTCCCAAACCACACACCACCACATACAGTACACTTTTGGGAGAATTTCGAAGAAGATTTGGAGGATTCAAGCCTAGTTCGCGTCCCGTTCTTCGTCGTCATCGGTTGTTCGTGCGTTTAAAACGCAAAGGCACGCCATACATCTCCTTTTCTCATCCATCATATCATATTAATGTTTGAATTATTACATGCATGAAGAACATGAAGGATTTTTTCAGAATTTTCGTAACCTCATGCTTATGGGTTCTAAAGTGGTGTTTTCAATCTCCAAAATCATGTTTATTATGTGTTTAAGGGGCTGCCATGATTAGGACATGTTTAGGCAACGTTTTTCATGAATTACAGAGTCCTAAGAACCACCTAAACACCACACACACGCTGCACCAAAGTAACGAGGAGGGAAAAACGTTTTCTGTACCATATATGCATGGGGGTTCGGTCTTGTTGTTGCATGGGCTAGGGCTCAGTTGGTTGGTTCCAGAGGCTAGCCATGGTCGAGGGTGAGTCAGGGGGAGAGTCCTAGCCACGCTAGGACTCGATACCATGGGCTGGGAAGAGTCCTTGTTGGGAAGGACTCTACCCGAGAGTGGCATGTGGGGCGCGCAGGTTCTGTCATCTGTGCAGAGTCTGTGGCTCGGCTTGGGGTTCAAGGGCTGGGCTAGAGTGTGTCCTAAGGGTCCTAGGCAAGTGCTGGAGAGGCTGGTTAGAGGGCCAAGTCGTTGGCTAGAGTCCTAGGCACTTAAATAAGAGTCCTTGTCCATAAGGGAGTCTCGGCCAGCTTATGCTAGGTGTTGGGGGCTCACGTTTTTGTTGTTGGGCATGGGTTGTTAGTGAAGTAAGGGTCCAGTGGGATATATTAACATGTTGGGCACCTTTTGGCTTGATATGGTTCGGGGTGAACTCGATAAAATTAAGAGATGGCTCGGGGTCGAAGTTTAGGGGTCCAAATGAGTTTTAAAATAGAGAATTTTTTTGGAAAACGACTCACGGGGGTCGAGTCGTGGTCCATAAGGGCTAAAATAATATAAAAAGACTAAATTTAGAATTTAGGAATTTTATATTGAAGTTTGGTATTTTTCGGGATTAAAACACCGTTAAAATAATTAAGAAAGGATAATTGAAAAAGTCTAACATTTAAGCCAAATAAAATTACGAAAAAATTCACGTAAGCTTAAATAATTATTTGGGACATGTTAGAGTCGTGAAATCAAGAAAATAATCGAAAACGAAAAATGTCGTAGCCAGGGGTAAAACGGTCTTTTTACACCTAGAAATTAGTAAACGTCATGGCAGTGCCCTAAATGCTATTTTACATGCTCATATGATTATTTTCATGGTTATGGATGT
Organism: Primulina eburnea; assembly: GCF_022965805.1. Classification (NCBI taxonomy): domain Eukaryota; kingdom Viridiplantae; phylum Streptophyta; class Magnoliopsida; order Lamiales; family Gesneriaceae; genus Primulina; species Primulina eburnea. The sequence goes on along the minus strand of NC_133103.1, from coordinate 38,037,620 downwards.
TTTTATGATTTAATATGTCAAAAATGTATTTTTAATTGATTGAGGATTTAATATGTTAAAATGTTTATGTTTACGGATTTTTTTAGGATTTAATATGTTAAAACGTTTGTTTAAAAATGTTTATGGAATTTTTATACGTTAAAACATTTATCTTAAATGTTATGAATTTTTATATGTTAAATTATGATTTTTAAATGTTTAAGGATTTTTATGGTTTAATCTTTGACATTTAAAAGATATGTTGCATGCTTGGTTTCAAAAATAAAAACGATACGTATATGCATGATTTTTATTAAGTGATGATAACATGTTGAAGGATGTGAAGAGATTGTGACTGCTGAATATGTTGGAAATATCGTGAGGGTTATGGTCCCAGTGGGAGCCCAACGATCGTGTTTCCGTTGATACGAATACGATAATATGATTGGAGATGTCGTGAGGGGAGAAGGCCCCAGGGGGAGCCCATTTATGGGAAAAGGCCCCAGAGGGAGCCCCGACGATCGTATTTCCAATGACACGAATATGTTAATACGTTGGCCAGGGCCCAGTTGACCGGTGAGAGTGTTGCTGGTGTCCCCCGCCGCCCAGTACTGTGGTTTTCTTTAGATGGATCCATCGCCCATTAAGATTAAGAATACGAGTCACAATCACGATCTGAATTCAACAAACACGAGCATGAACATGAATACGAATATGAATATGAATACGTATATGAATATGAATACGAATACGAATATGAATATGTTTATGTTTTTATGAAAATGTTTTTATTCATCATGAAAATATTTACGAAAATGCTTAAGTTTAAGTTTATGCATCTTCATGAAAATGATATTTTAAGTACAAGTATTTTTCACTGTTATATGTTAACTGTATTACGTATTACTCGTTATCAAGATTATGGTGTGTTGAGTCTTTAGACTCACTAGGTGTGATGGATGCAGGTTATCATGATAATGCTAATGGAGGTCTTGATGGTTGATCCGACTGGACTGAAGGTGCACATAACCCGAGGACCTACGCTAGTTTTCCGCACTAGTTTACGATTCATGATTTTAAGCAATGTTAAAGATATTTTTTTACGACAATTTATTTATGAGTGATTTTTGAGAAGTTATAGTATGGGCTATACTTTTCAAATGTTATTTTTAGATTTGGTAAAGTAGTTGGTTGTTTTATTTTAAAATGATATCAAAAATATTTTATGATTCGGCCGAATGCTATGTGAGGTTTTAAAAAAAAAAAAAAAAAAAAATTTCTAGTACATTTTAAGAAAACGAATAAGCAGACGTTTCATATCAACTCCCCTACTAACTTTTGCTCGCCTCGAGAAAAAGTTACAAGACACAACAAAACAAGAAATAGCTCAACGGTGCGTTTATGGTTCTGATTTGCCTCAGCGAAAATCCAACAAATCATTTATCAATCAACACATAACTCTAGTTTTCGCACATTACCTAGAAAATTATATACTAAAATATTTCATGGATTTTAAAAGTGTATATGCAAAGTTGGTTCGAGAATCGTGCATTTCAACATTTCAGTTTTCAAAGATGCTGGACACTTTAATCAACATGCTTGTGTAACTATCCCTCTCTCACATCCTTTGTCACTCATTTCTAAACCACAACACAAACATGTAGGACTTGTCAGGCTTATATCAAAATTTGTGACAGGTTTATCTTGGACATGATAAAATAGGTAAAAAGAAAGAAGTACAACGATATATCAATTCATGCACATTCATATTTGGAATACGATTTTCTTCGACTCCATATATCTCAATCTTTTTTACCTAGGAAAGAATTTCATTCTTTTATTTGGCTCCCCTACACCTTACATCTCCTCTCTTTTTTTTTCCAAAGTTCTTTTTGCAGGAACTTTGTTATTTTCACAAGTGCAGCGCAATTCATTTGTTTTTCTGTATTCCCTCAGATATGAACAAGAGGTATGCAAATATAGATATGGTTTCAATTCAATCTCATGGGTACATAATTTTCCTAACTTGCCTTGTGTTGCTGGTCAGTGTTCGCGTATGTTATCATTTCACATCATTGTTGGCTACAAATTACCAATCTAGCACTAAACTATAAGCTACTTCTCATGTGACACACATATATAACAATGAAAATATGAAACAAAAACAAAATAAACAATCTTAACAAGCTAAATTAACCAACTCCCCACCCTAAAACAAAATTTGTTAATTTATCGATTGCACTAGACTATAAAGCAGACAAACACAAAATATGACACAACATGCATCAGGCTAGACAAAATGGAGTATGAATGCTACGAAATAACAAAATGTAAAGAGGAAAAAAGAAAACTCCCCTCACTGCGTGTAAATTGGTGCCGCCATCCAAGCTTAAAAAATCAAATCCTTGAGGGTGATCGGAAGATTAACAAAACTCCTCTGAGAAAGGGGCCAGGAAGCAGAAGGAGTGAATCTTTAGCATTTTCTACCGAGAATCCACAAGAGATCTTCGAGGTGGAGAAGAAATAATTTTTTTTTTATTTTTTTAACAAAATAAATAATAATAATAATAATAATAAAATAGACTAACTAACTAAATTAAAAACTCAAGGGAAGAAAAATAGCTCTCACTTTATAGTCTAGAGCGCGAGTGTCGACCATTTTCAATGTTGACTGTTTTGGAATCGTGTGATTCCAATTTGTCGCTCAATTGCGCCACCCATGTAGTGCTTCAATCTCTGGGCATTGATTGTAAACGTCCCATTTTTTTCGTCTTTCTTCTTTTCCATCTTTCAATGTTATGGCACCTGATGAAACACATTGGCTATCACGAATGGTCCCGACCATCTCGACCTGAATTTTTTGAGAAACATGCTCAACCTGGAATTATATAGCAGCACTTCTTCGCCCTCCTTGAACTCCCTTGGGGTGATGTGCTTGTTATGGCCTTCTTAGTGCATTCTTTGTATGTCAACGCTTGATCCTAAGCTGAACCTGTAATGCCTGAAGTATATATCATAATTTGTTGATTTAGTAATGTGGGATTACTAAATAATTAATGATTTTTTAAAGAATGAAATATGACATATTTTGGCCATATGAAGTCCAAATTATTTGAAATTTGGATATAACGTAGAAAACTCAAAGATATAGAAGTTTCATGTTTTGAGTTTAGAAAAATTTGATCGTTTGACTATTACAACTGCCTATAAGGCTTTTACAACAAACAACAACCTTAATAAAGATTTAAAATAAAAATTGATCTTCAAATCTTCAGCTTTAAGCAGCGAGTTGTGAACCCTGCTTCTCGTATGTCTTTAATGTTATTTTAAATCTTTCTAAATGTGGATATATAAACCACTGTTTATAAACATGATTGATTTCTGGATCTTTTAATCGATTCTCAAAACTCTCGATTTGAGTTTTTATTCATTTATTTTTTTTTTTGAGATTAAAAGATAATTTGCAGAGGGCATGATATAATCGAAAGGAGAATCATAAATATAATCATAAGATATATACTTACATGATCTTGCAAAGATATGAAAATGGGAAGCTAGAGAGAATTCTTCGAAATATTAGACTTTGTATTAAAAAAAAGAAAGTAGTATTTTTGGTGTGTAGATCACAAAGGGAATCCACTCCTTAAATAAACTGAAAACTGAAACAGTTGTTTTACTTACTACCTCTAAAAACATGACACGTACTACTTAAAGGATAAACATACAAACTCAATAATTCACAACAATAATACAAACTTTTTACAATGGACTTTTAGTCGAGGGTTCCAGATCATCTTCCCATTATGCATTCAATAATGTAAAAATGTCATCGTCTCCATCATACGGATCTTGAGCATCTTGCTCTGGATTTTCTTGTTCTGTCATCGGAGTATCATCATCAGTCTTTTCTTTTCCTTTTGAGGAGGTCGAGGTTGATGTTTGAGTTGATAAATTTGATTTTTCACCAAATACTTCAGAAAACATAGAAGTAATGGTATTTTTATCCAAATGTTGGAAAAGCCTTATACAGTTGTAATAGTGGTATCAGAGCCATTATTCTGAAGAAATTCTTCAATAAAGTTTTATTTTTGTAATAATCCTATAATTTTATCTTATAAAGAAGAAGGTAGCTCTACACAGGAGAAATCCTTAAGTCGGGTTCCGTAAAGCCTGTAAAGCCAAAGGGTAAGGTTGGAGTAAATCCTTGACAGTACCTACTTAATTCTTAATGGATAAAATAATAAGATCTTTTACAAAAAATAAATTTTCAAGTAGTAATACTAAGAATAAAAATTAATTATATCCGAAAATTTCGAGAAAAATATTCAAAACTGGAAATTACCAGTATCTTCTAATACGAAGATATATAGATCTAATGGATTTAATCTTAAATCTTATTATATAATTAAACTATTGAAGAAGCTATTCCTCTAAAAGGAGGTTATGATTCTTTCAGTTTGTTATCTCAAAATCTTATAAATATTCATATGAAATCTTATAGATTTATGTGTCTGGGTATGATTCAAGTAGGTTTAAAACCTCTCACCAGATTAGGTTTAAATACTTCGACCTTAATTTTAGTACAAGATCAAAGGCATAACAAATTTGAAGATTCCTTATTAGGAAGAATAGAGTTTTCATTATGTGAAGGACTAATACATTTTAGCTGTTTTCCTAATTTTCCGATTTCTCTTTCTGATACAAATATCATGAAAGCCCTCACATTAAATATAGAGACTGAAGGCTTTGATATGATAGATGGAACAGAAAATGTTGTTCTATTATATAGAATTTGTTATAAAGTTGTGAATTCTACAATTTCTAATTTTAGAATTAATACTAATCAAATTAGTTCAAAAAGAGGTGAAACTACACTCTTTATAACCGATATTAATAAAAGTAATATTATGATTCTCAAAACAATAAATTGGAATCAAGTTACTTTACCAGAAATCTGGAAAATGGAGAATATTGCTCCTACTATTAAAGAAGAATTTAGAAAACTAGAAAGTATAGTTGAATACGTAGATGGTAATGTTGAAATAAAATTCTCATCTCAAAGACATTTAGGAATTAAATTTCCTGAAGAAAGTAGAAATTCTACTTCTTCTATATCCGATTTTGAAAAAATAAGGATATCTGGTCTTCAAAAGACTAATGAAAATATATCTCAATCAAAATATAAGGTTGATCTTCCTGAATCTAGTACTTCTCGATTTCAAAGAAGTTATTCTGTTAATAATAGAAAATCAGATTCTCCTACTTTTCTGATATGGGTTATAATGTAATGGTTATTAATCATAATAATCCTATTCAAATAAGTTTAGAAAAAGTTAAAAATTTAGATAAGAAAAAATGGTTTTTAAGTTGTTTTACCTCAAAGTAACAAGATTTATATTCTTTAAGATATAAAGAATGGGTTGAGGAAACTAAATTAAATTTAGATTTTTTCAAATGGCTAGAAGCTTTATATTTTCCAACAAGAAATAAAATATTTCCAAATTTTACAGATGAGTCTTTTATAAATACTCTTGAATCAACATATAAATTATATATTCATGAGACTGGAAAAGAATCTTTTGAGATTCATCCCCCTTTTACTACTTTACAAATTAAAAAGGGAAATAAAGATATTTATGCTACTCCCATAAAATTTGAAATAAGACATGGTAATTTTGACCATATAATTAAACAAAGTAATTTTACTAATCTCTTTACATTCTTTAAAAAATCAAACCACTAGAATAGAAGAAATTCTTTCTAAACCAAAACAAGAAATATCTAGAGGTGAAAGTTCGAAAGCTTTAATGATTAAACCTCTCCATAATCTTAAGCAAGAAAAATTTCTTTTAAGCTCCAAAATAGATGAAGATTTTATGGAAGGTCTAATAGACCGATTACAAAAAATAAATATAAAAGAAAAAGGTTCTATTTCGATAATTACCAAAGATGAACAACTTGAAAATTCTTCAAGTTCTTCTGAAGATGAAATGCAAACTAATAAAATGTATAAAGTATCAATTGTAAAACCTTTTTATAAAAAGGCAACACCTATAGATCTTCAAATTGAAGAAAAGAAAGATTACGTTCAGTTTAATGGCGAAGCCATTACTGAATAGAACATCGATGGAAATTCGATTAAAATTGTTATTAAACAAATGTTAATATACTCTTCTGCCGCAAAAATAAAAGGTAATAATGATAGGCAAATTGCTCAAACTATTATTACTGGTTTTACTGGCCAACTTCAAGGTTGGTGAGATTTTTATCTTTCAAAAGATGCAAAAAATAAAATTTTTAACTCTTCTATAATTGATCTAAATGGAAGAGAAGAATTCGATGCGGTTAATACACTTATTTATACTATTCTATCTAATTTTATTGGAGCTAATGAACTTCACTTAGATAGATCTCAAGAACAATTAATGAATTTAAGATGTTCAACACTATCTGAATTCAGATGGTATAAAGAAGTGTTTATGACAAAAGTCTTAACCAGAAATGATTACAATGCAAACTTCTGGAAAGAAAAATTTATTTCTGGACTTCCAGTTCTTTTTGCTGAAAGAGTTAAAAATAGAATAAAATCTAAATCTCCAACAAACTTTATAGATTGGAGTACACTTACTTATGGAGATTTATCTGCAGAAATAACTTGAAACGTTTGCTATTAGTTTTCTTAAAACGTGCTAGAATTTTTTTTAAACTTCCCTAGCATCGGCCGAACCACCAAAAATTACATAAAATATTTTTGACATCATTTTAAAATAAAACAATCATCTATATATTTGAGAAATACAGCTCATACTATAATATCTCAAAAACCTCTCACAACATAAATAAAAAGTCGTAAAATTTTTAACATAACTTAAAATCATAAATCCATAACTAGTGCGGAAAGCTAGCGTCGGTCCTCGGATTATGTGCACCTTCAGTCCAGCAAAGTAAACCATTAAGACCTCCATTACATTTTATGTAATAGCCCAACCTTTTATCATGTTAATCATTATCGTTTTATTTTGAAACCAAGCATACAACATGTCTTTTAAATATCCAAGATTAAACCATAAAAATCCATGAACATTTAAAAATCATAACTTAACATATTAAAAATCATAAACATCAATGAATATTTTAAAATAACCATTTTAACATCATAAACGTTTAAAATAAACATTTAAATCTTAAAAATTTAAAATAAACGTTTTGGTATATTAAATAATAAAACATTAAACATATTAATGTCTTAAAAATCTATAAACATTTAAAATTGACATATTAACATATAAACATCCATAATAATCATATAAAACAGCATTCAGGGCACTGCCATGACGTTTACTAATTTCTAGCTGTAAAAAGACTGTTTTACCCATGGACGTAAAATTTTATGTTTTTGTTTTATTCTTAATTTTATTGACTCTAACATGTCCCAATTAATTATTTAAGCTTACATGAATTTTCTCATATTTTTATTTAGCTTAAATTGATGACTTTTAAATTAATATTTAAATGTGACGTATTAATGTTTTTTAATCTCTAATTGAACCAAACCTTAATATAAAATTTCCAAATTAAAAACTTAGAATTATAATAATTATTTAAGCTTAAACGTAATTTTTCATAATTTTATAAAGCATAAAACTAGGCGTTTCAATTAACTCGTTAATTAGCGTTTCGTGCGGCGATTAAATCCAAAACTCGTTATTTTGATCCCAAATTTTTTAAACATAAAATTTCTAATATTTATTCTACCCTTCCAAGTCATGAGCCACCCCCGTGGACCCATGGATTCAATTTTAGTCTAATTAAATTCAAAATTGACACCTTATCGAACACACCGAGCCATCTCCTAATTTACTCGAGCCACGCCCGAGCCACCTTGAGCCGAAACCTAGCCAATCCACCTAGGGACACCACTGACCAAGCCCAGCCCGTAAAACAAGCCCTATCCTGCTCAAAAACTCCCTGGAACTCGACCCAATTTTCTGCTATGTTGTGTGTGTGCTTCCTTGCATGTCTAGGACTCCTAACCCAACTAGGACTCTCCCAGCCAAGCCACCACCGAGCCCACATGACCCTAACCTTCCCTGGACCACTCCCAGACCAGCCCACACCCTATAACCTAAGCTGCAGACCCCTGGACTCAAGGATAGCAACCTGCACGTTTGCTGCCATCCTCACGTTTCCTTGTTTTGCTCGAGCCAGCAGCGAGCAAGCCGCACTAGCCCCTAGCCTGACCCATGACCATGACCCTTGGACCCTGATGGACCTACCCTGACTCACCCTTGGCCCCGCTGCACCCCTCTCCCAAGGCCCAGCAACGTACAACACATGGGGGGGAGAGTCCCACTTCACGTGGACTCTTCCCCAGCCCCAAGCTCGAACCCTAGCCGCCCTAGGACCCATCATAGCCCTAGACCACGACCTATACTGACCATGAACCACCCCTGGACAAGCCCCCACAAGACCATGACAGAACCGACCCCATGACCCTTGTGCGCAACAAACAAAATCTTCGGCCCCTTACTGATCTTGTTAACCCACGGTTTCCAACTTGTTTCTATTTCTTGTGCAGCCTTTTTGGGGTATTCTAAGACCCCTTAAACTTGTGTAAAACATGACCCTAACACATCCTAATCGTGGCAGCCCCTTAGGTTCAAGAAATTCATGATTTTTAGATCAACATGCATGTTTTAAAAACCATAAAAGAGGCATAAACGAAAATCTTAAAAGGTGCCACTTGATTTCAAGCAGTTTCAAACATAATTACATAATATGGTGTGATGATGAGTAAAGGAAGAATATGGCGTGCCTTTGCGTAATTAACGCACGATTTTATGTTGACGATTGCGAAAAACGGCGACACGATCGACCTTCGCTTTGAAACCTTGAAGAACTTGATACTTTTTCCCCTTGAAGCTCACGTTTTCTTCTTAAAATATTTAGGGGTGTGTATGTCGTGACTTGTGGTTGAAAATTGGTGGGGCGAGGGGCGTGACATAAAAATAGATTAAGGGGTAGGTTTAGGCTTATTTATAATTAATTAAACTACTAACCATGGCTTAGGCCCATTAACAAAGTTAGTTAGTTGCAATAAGGCCATTAGTGTTTAATTAGAACATTAAAAATAATTTTGTTTAATAAAGTTTGTGAATTTATTAGCCGTGTTGCCAAAATGTTCGCGTTTTTGTTGAAAAATCAACACCGATAAAATTTACGTCCCGGCGTAAAATCACTTCAAAACCTCTTATTTCAAAAATATGAAAAAGCATAAAAATATTTTCTATTTTTCAGCCATCGGTCTCCGTTCCTCGATCGCAACTCGAATAACCTTTAAAAATACATTTTAATGCAACCATGTAGAAAAATATATTTTAAACATGTCAATATTAATTTATGCAATTAAACAATTAATGGAAATACACAAGGAATTTAATAACTGCATGCATGTGGTTTACGTTGATCTTTAAATTTTTGGGGCATTACAATCTTCCGCCCTTAAATTGAATTTCGTTCACGAAATTCGCTTATCCTTGATAACCCAAAGTTCAAGACTTAGTTCTAGTATCCTAAAAATCCACGCTTCCGCTGCGCTACACTGATTAAACTTAAGTTCTAGAATGTCCTTACGTCTCCTTGATCCCAATTAAATTTTCCTTCTAAATCCTTATTTGCGATTTGCAACTTAAGGAAATCCATAATGATTTAGTGCTATATTATTATAATCCTGAATTTCAATTTTTCTTACAATTCCAAATATAAAAATATAGATGAACACGCTTATCGTATATTACTCTCCTTATTTTATACCCAAAATATTCTCAACTTATCAAATTTCAATCTTAAAATCCCAAATGCATCCGATAACGCTTAGATTTTCAAGCCTAATATCAATTCATCATTAAAAACCCTTGATTAAAATTTCTTGTAACATTATAACCAAGATATCCTAAGGTTCCAAATATTCTTAAAAGTCTAAATCATCGAAAATTCTTATCATTTAACCCATTCAATTCGTTCTTGTTGCTAAACTAGTCCTCAAGTTCATTAGCAATTGCAAAATCAATTCTTAGTTTCCTCAAAAATCGTCCTAATTGGTCTTTAATTTCAAAAATCTTACAGTTAACCCATAAGTTCTCGGTATTTTTAATTTTCTTCTACAGTTTCCCACGACATAATTTTGATAATTTAAACTTATTTACCCAGAAATAAATTCCTAAAGCCAATTTTACCTTTCATCAAAACTTAAAATCCTAATTTATACGTTTTATTATTCCCAAAGTCATTGTAAATCCTAGAATCATTATCTCTTATGAGTAATTCCCAAAAATTAATTCAACTAGTAACCATGAATCATAAATATTTTCTTAAGAAAATCTACGTTTCCCAAAGACGTTCATTAAATTCACGCTTAACTTATGGCCCAAAAAGTAGAATATCAATACTAAAACCCAAAAATCGACATAGTCCAATTCCATTACGAAGCCAACATGCGCACAAATAATTTTTTATTTCATATCGTATCACGTATGCAAATTCTAAAGCAAATAAAACATATATCATCATAATGCTAATAAACATGTGACGTGAACACACAATTCATATAATTATGCAGGTAACATCATAAAATCATATAAAGCATGTAATCTTACAATTGAGGCTTGACGACTGATCTTTCCGGCGCTGATGGTGGCACAACCCTTTACAAGACTTTTGCTCTGATACCAACTGAAACGTCTGCTATTCGTTTTCTTAAAACGTACTAGAATTTTTTTTAAACCTCCCTAGCATCGGCCGAACCACCAAAAATTACATAAAATATTTTGGACATCATTTTAAAATAAAACAACCAACTATATATTTGAGAAATACAGCCCATACTATAATCTCTCAAAAACCTCTCACAACATAAATAAAAAGTCGTAAAATCTTTTAACATAACTTAAAACCATAAATTCATAATTAGTGCGGAAAACTACCGTCGGTCCCCGGGTTATGTGCACCTTCAGTCCAGCAAAGTCAACCATCAAGACCTCCATTAACATTTTATCATAATAACATGCATCAATCACACCTAGTGAGTCTAAAAACTCAACACACATAATCTTGATAACAAGTAATACGTATATTGTGGGGACCCGGACGCTAATCAAGTTCTTAATCATCGTTGGGACTAATTAATCAATTATAAAACAGGGTCTATTTTTTTTTTTAAAATGATATAATCTCGGGACTCACATATATCACGTATAAAAGTGAAAAATACTTGTACTTAAAGTATCGTTTTCATGAAGATGCATAAACTTTAAACATAATCATTTTCATGATGCGTAAACTTTAAACAAAAACATTTTCATAAACAATCTCATATCAACATAAACATATTCATATTCATATCTATATTCGTATCAACATATTCATATTCATGTTCATGTTTGTTGAATTTAGATCGTTGATTGTGACTCGTATTCTTAAACGTATTGGGAGATGGATCCATCTACATGTAACTACAGTATTGGACGGTGGGGGACACTAACAACACTCTCACCGGTCAACTGGGTCCTGGCCTTACGTACTACCATATTCGTGTCATTGGAAATATGATCATCGGGGCTCCCTCTGGGGCCTTTTCCCATAAATGAGCTCCCTCTGGGTCCTTATCCCCTCACGACATCTCCAATCATATCATCGTATTCGTATCAATGGAAACACGATCGTCGGGCTCCCACTGAGACCATAACCCTCACGATATTTCCAACATATTTAGTTACAATCCCTTCACGTCCTTCAACATTTCGTATTTCCATCATTTAATAAAAACATGCATAATAATATCGTTTAATTTTGAAACCAAGCATGCAACATGTCTTTTAAATGTCCAAGATTAAACAATAAAAATCCATGAACATTTAAAAATCATAACTTAACATATTAAAAATCATAAGCATCGATGAACATTTTAAAATAACCATTTTAACATCATAAACGTTTAAAATAAATATTTAAAATAAACGTTTTAGCATATTAAATCTTAAAACATTAAACATATTAACGTCTTAAAAATTTATAACCATTTAAAATTGACATATTAACATATAAACATCCATAATAATCATATAAAACAGCATTCAGAGCACTGCCATGACGTTTACTAATTTCTAGGTGTAAAAAGACCGTTTTACCTCTAGACGTAAAATTTCATGCTTTTGACTTATTCTTAATTTCATTGACTCTAACATGTCTCAATTAATTATTTAAGCTTACATGAATTTTCTCATATTTTTATTTAGCTTAAATCGAGGACTTTTAAATTAATCTTTAAATGTGACGTATTAATGTGTTTTAATGCCTAATTTAACCAAACCTTAATATAAAATTTCAAAATTAAAAACTTAGACTTATAATAATTATTTAAGCTTAAACCTAATTTTTCATAATTTTATAAAGCATAAAACTAGGCGTTTCAATTAACTCGTTAATTAGTGTTTCTTGCGGCGATTAAATCCCGATTAAATCCAAAACTCGTTATTTTGATCCCAAATTTTAAACATAATTTTTTAATATTTATTGTACCCTTCCAAGTCATGATCCACCCCCGTGGACCCATGGATTCAATTTTAGTTTAATTAAACTCGAAATTGACACCTTATCGAACACACCAAGCCATCTCCTAATTTGCTCGAGCCACCTGGAGCCAAAACCTAACCAACCCACCTAGGGACCCCACTGACAAAGACCAACCTGTAAAACCAGCCCTGGCCCGCTCAAAAACTCCCTGGAACTCGATCCAATATTCTGCTGTGTTATGTGGGTGCTTCCTTGCATGTCTAGGACTCCTAACCCAACTAGGACTCTCCCAGCCGAGCCACCACCGACCCACACGACCCTAACCTTCCCTGACCACGCTTATACCCTGCCCAGACCAGCCCACACCCTATAACCCAAGCTGCGAACCCCTGGACTCAAGGACATCAACCTGTGCGTTTGCTGCCATCCTCACGTTTCCTTGTTTTTCTCGAGCCAACAGCGAGCCAGCCGCACCAGCCCCTAGCCCGACCCTTGACCATGACCCTTGGACCCTAATGGACCTACCTTGACTCACCCTTGGCCCCGCTGCACCCCTCTCCCAAGGCCCAGCAGCGTACAACACATGGGGGGGAGAGTCCCACTTCACGTGGACTCTTCCCCAGCCCCAAGGTCGAACCATAGCCGCCCTAGGACCCATCATAGCCCTAGACCACGACCCCTACTGACCATGAACCAGCCCTGGACAAGCCCCCACAAGCCCATGCACATAACCGACCCCATGACCCTTGTGCACAAAAAACAAAATCTTCTAGGACCCCTTAAACTTGTGTAAAACATGACCCTAACACATCCAAATCACGGCAGCCCCTTAGGTTCAAGAAATTCATGATTTTTAGATCAACATGCATGTTTTAAAAACCATAAAAGAGGCATAAACGAAAATCTTAAAAGGTGCCACTTGATTTCACGCAATTTCAAACATAATTACATAATATGTTGTGATGATGAGTAGAGGAAGAATATGGCGTGTCTTTGCGTAATTAACGCACGATTTTACGTTGACGATTGTGAAGAACGACGACACGATCGACCTTCGCTTTGAAACCTTGAAGAACTTGATACTTTTTCCCCTTGAAGCTCACGTTTTCTTCTTAAAATATTTAGGGGTGTGTGTGTCGTGACTTGTGATTGAAATTGGTGGGGTGAGGGCGTGACATAAAAATAGATTAAGGGGTAGGTTTAGGCTTATTTATAATTAATTAAACTACTAACCATGGCTTAGGCCCATTAACAAAGTTAGTTAGGCCCAATAAGCCCATTAGTTTTTAATTAGAACATTAAAAATAATTTTGTTTAATAAAGTTTGTGAATTTATTAGCCGGGTTGTCAAAACGTTCGCGTTTTTATTGAAAAACATACACCGATAAAATTTACGTCTCGGCGTATAAAATCACCTCAAAACCCTTTATTTTCAAAAATATGAAAAAGCATCACTCTTAATTTAAATAATTAAAAACAATTAACCAATAAAAACATTTTCTATTTTTTCAGCCCTTGGTCTCTGTTTTTCGATCGCAACTCGAATAACCTTTAAAAATACATTTTAATGCAACCATGTAGAAAAATATATTTTAAACATGTCAATATTAATTTATGTAATTAAAATAATTAATTGAAATACACAAGGAATTTAATAACTGCATGCATGTGGTTTACGTGGATCTTTAAATTTTCGGGGCGTTACATAACTGCAGAAGGTATAACTCTTTGCAATGATATCAAGTTAAAAAGACAACTTGATATGCAAAAAGAAGAAAACCGAAATATTATCGGTGACTTTTGCGAGCAAATATGCTTTTAACCAATACAATATCCTAAAAGAGATAAGAAAAGAAAAAGATTTCCTTTTGAAAAGAAAAAACATTATCTAAAAGATAAGGAAAAATCTAAAAAATATTCTAAGAAAAGGTTTAAAAAACATATAAAAAATGATTCTACTAAAGTTTCAATATGCTGGAAATGTGGAATAAATTGGATATAAGGCTAATAAGTGTTATATCGAGAAAAAGATTAGTAATCTCAATATAAACAATGATTTAAAAGAATCATTGATAAATATTCTTCTTAATAAAGAAGAAAATTTAAACAAAAAGATTTTTATATCAATATTATTGATAATGAATTCTCTGAATATTCTAACAGTAGTTCAGATAATGATTCTGAAATATCAGAAAATAAAATCTGTGACACAGATTGTGATTGTGATACATGTCTCATAAATTTTATAGGATTAGAAATAAATGTTATATCAAATGAAGAAACTTTCATTTTAGATATTATAGATCAAATAAAAGATCCTATAGAAAAAAAATCTATAGAACATTATTTGAATATGCCAAATCATAAGCCCAATAAACTTGTACAAAATACTGTACAAGAACATGAATTATATTTGTGGGGACCCAGAGGCTAATTCCAATTTTAATCATTCTTAGGAATTAATCAATCAATTATAATAAACATGGTCTAAATTTTTTTAAATACAAAGCGGAAACGAATGTAAATCTATCCGATATACATATTAAATATAAAAGTACAAGTCCTGTACTAAATACATTCCGGTCCAACTAGGTTCAACTACATATCAGTGCTGAATCCTAAGTTACTTCTAAGCCCGGATCTCCACGCTATCTAGTCCTGTCTCGTGTTCTTCTTGACCCTGAACCTGTCCCACCTGTTGTCATGCACACATACAAACAAGACAACTGCCGGATAACTCCGGTGAGAATTACATTCTCAGTATAAACCATGTATACATGCACTCATATAATCAATATAAAAGCATATAACAGACAATCCTAACATGTATCAAAATCAGAACATGAATCAATAAAAATACTAGATCATATTCTAAACATGTACCCTAATCAGGAACATAAATCAACATAAAACTGTCAACCAGACTCGTGACTCCACGTTTTAGACTAGACTCAATCCTAGCCTAGGGATCCCGGTTTCCAGACGTTGGTATTCTTATATCGACCAACAGTAATAGAAGAAAATCCGATTCTATCCACGTCGATATAACCAAACATCCAGTGTCCTGACCTATCCGTCACAGACTGTGGCACTATAGCCAATAAGTACCTTGTGACATCGTGCAATGTGCCCGTGGCGATCCCGCCACTATTAGGTACTCCTGTCACAAGATTACCACACTATCTTGTGACATCGTGCGATGTGCCCGTGGCGATCCCGCCACTATCAGGCACTTCTGTCACAAGATCACTTGTCTAATACCTGCTATCTATCAATCAAGAGAACAAGCATTTCAATACATTTACTGCAAATATCCATGCAATACTATAAAGTATGTGATTTAGAGAAACTCGAGCCAAACCTCACTCGAGTTGTGCAATTCCAACTCAACATTAATTTATACCTTTATCTTTTCGCTCTGACGAAGACGAAGTCCCGAATCCAACTCTGTCCATTCCCAATCTGGTAATAACAATATCGAATAGACACAATATCAATATATAACTCAATTCAGGACCTGTTCTGATCAATACTCAACTCAAAATACACTCTGATCAATGTCAATCGACATACAGTATCATAATACAATCTAAAACAATACCGAATCTGACCAATATCAATCAACTGATGTTTTGACGGCATAACAATACAGTTTCGATAACCCCGTCAGTCCCAACATCACAGATATAATGTCAGAACTAATAATTACTATCGATACAACTCATAATTTCAACGATAATACAAATCTGATATCAAATCTCAGTTAAATCGACTCCGAAAATCCTAACAATTACATAAACAGTCTGTTCTTTAATCTGACTTCAATTATACGATGTCTAATGTATCAGAAACATAATATATGATTCATATTTGATTCTGACAATATCATAACTTCAAATCGTATCTAAACGTAACAAAATTTACGTCCAGTTGTAGCCTCTAACGATAGGAACACAGTACTGAAGTCGGATTTAAATTCTAACGGACGGATCTTTCACAATCACAAATCTAAAATACGTAAGGATTTTTCTCTCCAAAGCTTCGATCCTTTTCTGAATTTGTGAGAGGAAGACGTGCAATTCTTATCTATATATATATATCTCGCACATAACAATAAAAAGTGGCTTACTTTCCTTCTGCATGCCGCGCGCATATGCGCGCCCAAGCCTCGCGCATATGCGCCGGAAGCTTTATCCGGAATTTGCTACTGGAATGCTCGCGCATATGCGCGCACTGACACCGCGCATATGCGTGAGACCTACTGTCTCGGCATACAACCAGTCGCGCATATATGCGCCTTCTTCCGGCGCATATGTGCCAACATCTCTGCCATTTTCGCGCATGTGCGCCCGTCCGTGTCGCGTATGTGCGCCAGTCATTCTGGACTTCCCTTGGCATCTCGTATTACTTTCTCGCATCTCATCGCGCATGTGTGCAAATTCACACCCTTGCACATATTATTTCGCGTCTTTTCTCGTCTTTCCCGGTCCGATCCGTTCCGTCTATAATTATATCAATTATCACCAAATCATTTCAGATTACAGCAATCAAATTCTCGGGCATTACAATATTCTTATAATAAAATATTAGTAAAAGCTAAACAAAAAGAAAGAGAACCTATTATATCCGAATTAAAAGGAGAAATAGATCAGATAAAATCTGAGATCAAATATTTAAAAGAAAGAGTAAATAATCTTGGTATTAATAATAATCATATTGGGAAAAGGATTCTATTTCTGATGAAGAAGAAGAAATTTTACCTAAAGATGATAATGATAATGAAATAAATCAAATTGTTTGGATCGATAAAATTGATCAGATTATTTCTAAAAAAAATGATACTCAAAAGTAACATTAATTAGTAATAAAAAAATTTAAAATTACAATTGAAGCATTATTAGATACAAGAGCTGATGTAAATTGCATCAGTGAAGGAATTGTTCCTTCTAAATATTATAAAAAGTCTACTCAGTTTATAACAGCAGCTAATAAACAACCTCTCATAGTTAATTACAAATTGTCCGATGTAACAATATGTAATTCTGGAGTTTGTTTAAATACTACTTTTATTCTTATTAAAAATATATCTAATCCTGTTATTCTAGGAACCCCATGTTTCCACATGTTGTTTCCTATTCATAAAATTAATGAAAAAAAGTTATATACCAACATCAAAGGAAATGATTTATTTTTTCTATTCACAACAATACCAATTTCAAATTCCATTAATATTTTACTAAAAATAGTTAATAATAAAGAAAATTTTGTTACTTCATTAAAAGATGAATTTTTTTAAAAAAATATTAAAGAAAAAATAAATTCTGAAAAAATTTAATAAAAAATAAAAATTATTTCAGAAATCACATCTAAAGAGATATGTGAAGATGTTCCTAATGCTGTTTGGAATAGGAAAAAAAATCAATTTAGTCTTCCTTATACAGATGACTTTAATGAGGATAAAATTCCTACAAAAGCAAGGCCTATTGCTATAGGGCCTAGACTTTTGAATTATTGCAAAGAAGAAATAGATAATCTTCTTAAAAAAGATTTAATTAAACCAAGTAATAGTCCTTGGAGTTGTCCAGCTTTTTATGTGGAAAATACAGCCGAAATAGAAAGAAGAGCTCATAGACTTGTTATTAATTATAAACCGCTCAATAAAGCATTAAAATGGATAAAGCATTTATTACCAAATAAAAGAGATCTATTAAATAGATTATTTAAAGGAAAAATATTTTCTTTATTCGATTTAAAATCAGGATTTTATCAAATTCTTCTAAAAGAAGAAGATAAATATAAAACTGCTTTCACTCTACCATTTGGACATTATGAATGGAATGTAATGCCATTTGGATTAAAAAATGCTCCAATGGAATTTCAAAATATAATGAATGAAATTTATAATTCTTATATTGATTATATCATAGTTTACATTGATGACGTACTTATTTATTCTGATAATATAGATCAACATTTTAAACATCTTAATATATTTATCCAAGCTACTAAAAAAGTTGGATTAGCAGTAAATCAGAAAAAAGTAAAACTTTTTCAAACAAAGATAAAATTTTTAGGACATTATATTGAAAATGGACTAATTATTCCTATTAAAAGAGCAATTGTTTTTGCCGATAAATTTCCAGATAAAATCACTGATATAAATCAATTACAAAGATTTCTTGGAAGTCTTAATTATATAGGAGATTTTTATAAAGATCTCGCAGAAGATTGCAAATTATTATTTCAAAAGTTTGAAGAAAAATCCTCAACCATAGACTAATAGTCATACTTTAGCAATACAAAAAATAAACGAACGAGTTAAAGAACTCCCTTGTTTATCTATTGCTAATCCTGAAGCATTTAAAATAGTTGAAATAGACGCCTCTGATATTAGATATGGAGGAATACTTAAACAAAAAATAGATAATACATCTAAAGAAATTCTTGTCAGATATACTTCTGGAATTTGGAATACTACACAGAGAAATTATTCAACAATAAAGAAAGAAATTCTTTCAATTGTCAAATGTATTACGAAATTCGAAAGTGATCTTTCAAATAAATTTTTGTATTTTAAATCTTTATTAAGGTTGTTGTTTGTTGTAAAAGCCATATAGGCAGTTACCAATATTAGTCCATGGTTGAGGATTTTTCTTCAACTTTTGAAATAATAATTTGCAGATGGCACGATATAGTCGAAAGGAGGATCATAAATATAATCATAAGACATATACTTACATGATCTTGCAAAGATATGAAAATGGGAAGCTGTAGAGAATTCTTCGAAATATTAGACTTTGTATTAAGAAAGAGAAAGTAGTACTTTCGGTGTGTGGATGACAAAGGGAATCCACTCCTTAAATAGACTGAAAACTTAAACAGTAGTTTCACTTACTACCTCTAAAAACATGACACGTACTACTTAAAGGTTAAGCATACTAACTCAATAATTCACAACAATAATACAGACTTTTTACAATGAACTTTTAGTCGTGGGTTCCATATCATCTTCCCATTATGCATTCAATAATGCCAAAATGTCATCATCTCCATCATACGGATCTTGAGCATCTTGCTATGGATTTTCTTGTTCTGTCATCGGAGTATCATCATCAGTCTTTTCTTTTACTTTTGACGAGGTCGAGGTTGATGCTTGAGTTGATAAATTTGATTTTTCACCAAATACTTCAAAAAACATAGAAGTAATGGTATTTTTATCCAAATGTTGGAAAAGCTCTTTAAGTAATGTAGCCTGGTTTGGGATATCATGATTCAAATTTTTTATAGTCTCTCTGGCTGGTCCAAGAGCAATTACCCCATGTCGATCATAGATTTTACCTTCTGAAAAGAATTCTTCTTTGCCCCACCATTTTATTAACATTTTTCTGATTAAAATAGTAGGGGCGAATTTGATTTCGAATTTTTCTTTAGCCATTTCTTGGAGTCCATATTCCCATCGTATAATCCAAAGAACATTATAATTTATGACAAATTGGATCATGGCAGTCAATCCATCATCAACAGAAGATATAGCAGAGAGAGAGGAGAGGAGAGAGATAAAAGGGTTTCGATTTTTCTTTTCGATCTTGCGACTTATTGGTTTATACAATCGACGAACCGATTTCAGTTCTGGGATCGTTGACACGAGGTATTCGATTTTATATACGTCACAAGCCTCGAGATCAAAGAAATAGTCAGATTTTATATATATACTCGATTATCAGGTTACAGGACTAGTGCCGAGACATGATAGAGGTGAATGACTAGGTGTTTCTAGCCAAAGAAGTCCTGTAGTTGATAATGGAAAGAGACAATATAGTTCATCATTTTGTTTGAGTTATATGTGTGTATTTATTATACTGTTTCTGCTACACTGATGTAGATAGTGTGATGATTGCAGTATTTTGTATTATATGCATTATATTGTCGTTGAAAAGAAAATTTTAATGCATATGGCGTCACATGTTGTATGATTACATGATGAGATTTGGGGCGCTACATAACCTCTGAATTTATCCAGTTGGTCCAGTTGCAACAACCATTTTTCACTTGCAAGAGCAAAATCAAAGTTCAGTGCTTTAGTTGCCCAATAAGATTTGTGATCTAACTCAACCGATAGGTAACACCCCTTATCAAACAATAACCTATATGGAGTTGTGTTTATAGGTGTTTTGATTGTAATTTGATAAGCCCATAGGGCATCATCTAACATGACAGACCAATCTTTCCGATTCACACTAACTACCATTTCCAAAATTCTTATTATTTCATGATTTGAATCCTCAACTTTCCCACTTGTTTGGGGTTGGTATGGAATGAAGATCTTGTGCGTGACACCATATTTGTTTAGTAATTTTTCAAACGATTTGTGGCAAAAATGAGTGCCGCCATCACTTATAATTGCTTGTGGTATACCAAATCGAGTAAAAAAAATTATTTAAAAATTTCAACACCACTTGGCATCATTCGTCACACAAACCTCCATTTTTACCCATTTAGATACATTGTCAACCGCCATTAAAATATAATTTTTTGTAAAAAAACAGGAAACAGTCACATGAAGTCTATTCCACACACATCAAACACCTCGCACTCAATGATGTTATTCAATGTCATTTCATGGAGATTAGAGATGTTACTTGTACGCTGACATCTATCACACATAAGAATATATAGTCGAGCATATTTAAAAAGAGTTGGCCAATAAAAGCCACATTCAAGTGCCTTAGACACTGTTCTGATCGGTCCAAAGTGGCCACCTACCTCACGATCATGACAGTGTTTCAGAATCTATCTCATTTCTTCCTCTGCTACACATCTCCTAACCATGGAATCTGCACAAATTCTGAAAAAATGGTTCCTCTTAAAAATAATATTTCACGCCAAAAAAGAATTTCTTTCTTTGATGAAATGATAAATTTGGGGATGGTGTGCCTGACAAGGAAATTTACAAAATTCACACACCAGGTACAGTTTTGTATCAAGAATAATTGATCATGTGGAAACTTATCTCATGATCTACACATTCATTTTTAATATGCTAAAGTCTAGAAAAATGATCACATACCACATTTTCTATGCCCTTCTTATCCTTGATTTAGAGGTCAAACTCTTGCAATAATAAGATCGATCTAATTAACTGTGGTTTGGCCTCTTTATTAGCAAGTAAGTACTTGAATGTAGAGTGATCAGTGTACACAAAAAATTTCAACAGGACAAGTTATGAATGAAATTTATCAAAATCAAATACTAACAAGAAATTACTTCTCAATAGTTGTAGAATTGAGTTGAACCTCGTTTAAGGTCTTACTTGCATAATATATTGTATGAAATGCTTATTCTTTTGTTGTCCCAAAACAACCCCAACGGCAGTGTCGCTAGCATCACACATCACCTCAAACGGCAAGTCCCAGTCAAGTGCAGTTACCAATCGTTTATTCAAGGTCTCAAAATCATCATCAAAATCAAATGTCACATCTTTCATTAACAGTGAAGATAGAGGTTTAACAACTTTTGAAAAATCTATAATGAAATGCCGGTAAAACCTAGCATGTCCTAAGAAACTTCTAACTCCCTTGATTGACATTGGGGGTGGTAAGTTCTTAATAACTTCCACATTTGCTTTGTCAACTTCTATCCCTTGCTCTGAGATTTTGTACTCGAAGACAATCTTTTCCTGCACCATGAAGTGGCATTTCTCATCGTTCAGCACTAGATTTGTCTCCTTACATCGTATCAACATCGAACTCAAGTTTTGCAGGCAATCATCAAAAGAAGATTTGAAAATAGAGAAGTTATCCGTAAATATTTCAAGAAAATTTTCAATAATGTCATGGAATATTGCGGTCATGCATCTTTGAAATGTAGCGGATGCATTACACAAATCGAATGACATCTGTCTATATGCAAAGGTACCATAAAGACAATTGAAAGTGGTTTTCTCTTGGTCCTCAAGCGCATTCATAATCTGATTATATCCCGAATACCCATCCAAAAGCAATAAAACTCATGACCAGCTAATCTTTCAAGCATTTGATCGATGAAAGGGAGGGGGAAATGATCCTTACAGGTGACATCATTTAATTTTCTATATTCAATGCACACTCTCCAACCCATGACAGTCCTAGTGGGAACAAGTTCATTTTTTTTCGTTTTTAACGTATTTATCCCATCTTTCTTGGGTATACATTGAATTGGACTCATCATGCACTTTCAGAGATAGGGTAGATAATATCTGCGTCCAAAAGTTTAATTGTCTCGGCTTTCACTACCTCTTGCATTTTCGGGTTGAGTCTTCGTTGAGGTTGCACCAATGGTGTATACTTCAACTCCATGAAAATTTTATGCATGCAGATTGATGGATTAATTCTCTTGACGTCAGCAACCTTTCAAGCAAACGCACTCTAGTGCTCCTTGAGAACTTTCAACTACTTTCCCTCCATTGCGTCTGTCAAGGAAGAAGAATTAATACCAGGAAAATTATTATTATCACCTAATATAAGTACTTCAGATGAGGAGGTAGGGGTTTGAGCTAAAAGGTTTGTCGCTCCTCTATACTTGACTTCTGAGGGGCCACGTCTCTTCGATCTCTCAAATCTTCTAATCTCATATGGTTTCTTGATACAAAATTTCACTCAAATTTTGCTCATGTAAATCATATTACTTGATGATATTGCCTATTCGAATTTATATGCCAAGTACCCTTAAATGTTATTTATTATCTCTCCCGAGTGCCAATAAATTTTATTATTCTAATGCCAATGTCGATATCTCTATAAAAATAAAACATAATTTAAAAATAATTTCATCAAGTTCTATCGTTTTATTTCAACGACCTAAAAAGAAACTTTAGGCCTCCCGAACTTTACAAAAATCCTAGGTTGTCTTCTTATGATCTTAGTCAAAATCTCATTTCTCGAGTGTCAGATTTAGAATAATTTTAACATCCAATTTCTTATCAATAAATTGAAATGAAAATAAAACAAAAATACACAAATAAGTTATAAAAACAAAAAAAAAAATGTAATATAATATTCAAAACATGCAATTCAAATCAAGTTACATCAATATCAATAAAGAACCTATATGTTTATAATGAAATAATTAAACATATAGACATATTCAAAATATCATCATAAATCAAGACAGATAATAAAAATCATATATTAAAGTTGATTCTCTATACCCAGATGAATTTCCTTAGTCATGAGATTCAATTATCCCTCGTCGTTGGCTCCCACGTCAAATCAGTGTCACAAGGCTCTTTGAATTATTTGTATGTTAAGTTTTCTTGGCTGAAAATATGATGAAAAGTGTCGCCTTGAGTCTTTCAATGGTCGTCCCTTCAAAACACGTCCAAAAGTCACCCCAAAAATATGTCAAAATTGGATTTTAGAACTTAAGACATCAAAGTTTCCAAATTCTGGATGAAGTCGATCGGGGGTGCGCCATGCTTTTGTCTTTTATTTTTTATAAGATCGGCCTAGCGTGGGTGCACTATGCTTTATGCTCTTTTTCATGATTTTTTCGACGACGGGCGCAGTTGTGTTTGAAGGTAGGGCAGGTACCTTGCTTTTCTGCCCAAGATCATAAATTTTTTCCTCTCTCACTCTCTGTGCTTTCTTTTCTATGTTCTCTTCCTCTTTTCACCTTTAAAATGTCATGAAGCCTGATTTTTTCCTTAATTTCTACGAACAACAAAACAAACACAAAGATGTATAACATTGCTTCAATACTCACATAAATCAAGTCAATTGTTATCTTGATATAAGTGGAAAAATCGC
Organism: Primulina eburnea; assembly: GCF_022965805.1. Lineage (NCBI taxonomy): Eukaryota > Viridiplantae > Streptophyta > Magnoliopsida > Lamiales > Gesneriaceae > Primulina > Primulina eburnea. The sequence goes on along the minus strand of NC_133103.1, from coordinate 38,013,288 downwards.
ACTTATCAGGAAGTATTGTCCAAGTACATATATACAACTTCCAATAACATAATCCAGCCGATTTGGCATCTAAAAATATTTAAAAATTTGAGCCCCTCTAAATAACGTCTATGTTTTTCTTTGAAAATATTGTTTCAAAACATAACGTATCTTCAATTAGGCAAAAACTTATGTGAGACGGTCTTACGGGTTATATTTGTGAGACAGATCTCTTATTTGAGCAATCCATGAAAAAATATTACTTTTTATGTTAAGAGTATTACTTTTTATTGTGAACATGGGTAGGTTTGATCCGTCTCACGGATCCGTGAGACGGTCTCACATTTGACCTACTCCTTCAATTAAGAATTATACAATTTTTTTATCAATTGTTTTTGCAATTATGTATTCATGAACATCTAGAGTAAAACTAACTCTCATATTCACATTTCATGTTAAACATTTTCGATAATATGAACATTAATTTCTTCATTTATTTCGTTCATAACAACATATCAAATCACTTTTTATCATCATTATTATTCATAGATAAATCAGGTTCTTTAAAATTGTTGTTTTTATTTTTTTTGTTTCATATCCATCAAATTACAAAATTGTTTCTTTCCTCATTATTTTATTTTTTCACCAAAATATTTATTAATATATTTATTCTGCCACAAAGTTAATCAATTTTTTTATTTAATTTCTCTTTTTTACTACACAAAAAAATGGTTGGTGTTGTAAGGGTAGTTTAACATAAAAGTACAAAAACTAAGTAATTTGTGTGTATCAGATTTTGATGTTGTATATCGGTATTGACAACACCTCTTCACAAAATGCAGTGGAACGTATTATTTATCACACACATAAACTTCAATAACTAGAATAAGACAGATTAAATTATATACAAGTTTTATACTAGTACAACGCCTCAGGGCAAAATAAGCAATAGAAAACTTGTAAATCATTTACATAACCCAATACTAGTGACACGTATAAAAACTATTTTCCTTGACAACCCAATGAAATAAATTGCATCCAACATATAAATCAAATCACATAGGCAACTATTGTATTGCTTAAAAGAGTAATCACAAAGAACTCTTAAACCAACACTTTTCACACAAGTATTGTTCTTTGAGTGTCTTAACACTAATCGACAACACAGCAAGGCGATGAATTTATCACCAAAATTCTTCTTATCAAAGATCTTCAGTGCTCCGGTTTTCTTCTCTTCAAAACCATGTGGCAGCCATCCTAGATATCTATATTTATATGCTTTATTTGACATAGAGTTTATTCCATAAAATAGTTTACAATATGGAGACAAAATTTTCATTAGGAATAAAATTCTTTTAATCAAAGTTATAATATCTAGGGATAAATATCAAACTAAAAACAAATCTTGTTAGCCCAGGAATGCAAAACTCTATATATATATATATATATATATATATATATATATATATATATATATATATATATAATATTTCCATATTATAAAACCAAAATAATTCACGGAATAAGATATTCCTTTCAATCTCCTATTTTTGGCCTTTTTGGACAAAACATCCAAAAATGGTGATCTTGATTATCCATACATTCATTTCAGCTTCCCCTGAGTTAACTATGTTAGCGCAATGTTGTGACATTGGTGTTATCGACAGTGTTGTCAACACGAACCTAGAACAATTGAAGACATAAGAAAAAATGGTTCATATTACTGGAATGCTAACTGATATTACACCTGTATCAAACAATCACAGACTACAGAGATTTTTCATTTATTCTTGATCTCCATCTCTATCTGTGATCTCATCAGTATCGTCAGCTCCAGTCGCTTTGGTATAATCCATTTTCATTTTCATTTTGGTTCTACTCCTTTTTTTGACCAACATGTATGCCGACATCCAAAAGCAACTCGTAATCAGCCACTAGGGCTTCATAGAAGGCTATAGTCTCTCGAGCATGGAGAATTTGTTCGCGGACAAAGTCGATTTGGGCTTGCAAAAGAGTGGTATACAACATAACAAATCCATCAGGAGTTGGAGTGTATGATGGTGTCGTGTTGCCAACATCTGGGGCAACACCGGTTGCAAACCAGGGAAAATTCAGCTTTTTGTTTCGCTTGAAATCTGATGGAGCTATCTTGAGGGTTTCGCTCACATCCGAGAGAAACTCATCACTAACTTTGATGAATCCCTGCGATTTTATTATCCCAAAGATCAGGGATGGAAATGGTAGTCTTGTTGATTTCAACCCTCCTTCATCAAATTGCAGCATTGTCTTGAACACTAGCTGTCCAAAGTTGAAGTGATGCCCCATACCGATAGCAAATAAGATCAAGGCTTGTGGTCTAGTAACCACATTGGAGTTTGAAGAGGGGGTCCAATTCCATATAGTTGTCTTATGAAAGACATAGGAAATAGACATCAAGTTAGCTATGGCGAGGTGCTTCGGGAGACTTGGAAATTGGGTTATCAGACCGCCAGTCAAAACAGAGGTGACATAGTCAATATCAGGAGTGAAATAATCATCTTCCTCAGATGGGGTGTTGTAGAACTCATTGATGACAGTAGGCGAGAACTTAAAAATAGGGTCATTGCACAAAGACTCACCCATACTTGATATAGCGGTATCGCCGATGTTGGAGATAAAATTGTAGTAGAATTCCCGCACAAGTCTCCTAGCATAGGGTAGAACAGAGTTCACTGTTGCGCTCATCCCACGAGCTTGAATCAGATCTACCTCTCGTAGGCCTAGGCGTCAATATTCCGTTCTTCAATGAATTCTCTGTTTGTATAGAGTGACCATCGAGATACAATAGACTCGAAATAGAACTTGGTTGAGAAATATGCAGTCATATCATAGTCTTCAGAGTTAGTGTTGTACAGAATGTTAACAACACTCGGCTCGGCATTACCAACATATTCAACGACCTCAACTTCTTCATCAGAATTGTCTTCAAATTCTCCTAAATCTTTATGTTCTTAAGACTCAAAATCAGAGTCAGAAGATGAACTACTAGACGAATCAGGATTATTGTCCCGAATTCCTAAAGCATCTCTTCATCAGGTTCTTCTTCGGCAGGATTATTTTTCTTCAAAATCTGCTCTTCATTTAAGCCAACAAGTATTTCAGCCAGATATCGTTCATCATCAAAGGAGTCAACAGGATCACCAGGTCCTGAGACATCATTTGGATCTTCTGTGGAGGAAGATTGAACAACAGTGGAGGTTGCTTTTGTGTTCTTTGCAGCAATAGTAGTTTTAGGTCTTGCGACCAATTCCAAGTCTTCGTCATCGGAGTCATCTCCTGATAAGAAATTAGTATCCAAAAGATTTGTGGTGTATCAGGAGGCTCGAAACTTCTTGCAGGGCACAAAATTAGGGTCATACCCAGCCTGGCACTTGGAACGCCTTGGTTGAGCAGGGACTGGAAATAACCGATTCAATTCTTCGAAATCTGATGAATTTTCAACTTCAATTTCGTTGCCATGCTCTCCTGGAGCGGTGGTCGCAAGTGGAGTGGGGTTTTCAGCAACCGTGACCAACTGAAACAAATTTTCTGCAGAGGGTTCAATAAGAGGTGTTGTGGGCGATGTTTCCACAAATGGCAGAACACCACTGCGACCGACCATTTCGCTTTGAATGTCTAGGGGTTCATAGCAGAGCCTGCCATATGAGAATTGGAAACATAGATTCTAGATTATTTGGGCAGAGAAAAATAAATGCACAGAATGTAAAGTGAGAGCGGGAATGATCAAACAAAAACTTAGAGCAGTTTGTTTTTATGTGTTCGTAATCACAAAACATAAATACCCTAGGGTTCAACGGTAACAAAGATGAATGTAGTGATATCCCTTTCGGTTCTATCAAATCTCACGGGAAAGATTACACTAACTTTTTCAAAATTAACCCTAATCTCTAATCGTCGTTTCACCCTCATAGTTAATGGTAAAACGAATTCAAAATAATGCAATTATATTCTTATATGCTAACCCAGTTATAACGTGACATCGACTACAACCCATTGATGTACAAGCAACCACTCAAATTCAAAATCAAAATCAAGGTTTTCTTCAAATGTTGTGGGTTAGATGCTGATACTTCACTGACCATGATTAATTCACAAAAAATCAAGATGCATGTCCTAATTATGCCTAAAATATGATAAAGTATTATAAAAATCAGGCAGTGTAGAAGTTGTGGTATGTCTAAACTTGGTGTTGGCAACACTCTTGAGTTTGAGTCAAACTTCCATAAAATTTCTTTTGATTTAGAAATGACAGCTCTCACACTAGAAGAACGGACTTCAATGGACTTCTCTAAGTATCTTTTTCCATCTCTATTTTGGCTTAGAAGTGGTAGCTCCCACACTAGAAAAAGAGTCTTCAATTGACTCATTTAGGTAGCTTTTTTCATTTTCTTCTGAATTACCTCTTTTCTGTTTTTCTCCATTTTGCTCACATTTTCCAAGTCACTTTTACACATTGGACACGATCATGATTTCCATGAACATCCTCAACTATTGATGCATTGGATTGAGCATAAATCACTATTCAATACCTGATTGGAAGTTCGAACACTTAGTAAAGAGTACCTTTCAGAAATAGACATCACTGTTAAGAATTTACACAAAAACAGGATGAATGTCAATATGAAATATGCCTCACATCCTATAAAAGACCATGCATGCTTGTTGTTGTCACGGGTTTTGCAACACCCACAACAACAAACTTGAGTGATCATTGTGCACACAAGCCGAGAGACTTCCGAAGATTGGAAAATCTCTCAAATTCTAAATGTTTCGTGAATATATCAGTCAGTTGGTTCTCAATCCCAGCAAACTCCACCTGAATTATACCCCTTTCAACCAAATCTCGAATAAATCGGTGCCTTATGTCAATGTGTTTTGTTCGAGATTGTTGGATTGGATTTTTTGAAATATCAATGACATTAGAATTGTCACAGTAAATAATCATGGTATCGCTGTGAAAGTCATACAATCATTTAGTTCATCCACACAATTTGTGAGTAAAAACTACGAGCTGTCAGGCTCAGCAGTGGATAGGGAAACACAATTTTGCTTCATACTGTACCATGGGACCATATTGTTCCCTAGGTAGAAGCATCTGCCAGTTGTACTCTTCAAATCATCTAGGTCACTATCCCAGTCAGCATCAGAAAAGCCTATCAAATTTGTTTTGGTCTCTTGAGTGCACCACAATCCTAAATCTAGAGTACCTGCTATGTATCGTAGAATACGTATAACAGCTTTTTAAATGCGATATTTTAGGATTTTCTTGGTACCTGAAACACAGACATACACTGAACATGATATCGGGGCGATTATTAGGTAGATATAAAATACTACCAATGATTCTGCGGTAGAGGGTGTTGTCAACACCGTCGGCAACATCGTCTGGACAATTTCTCACTAGACCCGATGGGAGTTCTCATGTGAGAATTTCTCGATCAAGTTCTTAGCATACTTGGATTGACATAAAAATATACTATCATGCAATTGTTTAATTTGGAATCCAAGAAAAAATTTAACTCGACTACCTTGGTCATTTCAAATTGCGATGACATGCCTTCAACAAAGTTATCAACAAGCTTCTGTGATGAAGCGCCAAAGATAATGTCATCTAAATAAACTTGACAGATTAAAATATCATGCTTGAATTTTTGAATAAAGAGGATTTTATCAAATTCACCTCGTTTAAAGCCCAAGTTAATCAGATAATCAATCAATTTACTATATTATGCTCGTTAAGAATGTTTCAGTCCATAGAAAGTCTTTTTCAGCTTGTAAACATGGTACAAGTGATGTCAATTATCAAATCCTTTTGGTTGATTTACATAGGCTTCCTCATTTAAAATCCCATTTAAAAACGCACTCTTTACGTCCATTTGATACAGCTTAATATGCATGTGGCTTGCTATGGCAAACATCAATCAGACAGACTCAATTCGTGCTACAGTAGCAAAGGTTTCATCAAAGACCACCCCCTCAACCTATATATACCCTTGAGCAACCAATTGTGCTTTGTTTCTAATGATGTTACCAGATTCATCAGTCTTGTTCTTAAAGATACATTTAGTTCTAATTACATTTACATTTTTAGGTCTTGGAACTAAATCTCACACATCATTGTGAACAACTGTTCAATTTCTTCATGCATAGCATTAATCCAAAATTCATCTTTTAATGCATCACTAATATTTTTGGTTCAATGTCTGACACGAAGCAAGAGTAACTTACCTGGGAGTACACGGAGCTCATGCATACTAACCCAATCATCTTTCGTTAGTCGACTTTCTCCTTTTTTCTTACTTTGCACATCATGTTCTTCACCATTAATTTGTGATGGGTGATTCTTCTGATTTTGCTGGGAAACATCATCATCATCTTCATTCTCCACTGTTTCTGTGCAACTTAGTGGCAGTGTTGTGCAGTGTGTTGCAGCACTTGGCTCCACACCAGCCTGAATACCAGTTATGGTCAGTGGCTCATACGTGTCCAACAATCCTTCTACATCATCTTCCATTGCTTTACATTCAAAATCTGCAAGATCGTCAAACACAACATTAATGGTCTCAATAGTTGTCCTGGTTCTAAGATTAAATACACGGTAAGCACGACTATTTGAAGAATATCGAAGGAATAGACATTTGTCACTTTTGGAATCAAGCTTTCCTAGATGATCTCAATCATTTAACACATAATATACACATCCAAAGATATGAAAACACTTAAGGTTTGGCCTCCATCCCATGATATTCTCATAGGAGGTCATTGTGGAACCATTCCTTATGGCATGTCATGTGCAGGGCCTCGGTCCAAAATTTTTTTGTATATTTTTAGAACTTAGTATGGATCAAACCATTTCTTGCAAGGTTCGATTTTTTCCTTTCAGCTATACCATTTTTTTGAGTAGTCTTTGGGGCTGAAAATTCATGAATTATCTCCTTCTTATGGCACAAAGATGCAAATTGAGAATTTTCAAACTCCTTACCATGACCAGTTCTGATTTTACTAATCGTCAGATTATGCAGATTTGTAATCCTAGAATGTAATCTTTAAAAAACATCAAACGTTTCTAATTTTTCTCTAAGAAAACATACCCAAGTGAAACATGAGAAATCATCAACATAGACAAATGAGTATTTCTTATCACCCAGCCTCTGCACTTCCATCGGACCCATGAGGTTAATGTGCAAGAGTTCAAGACACCGTGTTGTCCCAAAGCATTGTAACACTTGGTGCGGAACACAGGTTTGCTTACCTTTTTGGCATGGTCCACAAACTTATGCGGTTCCTAAGCTTAAATTGGGCATACCTCGTACATTATCATACTTACTAAGGTTCTTAAACGTCTTGAAGTTTGCATGAACCAGTTTTTGATGTGATAAGTCGAGTTCGCTAAATTTGCTATTTTGGTAAGCATGGTCTTCACCCAGTTGGTAGCATTTGTCAGCAGATCTAGATCCTGACATAACACAAGCATTGGCTTAATCAAAGACTTCACAATTATTTTTATTAAAGTTAATATGCAAGTCATCGTCACATAGTTGACTAATGCCTATTAAGTTTGAGTTAAGTCGCTCAACATGGAGCACATTGTTGAGTTTAGGAAGTCCATCCACATTTAGGATTTCTTTACCGACAATTCTCCTTTTTGCACCACATTCATAGGTTACATGTCCACTTCTTACTTCAACATAGTTAGTGAGGTGTTCCTTGGACCCAGTCATGTGGCATGAGCACCCACTGTCAAAATACCATATACCTGCAATGTTAGTTCTTAATGACATATAAATGACATTTCATTGAATTATAGTTTTTGGTACCCAAATTTCTTCATGGGAGGTTTCTTGACTACTGCTTGCAGTTGATGTTGGGCAACACCTTGTGCAACACCCGATTTCCATGCCAGTTTATGTAGTCATCTCTCAGTTTAAAACAAAAAGGTTGGATGAACCTTACTTATGACAGTAGTCGCAATTAAAACGACGCTTTCTTTGTTTCGAATTTTGCATTGAATCTGGCTTCTTGGTTGGAAGAATCTTCACCACAGGATCAATCTATGAAGGGATCGGAGTGACTTTCCTTTTCTTTACAAAAATAGTTGATTGTGATCTAGAGTTGGAAGTTTCTCCATATTAATATGTACTTTTTAAGTATCCAAGACCATCTCTATTGTGCTTACCCATCTTTAGGATTGAATCAAGTTTTACTGAACTCGAGTTGAATTTTGTAAGTGTTTTTGAGGCCTATTCAAGATCATCCTTGACTTTGCAAACCTCAAGATCTTTTTTACTTAGCACAACTTCAAGTAGAGACATACACTCTCTTAGATCGACATTATATTTTGAGATGATCGAATTTATCTTATTTCTTTTGATCCAATCTTCGTACAGCTCTTCATATACGGTCTGCACAATTTCTAAGGTGAGTACATCAGAATCGACATCTTGGATTTCTTAATTTCTCGAGTCATAGTGAGTTTTAGCATTGAGACACAAGGATTTTGAAGTGGTTTTGCGACCACGTGTTGCAACACCTGAGGCAACACCTAGTGGGTTGACTTGTAGCCAACGTTTTCCTTCAAAACTACAGACAAGGAGAAGTGATCTTCTCCTTTACTGGATTTCAGTTCTTCTTCTGAATCGTCATCACTCAAGGAAATTTTCATTCCTTTGTTCCTATGAAGTCTGTTGGCACATTCTTTTGCGTAATGTCCAAATCCATAACAATCCCTGCATTGTACCAAAACTAGTCTCTTAAGATCTAGTCGAGCCATCAATTCATTCCTCGGTTTAAGATGTCCTTGAGAAAGTACATGTATCTTATTCTTTTCAGAAACGATAGAAGGAGGTTTCGGTTGTTGAATGGTTTTCTTTTTGTCTCTCATCTTTTTAGGTAATCACCAAATTTCTTCGTTATCAGCGAGATTGAATCTTCACATAGGCCAGACTCATTTACTTCCTAAATTAATTCATTGAAGGAGTCGTCAGAAGCTTGCAGTGCAGAAGCCTTTCCTTTGTCTCTTTTCAGTACGTCTAGATTCATCTCGAATGTTATGGGAGGATAAATCAAATCCTCTAGGTTAAGCATAGAAGTGTCCTTAGACTCGTCAATAGCACAAATTTTAATGTTGAAGCATTCTAGAAAAGATCTCAAGACCTTGCTAACCAGTCTTTCATTTGACATTGGATCACAGAGACTAAAGGCTCCATTCGCAATACACGTAGTCTTCAAACATATTCAACAATAGTCATGTTCTCTTCCATTCTCAAATTTTCAAACTTTCAATTTTGGAGGTTAGCATCCTCAATTTGGTTCTACATACACTCTCAGATCCATCGCAGTGCTTCTGAATAATATCCCATGCACCTTTAGTGGAGATGTAATTGATGATTAGGCTAAACATGTTGACAAGAACATAAATGAAAATAGCATTAAGCGCTTTTGAGTTGAAATTTGAGGTTTGGACTTCATTTATTGTCCACGCACTCTCTGGTTTGATGCAACTATCTCTGTCAGCGTTGACAGTTCTAGGAGGAGACCAACCATCCAAAACTCGTTTCCAAGCCCTTTATAAAATAATTAGCAAACAACACGTCCATTGCACCTTTGCCTATATAAACAAGAAAATAACCAGAATCAACACATAGTATATCAAGAGTTGTTTCTAATACCACTTGTAAGGGTTGTTTGACATAAAAGTTCAAAAACAAAGTAATTTGTGTGTATCAGATTTTGGTGTTGTTTATCGGTGTTACAACACATGTTCACAAAATTCAACGAATGTATTATTTATCACATACATAAACTTTAATAACCAAAATAAGAAAAATTAAATTATGCTTAAGTATAAATACTTGTACAATGCCTCAAGGCAAAATAATCCCTAGAAAACTTGTAAATCGTTTACAAAACACAATACTGGTGGCACGTACTGAAACTATATTCCTTGACAACCTAAGAACCCAAATCAATCACAGATGAAAATATTGTGTTGCTTAAAACAGTAATCACAAAGAACTCTTAAACAAACACTTCACACAAGTTTTGTTCTTTGAGTGCCTTTTATAGAATCGGTAACACAACAAAGAGATGAAATTATCACCAAAATTCTTCTTATCAAGGATCTGCAGTGGTCGGTTTTTCTTTTCTTCAAAACCACACGGCGGTCGTCCTAACTATCTATATTTATATGGTTTATTTGACCTAGAGTTTATTCCATAAAATAGCCCTACAATATATAAAAACAAGAGTTTCATTAGGAATAAAACTCTTTTTGAAACATCCACTACTCTTTTTGCTTAAAGAGTACTAGAATTTTTTTTTATAAACCTTCGTGAAGAATTGGCCAAACACATACATATTGTTGGAACATTTCATGTTCGCAATCTTGATTTTGATGTTAACAAACTTGTTATTTTGTTAACTAATGGATTTATCGTAGTGCGCAGGATACTGTAACTGATCAGAAGCCGGACTGATCACTTATCTCGCCTAACTGAAGCTTTCGAGAACGCCAACTAATAGTGCCAATTGATTGCCCAAGCTGAATCAGTCCAACTGATGTATCGAAGAACAGTTCAACCTATTGATCAGTTGTTAGGTAATTCAGCAGAAGACCTTTAGAATATCCCAACAAGCTGATGAAGTGCTCAACTGATGGAAGGTCCAACTAACTAGTTCAACTGAACCAGTGTAACCAGTTAAACTGATGAGCCAACTGATTTCACCAGATCAGTTCAAGACCAGTTCAACAGACCAGTTCAAAGCATCAAACAGGAATCAATCAGTATGGAGAACACGAAAAGCTTATTCAATGGGATCCAGCTATGTGCACTAGATAAATTATATGTACTATCAGAAGTACAATTAATGGATGTTGCAGCAAAGATTAAAGCCGAGAGATTCCTGGAGACTTGTCGGAAAAGTCAAGACACAAAGTCCTAAGAACGAATTCAAGCTGCAACACATACAATTATTGAGTCTCATTGTACGATCAGTTTCCTGCCTGTAAATAGAAGATCATTGAAGACCAATAAAACATGAAGTGTTTGAAGATACGGAGAAAAAGGGCACGCATATTGCTTAATATCTTTCAAGAAGCAATCAGAGGGAATACTTCATCGTGTTATCAGCTTAGATTAGAACCACAATTCCCTCAGTGTGTGAGAACACTTTCGTGTTGTACTCGGATATCAGTTCTCTCACACACACACACACCACCACTCAAATATTGTCTTGCACAAAGACGTTAAACTTCTGTATATAGTCTTTGACACACAGACGTTAAACAAGTGTTGGCTGGAAGGTGATGCCTTCAGTTTAGGCTAGGATTTCAGTTGAAGCAGTAGTGTAACTCCTTAGCTGAGTGGGTTTGTACAAGTAGTTGTATAAATCAAAGTCTTCTAGTGGATTCTACCCGAGGTTGTAGAAGGGGTGACGTAGGGGCAGTTGAAGTCTCTGAACATCCATAAACATATCTTGTGTATTTAACTGGTTAACTGTTGTTTTCAAACTGACCTGATCGGTTAGAACATCCATCAGTTCAATTTTCACCATAAGTGAACTGACTTATGCGACAACTGATTCTTTGCTTTTCAGTTATTCAGTTTAAATAAGCTAAATTTTTTTCTAATTTAACAGGTTTCTTCACGAATGATTACTTCGAGTTTCTTCTGCTTAGTTTTTAAACCAAACTTGATTTAATTCATCGGTGTTAACATTCTTAGAACACGAGCTATTGTAGCTCATTGATTTATTGTGTTTGAAGCATCTTCGAAGGTGCTAGCACCCGATCCTATCACACACACACACACAGAGATATATATATATATATATATATATATATATATATATATATATATATATATATATATATATATATATAATATTTTGACACCATTTTTAAAAATAAAACAAACTAAATTTGAAAATCAAAGGAAATAGTCAAAACATCAAAATCGTCAAACTTTTTACCAAAACTATAAGCAATATTTGAAAATAAAGCCAACACTATCAACCTCTCAAAACATAAATAAATAGTCGTAAAATCTTTAATCATAAATCATAAACATAAATGCGGAAAAATAAAATAGTTGATCCTCAGGTTATGTGCACCTTTAGTCCAATCATATCAATCATCAAGACCTCCACTACCATCAACATCAAACTCACATGCATTTATCACACCTAGTGAGTTTAAAGACTCAACACACTATAATCTTTATAACAACATAATACGTATACAAATCACATGCAACAGTGAAAATAGTTTTATTAAAATAACATTTTCATAATCACGCATAAACTTTAAACATATTCATATCATCATCAACATATTCATATCCATCATAAACATATACATATTACTTTTTACGTTGAACTCGGATCGTTGATTGTGACTTTCGTATTCGTATTGGGGGCGATGGATCCATCTACATGTAACCACAGTACTGGGGGCGGAGGACATTGACAACACTCTCACCCGTCAACTAAGCCTTGGCCTTACGTATTAACATATCATCGTATTCGCATTAGTCACAATTGATTCACATCCTTCAACATTTCATATTTCCGTCACTTTATAAAATCAGACATATAAATAATTGTTTTTCTTTTAAACCAAGAATGCAACATATCTTTTACTGTCCATATTAAATCATACAAATCCATAAATACTTAAAATAAAACATTTTAACATATAAAACAGCATTCAGAGTACTTCCATGACATTTACTATTTTCTAGTTATAAAATGATCGTTTTACCCCTAGATGTAAAATTCCCCGAATTTGACATTTTCTTAATTTCATTGACTCTTGAACATCCCAAATAATTATTAAGCTTAAATTAAATTTACCACAATTTTATTTAACTTAAATTCTAGGCATTTTTATTATTCATTAAAATTAAATCAAACTTTAATATAAAATTCCCAAATTTAAAATTTAGACTTTTTATATTTAATTATCCCTCGTGAACCATGACTCACCCCTGTTGAGCCATGTTTCAAATTTTAAACCATGAAGAAACCCTAATTCTCGAACCAAGCCCTACCCTCGAGCCCTATTCAATTTTCACTGAGCCAAACCCGAACCACCCTGAGCCAACTTCAAACTAGACCCTCTATGGACCCTACTATACCATTATAACCCCTAGGACTCAAACCAAAGCTCAACCGTAGCCACAAAAATCAGAAGAAGCAACGGCCGAGAACTCCTCTTGCCAAAGGAATCTTCAAACTTTCCTAACAACTTAACCAATGAACCATCCCATGACCCTGACCCTAGTGCACCCTCTTAGGACCCTAAGGAGATAGCCTGGCCCAGCCCAAAGCCCCATGGCCAAGCCCTGTATCCCTGAGCGGCTGCTGATCATACGCGTCTTTACGCGATGGCTCGGGTAGAGTCCTAGCTTGCTAAGACTCTTCCCAGCCATCGCTGATCGGGTCCTAACGTGGCTAGGTCTCTTTCCCTAACCCAATCCATGACTCAACCAAGATCCAAGCCGAGCCATGCAAAGCTTAACCCTAAAAACGTGAAGGTTGATTCCAGCTTGTTCCGTCTCGTGTGTTGCTTGTTTGTGTGACTTGTGACTCCTTAAACTCATGTATAAACAACCCAAATTCAATCCCTAATCATGGCAGCCCCTTCTGAACATATATATCAATTTTTTTGGATAAAAACATGCTTCAAAAATTCATGCTTTGCACAAAAATGAAAATAAATAAGAGAGTGTCTTGTTTTCATGCAATTCATATCAGATAAATATTATGGTGTGATGGATGAGTAAAAGAAAGAATATGGCGTGCCTTTGCTTATTTAACACATGAATAAACGTTGACGATTGCGAAGAACTTGGGCGAATTTCCTTGAATTTTTTCGAAGCTTTTCCTCTTTTTTTTGGTGTGTGACGTGTGGTTTAAAGTGCTTAGGAGTCTTGTGAATGAATGGGTAAGGAGCGTGTGCTTTTATAAATAAAGGTAGACTGAAGGCTTAGGACTTACCATACTGCCTAACTGAACTCATAGCCTAGACTGAAGGCAGGACCTTCCAGCCAACACTTGTTTAACATATATGTGTCAAAGACTACATACACAAGTTTTACGTCTTTGTACAAGATTCACTCAATTGATCTTTTAAGCTCTACTCTCTGATATATGTGAGTGATAGTGTGTGAGTGTGTGAGAATTGAACAATGAATACACCGGGAAAGTTTTCTCACACACTAAGGGAAAATGGCATCTATACTAAGTTGATAACACGTTGAAGTGTTTGTAATGTACCGTATTTTTAACTACTTGAAATTTGCGAAAAAATTAAAATTTTCTTAAATACAAAATAAACTTTCAAATTGTGATCATAAATAAAATGTCCATCCAAAAATATTCGCAATAAAAGAGATCACAAATAATATTTACTAAAGAAAAAATTCTTGTTTAAACATCGTAAACCAAAACGTGAAATCATAGTATGGAAATTTTCATGCTTAAAATCTTAAAACATGGGCGGTCCTCGGGTTTAGCCTCCTGCGCAGCCCAAGTCGGATCATTGGTCCCCTCCTCTCGTCTCCTCAACATCTTCCTCGCCTGCATCGATCAAGTCTAGTGAGTCTAAAGACTCAACATATATAAACTGGAGATAACAAGTAATACGTAATAAAAGCATATGCATCTTTAAAATATAGCGTAGATACTTGAAACTTGAAGGCAATAGCATAAACGTACTTGAAACTTGAACGTAATAGCATAAACGTAGACGTGCCATCATCATAAAGCTTTTCTTAAACATACTTGCATCATATATACTTCATCATACATAACATCATTTTGCATAGAGATATGTTTCAAAGCAAGTGAATCATACATAAATGTGCCTGATCAGACTAAACCACAGTACTGGGCTGGCAGATAAAGTCCATTACCACATGCAAGAGATCCACGTTCATGCTTTAACGAGTGGATTGGTCCCTGGTCATGCTTTACCGCTTTCCAATCCTGATCTAAACCCGGTCATGCTTTACCGAGGTGGAGAGGTCCTCGACAACGTTCACCGACTTTCAAACCCGTTCATAATTTGATCACAAGACATTTAGCACACCTTTGCACGCCGAACATACTTACTTGGCGTTGAGGGATGCGTTGGATCTCGATTGGGACCATTACTGCACATACTAACATGCATTCAAATACTTATCTTTCATAGCTTAGACGTAGGCACTCGTGCTCACCACCGAAGAAAATAATTAGCTTATAACATTCTAGATCACTCAGGACTTGACCTCGTTTTATCATCGTACTAAACCAACATAAAGTCCCAAACCAAATACTATATTTAATATTCAAAACCACAAAACAAATCATATTATTTATATTCATAACCAGAAATAAATCCTATATTCTATATTAAAAAAAAAATATTTTTTTATTTTATAAAAAGGGTTCACGGACCCCGTGTATGGTCCGGGTATGGGTCCGGGTATGGCCTGAAATTTCATATTTTGAAGGAAAAAAGGCACAGACTCCGTGTACAGGTGCGGCTTCGGGTCTGTGTAGGTGCTCGAATTGTCAACTAACGGAATTCTCTACACTTGTGACTTAATCCTACACCAAGGACCCATTCCTAGGATGCTAAGGCACTGATTGAACTCAAACCAACACCCCAAAACAACTACGCATCACAAACAACGCAACCCAATCCGTGAACAAGACATTTGACGCCAAATCAATTTCTACGACTTCTAATTCAACCAAGTGCTTACCGACACGAAACGAAACACCAACAATCATCCCAACATCATTCTCGATGTACTAAAATGCAGCAGCGATCACCCGTCGATAACCAACGAAGCCTGGAACAATAAAACTTCAAGAACGCATTTTCAGAAAAAAGCGCAATTTGAGCAGTCCCACGAAAACGATCATAACTCACTCAATTATTCTCCACATATTTAGAATTTACTGTCAAATCGAGGTTATCAAAAAGTTGTACGTTTTATATGTCGAATGTTTTTCCATAAAATCGACCGAAAAGTTGCAGTATTTAAATGACAGAAAATTTCGAGTTTTCAGATCTAAAATCGTTTCAAAATCGTTCCATCAAATTTCGTTCAAACTTTGTGCAACATACATGAACTTTTACACATAATAAACATGACAACAAATACTATGACGAGATCGATGCATAAACGAAATAATATACGTGCCTTTTGATATTTAACGTTACCGAAACGACGACACCGAAGCTGGGAAGATGCGAAGGTTGATCCGAAACGATTTGTGGCTCGATTTCTTGAAGAAAACTCACGAAAGCTTGCTGGAAAATTGGAGAGGGAGGGGCGGCTGCACTTGGTTATTAGAACCCTAGCTTTTCTTCAAAATGATTGGAAATGACGAGGCAAGGAAATGTGTGCGTATGTTTTAACGTGTATGTGTGTGTGTGTGTAAGTGTGTTTTTAATAAATAGGTGATAAAATTGTGCTTAACTAATAATTAACAACTAATTGAAATACTAATCTTCCTCTAACTTTAAATAATATCTCTTAATTTAAAATAAAATGTTTAAGTGACAAATCTTTAAAAACTTTGAAGTCATAAAATAACTTAATTAAATTAGGCTTTTAAAATGCTAAAGATTACATAAACATTTTAAAATGCCCCAAACTCAACTTAAAATAAAATACCACATTTTAAAAATTAACAAAATCGTCGTTGGTCTCTTTTCTTTGATCCCGCATCAAATAATCGTTGGAAACATGAAACTCATGAAACATCTTAACGTGCATCACATAAACATAACTAATTTAAAATAATGAAAATTAAATAAATCATGCATCGCTATAAATCATTTTAAACTTAAATAAATAACTTAAAAATTAAATAAATGCATGAGTTTTACATGTACTGAATTTGGGCTCTACAGTTCCTCCGCCACTTATATAAATTTCGTCCTCGAAATTAAGTCTTACCAAACAACTCCGGATAGGGATTCCTCATCTCTGCCTCGGTCTCCCAAGTGGCTTCCTCCACTGATTGATTCAGTCACCAGACTTTAAATAGCTTGGTTACCTTGTTCCGAAGTCTCCGTTCTTGTCGGTCTAGGATTTGGTCAGGTCTTTCCTCATACGACAGATCCGGAGCAAGCTGCAACGGCTCATAGCTCAAAAAATACGAAGGATTCGCTAGGTACTTCCTCAGGATTGAGACGTGGAACACATTGTGTACACCGGCCAGATTCGGCGGTAGGGCTACACGATAAGGTAGTGTTCCAAATCTATCAAGAATCTCGAACGGTCCAATGAATCTCGGACTAAGTTTGCCTCTCTTCCCAAATCTCATAACACCCTTCATGGTCACGAAAACGTGATCACCTACGGCAAACTCAGAGATCCCTTCTTCTCTTGTCAGCATAACTCTTTTGACGACTCTGGGGATCTTCATCCTATCTCGGATCTTGACTACCACATCTGCAGTCTGCTGAACGATCTCTGGACCAAGTTATGATCTCTCACCAACTTCTTCTCGATCTGCACTTCCTTCCATACAATGCTTCGTAGGGAGCCATACCTATAGATGATTGGAAACTGTTGTTGTAGGTAAACTCCACAAGAGGTCGCTTCGATTCCCAATTCCCATGGAAATCGATCACACAGGCTCGCGACAAATCCTCCAAAATCTGAATCACTCGCTCAGACTGGCCATATGTCTAAGGGTGGAAAGCTATACTGAATAGCAACTTCGTCCCCATGGCTGCATGTAAACTCTTCCAAAAGGATGATGTAAACCTCGAGTCCCTGTCGGACACAATAGAAACTTGGATCCCGTGCAATCGAACTATCTCCCTGATGTAGAGCTCCACATACTATGTCATGGAGAAAGTCGTCTTCACTAGCAAGAAGTGTGCCGACTTGGTAAGTCGATCCACTATAACTAAATAGCATTGGATCCTCTGACTGAACTCGGCAAACCAACAACGAAATCCATAGTGATATTCTCACATTTCCATTCGGGGATAGGGAGTGGCTTGAGCATTCCTGCTGGCCTCTGATGCTCTGCCTTCACTTGTTGACAAGTGAGGCATTCAGACACAAATCGGCGGATGTCACGCTTCATACCTAGCCACCAATACAAGATCTACAAATCCTTGTACATATTAGTACCTCCTGGGTGGATGGAATACGGAGATGTATGTGCTTCTGTCAAAATATCCTCTCTGATCGAATCAACACTAGGCACCTACATTCTACCTTTGTACCTCACAATACCATCAGACACTGTGTAGAGTACACTGCCCTTGGCTTCATCCTTCAGTCGCCATTTATGCAACTTCTCATCTGAAGATTGACCTCGACGGATTCGGTCAAACAAACAAGACTAGACTGTCAGATTAGACAACTTAGGAGCTCTGCCCTTAGGATAAACCTCTAACCCAAATCTATGACTGAAGAGACATCTGTACTGACAACCATGCTACGACTACAACTTTTCTGCTCAAGGCGTCTGTCACAACATTAGTTTTCCCCATATGGTAGCTAATTTCACAATCGTAGTCAGTTACCAACTCCAACCACCTTCTTTGTCTCATATTCAATTCTTTATGCGTGAAAAAAATACTTGAGACTTTTGTTATCAGTGAATATCTGGCATTTCTCGCCATACAAATAATGTCTCCAAATCTTCAACGCAAAGACAACGGCAGCTAACTCGAGATCATGAGTCGGGTAGTTCTTCTCATGCATCTTTTCAACTGCCTGGAGGCATAAGCTATAACCCGACCATGCTGCATCAACATTGTGCCTAACCCGATCTTAGAAGCATCGGTGTACAACACAAAATTGCCTTGCTTTGCTGGCATGGCTAACACTGGAGCTGTAATAAGAGCTTGTTCAAAGTATCAAAGCTCTTCTGACACTCGCCACTCCAAATGAATTTAGCATTCTTCTTAGTCAATGAAGTGAGTGGCACTGCTATCGAAGAAAATCCCTGAATAAATTTCCTGTAGTAGCCTGCTAGGCCTAGGAAACTGCGGATCTCAGAAGCATTCTTCTGTTCAACTCATTCCTTAACTGCTGCTACCTTAGCTGGATCCGCTTCGATACCACTGCTAGATATTATATGACCCAAAAAGTCTACCTTCTCCAACTAGAATTCACACTTACTAAATTTTGCAAACAACTTGCGACTCTGCAAGACCTGCAAAACTGTACCCAAATGTTGACGGTTCTCCTCATGGCTCTTCGAGTAAATGAGAATGTCATCAATGAAAACTATGACGAACTGATCTAGGTAGGGCTGAAATACTCGGTTCATGAAGTCCATAAAATCGCTGGAGCATTTGTCAGTCCGAATGGCATCAATAAGAACTCGTAATGCTCATATCTAGTTCTGAAGGATGTCTTAGTTTTATTTTACTATGACCTCGAATTCTGAATTTTCTCACAATTCTCAATATTAGAAATGGAGGTTCAAACTTATCGTATATTACTTTCCTTATACTATACCCGTAATGTTCATCGATCTATTACATTAGAATTTACGCAACTCAACCTAAGAATTCTTAGCACCAAAAGTTACTGATCAATTTCTATCCTTGGTACTACACACAAAAGTTAAACCTTATCTTAACCCCATAATAATATTGACCTACGATGCTTGAATCGAATCTTTGCCTTACGACACCAAACTTACGTAACTTAGCTATTTACAAGTACATCCCAAATAAAGATTGTTGCTAATCTTAAATTTCGAGTAACATTAATCCATAAAACCCCAAAATATACAATATCGATAATCTACTTAGATAATAAAACCTTCCTAGCATCGAACACATGCTTAAACTATTTCTTTCCCAATTACATTATAGTTGAGGCCTCAGACACTTAAACCTTCCTCATTGGAACAAATTTCACACTATGACGTACCCTCAATACTTAATTCATTCTAACGTATAAAGCTTAATAAGTTCCCCTTGTTATTGATGGACTAATTCTAATAAATCAACTTCACTTATAACCCACAGAATTCTAGAATCCTCATATAAAGGTTTTGAGTCTCTTACATGATAAAAATCTTAATATTCTACCATTGGTAGACTATGTTGAATACCACTAATTCCTTTTTGTTTTTATTTCACCTAATATCCTCGTATGATCACCTATTTCATAAACTTGAAATTAAAACTTACACAACCCAAGTAGTCTTAGATAACCTAATTCCAGTACTTGAATCCACTTAATCCTAAGTTTCTTATTGACTTAAAAATATTCCTCAAAACAAGGTGCCTAATAGGGCCTCTTGCCATGCCTATCGACTTCAATGTCCCTCTGGTCCTGCCCTGCCGCTCAAGCTCTCGACACGGCAACTGTATAAGTCATAGGACCAGCAACTCGAACATCATGGCGCAAGATCGACCGCAACCCATCCATAAAATACCTCAACTTCTCCCAGGCATCATTAGCATTTAGGGGCACAAAGTGACACCCCCTCTCAAACTTCCTGACGAAGTCTGCCACGCTGTTGTCTCCCTGTCGCAGCGACATGAACTCCCTGGTCAGGCGGGAGCATACTTCTTCAGTGAAGTACTTCAAGTTGAAAACCTCCTTGAACCCATTCCACGTCCGTGTTTGTAAGTTCAGTGACACTGACACGCTTTCCCACCAAAGCCTGGCGTCCCCAGTCAACAAGAAGGTGGCACATCTAACTCTGTCTGTATCCTACAGCGCCATAAACTCAAAGATTACGTCGATGGACTTAATCAATCCTTCTGCTATCATCCGGTCAGTAGTCTCCGAGAACTACTTCAGATCCATCCTCTTAAACCTCTCAAATATTGCCTCTGGTCTAGGCCACGCCCATGTGTCTACTGCAGACTGCCGTCAACTGTGCGAAGAACTGGGTCATCCCTGTAAGCATCTGAGCCTGCACATCTAGGGGTGGACGATGAGGAGTGACCATCTCCCCATCCTGGGCTTCCCTGTTCTCATCGCCTGCTTCACGCACAATGCTACGTCTGGGAGGCATACTGTTCCAACATTTACCCAACACGTAAACCCAATTTGCGTGAACATAATACTAATATCATAAGATGCACGTAAATTGAACTCAAACATGTACATGCTGAAATCATGACTGGATACATATTAGATGAATGAATTTAAAACTTTAAAACTTACAGACTTGAGGTGTGACTTCGTGAGCTTCTCGCAACTGGCAGTAGGCATAACCCTTTACAAGAACACCGCTCTGATACGAACTGTAACGTGCCGTATTTTGAACTACTTGAAATTTGCGAAAAAATTAAAATTTTCTTAAATACAAAATAAATTTCAAATTCTGATCATAAATAAACTGTCCATCCAAAAATATTCGCAATAAAAGAGATCACAAATAAGGTTAACTAAAGAAAAAAAATACTTGTTTAAACATCGTAAACCAAAACGTGAAATCAGAGTATGGAAATTTTCATGCTTAAAATCTTAAAACATGGGCGGTCCTCGGGTTTAGCCTCCTGCGCAGCCCAAGTCAGCTCATTGGTCCCCATCTCTCGTCTCCTCAACATCTTCCTCACCTGCATCGATCAAGTCTAGTGAGTCTAAAGACTCAACATGTATAAACTGGATATAACAAGTAATACGTAATAAAAACACATGCATCTTTAAAATATAGCATACATACTTGAAACTTGAAGGTAATAGCATAAACGTACTTGAAACTTGAAAGTAATAGCATAAACGTAGACGTGCCATCATCATAAAGCTTTTCTAAAACATACTTGCATCATACATTCTTGAGCATAAACAACATCATTTTGCGTAGAGATATGTTTCAAAGCAAGTGACCCATACATAAATGTGCCTGATCAGACTAAACCACAGGACTGGGCTAGTAGGGAAAGTCCACTAACACATACATGAAATCCCCGTTCATGTTTTAAAGGGTGGATTGGTCCCAGGTCATGATTTACCGCTTTCCAATCCTGATCTAAACCTAGTCATTCTTTACCGGGGTGGAGAGGTACTCGGCCACGTTCACCGACTTCCAAACCCGTTCATAATTTGGTCACAAGACATTTAGCATACCTAAAAAACTTAAAATATTTTTTTGCACGTCGAACATACTTACTTGGCGTTGAGGGACTCGTTGGATCTCGCTTGGGGCCACTGCTGCACATACTAACATGAATTCAAATACTTATCTTTCATAGCTTAGACGTAAGTACTCGTGCTCGCCACCGAAGTAAATAAATATCTTATGACATTCTAGATCACTCGGAACTTGACCTCGTTTAATCATCGTACTAAACATGACATAAATTCCCAAACCAAATAATATATTTTATATTCATAACCACAAAACAAATCCTATTATTTATATTCATAACCAGAAAACAAATCCTATATTCTACATTCATAAAAAAAATAAATATTATTTTTATTTTATAAAATGGGTTCACGGACCCCGTGTACGGGTCCGGGTAGGGTCCGAGTAGACTCTAAAATTTCGTATTTTGAAGGAAAAAAGGCACGGACTCCGTGTACAGGTGCGGCTTCGGGTCTGTGTACGTGCTCGAATCGTGAACTAACGGAATTCTTTACAATTGTGACTTAATCCTATCCAAGACACATTTCTAGGATGCTAAGGCACCGATTCAACTCAAACAAACACCCCAAAACACCTACGCATCACAAACAACGCAACTCAATCCGTGAACAAGACATTTGACGCCAAATCAATTCCTACGACTTCTAATTCAACCAAGTGCCTACCGACACGAAACGAAACGAAACACCAACAATCATCCCTACATCATTCTCGATGTACATAAACACAACAGCAATCACCCATCAATCCCCAACGAAGCCTGCGACAATAAAACTTCAAGAACGCATTTTCAGGAAAAAAAAAACGCAGTTTGAGCAGTCCCTCGAAAACAATCATAACTCACTCAATTATTGTCCACATATTTAGAATTTACTGTCGAATCAAAGTTATCAAAAATTTCTACGTTTTATATGTCGAATGTTTTTCCATAAAATCGACCGAAAAGTTGCAGTATTTAAAATGACAGAAAATTTCGAGCTTTCAGATCTAAAATCTTTTCAAAATCGTTCCAACAAATTTTTGCTCAAACTTTGTACAACATACATGAATTTTTACACATAATAAACATAACAATAAATACTATGATGAGATCGATGCATAAACGAAATAATATATATGTCTTTTGATATTTAACGTTACCGAAACGACGACACCGAAGCGGGGAAGATGCAATGGTTGATCCGGAACGATTTGTGGCTCGATTTCTTGAAAAAAAACTCACGAAAACCTTCTGGAAAATTGGAGAGGGAGGGGCGGCTGCACTTGGTTCTTAGAAACCTAGATTTTCTTCAAAACAATTGGAAATGAAGAGGCAAGGAAATGTGTGCGTATGTTTTAATGTGTAAGTGTGTGTGTGTGTGTAAGTGTGTTTTTAATAAATAGGGGTTAAAATTGTGCTTAACTAATAATTAACAACTAATTAAAATACTAACCTTCCTCTAACTTTAAATAATATATCTTAATTTAAAATAAAATGTACAAGTGACAAATCTTTAAAAACTTTAAAGTCATAAAATCAAGTAATAATTAAATTAGGTTTTTAAAATGCTAAAGATTAAATAAACATTTTAAATTGCCCCAATCTCAACTTGAAATAAAATACCACATTTTAAAAATTACCAAAATCGTCGTCGGTCTCTTTTCCTCGATCCCGCATCGAATAATCGTCGGAAAGATGAAACTCTTCTGCTGAACTGATTTCATTGATTCAGTTGAACTGGTTGCTGAGCTCCTCGTCAACTTGCCGGGCTTCTGAGGTCTTCTGCTGAACAACTTATCAGGTGAACAATCAGTTGAACTGGCTTACGATTCATCAGTTGAACTGGTTCAGTTCGATTAATCAGTGTGTGAAAGCACTTCGTGTTGTATTCATAGATCAGTTCTCAAACACTCACACAACATCACTCACAAATAAAGAAAATTAGGCGTACTGATAATTTGAGGAGTCTTGCACAAAGACGTTAAACTTGTGTATGTAGTCTTAACACATTGACGTTAAAAAAGTGTTGGTGGAATGTGTTGCCTTCAGTCTAGGCTAGGAGTTCAGTTAGGCAGTGGTGTAAGTCCTAAGCTGAGTGGGTTTGTATAATGTGTTGTATGAATCAAAGTTTTCTAGTGGATCCTACCCGAGGTGATAGAAGGGGTGACGTAGAAGCAATTAAATTCTCTGAACATCCATAAACATATCTTGTGTATTTAACTGTTTAACTATTGTTTTCAAACTGATTTGATCAGTTCGAGCTGTTATCAGTTCAGTTCTCACCATAACTGAACTGATATATGCAAGAACCGATCCCTTCATTTCAGTTATTCAGTTTACACAAGTTAAAAGACTTTCAAATTAGTCAGCTTTCTTAATAAATTATTATTTCGAGTATTTTCCGCTTGGTTTAAAAACCAAAATCGATCGAATTGTTCGGTGTTTACATTATTAGAACACGAGCTATTGAATTCATGAATAATATTGTGTTTGAAGTGCCCTCGCAGGTGTCAAAACCGATCCTTCATATATTTTTGTTTTTATGGGCATACATGCATATAACTCATGTTTTTGTGATTCAAAACTTATGGTAAAGATGCACGAAGAGGCTTCCTTGGTAAAGTAATTAGAAGGGATGCTTTTCCAGCATGTTAAGGGTCCATAGATGCCTAGACGAGGGCTGCACCACCAGGGACGAAGGCTTGCATGAAACTAGAGTCCTTAAGGGCTAGGGTTCCTCGGCTAGGAGTCTTTAGTGGCCACGATCTCTAGCTGTTGTTAGGGTGTGTCCAGGAGACCTAAAGGGGTTGTAGGATGGTTCAAGGGTGGTCGCACGTGGCTCGGCTCGAGGGCTGGTGCGATCGCGTGAGGGAAGGGAACCGCGCATGGCCTAAGAGAACGATTTTGGGGGGCTGAGGCTTCTAGGTCTTTTAGGCTCAGTCCAGCAGGGTCCCTTGGGTTTGGTCATGGTCCTAAGATGGTCAGCTAGGGTCTGATAGGGCTGGTTAGTGGCTAGGACCGAAGGGGTGCATGGTTAGGAAGGCTAGGGTTTTGGCATGCTGGAGCAGGATTTCCAGCAGTTGTTCCAGGTTGTTCAAAGTCTTAAACGGGATTTAATTGGGTTGTACATGGTAAAGTCAGGTGTTATTAAGCTATGGTTCAAGTTTGGTAAAATTTTATTAAGTTTCGATTTCATATGAGTCAAAATCGGGATGTACGTCTAAGTTTAAAAATGAATTATGAAAAAGTTGAGAAGCCTAAGTTATATATACATACATGTTTTCTGCCGAGAGATGAGGAAACATTTCTAGTATATTTAAAAGAAAAACGAGTCGTGGACGTTTCAGTATGAACTAACGAATAGAGTCCATATATGTTCCCGACCTCAGGCGTGGCAAAATTACTTAGCAAAATTTTTGTTTTGAGTTAAAAGGGCTCGAATAACAATACTATTCGGGTTTTATGTTTATTATTTAGCCAAATTTTGGTTTCAAATTAAAAGGGTTCGGACAGACATCCTGTTTCAATTTTATGTTTGTTACTTGTACAATTTAGGTTCCAAATTGAAAGAGTTCGGATAGCAATCTTGTTTGGGTTTTTTTATTTTATTATTTAGCCAAATTTTGGTTTCAAGTTAAAAGGGCTCAGAAAACCATTATGTTCGGGTTTTATGTTAATTACTTAGGAAAATTTTGGTTTTAGGATAAAAGGGCTCGGGCAACAATCTTTATTGTTGCAGGCTTCGTTGGGATCGACGGGTGATCGCTGCTGCGTTTAGGTAAGAATCATTTTGGGATGATTGTTGGTGTTTCATTTCGTGCCGTTAGGCACTTGGTTGAATTAGAAGTCGTAGGAATTGTTTTGGTGTCAAATGTCGTGTTCATAGATTGGGTTGCGTTGTATGTGATGCGTAGTTATTTTGGGGCTTTTGTTTGAGTTTGAATAAGTGCCAAAGCATCCTAAGATGGGTCTCGAGGCATTGGTTCACGTTCCGTATGATAGAGTTAGGATTTTTAAGCCAAAAGTGTAGTGAAATTTCGTTAGTTAGCGTTCCAGCACCTACATGGTCCCGTAGCCAGACCCTGGCACGGGCTCCTTGCACTATTTCCTTCAAAATGTGAATTTCCAGCACCTACTTCCCTTTATAAAAAAAAGTTTGTTTTAGGGTTTGATGTTATGATTTAGTACGATGATTAAACGAGGTCTAGTCCCGAGAGATTTAGAACGTTTTGTCACTTTTGGGTGTGAGCATGACTGTACATCTAAGTTATGCAAGATAAGGGTTTGAATTCATGTTAGTAAGTGCAGCAGTGGCCCCAAGCGAGATCCAACTAATCTCTCAACGCCAAGTAAGTGTGTTCGACGTGCAAAAGAAAATATTTTTATGTTTTTGAGGTATGCTAAATGTCTTGTGACCAAATTATGAACGGGTTTGGAAGTCGTGAACGTGGCCGAGGACCTTTCCACCCAGTAAAGTATGACCGAGTTTTGATCAGGATTGGAAAGCGGTAAAGTATGACCAGGGACCAATCCACTCGGTAAAGTATGATCAGGCGCATTTATGTATGTGTCACTTGTTTTGAAACATATCTCTACGCAAAATGATGTTATGTATGCTCAAGTATGTATGGTGCAAGTATGTTTAATAAAAGTTTTATGATGATGGAACGTCTATGTTTATGCTACAACGTTCATATTTCAAGCATGTTTATGCTATTACGTTCAAGATTCAATGATGTACGCTATATTTTAAAGATGCGTGTGGTTTTATTAAGTATGACTTTTTATCTCCAGTTTAAACATGTTGAGTCTTTAGACTCACTAGACCTGATCGATGCAGGTGAGGATGAATTTGAGGAGGCGTGGGGTGGGGACCAATGAGCAGGCTTGGACTGAGCAGAAGGCTAAACCCGAGAACCGCTCATGTTTTTAAGATATTATGCAATGTTTCAAATACTCTTATTTCATGTTATGTTTTTGATATTTAATCAAGTGTTTTTAGCAAATTTTAATTGAGATATTTTCATGGCAAATATTTTAGATGCATCGGTGTATAGTACAAAATTGCCTTGACCTGCTGGCATGGCTAACACTGGCGTTGTGATAAGAGCTTGCTTCAAAGTATGAAAACTCTTCTGGCATTCGTCACTCCAAATGAATTTAGCATTCTTCTTAGTCAATGAAGTGAGTGGCACTGCTATCGAAGAAAATCCCTGAATAAATTTCATGTAGTAGCCTGCTAGGCCTAAGGAACTGCTGATCTTTGACGCATTCTTCGGCTCAACCCATTCCTTAACCGCTGCTACCTTAGCTGGATCCATCTCAATGACACAGCTAGAAATTACGTGACCCAAAAATGCTACCTTCTCCAACCAGAATGTCACACTTACTAAATTTTGCAAACAACTTGAGACTTTGCTAGACCTGCAAAACTGAACCCAAATGCTGACGGTGCTCCTCATGGCTCTTCGAGTAAATGAGAATGTCTTCAATGAACACTATGACGAACTGATCTAGGTAGGACTGAAACAATCGGTTGATGAGGTCCATAAATATCGCTGGAGGATTCGTAAGTCCAAACAGTATCACTAAAAACTTGTAATGCTCATATCTAGTTCTGAAAGCTGTCTTATGAACGTCTGCATCTTTTACCTTCAGCTGGTGATACCCTGATCGAAGATCTATCTTAGAGAACACTGTAGCTCCTTGCAACTGATCGAACAAGTCCTCGATCCTTGGAAGTTGGTATTTATTCTTGATCATTACCTTATTCAGTTCTCGGTAATCGGTACACAACCTCATGCTCCCATTCTTCTTCTTTATGAATAGCACTGGTGCGCCCCATGATGAGAATCTAGGGCGGATGAATTCTTTGTCAAGAAACTCCTGAATTTACTGTTTGAGCTCTAACATCTCAGCGGGAGCTAACCGGTACAGTGCCTTAGAGATTGGCACACTGCCTGTCATAATATCAATGGAAAACTCCACCTCTCTCTCGTGGAAGGCCTGTGACGTCATCTGGAAAGACGTCAGAAAATCTCTTACTACTAGTACATCATATAATAACGGAGTGGGTACGTTAGGTGCAGAAATAATGCTGGCCAAGAAAGTCTGACAACCCTTGTGAATAAGCCTATGTGCCTGTATGCCATAGATCATGCGAGGGATATTTCTCCATCTATTTGGCTCAAAGAGAAACTGCTCCATGCCCAAAGGTCTTACTAACACTGACCTTTTCTGAAAATCAGTGAGAACTTTGTTCTTCGTCTGCCAATCCATTCCCAAGATGATATCAAATTCTGGCATCGGCAACACGATTAGATCGGCATACACTAGGTGGCCTTGCAGGTCGAGATTGATGTGTCTGACCACGCTAGTAGCCAATAATTCTTCCCCTGACGAGACTGTCACTGAATAGCTCACGTCAAGCCCAATAGACTTGATGTCCAGATGATTAGCAAACGTGATGGATCGTGTGTGCTAGCGCCTTTGAAAGCAGTAACAATCTTCAATGAGCTTTAATAGCTCGTGTTCTAAGAATATTAACATTGATGAATTAAATCGAGTTTGGTTTTAAACCAGGCGAAAGAAACTTGAAGTAATCCTTCGTAAAGAAAACTGAAATGTTAGAAAATATTTTAACTTGTGTAAAGTGACTAACAGAAATAACATATATTAATTTTTGAATTCTTGTATTTCAGTTATGGTAACAACTGAACACACGAACACTCTAACTGATCAAAACAATTTTAATACGATAGTTAATCGGTCAAATACACAAGATATGTTTATGGATGTTCGGAGACTTCAACTGCTCATACGTTACCCCTTCTATCTCCACGGATAGGATCTACTAGAAGACTTTGATTCATACAACTACTTGTACAAGCCCACTCAGCTAGACTTATCCACTGCCTACACTGAACTCCTAGCTACGACTGAAAACAGCAACTTCCAGTCAACACTTCTTTAATGTCTATGTGAGAAAGACTACATACATAAGTTTAACGTCTTTGTGCAAGACTGTTTTGGTTTGTTTTGAGAGTAAGTATGTGTGTGAGAACTGAACAATAATGTTCTCACATATTGAGGGAAAGTGGCTTCTTAACTAAGCTGATACATCTATGAAAAATTCCCTCTGAGCTTAAGTGCTTCTGAAAGCTGATATTCAACTGAGCGTGCCCTTTTCTCTCTAGCATGTATATGTGATTTTTCCCCCTTATTTGTGTCTTCACCGATCTTCTCTTTATATAGATGGAAGAAGCCGATCGTACAGTGAGACTCATTTATTGTATCTGTTGCATTTGAATCGACTTCTTGGACTTAGTGTCTCGTCTTTTTGACTGTCCTTCTGAAGCGTTTTGTCTTTAAGGCTCTGATGCAACGTCCATTATTGTCATTTGACTGGATAATGGCTTTGTACTTTCTCGCACAGCTGGAAACCACTTGAAAGAGTTTATCTTCATCTATAACTGAAAGATTCTAACTGATGCTTCGAACTGGCCAGTTTGAACTGATCTTTCAGTTGGGCTGGTGAAATCAGTTGACTCATCAATTGAACTGATTTCACACTCGTTCATTTGGACTGATCAGCTGAGTTTCTTCATCATTTGAACACTCCTTCGGCTGACCAGGCTTCTGAGGTTTTCCTGCTGAATCACCTATCAACTGGTCAATCAGCTGTACCGCTCAAATGACGTAGCCAGTTAGACTGATTCATTTTGTGCGATCAGTTGGGTCTTCAGTTTTGCGAAGTAAACATCTCGTGTGTGATCCTAGATGCTGCACAACTAAGGTAGATCATTAGTAACACAATTAACAAGTTTTGTTATCATCAAAATCAAGATTGCGAACTTGAAAAGTTCCAAAAAAATGTCTCCGAAATAAAAGAGTGAGTAGCCCCTGAATCTATCTACGCCTTCGTGGCTACTCTCTTTATGAAAATATTTCTTGAGAGACGTCAGCACAACACACAAAACTTGTATCCCAAAAATTATAATCTTAACCTCAAGCATAGCAGAAAATTTCTATCCCAAGTCACCAAAATATTTACTAGCACACTAATAATCCCAAATAAAATTTAAAAAAATGCATAGAAAAAATAATGCGGTGCTGAATTAAATTAGTTACCAGTCAGCAGGGTCGTGTCTGGTTCGCCTCCTCTGCCTGCATGGCGAACACTATACCCTGGGTCGACTGCCTCCACTGTGGGCAATCCTTCAACATATGATCGCTGGCTCCGAATTTAAAACACTTGCCCGATCCATATAAACACTGTCCCGGATGCTGGCGGTTGCACTTCGGGCACAGTGGATACTCAACGGTTCTCTGAAGAGCCTTATATTGAGGAATAGGACCCCTGCCTTTCGCCGGTCTCTGAAATGGACTCTTCCCCTACTGCCCCTGGAAAGGCCTCTTAAACTGGGGCTGCTGCTATTGTTGCTGCTGAGGTGCCTGATAGGGACTCTTGCCCTATCTATCACTCTCGATGTCTCTTTGGTCCTGCTCTGTCGCCAAGGCTCTAGATACTGCACCGACATAAGTATTAGGACCAGAAACCCTCACATCACGACGCAAGATCGGTCGTAAAACCATCCATAAAATGCCTCAACTTCTCCCGGGCATCGTTAACAATTAGGGGCACGAAGTGACACCCCCTCTCAAACTTCCTAACGAAGTCTGCCACGCTGCTGTCTCCCTGTCGCAGCGACATGAACGCCCTAGTCAGGCGGGAGCGTACTTTTTCAGTGAAGTGCTTGGAGTAGAAAACCTCCTTGAAATCGTTCCAAGTCAAAGTCTGCAAATTAACCGACACAGACGCACTTTCCCACCACAGCCTGGCGTCTCCAGTCAACAAGAATGTAGCACATCTAAATCTTTCTGCATCCTGCAGCTCCATAAACGCAAAAATGACTTCAGTGGACTTAATCCATCCTTCAGCTATCATCGGGTCAATAGCCCCCGAACACTCCTTCGGATCCATCCTTCTGGACCTCTCGTAAACTGCGTCCGATTTGGGCCTCGCCCCTGTATCCACTGCAGCCTGGTTCCTCGCAAACTGCACGAAGAACTACGTCATCCCTGCAAGCATCTGGGCCTGCATATCTGTGGATGGACGAGGAGGAGTGGCCCTCTCCCCATCCTGAGCTTCCTTATTCTCATCGCCCGCTTCTCGCACAATCCTACGTCTGGGAGGCATACTGTTCCAATATTTACCCAACACGTAAACCCAACATACATGAACATAGTATCATAACATAATATGCACGAATTTGAATTTAAATATGCACATGGTGAAATCATGACTTGATGCTTACTACATGAAATAATTTAAAACCTTAAAACTTACAGACTTGAGGTGTGGTTTCGTGAGCTTCTCGCAACTTACAGTAGGCATAACCCTTTACAAGAAAACCGCTCTGATACCAACTGTAACGTACCGTATTTTGAACTACTTGAAATTTGAGGAAAAAATTAAAATTTTTCTTAAATACAAATAAACTTTCAAATTGTGATCATAAATAAATTGTCCATCCAAAATTATTTGCAATAAGAGATATCACAAATAAAGTTTGCTAAATAAAAATACTGGTTTAAACATCGTAAACCAAAACGTGAAATTTGAGGAGACGAGGGGTGGGGACCAATGAGCCGGCTTAGACTGAGCAGAAGGCTAAACCCGAGGACCGCCCATGTTTTTAAGAGATTATGCAATGTTTCAAATACTCTGATTTCATGTTAGTGTTTTCGATATTTAATCAAGTGATTTTAGCAAACTTTAATTGAGATATTTTCATGGCAAATATTTTGAAGGATCAGTTTATTGTTATCGTAATTTAAAGGTTTCTATAGAATTAAGAAATTTTTTAATTTTTCCGCAAATTTTAAAGTAGTTAAAAGCACGGTACGTTACAGTTGGTATCAGAGCCGTGTTCTTGTAAAGTGTTACTGCCAGTTGCGAGAAGCTCATAAGTCACATCTCAAGTCTGTAAGTTTTAAGTTTTTAAATTATTTCATGTAGTAAGCATCAAGTCATGATTTCAGCATGTTCATATTTAAATTCAAATTCGTGCATCTTATATTATGATATTATGTCCATGCATGTTGGGTTTACATGTTGGGTAAATGTTGGAACAGTATGCTTCCCAGACGTAAGATTGTGCGTGTAGCGGGCGATGATAATAGGGAAGCTCAGGATGGGGAAAGAGTTACTCCTCCTCATCTACCCCCAGATATGAAGGCTCAAATGCTTGTAGGGATGATGCAGTTCTTTGCGCAGTTTGTGGTGAACCAGGCTGCAGTGGATACAGGGGCGAGGCCAAGACCAGAGGCAGTTTACGAGAGGTTCAGGAGGATGGATCTGAAGGCATTTTCGGGGACTATTGACCAGATGGTAGCTGAATGATGGATTAAGTCCATTGAAGTCATTTTTGCATTTATGGAGCTGCAAGATGCAGGCAGAATTAGATGTGCCACCTTCTTGTTGACTGGAGACGCCGGGCTGTGGTGGGAAACTGCGTCTGTGTAATGCACATGGGCTGTTCCCGATTGGGCTGTATCCCTCTCGGTTGTCCCATTACCCATTACTCATAGAACTTCTCCAGCCCAGGAACTGGAGCTTTTGCCTTCCCCAGGATTAGAACCCAAGACCTCCTGGACTTATATAGATCTTGGCAGCAATCCTGGTACCAGTTGAGCTAGTAGATCAGCTGGTACCAGGATTGCTGCCAAGATCTATATAAGTCCAGGAGGTCTTGGGTTCTAATCCTGGGGAAGGCAAAAGCTCCAGTTCCTAGGCTGGAGAAGTTCTATGAGTAATGGGTAATGGGACAACCGAGAGGGATACAGCCCAATCGGGAACAGCCCATGTGCATTACAAAAAAAGGCTGTGATGTATTTCGTTTTTGGCATGAAATGGTGATCATAAATCATGAAAATAATGTTAATATGACTTGATTGAGGTTTAGAAAAAGTATATACATGCCTTGGTTTTCGTTTGAAATAAAAACGAAAAGACTACGACGACCCGGCGCGGAGGAGTGGGATGTTTTCTTTTCTACCTTTCTTGCACTCGATTTTTCTCTCCTCTTTCTAGCTATGGTGCTCACGTTTTTTCTGAGTTTTGGTGGTTTCAGGTTATGGATCGACTCCAGGCTCCCAAGGTGACTCCTAGACACGTAATAGGATGCATTAGGATCACATTGGTCCGTTCGTTCAAGCCCTTTGTCGCTGGAAATTCAGAATTTGGCAGCAACTTCTAGTCTACCATTTTTGCTTTTCGAAATTTCAGTTTCTTGTCTTGAGGGTTTGATCTGATCTTGGCTGCCCCAAGGGCTCTTAGCCATGGTTGGATCACTCCCCTAGCATGTCTAAGACGTGACTAAGTCGCCCTTTTGGTGGCTTGGTCCATGGATCATCGGTTTTTAATAAAAACATCACAACAGCCCCCATGTCCATTCGGCCCCTTCAAATTTCAGCATATGCATTTCGGTTTTGGTTGCTTGGTATGGATCTTGGTTGGCCTATGGCCCATAGCCATGCTTAATACCATGCCCTAGATGTCTAGATCGTGTCATGGTCAATCAAATGGCCACTGGAACGACGCAAGACATCGATCAAAGCAAGACACTACACTTGCGCAGCTGCTGTATTTTTTTGACAGCAAGTAGGCTGCTGTTCAGAGGCGTCGTTTGAGTTCTCGGTGGGCTTTTAGCCTATGACCTTGGACTGGACAGTTCCCCTTTGAGTTGGGAAGGTCATGTTTCAACCGTTCGTCATTCGGATCATTTTTGAGGTCGTACGAGAATTTACAGTGCGATGTGCCAAATTGACTCTCGAAAGAGCGTTTCGTGTTCTGGCCTCCATTTCACCTAGATTTCGACCATCATCATTATAGGTGCCTTATTTCGGTATTTTAAGCATATTTTAATCATGAATTTATGTCGGTTCAGTGTCGGTTCAGGTTGGTTCGGAGTCATGATTAAATGCGAAGTCATTAGGCATCATAGTCACATCTTTTGAACGTAAATTGCGTAGTTGGTCATGTTTAAGCTATTGCATATTTTTCATAGCACAGTTATGTTGCAGCGAGCCTGGGGACGATCCAATCCAATCTAGTTGGGAAAATTACAGGGTTTTTCATTATGCCAATTAAATTATATTACGTGCATGAAAACAGAAAATGAT
The DNA here is from genome assembly GCF_022965805.1 of Primulina eburnea. NCBI lineage: Eukaryota > Viridiplantae > Streptophyta > Magnoliopsida > Lamiales > Gesneriaceae > Primulina > Primulina eburnea. Next base: position 37,979,015 of record NC_133103.1, on the reverse strand, counting down.
TATTTTTGAGATTTATGCGATATGGCTTGTGGTTCATTCACTATGTGGGAGTATTATTTTATACGGTCGCTAGTGACCGCCCAGTTCAGTTTGGTACCACCCGGTCGCCAGTGACCGGCCAGCTCATTTCAGTTTCAGACTCCCCGGTAGCCAGTTACCGATCAATTCAGCTTAGTGCAGTGGCCACAGGCGTAAAACATAATCTCAACAGAAAAATTTTACCAGTTATTTCAGTACAGGGCTCCAAGGAGCAAATATTTTTACTGTGATTTTCAGTTCAGTTATGCACGTATTATAATTGCTCAGTACAAGTTATTTTCAAAATGCCTCATGACATGATATTTTATCTCATGCACATTTTACATCAGTTTTTACTTGTTACCCGCGATATATGCATGCTGAGTCTTTAGGCTCACTAGACTTGATTGTTGTAGGTACTGATGAGGCCAGGGCCGAGGGCGGGGACCAGTGAGCCAGCTTGGGTCGGCAGTAGTGGCACCCGAGGACCTCATTTACAGCATGTTACCATTTTATGCAAACATTTTTATCAGTTGTTGAATATTCTTAAATGATTATTTTTGGCAAACTTTATTTTCTTCCGCTGCTATATTTTTAAACATTGAACATGAGTTATCAGTTGATTTTATGAATGAGGCACTCCATTTATTTTTAAAAAGAAAATTTTTAATTTTCCGCAAAATTTCAAGCAAGGATTTTCAGGCCTTCACAGTCTGTGTCGGTTTATTTGCAGACTTTGACTTGGAATGGTTTCAAGGAGGTTTTCTACTCCAAGTACTTCACTGAAGAAGTACGCTCCTGCCTGATTAGGGAGTTCATGTTGCTCAGGGAGACAGCAGCGTGGCAGACTTCATTAGGAAGTTTGAGAGAGGGTGTCACTTCGTGCCCCTAATTGCTAACAATGCCCGGGAGAAGTTGAGGCATTTTATGGATGGTTTGCGGCCGATCTTGCGCCGTGATGTGAGGGTTGCTAGTCCGAATACCTATGTCGTTGCCATATCTAGAGCCTTGGTGGCAGAGCAGGACCAAAGAGATATCGAGAGTGATAGGCAGTGCAAGAGGCCTTATCAGGCACCTCAGCAGCAGCAACAACAGCGAACCTAGTTTAAGAAGCCTTGCTAGGGGCAGCAGGGGAAGAGGTCATTTCAAGTACCGCCAAAAGGCAAGGGTCCTATTCCTCAACAGAAGACTCCTCAGAGACCTGTTGAGTACCCAGTGTGTCCGAAGTGCAACCGCCATCATCCAGGACAGTGTTTATATGGATCGGGCAAATGCTTTAAATGCGGAGCCAGCGATCATATGTTGAAGGACTGCCCACAGTGGAGGCAGCCGACCCAGGGTAGAGTGCTCGCCTTGTAGGCAGAGGAGGCGAACCCAGACACGACCCAACCCTGTTGACTGGTAACCAATTTAATTCAGCGTCGTATTATTCTTGCTATGCATGTTTTGAATTTTATTTGGGATTATTAGTATGCTAGTGAATATTTTGGTGACTTGAGATATAATTTCTACTATGTTTGAGGTTAAGGTTAGATTTTTTTTTTGGGGATATAAGTTTTGTGTGTTGTGCTAACGTCTCTCAGTAAATATTTTCATAAAGAGAGTATCCACGAAGGCCTTGATAGACTCAGGGCCACTCACTCTTTCATTTCGGAGACGTTCGCTAATCATCTATACGTCAAGTCTATTGGACTAGAAGTGAGCTATTCATTGACAGTCCCATCATGGGAAGAGTTATTAGCTACTAGCGTGGTCAGAGACATTGATCTTGAACTACAGGGCCACCTAGTGTATGCCAATCTAATCGTGTTGCCGATGCCAGAATTTGATATTATCTTGGGAATGGACTGGATAACGAAGAACCTAGTTCTTATTGATTTCCATAAAAGGTCATTGTTGGTAAGACCTTTGGGCATGGAGCAGTTTCTCTTTGAGCCAGACAGATGGAGAAGTTCCCCTCGCATGATCTCTTGCATGCAGACACGGAGACTTATTCATAAGGATTGTCAGGCTTTCTTGGCCAGTATTATTTCTTCCCCTGACGTACCAACTCTATCAATATCTGATGTACCAGTAGTTAGAGATTCTTCCTGACGTTTTTCCAGATGACATCACAGGTCTTCCTCCATAGAGAGAGGTGGAGTTCACTATTGATGTTGTGCCAGGAACTGTGCCAATCTCAAAGGAACCGTACCGGTTAGCTCCAGCTGAAATGTTAGAACTCAAGCAGCAGATTCAAGAGCTCCTAAATAAAGAAATCATCCGCCCTAGTTTCTCACCATGTGGCACACCGGTACTCTTTGTAAAGAAGAAGGATGGGAGCATGAGGTTGTGTATCGATTACCGAGAACTAAAAAAGGTAATGATCAAGAACAAATACCTGCTTCCAAGAATCGAGGACTTGTTCGATCAATTGCGGGGAGCTACAGTGTTCTCTAAGATAGATCTACGATCTGAGTATCATCAGCTGAATTTTAAAGATGCAGATGTTCATAAGACAGCCTTCAGGAGTAGATATGGGCATTACAAGTTCTTAGTGATGCCATTCGGACTGACGAAAGCTCCAGCAATATTTATGGACCTCATGAATCGAGTATTTCAGCCCTACCTAGATCAGTTCGTCATAATGTTCATTGACGACATTCTCATTTACTCCAAGAGCCATGAGGAGTACCGTCAGCATTTGGGTAGAGTTTTGCAGATTTTGCGGAGTCGCAAGTTGTTTGCAAATTTCAGTAAGTGTGAATTTCGGTTGGGGAAGGTAGTGTTTTTGGGTCATGTAATTTCTAGCAGTGGCATTGAGGTAGATCAAGCTAAGGTAGCAGCGGTTAAGGAATGAGTTGAGCCAAAGAATGCGTCAGAGATTCGCATTTTCCTAGGCCTAGCAGGCTACTACAGGAAATTTATTCAAGGATTTTCTTCGATAGCAGTGCCACTCACTTCATTGACTATGAAGAATGCTAAATTCATTTGGAGTGACGAGTGCGAGAAGAGCTTTTATACTTTGAAGCAAGATCTTATCACAGCGCCAGTGTTAGCCCTGCCAGCAGGTCAAGACAATTTTGTACTATACACCGATGCATCTAAGCTAGGTCTAGGCGCAGTTTTGATGCAGCATGGTCGGGTTAATGCTTATGCCTCTAGATAGTTGAAAGCGCATGAGAAGAATTATCCGACTCACTATCTTGAGTTAGCTGCCGTTGTCTTTGCGTTGAAGATATGAAGACATTATTTGTATGGCGATAAATGCCAAATATTTACCGATCACAAGAGTTTCAAGTATTTCTTCACGCAGAAAGAGCTGAACATGAGACAAAGACGGTGGTTAGAGTTAGTGAAAGGCAACGATTGTGAAATTAGCTACCATCCGAGGAAAGCTAATGTTGTGGTAGACGCTTTGAGCAGAAAAATTGAAGTCGTAGCACAGTTGTCAGTGCAGGGGTCTATTCAGTCAGAGATTCAGAGATTTGGGTTAGAGGTTTATCCTAAGGGCAGAGCTCCTAATTTTTCTAATCTGATAGTCCAGTCTTCTTTGTTTGACCGAATCCGTCGAGGTCAGTCTTCAGATGAGCAGTTTCAGAAATGGCAACTGAAGGATTAAGCCAATGGTAGTGTACTCTACACAGTGTCTGACGGTATTGTGAGGTACAAAGGTAGAATGTAGATGCCTAGTGTTGATTCGATCAGAGAGGATATTCTGACAGAGACACATACATCTCTGTATTCCATCCACCCAGGAGGTATTATGATGTACAATGATTTGCAGATCCTGTATTGGTGGCCAGGTATGAAGCATGACATCCGCCGATTTATGTCTGAATGCCTCACTTGTCAACAAGTGAAGGCAGAGCATCAGAGACCAACAGGAATGCTCAAGCCACTCCCTATCCCCAAATAGAAATGGGAGAATATCACCATGGATTTCATTGTTGGTTTGCCGAGGTCAGTCAGAGGATCCAATGTTATTTGGGTTATAGTGGATCGACTTACCAAGTCGGCACACTTCTTGCTAGTGAAGACGACTTTCTCCATGACGCATTATGCGGAGTTCTATATCAGGGAGATAGTTCGATTGCACGGGATCCCAATTTCTATAGTGTCCGACAGGGACCCGAGGTTTACATCGCCTTTTTGGAAGAGTTTACATGCAACCATGGGGACAAAGTTGCTATTTAGTACAGCTTTCCACCCTCAAATGGATTGCCAGTCTGAGCGAGTAATTCAAATTTTGGAGGATTTGTTGAGAGCTTGTGTTATTGATTTCCATGGGAATTGGAAATCGAAGCTACCTCTTGTGGAGTTTACATACAACAACAGCTTCCAATCATCTATAAGTATGGACCCCTAGAGGCACTATATGGAAGGAAGTGCAGATCACCGATTCAATGGGATGAAGTCGGTGAGCGATCAGAACTTGTTCCAGAGATTTTTCAGCAGACTGCAGATGTGGTGATCAAGATCCAAGACAGGATGAAGACCACCCAGAGTCCTCAAAAGAGTTATGCTGACAAGAAGAGGAGAGATCTATAGTTTGCCGTAGGTTATCACGTTTTCGTGAAGATAGCACCCATGAAGGGTGTTATGAGTTTTGGTAAGAGGGGCAAGCTTAGTCCGAGATTCATTGGACCGCTCGAGATTCTTGACAGAGTTGGGACACTAGCTTACCGTGTAGCCCTACCGCCGAATCTGGCCGGTGTACACGATGTGTTCCACGTCTCGATGCTGAGGAAGTACCTAGCTAATCCTTAGCATGTTTTGAGCTATGAGCCATTGCAGTTGGCTCCAGATCTGTCATATGAGGAAAGAACTTTCCAAATCCTAGACCGACAGAAACAGAGACTTTGGAACAAAGTAACCAAATTGGTCAAAGTCCGGTGGCTAAATCAATCAGTAGAGGAGGCCACTTGGGAGACCGAGGCAGATATGAAAAGTCGTTATCCATAAATATTTGGTAAGATTTAATTTCAAGGATGAAATTTATTTAACTGGGGGAGAAAATGTAGAGCCCAAAATCAGTACATATATAACTCATGTATTTATTTAATTGTTAAATCATTTATTTAAATTTAAAATGATTTTTGAGATGCATGATTTATGAAATTGCATTATTTCAAATTATTTATGTTTATGTGATACACGTTAAAATGTTTCTTGAGTTTTATGTTTCAGGCAATATTAGCTGCGGGATGGGGAAAAGAGACCGGTGATCATTTAGGCGATTCTTGAAAGGCGGTATTTTATTTCAAGTCAAGAAATTTAGTATTTTAAATTATTTACGAAATTTAGAGCATTTTAAAAGCCTAAGTTATTTATTATGTGATTTTTAGATTTTAAGTTTTCAAAATTTCTAAGTTGAGTAGTAGGGATTTTAAACCTTGCAAATTTGTTTATTTAATCTTTTAGTGGGGTTAAGTAATTAGATTAGCATTATTTTATTTCTAATTATTTACCTAATCAAATTCTTTAGCCCCTAATTATTTAATTAATCAAAAAATTTCACCTAAAACTACACCACACTCACGAACACACACAACACACACAAACACACGTTTTATTTTGGAGATAGCCTAGGATTCTTAAGCCTTAGCAGCAGCCACCCCTCTCCCTTGCAAAATTTCAGATTTACATTGGTTTTTCGAGCAAGAATCATGTAGCAAGCGTTCCTCGGTCATCTCTCGTATTCTACCACACCGGTATTTGTCATCTTCAATCGTTTCAAATCAAAAGGCATGTATATTCTTTCATTCTTGCATCGATCTTGTCATATTATACGTTTTGTTGTTTATTATGCGTAAAAATCCATTTATGTTGTTAAACGTTTGAGCAAATATTTGTTGGATCGGTTTTGAAACGATTTTAGATCTGAAAACTCGAAATTTGCTGTCATTTTAAATACTGCAACTTTTTTGTCGATTTTCTAGAAAACATTTCATCATATATAAAGTAGAAATTTTGTATACCTTCGATTTGACAGTAAATTCGATATATTTGGTTAAGATATGAGTGAGTTATGATCGTTTTCGTGGAACTGCTCAAACTGCGTTTTTTTTAAATGTGTTCTTGAAGTTTTATTGTTGCAGGCTTCGTTGGGGATCGACGAGTGATCGCTGTTGTGTTTAGGTATATCGAGAATGATGTTGGGATGATTGTTGGTGTTTCATTTTGTGTCGTTAGTCACTTGTTTGAATTAGAAGTCGTAGGAATTGTTTTGGTGTCAAATGTTGTGTTCACGGATTGGGTTGCGTTGTTTGTGATACGTAGTTGTTTTGGGACGTTTGTTTGAGTTTGAATAAGTGCCCAAAGCATCCTAGGATGGGTCTTGAGGCATTGGTTCACGGTCCGTATGATAGATTTAGGAGAAATAAGCCAAATGTGTAGTGAAATTTCATTAGTTCGCGTTTCCAGCACCTACACGGACCCATAGCCGGACCCTGGCACGGGCTCAATGCACTTTTTCCTTCAAAATGTGAATTTCCAGCACCTACACGGACCCCGAAACAAAAAGAAAGGTTTGTTTTTGGGTTTGATGTTATGATTTAGTACGATAATTAAACGAGGTCTAGTCCCGAGAGATTTAGAACGTTTTGTCACTTTTGGGTGTGAGCATGACTATACATCTAATTTATGCAAGATAAGGGTTTGAATTCATGTTAATATGTGCAGCAGTGGCCCCAAGCGAGATCCAACAAATCCCTCAACGCCAAGTAAGTATGTTTGACGTACCTCTCCACCTCGATAAAGTATGACCGGGTTTAGATCAGGACTGGAAAGCCGTAAAGTATGACCAGGGTCCAATCTACCCTGTAAAGTATGACCGCAGATCTCATGTATGTGGCAGTGGATTTTCACTGTCAGCCTAGTACTGTGTTTTAGTCCGATCAGGCGCATTTATGTATGGGTCACTTGCTTTGAAACATATCTCTACGCAAAATGTTGTTACGTATGCTCAAGTATGTATGATGCAAGTATGTTTAAGAAAAGTTTTATGATGATGGCACGTCTATGTTTATGCTAATACGTTCATATTTCAAGTATGTTTATGCTATTACGTTCAAATTTCAATGATGTACGCTCTATTTTAAAGATGCATGTGGTTTTATTCGGTATTACTTGTCATCTCGAGTTTATACATGTTGAGTCTTTAGACTCACTAGACTTGATCGATGCAGGTGAGGATGAATTTGAGGAGACGAGTGGTGGGGACCAATGAGCCGGCTTGGACTGAGCAGAAGGCTAAACACGAGGACCACGCATGTTTTTAAGAGATATGCAATGTTTCAAATACTCTGATTTCATGTTAATGTTTTTGATATTTAATCAAGTGTTTTTAGCAAACTTTAATTGAGATATTTTCATGGCAAATATTTTGAAAGATCAGTTTATTGTTATCGTAATTTGAAGGTTTCTATATAATTAAGAAAATTTTAATTTTTTTCGCAAATTTTAAAGTAGTTAAAAGTACGGTACGTTACAGCTAAACACAATAGCTGGAAATTTAACAAGACGCAAACTGAAAATTTTAATGAGCATAAGGGTGAAATGCATGAGTAGAAGGCACAATTTTTTATTTATGGCTGTTCGGAGATAAAACTCCTATGCAACCCCTTATTCTACTAATGAAGGTTTCACTTAAATACTTTAATTTTACAACGTCTTATAACAGCCCACTGCAGTTAGAACTTATAACGTTGCCTAGATTGAAACTCTTAGTGATCAATTTACAATACATAAATGTTTAAGAATAATCGGTTCACCAAAAAACACAACAAATGTTAATGATGACAAAACAGTCAGCTTTGTAACGGCTTGACTTTGTTGAGGTAGCACATATTGATTATTGTAGATATGATATATTCTGATATGAGTGTGCTTTGTTTGAGAAGTCAGAACTCTTAAGCGTGTTCAAAAATCTTAAAATATTCAAACTCTTGTTTTTTTGAAAATTTCAGCGAATTGAAAATAGTTACGGTAGTCTTATTCTTTGAGATTATTGCATATTTATAGTAGATGGCTTTAACAGTCGAAATTCAATTTCAACGATCATCTGTATTGTTTCTCGATAGTATGAACATAATCCGTACTTATCATTGAATCTTCATTAATGCTTTATTGACTGTAAGTTCACAGAAAAATTAATACTCTTTATTTCAAATTATTACACGCTAGAAATAATACTTTTTATTTAAAATTAATATTTTTAATATAAAAATAATATTTTTCACGTAAAAAATAATAATTTTGATTTAAAAAAACTAATGCTTATAATTTAAAAAACTAATATTTTATGTTAAATTAGCATATGTTAAAAGTAATATTTTTTTAATATTTTTAACAGAAAAATTAATATTGTTTTTAAATCGCATTCTTATTTATTGAATCAAAGTAAAACTAACTACCCATATTTCCATGACCATCTCTTTTCCTGCTTCAACTTTCTTAGATATAACATCAAATTGTTTTTCCTTATGTTTCCCTTCTCCTTCATCTTCTTCTTTTCTTCCTCAACCTTCCCCTTCTCTTTCATATTTGAAGCATCCTAAGAAAGTTTAAGAATCACAGTAAGCTGAAATTCAATTGTTCGCGACAACTTTAATGATAGGCTTGAGAACTTGCAAATTGTCTAAGTTTTAACAGAGAACAAAGATTTCACTTTTATAGAATAATAACAACGAGCTGCCAACAATTTATTGAAAAAATAACTCAAATGGTTGCAATAGTTTTGTAACGTCCCGAAAATTTGAAGGTCCATGTGAACCACATGCATGCAATTTATTAAATTTCTTTGGTATTTTATTAAATTCTTTTAGAGGATTAAATGCATGTTTCATTAATTAGTGTTTTAATTAATGGTTTATTTAAATTTTCATGTGTTAGGATTTTAAGTTGCATTTCGCGCTCGAACAAAGAATGGAAACCGGGGATATTCAGGAAAAATATTTTTACTGAAAGATTAAATTTAGTTGATTAATATGAGGTTTTTTTAAGTATGATTTTTTAAAATAGGCATTGGTTGGGCATTTTTACCCGACGGGTCATATTTTTAGTCAGTACGCAAATTTTAACGATTCAAGGGACTGTTTGAGGATGGGGGCAATATTTTCTAAAACGTACAAAAAAGAAAATTTTTTCGGGAATTTTTTTGGGCTTGATGGGTTTGTTTAGAGAATAATGAGCTCAAAAACCCTTTTAAACCGTTTAATTATAATTAGAAGCACATTAGTGCATTTTTAATTAATCTAAACTATATTTAAAATAAACCTGTTGGAACTTTTCAAGTTCGCAATCTTTGCTTAATTTTGATGCTAACAAAACTTGTTATTTTGTTTCTAATAATCTACCTTAGTGTGCAGTAAGCTGGAACTGAAATAATCAGTTACGAGCCAAAACTAAAGCTGTCGAGGAATGCTAACTGAAGACGTCCAACTGATCGCGTAAACTGAAAACAGTAGAACTGAAGTGCCAACTGAAAGACTAGTTCAACTGAATGTCCAGCTGATGAGCAGTTCAGCAGAAGACCTTCAGAAGCCCGGCCAGCTGATTAAGTGTTCAACTGATGAAGAGCCCAGCTGACCAGTTCAACTGAAAGAGTGAAATCAGTTCAACTGATTTCACCAGCCCAACAGAAGACCAGTTCAACTGACCAGTTGAAAGCATCAGTCAGAGTCAATCAGTTGCAGATCAAGACAAGCTTAATAATGGAATCCAGCTAAGCACGAAGGTACAAAAGCTATTGTACTACCACAGTACAATAAGAGACGTTGCATCAGAGCTTAAAGCCAAAAGTTCCGGAAAGATGTCGAGGAACAAACTCAAAATGCAACGGACACATTATTGAGTCTTACTGTACGGTCAGCCAAACGCCTATAAATAGAAGCTGAAGTTCAGTGAAGACTAACACTGAGAAAAACGAGAACAGAGAACAAGGGCACGCTTATTACATATCAGCTTGTTAGAAGCAATCAGCCCAGAGGGAACACTTCATTGTATTATCAGCTTAGATTAGAAGCCTTTTTCCCTCAGTGTGTGAGAACACTTTCGGGTAGTGTTCATTGATCAGTTCTCACACACACACACACACACTCACTCATCATCTCAGATTCCGTCTTGCACACAGACGTAAAACATGTGTATGTAGTCTTTCTCACATAGACGTTAAAGAAGTGTTGACTGGAAGGTGATGCCTTCAGTTTAGAACTAGGAGTTCAGTTAGGCAGTGGGTAAGTCCTAAGCTGGGTGGGTTTGTACAAAGGTTTGTATAAATCAAAGTCTTCTAGTGTATCCTACCCGAGGAGGTAGAAGGGGTGACGTAGGAGCAGTTGAAGTCTCCGAACATCCATAAACATATCTTGTGTTTTGTTTTCAGTCTAACTGTTTAACTGTGTTGTTCTTAATTGTTTCATCAGTCCAGCTGATATCAGTTCAGTTCTGTCCATAACCGAACTGATATAAGCTCTAACTGACTTCTTTTCTTCAGTTAACCAGTTGCACAAGATATATAAAATTGATCAGTTTGTTTTCTTAACGAAGGATTATTTTGAGTGTCTTCCGCTTAGTTGTTTAACCAAACTCGATCTAATTCATCGGTGTATTTATTCTTAGAACACGAGCTATTGCAGCTCATTGGTAGATTAGTCAGAAGGGTCAACGACTGATGCACAGCTTCGTAACTGATGTTCAGTCGGGGCCCCCATAAACCTAAACATAATTAGCTCACAACAGCCGCCCCTCCCCTCCGTTCAGAAGCCATCCTCATGAGAATACCAGCATCAACTTTTTCCTCCATTATTTTTCAAGAAAAACTCCTCCCCACTCCTCCGATGCCCTCCCCGACACGCGTTTCTTCGAGTATTTGAGCATCTACACATCAAGGCACGTCTTGTATCTCTTTTTCTCATTATTCACACCATTTATATGCTGAAATATATGTAGATGCATGAGAAATTATTTATATATCTTGAGGTTTTGATTTATGCAAGGATTTGATATGAAAATGCACCCTTTTGCTTCATCCTCACGTGTTCTAGAGTTTGTGCGAGGGGGCTGCCAATTTTTATGTTGCTAAGGGCTGTACACGTCGAGTAAGAGGGGGACATAAGGCTGGAGTCGAAGTTTGTGGGTTTTAGGAGAGGACCGATCTGAGCCATGGATCAGACCCTGGAAAGGTTCGAGACGTGCTCGAACCATCCCCCAAGTACGATCGATCGAGTGGAGAGGAGAATGGTCGCGGGGTGCTTCCTTGCGTGGTTTGGAGTGTGCGAGGGTTGAGGACTTGCATGGGGTTGTAAGCTCGATTCAAGGGGGTCTAGTAGAGTCCTAGGGTGGCTTAGACGAGGTCGAGTCATGGATGGGCCGCTTGGTTTTTTTGGGGGGGGGCCGCAAACTCTGATGGGTGTTGCACAAAGGGCTCGAGTAGGTTGATTAGGAAATTTTCCAGCATCTTTCAGGTCATGGCCGAGGGGTTTAGGGGTCTAGTCTTGATGGTTTTAGAGTCTTTTTTATGTTTATAAGGTGTGGGGTATGGTAAAAAGTTGGGAAAAATTTGGTTGTGTTTCGAGTCGATTCGGGTTAAAACCAGGACCCCGGTCCAAGTTTTAAAACCAATCGGTTAAGTTTTGAAACAGGCTCGAATTTATGTTTAAGAAATATTTATAATTATGTTTTGGGTTATTTTAAGGAGTTCGGTAAGCTTCGGGTCAATATATGGAGGTCTAGGGGTAAATGGTCATTTTGAGTTTCCAGGGGCAAAATGGTCATTTTTGTTTTACCCCTGGACCTCCATATTTTGATGCGAAGCTTACTGAACTCCTTAAAACATCCCAAAACATTTTTTAGCATTCCTAGACGTAAACTCGAGCCCACTTTACAACTTAACCGATTCGTTTTAAAACTTGGATCGGAGTTCCGGTTTTAATCTGAATCGACTCGAAACTTAACCAAAATTTTCCCAAATTTTTACC